>NC_058100.1:27670000-28337500 GCF_020171115.1 Neogale vison | reverse complement strand
TTCAACATTGTGAGGGAAGTGTGCTTTAGGAGGGATTCGTTGCAGTGTTGCGTCTGTTAAAGAAGGAAGCTCTTGGGACTGAATCTGCGGTAACTGCAATAGGCGCACATAGGGCTCTAGTATCAGCCGTCTATCCGTTGGACTATAGCAAGCTCTGTTTAAGGGAAACTCTTTCAGGCTGAATCGCACTTCTCACAGTGTCTTATCAGCGGAGGAATAGAGAAAGAACAACTATGGACAGAGGGAACTATGTGCCCTGAGTGTGAAGGACCGGGTATGGAACATAGGCTTCTATGACACATACTGGAAGGTCAACACCTGTGATGTTCCATTGTGTCTAACTCGTGTCAAAACCCTTCAAATGTACGAGGGAACTGTGCTACAGTACTTTCCCACGACAATAATGAGTCTGTGCTAAGTTGGAAACTGTAGGACCTGTCTGTGCAGCAATCAGAGAGAGTATCGTACAGGAACCTGACGGGTTATTCTTAGGAAGGTATCTTTTCAGGGATCCTAGTTAAAGTGTGTTCTCATTCTTAACAGTGTCTCCTACTCTGAGGAATGATGATAGAATGCGGACGGACTTTGGGCACTTTAGGTACTGTGAGTAAAGTGCAGGCTATGGCGCTTAGGCATCCCAAACACATATTAGATAATCAAGACCAGTGGTGATCCGCACTTTCTTTCTGAGTAAAAAACGCTTCCAGCATTGTGATGGAAGTGTGCTTTAGGAGGGATTCGTTGCTGTGTTGCGTCTGTTAGAAAAGGAAGCTCTTGGGACTGACTCTGCGGTAACTGCAATAGGCGTACATAGGGCTCTAGTATCATACGTCTATCCGTTGGACTATAGCAAGTTCTGTTTAAGGGAAACTCTTTCAGGCTGAATCGCACTTCTCACAGTGTCTTATCAGCGGAGGAATAGAGAAAGAACAACTATGGACAGAGGGAACGTTTTGCCCTGAGAGTGAAGGACCGGGTATGGAACATAGGCCTCTATGACACATACTGGAAGGTCAACACCTGTGATGTTCCATTGTGTATAACTCGTCTCAAAAACCCTTCAGATGTACGAGGGAACTGTGCTACAGTATTTTCCCAGGACAGGAATGAGTCTGTGCTAAGTTGGAAACTGTAAGACCTGTCCGTGTAGCAATCATAGAGAGTATTGTACAGGACCCTGACGGGTTATTCTTAGGAAGGTATCTTTTCAGGGATCCTAGTTAAAGTGTGTTCTCATTCATAACAGTGTCTCCTCCTTTGAGGAATGATGATAGAACACGGACGGACTATGGGCATCTTAGGTACTCTGAGTAAAGTGCAGGCTATGGCGCTTAGGCATCCCAAACTCATATTGCATGCTCACGACCAGTGGTGATCCGCACTTTCTTTCAGTGTTAAAAACGCTTCCAACATTGTGAGGGAAGTGTGCTTTAGGAGGGATTCGTTGCAGTGTTGCGTCTGATAAAGAAGGAAGCTCTTGGGACTGACTATGCGATAACTGCAATAGGCGCACATAGGGCTCTAGTATCAGACGTCTATCCGTTGGACTATAGCAAGGTCTGTTTAAGGGAAACTCCATCAAACGGAATCGCACTTCTCACAGTGTCTTTTCAGAGGGGGAAAGGATATAGAACAACTAAGGGGAGGGAACGTTGTGCCCTGAGAGTGAATGACAGCTTAGGGCACATAGGCCTCTATGACACATACTGGAAGGTCAACACCTGTGATGTTCCACTGTGTCTAGCTCGTCTCAAACACTTCAAAAGTACGAGGGAACTTTGCTACTGTACATTCTCACGACAGGTTTGAGTCTGTGCTCTGTAGGAAACATTAGGACCTGTCTGTGTAGCAATCATAAACTATCACATACAGGACCATGACAAGTGATTCTTAGGAAGGTATCTTTTCAGGGATCCTACTTAAAGTGCGTTCTCATTCATCACAGAGTCTCCTCCTTTCAGGAATGATGATAGAACACGGACGGACTATGGGCACCTTAGGTACTGTGAGTAAAGTGCAGGCTATGGCGCTTAGGCATCCCAAACTCATATTGGATGCTCACGACCAGTGGTGATCCGCACTTTCTTTCAGTGTGAAAAACGCTTCCAACATTGTGAGGGAAGTGTGCTTTAGGAGGGATTCGTTGCAGTGTTGCGTCTGTTAAAGAAGGAAGCGCTTGGGACTGACTCTGCGGTAACTGCAATAGGCGCACATAGGGCTCTAGTAACAGACGTCTATCCCTTGGACTATAGCAAGTTCTGTTTAAGGGAAACTCCTTCAGGCGGAATCGCACTTCTCCCAGTGTCTTTTTAATGGCGGAATGGAGAAAGAACAACTACGGAGAGAGGGAACGTTGTGCCCTTCGAGTGAAGGAAAGGGTATGGAACATAGGCCTCTAAGACACATACTGGAAAGTCAACAGCTGTGATGTTCCACTGTGTCTAACTCGTCTCAAAACACTTAAAATGCAGGAGGGAACTGTGCTACTGTACGTTCTCACTTCAGGAATGAGTCTGTGCTAAGTTGGAAACTGGAGGGCCTGTCTGAGTAGCAATCATAGAGAGATTCGTACAGGACCCTTTCAGGTTATTCTTAGGAAGATATCTTTTCAGGGATCCTACTTAAAATGTGTTCTCATTGATAATAGTATCTCCTTCTTTGAGGAATGATGATAGAATGTGGACGCACCATGGGCACATTATATACTGTGAGTAAAGTGCAGGCTATGGCGCTTAGGCATCCCAAACACATATTCGATGATCAAGACCAGTGGTGATCCCCACGTTCTTTCTCTGTAAAAAACGCTTTCAACATTGTGAGGGAAGTGTGCTTTAGGAGGGATTCGTTGCAGTGTTGCGTCTGTTAAAGAAGGAAGCTCTTGGGACTGACTCTGCGGTAACTGCAGTAGGCGCACATAGGGCTCTAGTATCAGACGTCTATCCGTTGGACTATAGCAAGCTCTGTTTAAGGGAAACTCTTTCAGGCTGAATCGCACTTCTCACAGTGTCTTATCAGCGGAGGAATAGAGAAAGAACAACTATGGACAGAGGGAACGTTGTGCCCTGAGAGTGAAGGACCGGGTATGGAACATAGGCTTCTATGACACATACTGGAAGGTCAACACCTGTGATGTTCCATTGTGTCTAACTCGTGTCAAAACCCTTCAAATGTACGAGGGAACTGTGCTACAGTACTTTCCCACGACAATAATGAGTCTGTGCTAAGTTGGAAACTGTAGGACCTGTCTGTGCAGCAATCAGAGAGAGTATCGTACAGGACCCTGACGGGTTATTCTTAGGAAGGTATCTTTTCAGGGATCCTAGTTAAAGTGTGTTCTCATTCTTAACAGTGTCTCCTACTCTGAGGAATGATGATAGAATGCGGACGGACTTTGGGCACATTAGGTACTGTGAGTAAAGTGCAGGCTATGGCGCTTAGGCATCCCAAACACATATTAGATAATCAAGACCAGTGGTGATCCGCACTTTCTTTCTGAGTAAAAAACGCTTCCAGCATTGTGATGGAAGTGTGCTTTAGGAGGGATTCGTTGCTGTGTTGCGTCTGTTAGAAAAGGAAGCTCTTGGGACTGACTCTGCGGTAACTGCAATAGGCGTACATAGGGCTCTAGTATCATACGTCTATCCGTTGGACTATAGCAAGTTCTGTTTAAGGGAAACTCTTTCAGGCTGAATCGCACTTCTCACAGTGTCTTATCAGCGGAGGAATAGAGAAAGAACAACTATGGACAGAGGGAACGTTTGGCCCTGAGAGTGAAGGACCGGGTATGGAACATAGGCCTCTATGACACATACTGGAAGGTCAACACCTGTGATGTTCCATTGTGTATAACTCGTCTCAAAAACCCTTCAGATGTACGAGGGAACTGTGCTACAGTATTTTCCCAGGACAGGAATGAGTCTGTGCTAAGTTGGAAACTGTAAGACCTGTCCGTGTAGCAATCATAGAGAGTATTGTACAGGACCCTGACGGGTTATTCTTAGGAAGGTATCTTTTCAGGGATCCTAGTTAAAGTGTGTTCTCATTCATAACAGTGTCTCCTCCTTTGAGGAATGATGATAGAACACGGACGGACTATGGGCATCTTAGGTACTCTGAGTAAAGTGCAGGCTATGGCGCTTAGGCATCCCAAACTCATATTGCATGCTCACGACCAGTGGTGATCCGCACTTTCTTTCAGTGTTAAAAACGCTTCCAACATTGTGAGGGAAGTGTGCTTTAGGAGGGATTCGTTGCTGTGTTGCGTCTGATAAAGAAGGAAGCTCTTGGGACTGACTATGCGATAACTGCAATAGGCGCACATAGGGCTCTAGTATCAGACGTCTATCCGTTGGACTATAGCAAGTTCTGTTTAAGGGAAACTCCATCAAACGGAATCGCACTTCTCACAGTGTCTTTTCAGAGGGGGAAAGGATATAGAACAACTAAGGGGAGGGAACGTTGTGCCCTGAGAGTGAATGACAGCTTAGGGCACATAGGCCTCTATGACACATACTGGAAGGTCAACACCTGTGATGTTCCACTGTGTCTAGCTCGTCTCAAACACTTCAAATGTACGAGGGAACTTTGCTACTGTACATTCTCACGACAGGTTTGAGTCTGTGCTCTGTAGGAAACATTAGGACCTGTCTGTGTAGCAATCATAAACTATCACATACAGGACCATGACAAGTGATTCTTAGGAAGGTATCTTTTCAGGGATCCTACTTAAAGTGCGTTCTCATTCATCACAGAGTCTCCTCCTTTCAGGAATGATGATAGAACACGGACGGACTATGGGCACCTTAGGTACTGTGAGTAAAGTGCAGGCTATGGCGCTTAGGCATCCCAAACTCATATTGGATGCTCACGACCAGTGGTGATCCGCACTTTCTTTCAGTGTGAAAAACGCTTCCAACATTGTGAGGGAAGTGTGCTTTAGGAGGGATTCGTTGCAATGTTGCGTCTGTTAAAGAAGGAAGCGCTTGGGACTGACTCTGCGGTAACTGCAATAGGCGCACATAGGGCTCTAGTAACAGACGTCTATCCCTTGGACTATAGCAAGTTCTGTTTAAGGGAAACTCCTTCAGGCGGAATCGCACTTCTCCCAGTGTCTTTTTAATGGAGGAATGGAGAAAGAACAACTACGGAGAGAGGGAACGTTGTGCCCTTCGAGTGAAGGAAAGGGTATGGAACATAGGCCTCTAAGACACATACTGGAAAGTCAACAGCTGTGATGTTCCACTGTGTCTAACTCGTCTCAAAACACTTAAAATGCAGGAGGGAACTGTGCTACTGTACGTTCTCACTTCAGGAATGAGTCTGTGCTAAGTTGGAAACTGGAGGGCCTGTCTGAGTAGCAATCATAGAGAGATTCGTACAGGACCCTTTCAGGTTATTCTTAGGAAGGTATCTTTTCAGGGATCCTACTTAAAATGTGTTCTCATTGATAATAGTATCTCCTTCTTTGAGGAATGATGATAGAATGTGGACGCACCATGGGCACATTATATACTGTGAGTAAAGTGCAGGCTATGGCGCTTAGGCATCCCAAACACATATTCGATGATCAAGACCAGTGGTGATCCCCACGTTCTTTCTCTGTAAAAAACGCTTTCAACATTGTGAGGGAAGTGTGCTTTAGGAGGGATTCGTTGCAGTGTTGCGTCTGTTAAAGAAGGAAGCTCTTGGGACTGACTCTGCGGTAACTGCAGTAGGCGCACATAGGGCTCTAGTATCAGACGTCTATCCGTTGGACTATAGCAAGCTCTGTTTAAGGGAAACTCTTTCAGGCTGAATCGCACTTCTCACAGTGTCTTATCAGCGGAGGAATAGAGAAAGAACAACTATGGACAGAGGGAACGTTGTGCCCTGAGAGTGAAGGACCGGGTATGGAACATAGGCTTCTATGACACATACTGGAAGGTCAACACCTGTGATGTTCCATTGTGTCTAACTCGTGTCAAAACCCTTCAAATGTACGAGGGAACTGTGCTACAGTACTTTCCCACGACAATAATGAGTCTGTGCTAAGTTGGAAACTGTAGGACCTGTCTGTGCAGCAATCAGAGAGAGTATCGTACAGGACCCTGACGGGTTATTCTTAGGAAGGTATCTTTTCAGGGATCCTAGTTAAAGTGTGTTCTCATTCTTAACAGTGTCTCCTACTCTGAGGAATGATGATAGAATGCGGACGGACTTTGGGCACATTAGGTACTGTGAGTAAAGTGCAGGCTATGGCGCTTAGGCATCCCAAACACATATTAGATAATCAAGACCAGTGGTGATCCGCACTTTCTTTCTGAGTAAAAAACGCTTCCAGCATTGTGATGGAAGTGTGCTTTAGGAGGGATTCGTTGCTGTGTTGCGTCTGTTAGAAAAGGAAGCTCTTGGGACTGACTCTGCGGTAACTGCAATAGGCGTACATAGGGCTCTAGTATCATACGTCTATCCGTTGGACTATAGCAAGCTCTGTTTAAGGGAAACTCTTTCAGGCTGAATCGCACTTCTCACAGTGTCTTATCAGCGGAGGAATAGAGAAAGAACAACTATGGACAGAGGGAACGTTGTGCCCTGAGAGTGAAGGACCGGGTATGGAACATAGGCTTCTATGACACATACAGGAAGGTCAACACCTGTGATGTTCCATTGTGTCTAACTCGTGTCAAAACCCTTCAAATGTACGAGGGAACTGTGCTACAGTACTTTCCCACGACAATAATGAGTCTGTGCTAAGTTGGAAACTGTAGGACCTGTCTGTGCAGCAATCAGAGAGAGTATCGTACAGGACCCTGACGGGTTATTCTTAGGAAGGTATCTTTTCAGGGATCCTCGTTAAAGTGTGTTCTCATTCTTAACAGGGTCTCCTACTCTGAGGAATGATGATAGAATGCGGACGGACTTTGGGCACATTAGGTACTGTGAGTAAAGTGCAGGCTATGGCGCTTAGGCATCCCAAACACATATTAGATAATCAAGACCAGTGGTGATCCGCACTTTCTTTCTGAGTAAAAAACGCTTCCAGCATTGTGATGGAAGTGTGCTTTAGGAGGGATTCGTTGCTGTGTTGCGTCTGTTAGAAAAGGAAGCTCTTGGGACTGACTCTGCGGTAACTGCAATAGGCGTACATAGGGCTCTAGTATCATACGTCTATCCGTTGGACTATAGCAAGTTCTGTTTAAGGGAAACTCTTTCAGGCTGAATCGCACTTCTCACAGTGTCTTATCAGCGGAGGAATAGAGAAAGAACAACTATGGACAGAGGGAACGTTTGGCCCTGAGAGTGAAGGACCGGGTATGGAACATAGGCCTCTATGACACATACTGGAAGGTCAACACCTGTGATGTTCCATTGTGTATAACTCGTCTCAAAAACCCTTCAGATGTACGAGGGAACTGTGCTACAGTATTTTCCCAGGACAGGAATGAGTCTGTGCTAAGTTGGAAACTGTAAGACCTGTCCGTGTAGCAATCATAGAGAGTATTGTACAGGACCCTGACGGGTTATTCTTAGGAAGGTATCTTTTCAGGGATCCTAGTTAAAGTGTGTTCTCATTCATAACAGTGTCTCCTCCTTTGAGGAATGATGATAGAACACGGACGGACTATGGGCATCTTAGGTACTCTGAGTAAAGTGCAGGCTATGGCGCTTAGGCATCCCAAACTCATATTGCATGCTCACGACCAGTGGTGATCCGCACTTTCTTTCAGTGTTAAAAACGCTTCCAACATTGTGAGGGAAGTGTGCTTTAGGAGGGATTCGTTGCAGTGTTGCGTCTGATAAAGAAGGAAGCTCTTGGGACTGACTATGCGATAACTGCAATAGGCGCACATAGGGCTCTAGTATCAGACGTCTATCCGTTGGACTATAGCAAGTTCTGTTTAAGGGAAACTCCATCAAACGGAATCGCAATTCTCACAGTGTCTTTTCAGAGGGGGAAAGGATATAGAACAACTAAGGGGAGGGAACGTTGTGCCCTGAGAGTGAATGACAGCTTAGGGCACATAGGCCTCTATGACACATACTGGAAGGTCAACACCTGTGATGTTCCACTGTGTCTAGCTCGTCTCAGACACTTCAAATGTACGAGGGAACTTTGCTACTGTACATTCTCACGACAGGTTTGAGTCTGTGCTCTGTAGGAAACATTCGGACCTGTCTGTGTAGCAATCATAAACTATCACATACAGGACCATGACAAGTGATTCTTAGGAAGGTATCTTTTCAGGGATCCTACTTAAAGTGCGTTCTCATTCATCACAGAGTCTCCTCCTTTCAGGAATGATGATAGAACACGGACGGACTATGGGCACCTTAGGTACTGTGAGTAAAGTGCAGGCTATGGCGCTTAGGCATCCCAAACTCATATTGGATGCTCACGACCAGTGGTGATCCGCACTTTCTTTCAGTGTTAAAAACGCTTCCAACATTGTGAGGGAAGTGTGCTTTAGGAGGGATTCGTTGCAGTGTTGCGTCTGTTAAAGAAGGAAGCGCTTGGGACTGACTCTGCGGTAACTGCAATAGGCGCACATAGGGCTCTAGTAACAGACGTCTATCCCTTGGACTATAGCAAGTTCTGTTTAAGGGAAACTCCTTCAGGCGGAATCGCACTTCTCCCAGTGTCTTTTTAATGGCGGAATGGAGAAAGAACAACTACGGAGAGAGGGAACGTTGTGCCCTTCGAGTGAAGGAAAGGGTATGGAACATAGGCCTCTAAGACACATACTGGAAAGTCAACAGCTGTGATGTTCCACTGTGTCTAACTCGTCTCAAAACACTTAAAATGCAGGAGGGAACTGTGCTACTGTACGTTCTCACTTCAGGAATGAGTCTGTGCTAAGTTGGAAACTGGAGGGCCTGTCTGAGTAGCAATCATAGAGAGATTCGTACAGGACCCTTTCAGGTTATTCTTAGGAAGGTATCTTTTCAGGGATCCTACTTAAAATGTGTTCTCATTGATAATAGTATCTCCTTCTTTGAGGAATGATGATAGAATGTGGACGGACCATGGGCACATTATATACTGTGAGTAAAGTGCAGGCTATGGCGCTTAGGCATCCCAAGCACATATTCGATGATCAAGACCAGTGGTGATCCCCACGTTCTTTCTCTGTAAAAAACGCTTTCAACATTGTGAGGGAAGTGTGCTTTAGGAGGGATTCGTTGCAGTGTTGCGTCTGATAAAGAAGGAAGCTCTTGGGACTGACTATGCGATAACTGCAATAGGCGCACATAGGGCTCTAGTATCAGACGTCTATCCGTTGGACTATAGCAAGTTCTGTTTAAGGGAAACTCCATCAAACGGAATCGCACTTCTCACAGTGTCTTTTCAGAGGGGGAAAGGATATAGAACAACTAAGGGGAGGGAACGTTGTGCCCTGAGAGTGAATGACAGCTTAGGGCACATAGGCCTCTATGACACATACTGGAAGGTCAACACCTGTGATGTTCCACTGTGTCTAGCTCGTCTCAAACACTTCAAATGTACGAGGGAACTTTGCTACTGTACATTCTCACGACAGGTTTGAGTCTGTGCTCTGTAGGAAACATTAGGACCTGTCTGTGTAGCAATCATAAACTATCACATACAGGACCATGACAAGTGATTCTTAGGAAGGTATCTTTTCAGGGATCCTACTTAAAGTGCGTTCTCATTCATTACAGAGTCTCCTCCTTTCAGGAATGATGATAGAACACGGACGGACTATGGGCACCTTAGGTACTGTGAGTAAAGTGCAGGCTATGGCGCTTAGGCATCCCAAACTCATATTGGATGCTCACGACCAGTGGTGATCCGCACTTTCTTTCAGTGTGAAAAACGCTTCCAACATTGTGAGGGAAGTGTGCTTTAGGAGGGATTCGTTGCAGTGTTGCGTCTGTTAAAGAAGGAAGCGCTTGGGACTGACTCTGCGGTAACTGCAATAGGCGCACATAGGGCTCTAGTAACAAACGTCTATCCCTTGGACTATAGCAAGTTCTGTTTAAGGGAAACTCCTTCAGGCAGAATCGCACTTCTCCCAGTGTCTTTTTAATGGCGGAATGGAGAAAGAACAACTACGGAGAGAGGGAACGTTGTGCCCTTCGAGTGAAGGAAAGGGTATGGAACATAGGCCTCTAAGACACATACTGGAAAGTCAACAGCTGTGATGTTCCACTGTGTCTAACTCGTCTCAAAACACTTAAAATGCAGGAGGGAACTGTGCTACTGTACGTTCTCACTTCAGGAATGAGTCTGTGCTAAGTTGGAAACTGGAGGGCCTGTCTGAGTAGCAATCATAGAGAGATTCGTACAGGACCCTTTCAGGTTATTCTTAGGAAGGTATCTTTTCAGGGATCCTACTTAAAATGTGTTCTCATTGATAATAGTATCTCCTTCTTTGAGGAATGATGATAGAATGTGGACGGACCATGGGCACATTATATACTGTGAGTAAAGTGCAGGCTATGGCGCTTAGGCATCCCAAACACATATTCGATGATCAAGACCAGTGGTGATCCCCACGTTCTTTCTCTGTAAAAAACGCTTTCAACATTGTGAGGGAAGTGTGCTTTAGGAGGGATTCGTTGCAGTGTTGCGTCTGATAAAGAAGGAAGCTCTTGGGACTGACTATGCGATAACTGCAATAGGCGCACATAGGGCTCTAGTATCAGACGTCTATCCGTTGGACTATAGCAAGTTCTGTTTAAGGGAAACTCCATCAAACGGAATCGCACTTCTCACAGTGTCTTTTCAGAGGGGGAAAGGATATAGAACAACTAAGGGGAGGGAACGTTGTGCCCTGAGAGTGAATGACAGCTTAGGGCACATAGGCCTCTATGACACATACTGGAAGGTCAACACCTGTGATGTTCCACTGTGTCTAGCTCGTCTCAAACACTTCAAATGTACGAGGGAACTTTGCTACTGTACATTCTCACGACAGGTTTGAGTCTGTGCTCTGTAGGAAACATTAGGACCTGTCTGTGTAGCAATCATAAACTATCACATACAGGACCATGACAAGTGATTCTTAGGAAGGTATCTTTTCAGGGATCCTACTTAAAGTGCGTTCTCATTCATCACAGAGTCTCCTCCTTTCAGGAATGATGATAGAACACGGACGGACTATGGGCACCTTAGGTACTGTGAGTAAAGTGCAGGCTATGGCGCTTAGGCATCCCAAACTCATATTGGATGCTCACGACCAGTGGTGATCCGCACTTTCTTTCAGTGTGAAAAACGCTTCCAACATTGTGAGGGAAGTGTGCTTTAGGAGGGATTCGTTGCAGTGTTGCGTCTGTTAAAGAAGGAAGCGCTTGGGACTGACTCTGCGGTAACTGCAATAGGCGCACATAGGGCTCTAGTAACAAACGTCTATCCCTTGGACTATAGCAAGTTCTGTTTAAGGGAAACTCCTTCAGGCAGAATCGCACTTCTCCCAGTGTCTTTTTAATGGAGGAATGGAGAAAGAACAACTACGGAGAGAGGGAACGTTGTGCCCTTCGAGTGAAGGAAAGGGTATGGAACATAGGCCTCTAAGACACATACTGGAAAGTCAACAGCTGTGATGTTCCACTGTGTCTAACTCGTCTCAAAACACTTAAAATGCAGGAGGGAACTGTGCTACTGTACGTTCTCACTTCAGGAATGAGTCTGTGCTAAGTTGGAAACTGGAGGGCCTGTCTGAGTAGCAATCATAGAGAGATTCGTACAGGACCCTTTCAGGTTATTCTTAGGAAGGTATCTTTTCAGGGATCCTACTTAAAATGTGTTCTCATTGATAATAGTATCTCCTTCTTTGAGGAATGATGATAGAATGTGGACGGACCATGGGCACATTATATACTGTGAGTAAAGTGCAGGCTATGGCGCTTAGGCATCCCAAACACATATTCGATGATCAAGACCAGTGGTGATCCCCACGTTCTTTCTCTGTAAAAAACGCTTTCAACATTGTGAGGGAAGTGTGCTTTAGGAGGGATTCGTTGCAGTGTTGCGTCTGATAAAGAAGGAAGCTCTTGGGACTGACTATGCGATAACTGCAATAGGCGCACATAGGGCTCTAGTATCAGACGTCTATCCGTTGGACTATAGCAAGTTCTGTTTAAGGGAAACTCCATCAAACGGAATCGCACTTCTCACAGTGTCTTTTCAGAGGGGGAAAGGATATAGAACAACTAAGGGGAGGGAACGTTGTGCCCTGAGAGTGAATGACAGCTTAGGGCACATAGGCCTCTATGACACATACTGGAAGGTCAACACCTGTGATGTTCCACTGTGTCTAGCTCGTCTCAAACACTTCAAATGTACGAGGGAACTTTGCTACTGTACATTCTCACGACAGGTTTGAGTCTGTGCTCTGTAGGAAACATTAGGACCTGTCTGTGTAGCAATCATAAACTATCACATACAGGACCATGACAAGTGATTCTTAGGAAGGTATCTTTTCAGGGATCCTACTTAAAGTGCGTTCTCATTCATTACAGAGTCTCCTCCTTTCAGGAATGATGATAGAACACGGACGGACTATGGGCACCTTAGGTACTGTGAGTAAAGTGCAGGCTATGGCGCTTAGGCATCCCAAACTCATATTGGATGCTCACGACCAGTGGTGATCCGCACTTTCTTTCAGTGTGAAAAACGCTTCCAACATTGTGAGGGAAGTGTGCTTTAGGAGGGATTCGTTGCAGTGTTGCGTCTGTTAAAGAAGGAAGCGCTTGGGACTGACTCTGCGGTAACTGCAATAGGCGCACATAGGGTTCTAGTAACAAACGTCTATCCCTTGGACTATAGCAAGTTCTGTTTAAGGGAAACTCCTTCAGGCAGAATCGCACTTCTCCCAGTGTCTTTTTAATGGAGGAATGGAGAAAGAACAACTACGGAGAGAGGGAACGTTGTGCCCTTCGAGTGAAGGAAAGGGTATGGAACATAGGCCTCTAAGACACATACTGGAAAGTCAACAGCTGTGATGTTCCACTGTGTCTAACTCGTCTCAAAACACTTAAAATGCAGGAGGGAACTGTGCTACTGTACGTTCTCACTTCAGGAATGAGTCTGTGCTAAGTTGGAAACTGGAGGGCCTGTCTGAGTAGCAATCATAGAGAGATTCGTACAGGACCCTTTCAGGTTATTCTTAGGAAGGTATCTTTTCAGGGATCCTACTTAAAATGTGTTCTCATTGATAATAGTATCTCCTTCTTTGAGGAATGATGATAGAATGTGGACGGACCATGGGCACATTATATACTGTGAGTAAAGTGCAGGCTATGGCGCTTAGGCATCGCAAACACATATTCGATGATCAAGACCAGTGGTGATCCCCACGTTCTTTCTCTGTAAAAAACGCTTTCAACATTGTGAGGGAAGTGTGCTTTAGGAGGGATTCGTTGCAGTGTTGCGTCTGTTAAAGAAGGAAGCTCTTGGGACTGACTCTGCGGTAACTGCAGTAGGCGCACATAGGGCTCTAGTATCAGACGTCTATCCGTTGGACTATAGCAAGCTCTGTTTAAGGGAAACTCTTTCAGGCTGAATCGCACTTCTCACAGTGTCTTATCAGCGGAGGAATAGAGAAAGAACAACTATGGACAGAGGGAACGTTGTGCCCTGAGAGTGAAGGACCGGGTATGGAACATAGGCTTCTATGACACATACTGGAAGGTCAACACCTGTGATGTTCCATTGTGTCTAACTCGTGTCAAAACCCTTCAAATGTACGAGGGAACTGTGCTACAGTACTTTCCCACGACAATAATGAGTCTGTGCTAAGTTGGAAACTGTAGGACCTGTCTGTGCAGCAATCAGAGAGAGTATCGTACAGGACCCTGACGGGTTATTCTTAGGAAGGTATCTTTTCAGGGATCCTAGTTAAAGTGTGTTCTCATTCTTAACAGTGTCTCCTACTCTGAGGAATGATGATAGAATGCGGACGGACTTTGGGCACATTAGGTACTGTGAGTAAAGTGCAGGCTATGGCGCTTAGGCATCCCAAACACATATTAGATAATCAAGACCAGTGGTGATCCGCACTTTCTTTCTGAGTAAAAAACGCTTCCAGCATTGTGATGGAAGTGTGCTTTAGGAGGGATTCGTTGCTGTGTTGCGTCTGTTAGAAAAGGAAGCTCTTGGGACTGACTCTGCGGTAACTGCAATAGGCGTACATAGGGCTCTAGTATCATACGTCTATCCGTTGGACTATAGCAAGTTCTGTTTAAGGGAAACTCTTTCAGGCTGAATCGCACTTCTCACAGTGTCTTATCAGCGGAGGAATAGAGAAAGAACAACTATGGACAGAGGGAACGTTTTGCCCTGAGAGTGAAGGACCGGGTATGGAACATAGGCCTCTATGACACATACTGGAAGGTCAACACCTGTGATGTTCCATTGTGTATAACTCGTCTCAAAACCCTTCAGATGTACGAGGGAACTGTGCTACAGTATTTTCCCAGGACAGGAATGAGTCTGTGCTAAGTTGGAAACTGTAAGACCTGTCCGTGTAGCAATCATAGAGAGTATTGTACAGGACCCTGACGGGTTATTCTTAGGAAGGTATCTTTTCAGGGATCCTAGTTAAAGTGTGTTCTCATTCATAACAGTGTCTCCTCCTTTGAGGAATGATGATAGAACACGGACGGACTATGGGCATCTTAGGTACTCTGAGTAAAGTGCAGGCTATGGCGCTTAGTCATCCCAAACTCATATTGGATGCTCACGACCAGTGGTGATCCGCACTTTCTTTCAGTGTTAAAAACGCTTCCAACATTGTGAGGGAAGTGTGCTTTAGGAGGGATTCGTTGCAGTGTTGCGTCTGATAAAGAAGGAAGCTCTTGGGACTGACTATGCGATAACTGCAATAGGCGCACATAGGGCTCTAGTATCAGACGTCTATCCGTTGGACTATAGCAAGTTCTGTTTAAGGGAAACTCCATCAAACGGAATCGCACTTCTCACAGTGTCTTTTCAGAGGGGGAAAGGATATAGAACAACTAAGGGGAGGGAACGTTGTGCCCTGAGAGTGAATGACAGCTTAGGGCACATAGGCCTCTATGACACATACTGGAAGGTCAACACCTGTGATGTTCCACTGTGTCTAGCTCGTCTCAAACACTTCAAATGTACGAGGGAACTTTGCTACTGTACATTCTCACGACAGGTTTGAGTCTGTGCTCTGTAGGAAACATTAGGACCTGTCTGTGTAGCAATCATAAACTATCACATACAGGACCATGACAAGTGATTCTTAGGAAGGTATCTTTTCAGGGATCCTACTTAAAGTGCGTTCTCATTCATTACAGAGTCTCCTCCTTTCAGGAATGATGATAGAACACGGACGGACTATGGGCACCTTAGGTACTGTGAGTAAAGTGCAGGCTATGGCGCTTAGGCATCCCAAACTCATATTGGATGCTCACGACCAGTGGTGATCCGCACTTTCTTTCAGTGTGAAAAACGCTTCCAACATTGTGAGGGAAGTGTGCTTTAGGAGGGATTCGTTGCAGTGTTGCGTCTGTTAAAGAAGGAAGCGCTTGGGACTGACTCTGCGGTAACTGCAATAGGCGCACATAGGGCTCTAGTAACAAACGTCTATCCCTTGGACTATAGCAAGTTCTGTTTAAGGGAAACTCCTTCAGGCAGAATCGCACTTCTCCCAGTGTCTTTTTAATGGCGGAATGGAGAAAGAACAACTACGGAGAGAGGGAACGTTGTGCCCTTCGAGTGAAGGAAAGGGTATGGAACATAGGCCTCTAAGACACATACTGGAAAGTCAACAGCTGTGATGTTCCACTGTGTCTAACTCGTCTCAAAACACTTAAAATGCAGGAGGGAACTGTGCTACTGTACGTTCTCACTTCAGGAATGAGTCTGTGCTAAGTTGGAAACTGGAGGGCCTGTCTGAGTAGCAATCATAGAGAGATTCGTACAGGACCCTTTCAGGTTATTCTTAGGAAGGTATCTTTTCAGGGATCCTACTTAAAATGTGTTCTCATTGATAATAGTATCTCCTTCTTTGAGGAATGATGATAGAATGTGGACGGACCATGGGCACATTATATACTGTGAGTAAAGTGCAGGCTATGGCGCTTAGGCATCCCAAACACATATTCGATGATCAAGACCAGTGGTGATCCCCACGTTCTTTCTCTGTAAAAAACGCTTTCAACATTGTGAGGGAAGTGTGCTTTAGGAGGGATTCGTTGCAGTGTTGCGTCTGATAAAGAAGGAAGCTCTTGGGACTGACTATGCGATAACTGCAATAGGCGCACATAGGGCTCTAGTATCAGACGTCTATCCGTTGGACTATAGCAAGTTCTGTTTAAGGGAAACTCCATCAAACGGAATCGCACTTCTCACAGTGTCTTTTCAGAGGGGGAAAGGATATAGAACAACTAAGGGGAGGGAACGTTGTGCCCTGAGAGTGAATGACAGCTTAGGGCACATAGGCCTCTATGACACATACTGGAAGGTCAACACCTGTGATGTTCCACTGTGTCTAGCTCGTCTCAAACACTTCAAATGTACGAGGGAACTTTGCTACTGTACATTCTCACGACAGGTTTGAGTCTGTGCTCTGTAGGAAACATTAGGACCTGTCTGTGTAGCAATCATAAACTATCACATACAGGACCATGACAAGTGATTCTTAGGAAGGTATCTTTTCAGGGATCCTACTTAAAGTGCGTTCTCATTCATCACAGAGTCTCCTCCTTTCAGGAATGATGATAGAACACGGACGGACTATGGGCACCTTAGGTACTGTGAGTAAAGTGCAGGCTATGGCGCTTAGGCATCCCAAACTCATATTGGATGCTCACGACCAGTGGTGATCCGCACTTTCTTTCAGTGTGAAAAACGCTTCCAACATTGTGAGGGAAGTGTGCTTTAGGAGGGATTCGTTGCAGTGTTGCGTCTGTTAAAGAAGGAAGCGCTTGGGACTGACTCTGCGGTAACTGCAATAGGCGCACATAGGGCTCTAGTAACAAACGTCTATCCCTTGGACTATAGCAAGTTCTGTTTAAGGGAAACTCCTTCAGGCAGAATCGCACTTCTCCCAGTGTCTTTTTAATGGAGGAATGGAGAAAGAACAACTACGGAGAGAGGGAACGTTGTGCCCTTCGAGTGAAGGAAAGGGTATGGAACATAGGCCTCTAAGACACATACTGGAAAGTCAACAGCTGTGATGTTCCACTGTGTCTAACTCGTCTCAAAACACTTAAAATGCAGGAGGGAACTGTGCTACTGTACGTTCTCACTTCAGGAATGAGTCTGTGCTAAGTTGGAAACTGGAGGGCCTGTCTGAGTAGCAATCATAGAGAGATTCGTACAGGACCCTTTCAGGTTATTCTTAGGAAGGTATCTTTTCAGGGATCCTACTTAAAATGTGTTCTCATTGATAATAGTATCTCCTTCTTTGAGGAATGATGATAGAATGTGGACGGACCATGGGCACATTATATACTGTGAGTAAAGTGCAGGCTATGGCGCTTAGGCATCCCAAACACATATTCGATGATCAAGACCAGTGGTGATCCCCACGTTCTTTCTCTGTAAAAAACGCTTTCAACATTGTGAGGGAAGTGTGCTTTAGGAGGGATTCGTTGCAGTGTTGCGTCTGATAAAGAAGGAAGCTCTTGGGACTGACTATGCGATAACTGCAATAGGCGCACATAGGGCTCTAGTATCAGACGTCTATCCGTTGGACTATAGCAAGTTCTGTTTAAGGGAAACTCCATCAAACGGAATCGCACTTCTCACAGTGTCTTTTCAGAGGGGGAAAGGATATAGAACAACTAAGGGGAGGGAACGTTGTGCCCTGAGAGTGAATGACAGCTTAGGGCACATAGGCCTCTATGACACATACTGGAAGGTCAACACCTGTGATGTTCCACTGTGTCTAGCTCGTCTCAAACACTTCAAATGTACGAGGGAACTTTGCTACTGTACATTCTCACGACAGGTTTGAGTCTGTGCTCTGTAGGAAACATTAGGACCTGTCTGTGTAGCAATCATAAACTATCACATACAGGACCATGACAAGTGATTCTTAGGAAGGTATCTTTTCAGGGATCCTACTTAAAGTGCGTTCTCATTCATTACAGAGTCTCCTCCTTTCAGGAATGATGATAGAACACGGACGGACTATGGGCACCTTAGGTACTGTGAGTAAAGTGCAGGCTATGGCGCTTAGGCATCCCAAACTCATATTGGATGCTCACGACCAGTGGTGATCCGCACTTTCTTTCAGTGTGAAAAACGCTTCCAACATTGTGAGGGAAGTGTGCTTTAGGAGGGATTCGTTGCAGTGTTGCGTCTGTTAAAGAAGGAAGCGCTTGGGACTGACTCTGCGGTAACTGCAATAGGCGCACATAGGGTTCTAGTAACAAACGTCTATCCCTTGGACTATAGCAAGTTCTGTTTAAGGGAAACTCCTTCAGGCAGAATCGCACTTCTCCCAGTGTCTTTTTAATGGAGGAATGGAGAAAGAACAACTACGGAGAGAGGGAACGTTGTGCCCTTCGAGTGAAGGAAAGGGTATGGAACATAGGCCTCTAAGACACATACTGGAAAGTCAACAGCTGTGATGTTCCACTGTGTCTAACTCGTCTCAAAACACTTAAAATGCAGGAGGGAACTGTGCTACTGTACGTTCTCACTTCAGGAATGAGTCTGTGCTAAGTTGGAAACTGGAGGGCCTGTCTGAGTAGCAATCATAGAGAGATTCGTACAGGACCCTTTCAGGTTATTCTTAGGAAGGTATCTTTTCAGGGATCCTACTTAAAATGTGTTCTCATTGATAATAGTATCTCCTTCTTTGAGGAATGATGATAGAATGTGGACGGACCATGGGCACATTATATACTGTGAGTAAAGTGCAGGCTATGGCGCTTAGGCATCGCAAACACATATTCGATGATCAAGACCAGTGGTGATCCCCACGTTCTTTCTCTGTAAAAAACGCTTTCAACATTGTGAGGGAAGTGTGCTTTAGGAGGGATTCGTTGCAGTGTTGCGTCTGTTAAAGAAGGAAGCTCTTGGGACTGACTCTGCGGTAACTGCAGTAGGCGCACATAGGGCTCTAGTATCAGACGTCTATCCGTTGGACTATAGCAAGCTCTGTTTAAGGGAAACTCTTTCAGGCTGAATCGCACTTCTCACAGTGTCTTATCAGCGGAGGAATAGAGAAAGAACAACTATGGACAGAGGGAACGTTGTGCCCTGAGAGTGAAGGACCGGGTATGGAACATAGGCTTCTATGACACATACTGGAAGGTCAACACCTGTGATGTTCCATTGTGTCTAACTCGTGTCAAAACCCTTCAAATGTACGAGGGAACTGTGCTACAGTACTTTCCCACGACAATAATGAGTCTGTGCTAAGTTGGAAACTGTAGGACCTGTCTGTGCAGCAATCAGAGAGAGTATCGTACAGGACCCTGACGGGTTATTCTTAGGAAGGTATCTTTTCAGGGATCCTAGTTAAAGTGTGTTCTCATTCTTAACAGTGTCTCCTACTCTGAGGAATGATGATAGAATGCGGACGGACTTTGGGCACATTAGGTACTGTGAGTAAAGTGCAGGCTATGGCGCTTAGGCATCCCAAACACATATTAGATAATCAAGACCAGTGGTGATCCGCACTTTCTTTCTGAGTAAAAAACGCTTCCAGCATTGTGATGGAAGTGTGCTTTAGGAGGGATTCGTTGCTGTGTTGCGTCTGTTAGAAAAGGAAGCTCTTGGGACTGACTCTGCGGTAACTGCAATAGGCGTACATAGGGCTCTAGTATCATACGTCTATCCGTTGGACTATAGCAAGTTCTGTTTAAGGGAAACTCTTTCAGGCTGAATCGCACTTCTCACAGTGTCTTATCAGCGGAGGAATAGAGAAAGAACAACTATGGACAGAGGGAACGTTTGGCCCTGAGAGTGAAGGACCGGGTATGGAACATAGGCCTCTATGACACATACTGGAAGGTCAACACCTGTGATGTTCCATTGTGTATAACTCGTCTCAAAAACCCTTCAGATGTACGAGGGAACTGTGCTACAGTATTTTCCCAGGACAGGAATGAGTCTGTGCTAAGTTGGAAACTGTAAGACCTGTCCGTGTAGCAATCATAGAGAGTATTGTACAGGACCCTGACGGGTTATTCTTAGGAAGGTATCTTTTCAGGGATCCTAGTTAAAGTGTGTTCTAATTCATAACAGTGTCTCCTCCTTTGAGGAATGATGATAGAACACGGACGGACTATGGGCATCTTAGGTACTCTGAGTAAAGTGCAGGCTATGGCGCTTAGGCATCCCAAACTCATATTGCATGCTCACGACCAGTGGTGATTCGCACTTTCTTTCAGTGTTAAAAACGCTTCCAACATTGTGAGGGAAGTGTGCTTTAGGAGGGATTCGTTGCAGTGTTGCGTCTGATAAAGAAGGAAGCTCTTGGGACTGACTATGCGATAACTGCAATAGGCGCACATAGGGCTCTAGTATCAGACGTCTATCCGTTGGACTATAGCAAGTTCTGTTTAAGGGAAACTCCATCAAACGGAATCGCACTTCTCACAGTGTCTTTTCAGAGGGGGAAAGGATATAGAACAACTAAGGGGAGGGAACGTTGTGCCCTGAGAGTGAATGACAGCTTAGGGCACATAGGCCTCTATGACACATACTGGAAGGTCAACACCTGTGATGTTCCACTGTGTCTAGCTCGTCTCAAACACTTCAAATGTACGAGGGAACTTTGCTACTGTACATTCTCACGACAGGTTTGAGTCTGTGCTCTGTAGGAAACATTCGGACCTGTCTGTGTAGCAATCATAAACTATCACATACAGGACCATGACAAGTGATTCTTAGGAAGGTATCTTTTCAGGGATCCTACTTAAAGTGCGTTCTCATTCATCACAGAGTCTCCTCCTTTCAGGAATGATGATAGAACACGGACGGACTATGGGCACCTTAGGTACTGTGAGTAAAGTGCAGGCTATGGCGCTTAGGCATCCCAAACTCATATTGGATGCTCACGACCAGTGGTGATCCGCACTTTCTTTCAGTGTTAAAAACGCTTCCAACATTGTGAGGGAAGTGTGCTTTAGGAGGGATTCGTTGCAGTGTTGCGTCTGTTAAAGAAGGAAGCGCTTGGGACTGACTCTGCGGTAACTGCAATAGGCGCACATAGGGCTCTAGTAACAGACGTCTATCCCTTGGACTATAGCAAGTTCTGTTTAAGGGAAACTCCTTCAGGCGGAATCGCACTTCTCCCAGTGTCTTTTTAATGGCGGAATGGAGAAAGAACAACTACGGAGAGAGGGAACGTTGTGCCCTTCGAGTGAAGGAAAGGGTATGGAACATAGGCCTCTAAGACACATACTGGAAAGTCAACAGCTGTGATGTTCCACTGTGTCTAACTCGTCTCAAAACACTTAAAATGCAGGAGGGAACTGTGCTACTGTACGTTCTCACTTCAGGAATGAGTCTGTGCTAAGTTGGAAACTGGAGGGCCTGTCTGAGTAGCAATCATAGAGAGATTCGTACAGGACCCTTTCAGGTTATTCTTAGGAAGGTATCTTTTCAGGGATCCACTTAAAATGTGTTCTCATTGATAATAATATCTCCTTCTTTGCGGAATGATGATAGAATGTGGACGGACCATGGGCACATTATATACTGTGAGTAAAGTGCAGGCTATGGCGCTTAGGCATCCCAAACACATATTCGATGATCAAGACCAGTGGTGATCCCCACGTTCTTTCTCTGTAAAAAACGCTTTCAACATTGTGAGGGAAGTGTGCTTTAGGAGGGATTCGTTGCAGTGTTGCGTCTGTTAAAGAAGGAAGCTCTTGGGACTGACTCTGCGGTAACTGCAGTAGGCGCACATAGGGCTCTAGTATCAGACGTCTATCCGTTGGACTATAGCAAGCTCTGTTTAAGGGAAACTCTTTCAGGCTGAATCGCACTTCTCACAGTGTCTTATCAGCGGAGGAATAGAGAAAGAACAACTATGGACAGAGGGAACGTTGTGCCCTGAGAGTGAAGGACCGGGTATGGAACATAGGCTTCTATGACACATACTGGAAGGTCAACACCTGTGATGTTCCATTGTGTCTAACTCGTGTCAAAACCCTTCAAATGTACGAGGGAACTATGCTACAGTACATTCCCACGACAATAATGAGTCTGTGCTAAGTTGGAAACTGTAGGACCTGTCTGTGCAGCAATCAGAGAGAGTATCGTACAGGACCCTGACGGGTTATTCTTAGGAAGGTATCTTTTCAGGGATCCTAGTTAAAGTGTGTTCTCATTCTTAACAGTGTCTCCTACTCTGAGGAATGATGATAGAATGCGGACGGACTTTGGGCACATTAGGTACTGTGAGTAAAGTGCAGGCTATGGCGCTTAGGCATCCCAAACACATATTAGATAATCAAGACCAGTGGTGATCCGCACTTTCTTTCTGAGTAAAAAACGCTTCCAGCATTGTGATGGAAGTGTGCTTTAGGAGGGATTCGTTGCTGTGTTGCGTCTGTTAGAAAAGGAAGCTCTTGGGACTGACTCTGCGGTAACTGCAATAGGCGTACATAGGGCTCTAGTATCATACGTCTATCCGTTGGACTATAGCAAGTTCTGTTTAAGGGAAACTCTTTCAGGCTGAATCGCACTTCTCACAGTGTCTTATCAGCGGAGGAATAGAGAAAGAACAACTATGGACAGAGGGAACGTTTTGCCCTGAGAGTGAAGGACCGGGTATGGAACATAGGCCTCTATGACACATACTGTAAGGTCAACACCTGTGATGTTCCATTGTGTATAACTCGTCTCAAAACCCTTCAGATGTACGAGGGAACTGTGCTACAGTATTTTCCCAGGACAGGAATGAGTCTGTGCTAAGTTGGAAACTGTAAGACCTGTCCGTGTAGCAATCATAGAGAGTATTGTACAGGACCCTGACGGGTTATTCTTAGGAAGGTATCTTTTCAGGGATCCTAGTTAAAGTGTGTTCTCATTCATAACAGTGTCTCCTCCTTTGAGGAATGATGATAGAACACGGACGGACTATGGGCATCTTAGGTACTCTGAGTAAAGTGCAGGCTATGGCGCTTAGGCATCCCAAACTCATATTGCATGCTCACGACCAGTGGTGATCCGCACTTTCTCTCAGTGTTAAAAACGCTTCCAACATTGTGAGGGAAGTGTGCTTTAGGAGGGATTCGTTGCAGTGTTGCGTCTGATAAAGAAGGAAGCTCTTGGGACTGACTATGCGATAACTGCAATAGGCGCACATAGGGCTCTAGTATCAGACGTCTATCCGTTGGACTATAGCAAGTTCTGTTTAAGGGAAACTCCATCAAACGGAATCGCACTTCTCACAGTGTCTTTTCAGAGGGGGAAAGGATATAGAACAACTAAGGGGAGGGAACGTTGTGCCCTGAGAGTGAATGACAGCTTAGGGCACATAGGCCTCTATGACACATACTGGAAGGTCAACACCTGTGATGTTCCACTGTGTCTAGCTCGTCTCAAACACTTCAAATGTACGAGGGAACTTTGCTACTGTACATTCTCACGACAGGTTTGAGTCTGTGCTCTGTAGGAAACATTCGGACCTGTCTGTGTAGCAATCATAAACTATCACATACAGGACCATGACAAGTGATTCTTAGGAAGGTATCTTTTCAGGGATCCTACTTAAAGTGCGTTCTCATTCATCACAGAGTCTCCTCCTTTCAGGAATGATGATAGAACACGGACGGACTATGGGCACCTTAGGTACTGTGAGTAAAGTGCAGGCTATGGCGCTTAGGCATCCCAAACTCATATTGGATGCTCACGACCAGTGGTGATCCGCACTTTCTTTCAGTGTTAAAAACACTTCCAACATTGTGAGGGAAGTGTGCTTTAGGAGGGATTCGTTGCAGTGTTGCGTCTGTTAAAGAAGGAAGCGCTTGGGACTGACTCTGCGGTAACTGCAATAGGCGCACATAGGGCTCTAGTAACAGACGTCTATCCCTTGGACTATAGCAAGTTCTGTTTAAGGGAAACTCCTTCAGGCGGAATCGCACTTCTCCCAGTGTCTTTTTAATGGCGGAATGGAGAAAGAACAACTACGGAGAGAGGGAACGTTGTGCCCTTCGAGTGAAGGAAAGGGTATGGAACATAGGCCTCTAAGACACATACTGGAAAGTCAACAGCTGTGATGTTCCACTGTGTCTAACTCGTCTCAAAACACTTAAAATGCAGGAGGGAACTGTGCTACTGTACGTTCTCACTTCAGGAATGAGTCTGTGCTAAGTTGGAAACTGGAGGGCCTGTCTGAGTAGCAATCATAGAGAGATTCGTACAGGACCCTTTCAGGTTATTCTTAGGAAGGTATCTTTTCAGGGATCCTACTTAAAATGTGTTCTCATTGATAATAGTATCTCCTTCTTTGAGGAATGATGATAGAATGTGGACGGACCATGGGCACATTATATACTGTGAGTAAAGTGCAGGCTATGGCGCTTAGGCATCCCAAACACATATTCGATGATCAAGACCAGTGGTGATCCCCACGTTCTTTCTCTGTAAAAAACGCTTTCAACATTGTGAGGGAAGTGTGCTTTAGGAGGGATTCGTTGCAGTGTTGCGTCTGTTAAAGAAGGAAGCTCTTGGGACTGACTCTGCGGTAACTGCAGTAGGCGCACATAGGGCTCTAGTATCAGACGTCTATCCGTTGGACTATAGCAAGCTCTGTTTAAGGGAAACTCTTTCAGGCTGAATCGCACTTCTCACAGTGTCTTATCAGCGGAGGAATAGAGAAAGAACAACTATGGACAGAGGGAACGTTGTGCCCTGAGAGTGAAGGACCGGGTATGGAACATAGGCTTCTATGACACATACTGGAAGGTCAACACCTGTGATGTTCCATTGTGTCTAACTCGTGTCAAAACCCTTCAAATGTACGAGGGAACTGTGCTACAGTACTTTCCCACGACAATAATGAGTCTGTGCTAAGTTGGAAACTGTAGGACCTGTCTGTGCAGCAATCAGAGAGAGTATCGTACAGGACCCTGACGGGTTATTCTTAGGATGGTATCTTTTCAGGGATCCTAGTTAAAGTGTGTTCTCATTCTTAACAGTGTCTCCTACTCTGAGGAATGATGATAGAATGCGGACGGACTTTGGGCACATTAGGTACTGTGAGTAAAGTGCAGGCTATGGCGCTTAGGCATCCCAAACACATATTAGATAATCAAGACCAGTGGTGATCCGCACTTTCTTTCTGAGTAAAAAACGCTTCCAGCATTGTGATGGAAGTGTGCTTTAGGAGGGATTCGTTGCTGTGTTGCGTCTGTTAGAAAAGGAAGCTCTTGGGACTGACTCTGCGGTAACTGCAATAGGCGTACATAGGGCTCTAGTATCATACGTCTATCCGTTGGACTATAGCAAGTTCTGTTTAAGGGAAACTCTTTCAGGCTGAATCGCACTTCTCACAGTGTCTTATCAGCGGAGGAATAGAGAAAGAACAACTATGGACAGAGGGAACGTTTTGCCCTGAGAGTGAAGGACCGGGTATGGAACATAGGCCTCTATGACACATACTGGAAGGTCAACACCTGTGATGTTCCATTGTGTATAACTCGTCTCAAAACCCTTCAGATGTACGAGGGAACTGTGCTACAGTATTTTCCCAGGACAGGAATGAGTCTGTGCTAAGTTGGAAACTGTAAGACCTGTCCGTGTAGCAATCATAGAGAGTATTGTACAGGACCCTGACGGGTTATTCTTAGGAAGGTATCTTTTCAGGGATCCTAGTTAAAGTGTGTTCTAATTCATAACAGTGTCTCCTCCTTTGAGGAATGATGATAGAACACGGACGGACTATGGGCATCTTAGGTACTCTGAGTAAAGTGCAGGCTATGGCGCTTAGGCATCCCAAACTCATATTGCATGCTCACGACCAGTGGTGATCCGCACTTTCTTTCAGTGTTAAAAACGCTTCCAACATTGTGAGGGAAGTGTGCTTTAGGAGGGATTCGTTGCAGTGTTGCGTCTGATAAAGAAGGAAGCTCTTGGGACTGACTATGCGATAACTGCAATAGGCGCACATAGGGCTCTAGTATCAGACGTCTATCCGTTGGACTATAGCAAGTTCTGTTTAAGGGAAACTCCATCAAACGGAATCGCACTTCTCACAGTGTCTTTTCAGAGGGGGAAAGGATATAGAACAACTAAGGGGAGGGAACGTTGTGCCCTGAGAGTGAATGACAGCTTAGGGCACATAGGCCTCTATGACACATACTGGAAGGTCAACACCTGTGATGTTCCACTGTGTCTAGCTCGTCTCAAACACTTCAAATGTACGAGGGAACTTTGCTACTGTACATTCTCACGACAGGTTTGAGTCTGTGCTCTGTAGGAAACATTCGGACCTGTCTGTGTAGCAATCATAAACTATCACATACAGGACCATGACAAGTGATTCTTAGGAAGGTATCTTTTCAGGGATCCTACTTAAAGTGCGTTCTCATTCATCACAGAGTCTCCTCCTTTCAGGAATGATGATAGAACACGGACGGACTATGGGCACCTTAGGTACTGTGAGTAAAGTGCAGGCTATGGCGCTTAGGCATCCCAAACTCATATTGGATGCTCACGACCAGTGGTGATCCGCACTTTCTTTCAGTGTTAAAAACACTTCCAACATTGTGAGGGAAGTGTGCTTTAGGAGGGATTCGTTGCAGTGTTGCGTCTGTTAAAGAAGGAAGCGCTTGGGACTGACTCTGCGGTAACTGCAATAGGCGCACATAGGGCTCTAGTAACAGACGTCTATCCCTTGGACTATAGCAAGTTCTGTTTAAGGGAAACTCCTTCAGGCGGAATCGCACTTCTCCCAGTGTCTTTTTAATGGCGGAATGGAGAAAGAACAACTACGGAGAGAGGGAACGTTGTGCCCTTCGAGTGAAGGAAAGGGTATGGAACATAGGCCTCTAAGACACATACTGGAAAGTCAACAGCTGTGATGTTCCACTGTGTCTAACTCGTCTCAAAACACTTAAAATGCAGGAGGGAACTGTGCTACTGTACGTTCTCACTTCAGGAATGAGTCTGTGCTAAGTTGGAAACTGGAGGGCCTGTCTGAGTAGCAATCATAGAGAGATTCGTACAGGACCCTTTCAGGTTATTCTTAGGAAGGTATCTTTTCAGGGATCCTACTTAAAATGTGTTCTCATTGATAATAGTATCTCCTTCTTTGAGGAATGATGATAGAATGTGGACGGACCATGGGCACATTATATACTGTGAGTAAAGTGCAGGCTATGGCGCTTAGGCATCCCAAACACATATTCGATGATCAAGACCAGTGGTGATCCCCACGTTCTTTCTCTGTAAAAAACGCTTTCAACATTGTGAGGGAAGTGTGCTTTAGGAGGGATTCGTTGCAGTGTTGCGTCTGTTAAAGAAGGAAGCTCTTGGGACTGACTCTGCGGTAACTGCAGTAGGCGCACATAGGGCTCTAGTATCAGACGTCTATCCGTTGGACTATAGCAAGCTCTGTTTAAGGGAAACTCTTTCAGGCTGAATCGCACTTCTCACAGTGTCTTATCAGCGGAGGAATAGAGAAAGAACAACTATGGACAGAGGGAACGTTGTGCCCTGAGAGTGAAGGACCGGGTATGGAACATAGGCTTCTATGACACATACTGGAAGGTCAACACCTGTGATGTTCCATTGTGTCTAACTCGTGTCAAAACCCTTCAAATGTACGAGGGAACTGTGCTACAGTACTTTCCCACGACAATAATGAGTCTGTGCTAAGTTGGAAACTGTAGGACCTGTCTGTGCAGCAATCAGAGAGAGTATCGTACAGGACCCTGACGGGTTATTCTTAGGAAGGTATCTTTTCAGGGATCCTAGTTAAAGTGTGTTCTCATTCTTAACAGTGTCTCCTACTCTGAGGAATGATGATAGAATGCGGACGGACTTTGGGCACATTAGGTACTGTGAGTAAAGTGCAGGCTATGGCGCTTAGGCATCCCAAACACATATTAGATAATCAAGACCAGTGGTGATCCGCACTTTCTTTCTGAGTAAAAAACGCTTCCAGCATTGTGATGGAAGTGTGCTTTAGGAGGGATTCGTTGCTGTGTTGCGTCTGTTAGAAAAGGAAGCTCTTGGGACTGACTCTGCGGTAACTGCAATAGGCGTACATAGGGCTCTAGTATCATACGTCTATCCGTTGGACTATAGCAAGTTCTGTTTAAGGGAAACTCTTTCAGGCTGAATCGCACTTCTCACAGTGTCTTATCAGCGGAGGAATAGAGAAAGAACAACTATGGACAGAGGGAACGTTTTGCCCTGAGAGTGAAGGACCGGGTATGGAACATAGGCCTCTATGACACATACTGGAAGGTCAACACCTGTGATGTTCCATTGTGTAT
This sequence comes from Neogale vison, assembly GCF_020171115.1. Classification (NCBI taxonomy): domain Eukaryota; kingdom Metazoa; phylum Chordata; class Mammalia; order Carnivora; family Mustelidae; genus Neogale; species Neogale vison. The sequence goes on along the minus strand of NC_058100.1, from coordinate 28,309,114 downwards.
AACTCGTCTCAAAACCCTTCAGATGTACGAGGGAACTGTGCTACAGTATTTTCCCAGGACAGGAATGAGTCTGTGCTAAGTTGGAAACTGTAAGACCTGTCCGTGTAGCAATCATAGAGAGTATTGTACAGGACCCTGACGGGTTATTCTTAGGAAGGTATCTTTTCAGGGATCCTAGTTAAAGTGTGTTCTCATTCATAACAGTGTCTCCTCCTTTGAGGAATGATGATAGAACACGGACGGACTATGGGCATCTTAGGTACTCTGAGTAAAGTGCAGGCTATGGCGCTTAGGCATCCCAAACTCATATTGCATGCTCACGACCAGTGGTGATCCGCACTTTCTTTCAGTGTTAAAAACGCTTCCAACATTGTGAGGGAAGTGTGCTTTAGGAGGGATTCGTTGCAGTGTTGCGTCTGATAAAGAAGGAAGCTCTTGGGACTGACTATGCGATAACTGCAATAGGCGCACATAGGGCTCTAGTATCAGACGTCTATCCGTTGGACTATAGCAAGTTCTGTTTAAGGGAAACTCCATCAAACGGAATCGCACTTCTCACAGTGTCTTTTCAGAGGGGGAAAGGATATAGAACAACTAAGGGGAAGGAACGTTGTGCCCTGAGAGTGAATGACAGCTTAGGGCACATAGGCCTCTATGACACATACTGGAAGGTCAACACCTGTGATGTTCCACTGTGTCTAGCTCGTCTCAAACACTTCAAATGTACGAGGGAACTTTGCTACTGTACATTCTCACGACAGGTTTGAGTCTGTGCTCTGTAGGAAACATTAGGACCTGTCTGTGTAGCAATCATAAACTATCACATACAGGACCATGACAAGTGATTCTTAGGAAGGTATCTTTTCAGGGATCCTACTTAAAGTGCGTTCTCATTCATCACAGAGTCTCCTCCTTTCAGGAATGATGATAGAACACGGACGGACTATGGGCACCTTAGGTACTGTGAGTAAAGTGCAGGCTATGGCGCTTAGGCATCCCAAACTCATATTGGATGCTCACGACCAGTGGTGATCCGCACTTTCTTTCAGTGTTAAAAACGCTTCCAACATTGTGAGGGAAGTGTGCTTTAGGAGGGATTCGTTGCAGTGTTGCGTCTGTTAAAGAAGGAAGCGCTTGGGACTGACTCTGCGGTAACTGCAATAGGCGCACATAGGGCTCTAGTAACAGACGTCTATCCCTTGGACTATAGCAAGTTCTGTTTAAGGGAAACTCCTTCAGGCGGAATCGCACTTCTCCCAGTGTCTTTTTAATGGAGGAATGGAGAAAGAACAACTACGGAGAGAGGGAACGTTGTGCCCTTCGAGTGAAGGAAAGGGTATGGAACATAGGCCTCTAAGACACATACTGGAAAGTCAACAGCTGTGATGTTCCACTGTGTCTAACTCGTCTCAAAACACTTAAAATGCAGGAGGGAACTGTGCTACTGTACGTTCTCACTTCAGGAATGAGTCTGTGCTAAGTTGGAAACTGGAGGGCCTGTCTGAGTAGCAATCATAGAGAGATTCGTACAGGACCCTTTCAGGTTATTCTTAGGAAGGTATCTTTTCAGGGATCCTACTTAAAATGTGTTCTCATTGATAATAGTATCTCCTTCTTTGAGGAATGATGATAGAATGTGGACGCACCATGGGCACATTATATACTGTGAGTAAAGTGCAGGCTATGGCGCTTAGGCATCCCAAACACATATTCGATGATCAAGACCAGTGGTGATCCCCACGTTCTTTCTCTGTAAAAAACGCTTTCAACATTGTGAGGGAAGTGTGCTTTAGGAGGGATTCGTTGCAGTGTTGCGTCTGTTAAAGAAGGAAGCTCTTGGGACTGACTCTGCGGTAACTGCAGTAGGCGCACATAGGGCTCTAGTATCAGACGTCTATCCGTTGGACTATAGCAAGCTCTGTTTAAGGGAAACTCTTTCAGGCTGAATCGCACTTCTCACAGTGTCTTATCAGCGGAGGAATAGAGAAAGAACAACTATGGACAGAGGGAACGTTGTGCCCTGAGAGTGAAGGACCGGGTATGGAACATAGGCTTCTATGACACATACTGGAAGGTCAACACCTGTGATGTTCCATTGTGTCTAACTCGTGTCAAAACCCTTCAAATGTACGAGGGAACTGTGCTACAGTACTTTCCCACGACAATAATGAGTCTGTGCTAAGTTGGAAACTGTAGGACCTGTCTGTGCAGCAATCAGAGAGAGTATCGTACAGGACCCTGACGGGTTATTCTTAGGAAGGTATCTTTTCAGGGATCCTAGTTAAAGTGTGTTCTCATTCTTAACAGTGTCTCCTACTCTGAGGAATGATGATAGAATGCGGACGGACTTTGGGCACATTAGGTACTGTGAGTAAAGTGCAGGCTATGGCGCTTAGGCATCCCAAACACATATTAGATAATCAAGACCAGTGGTGATCCGCACTTTCTTTCTGAGTAAAAAACGCTTCCAGCATTGTGATGGAAGTGTGCTTTAGGAGGGATTCGTTGCTGTGTTGCGTCTGTTAGAAAAGGAAGCTCTTGGGACTGACTCTGCGGTAACTGCAATAGGCGTACATAGGGCTCTAGTATCATACGTCTATCCGTTGGACTATAGCAAGGTCTGTTTAAGGGAAACTCTTTCAGGCTGAATCGCACTTCTCACAGTGTCTTATCAGCGGAGGAATAGAGAAAGAACAACTATGGACAGAGGGAACGTTGTGCCCTGAGAGTGAAGGACCGGGTATGGAACATAGGCTTCTATGACACATACTGGAAGGTCAACACCTGTGATGTTCCATTGTGTCTAACTCGTGTCAAAACCCTTCAAATGTACGAGGGAACTGTGCTACAGTACTTTCCCACGACAATAATGAGTCTGTGCTAAGTTGGAAACTGTAGGACCTGTCTGTGCAGCAATCAGAGAGAGTATCGTACAGGACCCTGACGGGTTATTCTTAGGAAGGTATCTTTTCAGGGATCCTAGTTAAAGTGTGTTCTCATTCTTAACAGTGTCTCCTACTCTGAGGAATGATGATAGAATGCGGACGGACTTTGGGCACATTAGGTACTGTGAGTAAAGTGCAGGCTATGGCGCTTAGGCATCCCAAACACATATTAGATAATCAAGACCAGTGGTGATCCGCACTTTCTTTCTGAGTAAAAAACGCTTCCAGCATTGTGATGGAAGTGTGCTTTAGGAGGGATTCGTTGCTGTGTTGCGTCTGTTAGAAAAGGAAGCTCTTGGGACTGACTCTGCGGTAACTGCAATAGGCGTACATAGGGCTCTAGTATCATACGTCTATCCGTTGGACTATAGCAAGTTCTGTTTAAGGGAAACTCTTTCAGGCTGAATCGCACTTCTCACAGTGTCTTATCAGCGGAGGAATAGAGAAAGAACAACTATGGACAGAGGGAACGTTTTGCCCTGAGAGTGAAGGACCGGGTATGGAACATAGGCCTCTATGACACATACTGGAAGGTCAACACCTGTGATGTTCCATTGTGTATAACTCGTCTCAAAACCCTTCAGATGTATGAGGGAACTGTGCTACAGTATTTTCCCAGGACAGGAATGAGTCTGTGCTAAGTTGGAAACTGTAAGACCTGTCCGTGTAGCAATCATAGAGAGTATTGTACAGGACCCTGACGGGTTATTTTTAGGAAGGTATCTTTTCAGGGATCCTAGTTAAAGTGTGTTCTAATTCATAACAGTGTCTCCTCCTTTGAGGAATGATGATAGAACACGGACGGACTATGGGCATCTTAGGTACTCTGAGTAAAGTGCAGGCTATGGCGCTTAGGCATCCCAAACTCATATTGCATGCTCACGACCAGTGGTGATCCGCACTTTCTTTCAGTGTTAAAAACGCTTCCAACATTGTGAGGGAAGTGTGCTTTAGGAGGGATTCGTTGCAGTGTTGCGTCTGATAAAGAAGGAAGCTCTTGGGACTGACTATGGGATAACTGCAATAGGCGCACATAGGGCTCTAGTATCAGACGTCTATCCGTTGGACTATAGCAAGTTCTGTTTAAGGGAAACTCCATCAAACGGAATCGCACTTCTCACAGTGTCTTTTCAGAGGGGGAAAGGATATAGAACAACTAAGGGGAAGGAACGTTGTGCCCTGAGAGTGAATGACAGCTTAGGGCACATAGGCCTCTATGACACATACTGGAAGGTCAACACCTGTGATGTTCCACTGTGTCTAGCTCGTCTCAAACACTTCAAATGTACGAGGGAACTTTGCTACTGTACATTCTCACGACAGGTTTGAGTCTGTGCTCTGTAGGAAACATTAGGACCTGTCTGTGTAGCAATCATAAACTATCACATACAGGACCATGACAAGTGATTCTTAGGAAGGTATCTTTTCAGGGATCCTACTTAAAGTGCGTTCTCATTCATCACAGAGTCTCCTCCTTTCAGGAATGATGATAGAACACGGACGGACTATGGGCACCTTAGGTACTGTGAGTAAAGTGCAGGCTATGGCGCTTAGGCATCCCAAACTCATATTGGATGCTCACGACCAGTGGTGATCCGCACTTTCTTTCAGTGTTAAAAACGCTTCCAACATTGTGAGGGAAGTGTGCTTTAGGAGGGATTCGTTGCAGTGTTGCGTCTGTTAAAGAAGGAAGCGCTTGGGACTGACTCTGCGGTAACTGCAATAGGCGCACATAGGGCTCTAGTAACAGACGTCTATCCCTTGGACTATAGCAAGTTCTGTTTAAGGGAAACTCCTTCAGGCGGAATCGCACTTCCCCCAGTGTCTTTTTAATGGAGGAATGGAGAAAGAACAACTACGGAGAGAGGGAACGTTGTGCCCTTCGAGTGAAGGAAAGGGTATGGAACATAGGCCTCTAAGACACATACTGGAAAGTCAACAGCTGTGATGTTCCACTGTGTCTAACTCGTCTCAAAACACTTAAAATGCAGGAGGGAACTGTGCTACTGTACGTTCTCACTTCAGGAATGAGTCTGTGCTAAGTTGGAAACTGGAGGGCCTGTCTGAGTAGCAATCATAGAGAGATTCGTACAGGACCCTTTCAGGTTATTCTTAGGAAGGTATCTTTTCAGGGATCCTACTTAAAATGTGTTCTCATTGATAATAGTATCTCCATCTTTGAGGAATGATGATAGAATGTGGACGGACCATGGGCACATTATATACTGTGAGTAAAGTGCAGGCTATGGCGCTTAGGCATCGCAAACACATATTCGATGATCAAGACCAGTGGTGATCCCCACGTTCTTTCTCTGTAAAAAACGCTTTCAACATTGTGAGGGAAGTGTGCTTTAGGAGGGATTCGTTGCAGTGTTGCGTCTGTTAAAGAAGGAAGCTCTTGGGACTGACTCTGCGGTAACTGCAGTAGGCGCACATAGGGCTCTAGTATCAGACGTCTATCCGTTGGACTATAGCAAGCTCTGTTTAAGGGAAACTCTTTCAGGCTGAATCGCACTTCTCACAGTGTCTTATCAGCGGAGGAATAGAGAAAGAACAACTATGGACAGAGGGAACGTTGTGCCCTGAGAGTGAAGGACCGGGTATGGAACATAGGCTTCTATGACACATACTGGAAGGTCAACACCTGTGATGTTCCATTGTGTCTAACTCGTGTCAAAACCCTTCAAATGTACGAGGGAACTGTGCTACAGTACTTTCCCACGACAATAATGAGTCTGTGCTAAGTTGGAAACTGTAGGACCTGTCTGTGCAGCAATCAGAGAGAGTATCGTACAGGACCCTGACGGGTTATTCTTAGGAAGGTATCTTTTCAGGGATCCTAGTTAAAGTGTGTTCTCATTCTTAACAGTGTCTCCTACTCTGAGGAATGATGATAGAATGCGGACGGACTTTGGGCACATTAGGTACTGTGAGTAAAGTGCAGGCTATGGCGCTTAGGCATCCCAAACACATATTAGATAATCAAGACCAGTGGTGATCCGCACTTTCTTTCTGAGTAAAAAACGCTTCCAGCATTGTGATGGAAGTGTGCTTTAGGAGGGATTCGTTGCTGTGTTGCGTCTGTTAGAAAAGGAAGCTCTTGGGACTGACTCTGCGGTAACTGCAGTAGGCGCACATAGGGCTCTAGTATCAGACGTCTATCCGTTGGACTATAGCAAGCTCTGTTTAAGGGAAACTCTTTCAGGCTGAATCGCACTTCTCACAGTGTCTTATCAGCGGAGGAATAGAGAAAGAACAACTATGGACAGAGGGAACGTTGTGCCCTGAGAGTGAAGGACCGGGTATGGAACATAGGCTTCTATGACACATACTGGAAGGTCAACACCTGTGATGTTCCATTGTGTCTAACTCGTGTCAAAACCCTTCAAATGTACGAGGGAACTGTGCTACAGTACTTTCCCACGACAATAATGAGTCTGTGCTAAGTTGGAAACTGTAGGACCTGTCTGTGCAGCAATCAGAGAGAGTATCGTACAGGACCCTGACGGGTTATTCTTAGGAAGGTATCTTTTCAGGGATCCTAGTTAAAGTGTGTTCTCATTCTTAACAGTGTCTCCTACTCTGAGGAATGATGATAGAATGCGGACGGACTTTGGGCACATTAGGTACTGTGAGTAAAGTGCAGGCTATGGCGCTTAGGCATCCCAAACACATATTAGATAATCAAGACCAGTGGTGATCCGCACTTTCTTTCTGAGTAAAAAACGCTTCCAGCATTGTGATGGAAGTGTGCTTCAGGAGGGATTCGTTGCTGTGTTGCGTCTGTTAGAAAAGGAAGCTCTTGGGACTGACTCTGCGGTAACTGCAATAGGCGTACATAGGGCTCTAGTATCATACGTCTATCCGTTGGACTATAGCAAGTTCTGTTTAAGGGAAACTCTTTCAGGCTGAATCGCACTTCTCACAGTGTCTTATCAGCGGAGGAATAGAGAAAGAACAACTATGGACAGAGGGAACGTTTTGCCCTGAGAGTGAAGGACCGGGTATGGAACATAGGCCTCTATGACACATACTGGAAGGTCAACACCTGTGATGTTCCATTGTGTATAACTCGTCTCAAAACCCTTCAGATGTACGAGGGCACTGTGCTACAGTATTTTCCCAGGACAGGAATGAGTCTGTGCTAAGTTGGAAACTGTAAGACCTGTCCGTGTAGCAATCATAGAGAGTATTGTACAGGACCCTGACGGGTTATTCTTAGGAAGGTATCTTTTCAGGGATCCTAGTTAAAGTGTGTTCTCATTCATAACAGTGTCTCCTCCTTTGAGGAATGATGATAGAACACGGACGGACTATGGGCATCTTAGGTACTCTGAGTAAAGTGCAGGCTATGGCGCTTAGGCATCCCAAACTCATATTGGATGCTCACGACCAGTGGTGATCCGCACTTTCTTTCAGTGTTAAAAACGCTTCCAACATTGTGAGGGAAGTGTGCTTTAGGAGGGATTCGTTGCAGTGTTGCGTCTGATAAAGAAGGAAGCTCTTGGGACTGACTATGCGATCACTGCAATAGGCGCACATAGGGCTCTAGTATCAGACGTCTATCCGTTGGACTATAGCAAGTTCTGTTTAAGGGAAACTCCATCAAACGGAATCGCACTTCTCACAGTATCTTTTCAGAGGGGGAAAGGATATAGAACAACTAAGGGGAGGGAACGTTGTGCCCTGAGAGTGAATGACAGCTTAGGGCACATAGGCCTCTATGACACATACTGGAAGGTCAACACCTGTGATGTTCCACTGTGTCTAGCTCGTCTCAAACACTTCAAATGTACGAGGGAACTTTGCTACTGTACATTCTCACGACAGGTTTGAGTCTGTGCTCTGTAGGAAACATTAGGACCTGTCTGTGTAGCAATCATAAACTATCACATACAGGACCATGACAAGTGATTCTTAGGAAGGTATCTTTTCAGGGATCCTACTTAAAGTGCGTTCTCATTCATCACAGAGTCTCCTCCTTTCAGGAATGATGATAGAACACGGACGGACTATGGGCACCTTAGGTACTGTGAGTAAAGTGCAGGCTATGGCGCTTAGGCATCCCAAACTCATATTGGATGCTCACGACCAGTGGTGATCCGCACTTTCTTTCAGTGTTAAAAACGCTTCCAACATTGTGAGGGAAGTGTGCTTTAGGAGGGATTCGTTGCAGTGTTGCGTCTGTTAAAGAAGGAAGCGCTTGGGACTGACTCTGCGGTAACTGCAATAGGCGCACATAGGGCTCTAGTAACAGACGTCTATCCCTTGGACTATAGCAAGTTCTGTTTAAGGGAAACTCCTTCAGGCGGAATCGCACTTCTCCCAGTGTCTTTTTAATGGCGGAATGGAGAAAGAACAACTACGGAGAGAGGGAACGTTGTGCCCTTCGAGTGAAGGAAAGGGTATGGAACATAGGCCTCTAAGACACATACTGGAAAGTCAATAGCTGTGATGTTCCACTGTGTCTAACTCGTCTCAAAACACTTAAAATGCAGGAGGGAACTGTGCTACTGTACGTTCTCACTTCAGGAATGAGTCTGTGCTAAGTTGGAAACTGGAGGGCCTGTCTGAGTAGCAATCATAGAGAGATTCGTACAGGACCCTTTCAGGTTATTCTTAGGAAGGTATCTTTTCAGGGATCCTACTTAAAATGTGTTCTCATTGATAATAGTATCTCCTTCTTTGAGGAATGATGATAGAATGTGGACGGACCATGGGCACATTATATACTGTGAGTAAAGTGCAGGCTATGGCGCTTAGGCATCCCAAACACATATTCGATGATCAAGACCAGTGGTGATCCCCACGTTCTTTCTCTGTAAAAAACGCTTTCAACATTGTGAGGGAAGTGTGCTTTAGGAGGGATTCGTTGCAGTGTTGCGTCTGTTAAAGAAGGAAGCTCTTGGGACTGACTCTGCGGTAACTGCAGTAGGCGCACATAGGGCTCTAGTATCAGACGTCTATCCGTTGGACTATAGCAAGCTCTGTTTAAGGGAAACTCTTTCAGGCTGAATCGCACTTCTCACAGTGTCTTATCAGCGGAGGAATAGAGAAAGAACAACTATGGACAGAGGGAACGTTGTGCCCTGAGAGTGAAGGACCGGGTATGGAACATAGGCCTCTATGACACATACTGGAAGGTCAACACCTGTGATGTTCCATTGTGTATAACTCGTCTCAAAACCCTTCAGATGTACGAGGGAACTGTGCTACAGTATTTTCCCAGGACAGGAATGAGTCTGTGCTAAGTTGGAAACTGTAAGACCTGTCCGTGTAGCAATCATAGAGAGTATTGTACAGGACCCTGACGGGTTATTCTTAGGAAGGTATCTTTTCAGGGATCCTAGTTAAAGTGTGTTCTCATTCATAACAGTGTCTCCTCCTTTGAGGAATGATGATAGAACACGGACGGACTATGGGCATCTTAGGTACTCTGAGTAAAGTGCAGGTTATGGCGCTTAGGCATCCCAAACTCATATTGGATGCTCACGACCAGTGGTGATCCGCACTTTCTTTCAGTGTTAAAAACGCTTCCAACATTGTGAGGGAAGTGTGCTTTAGGAGGGATTCGTTGCAGTGTTGCGTCTGATAAAGAAGGAAGCTCTTGGGACTGACTATGCGATAACTGCAATAGGCGCACATAGGGCTCTAGTATCAGACGTCTATCCGTTGGACTATAGCAAGTTCTGTTTAAGGGAAACTCCATCAAACGGAATCGCACTTCTCACAGTGTCTTTTCAGAGGGGGAAAGGATATAGAACAACTAAGGGGAGGGAACGTTGTGCCCTGAGAGTGAATGACAGCTTAGGGCACATAGGCCTCTATGACACATACTGGAAGGTCAACACCTGTGATGTTCCACTGTGTCTAGCTCGTCTCAAACACTTCAAATGTACGAGGGAACTTTGCTACTGTACATTCTCACGACAGGTTTGAGTCTGTGCTCTGTAGGAAACATTAGGACCTGTCTGTGTAGCAATCATAAACTATCACATACAGGACCATGACAAGTGATTCTTAGGAAGGTATCTTTTCAGGGATCCTACTTAAAGTGCGTTCTCATTCATCACAGAGTCTCCTCCTTTCAGGAATGATGATAGAACACGGACGGACTATGGGCACCTTAGGTACTGTGAGTAAAGTGCAGGCTATGGCGCTTAGGCATCCCAAACTCATATTGGATGCTCACGACCAGTGGTGATCCGCACTTTCTTTCAGTGTTAAAAACGCTTCCAACATTGTGAGGGAAGTGTGCTTTAGGAGGGATTCGTTGCAGTGTTGCGTCTGTTAAAGAAGGAAGCGCTTGGGACTGACTCTGCGGTAACTGCAATAGGCGCACATAGGGCTCTAGTAACAGACGTCTATCCCTTGGACTATAGCAAGTTCTGTTTAAGGGAAACTCCTTCAGGCGGAATCGCACTTCTCCCAGTGTCTTTTTAATGGAGGAATGGAGAAAGAACAACTACGGAGAGAGGGAACGTTGTGCCCTTCGAGTGAAGGAAAGGGTATGGAACATAGGCCTCTAAGACACATACTGGAAAGTCAACAGCTGTGATGTTCCACTGTGTCTAACTCGTCTCAAAACACTTAAAATGCAGGAGGGAACTGTGCTACTGTACGTTCTCACTTCAGGAATGAGTCTGTGCTAAGTTGGAAACTGGAGGGCCTGTCTGAGTAGCAATCATAGAGAGATTCGTACAGGACCCTTTCAGGTTATTCTTAGGAAGGTATCTTTTCAGGGATCCTACTTAAAATGTGTTCTCATTGATAATAGTATCTCCTTCTTTGAGGAATGATGATAGAATGTGGACGGACCATGGGCACATTATATACTGTGAGTAAAGTGCAGGCTATGGCGCTTAGGCATCCCAAACACATATTCGATGATCAAGACCAGTGGTGATCCCCACGTTCTTTCTCTGTAAAAAACGCTTTCAACATTGTGAGGGAAGTGTCCTTTAGGAGGGATTCGTTGCAGTGTTGCGTCTGTTAAAGAAGGAAGCTCTTGGGACTGACTCTGCGGTAACTGCAGTAGGCGCACATAGGGCTCTAGTATCAGATGTCTATCCGTTGGACTATAGCAAGCTCTGTTTAAGGGAAACTCTTTCAGGCTGAATCGCACTTCTCACAGTGTCTTATCAGCGGAGGAATAGAGAAAGAACAACTATGGACAGAGGGAACGTTGTGCCCTGAGAGTGAAGGACCGGGTATGGAACATAGGCTTCTATGACACATACTGGAAGGTCAACACCTGTGATGTTCCATTGTGTCTAACTCGTGTCAAAACCCTTCAAATGTACGAGGGAACTGTGCTACAGTACTTTCCCACGACAATAATGAGTCTGTGCTAAGTTGGAAACTGTAGGACCTGTCTGTGCAGCAATCAGAGAGAGTATCGTACAGGACCCTGACGGGTTATTCTTAGGAAGGTATCTTTTCAGGGATCCTCGTTAAAGTGTGTTCTCATTCTTAACAGTGTCTCCTACTCTGAGGAATGATGATAGAATGCGGACGGACTTTGGGCACATTAGGTACTGTGAGTAAAGTGCAGGCTATGGCGCTTAGGCATCCCAAACACATATTAGATAATCAAGACCAGTGGTGATCCGCACTTTCTTTCTGAGTAAAAAACGCTTCCAGCATTGTGATGGAAGTGTGCTTTAGGAGGGATTCGTTGCTGTGTTGCGTCTGTTAGAAAAGGAAGCTCTTGGGACTGACTCTGCGGTAACTGCAATAGGCGTACATAAGGCTCTAGTTTCATACGTCTATCCGTTGGACTATAGCAAGTACTGATTAAGGGAAACTCTTTCAGGCTGAATCGCACTTCTCACAGTGTCTTATCAGCGGAGGAATAGAGAAAGAACAACTATGGACAGAGGGAACGTTTTGCCCTGAGAGTGAAGGACCGGGTATGGAACATAGGCCTCTATGACACATACTGCAAAGTCAACACCTGTGATGTTCCATTGTGTATAACTCGTCTCAAAACCCTTCAGATGTACGAGGGAACTGTGCTACAGTATTTTCCCAGGACAGGAATGAGTCTGTGCTAAGTTGGAAACTGTAAGACCTGTCCGTGTAGCAATCATAGAGAGTATTGTACAGGACCCTGACGGGTTATTCTTAGGAAGGTATCTTTTCAGGGATCCTAGTTAAAGTGTGTTCTCATTCATAACAGTGTCTCCTCCTTTGAGGAATGATGATAGAACACGGACGGACTATGGGCATCTTAGGTACTCTGAGTAAAGTGCAGGCTATGGCGCTTAGGCATCCCAAACTCATATTGCATGCTCACGACCAGTGGTGATCCGCACTTTCTTTCAGTGTTAAAAACGCTTCCAACATTGTGAGGGAAGTGTGCTTTAGGAGGGATTCGTTGCAGTGTTGCGTCTGATAAAGAAGGAAGCTCTTGGGACTGACTATGCGATAACTGCAATAGGCGCACATAGGGCTCTAGTATCAGACGTCTATCCGTTGGACTATAGCAAGTTCTGTTTAAGGGAAACTCCATCAAACGGAATCGCACTTCTCACAGTGTCTTTTCAGAGGGGGAAAGGATATAGAACAACTAAGGGGAGGGAACGTTGTGCCCTGAGAGTGAATGACAGCTTAGGGCACATAGGCCTCTATGACACATACTGGAAGGTCAACACCTGTGATGTTCCACTGTGTCTAGCTCGTCTCAAACACTTCAAATGTACGAGGGAACTTTGCTACTGTACATTCTCACGACAGGTTTGAGTCTGTGCTCTGTAGGAAACATTAGGACCTGTCTGTGTAGCAATCATAAACTATCACATACAGGACCATGACAAGTGATTCTTAGGAAGGTATCTTTTCAGGGATCCTACTTAAAGTGCGTTCTCATTCATCACAGAGTCTCCTCCTTTCAGGAATGATGATAGAACACGGACGGACTATGGGCACCTTAGGTACTGTGAGTAAAGTGCAGGCTATGGCGCTTAGGCATCCCAAACTCATATTGGATGCTCACGACCAGTGGTGATCCGCACTTTCTTTCAGTGTTAAAAACGCTTCCAACATTGTGAGGGAAGTGTGCTTTAGGAGGGATTCGTTGCAGTGTTGCGTCTGTTAAAGAAGGAAGCGCTTGGGACTGACTCTGCGGTAACTGCAATAGGCGCACATAGGGCTCTAGTAACAGACGTCTATCCCTTGGACTATAGCAAGTTCTGTTTAAGGGAAACTCCTTCAGGCGGAATCGCACTTCTCCCAGTGTCTTTTTAATGGAGGAATGGAGAAAGAACAACTACGGAGAGAGGGAACGTTGTGCCCTTCGAGTGAAGGAAAGGGTATGGAACATAGGCCTCTAAGACACATACTGGAAAGTCAACAGCTGTGATGTTCCACTGTGTCTAACTCGTCTCAAAACACTTAAAATGCAGGAGGGAACTGTGCTACTGTACGTTCTCACTTCAGGAATGAGTCTGTGCTAAGTTGGAAACTGGAGGGCCTGTCTGAGTAGCAATCATAGAGAGATTCGTACAGGACCCTTTCAGGTTATTCTTAGGAAGGTATCTTTTCAGGGATCCTACTTAAAATGTGTTCTCATTGATAATAGTATCTCCTTCTTTGAGGAATGATGATAGAATGTGGACGGACCATGGGCACATTATATACTGTGAGTAAAGTGCAGGCTATGGCGCTTAGGCATCCCAAACACATATTCGATGATCAAGACCAGTGGTGATCCCCACGTTCTTTCTCTGTAAAAAACGCTTTCAACATTGTGAGGGAAGTGTCCTTTAGGAGGGATTCGTTGCAGTGTTGCGTCTGTTAAAGAAGGAAGCTCTTGGGACTGACTCTGCGGTAACTGCAGTAGGCGCACATAGGGCTCTAGTATCAGATGTCTATCCGTTGGACTATAGCAAGCTCTGTTTAAGGGAAACTCTTTCAGGCTGAATCGCACTTCTCACAGTGTCTTATCAGCGGAGGAATAGAGAAAGAACAACTATGGACAGAGGGAACGTTGTGCCCTGAGAGTGAAGGACCGGGTATGGAACATAGGCTTCTATGACACATACTGGAAGGTCAACACCTGTGATGTTCCATTGTGTCTAACTCGTGTCAAAACCCTTCAAATGTACGAGGGAACTGTGCTACAGTACTTTCCCACGACAATAATGAGTCTGTGCTAAGTTGGAAACTGTAGGACCTGTCTGTGCAGCAATCAGAGAGAGTATCGTACAGGACCCTGACGGGTTATTCTTAGGAAGGTATCTTTTCAGGGATCCTCGTTAAAGTGTGTTCTCATTCTTAACAGTGTCTCCTACTCTGAGGAATGATGATAGAATGCGGACGGACTTTGGGCACATTAGGTACTGTGAGTAAAGTGCAGGCTATGGCGCTTAGGCATCCCAAACACATATTAGATAATCAAGACCAGTGGTGATCCGCACTTTCTTTCTGAGTAAAAAACGCTTCCAGCATTGTGATGGAAGTGTGCTTTAGGAGGGATTCGTTGCTGTGTTGCGTCTGTTAGAAAAGGAAGCTCTTGGGACTGACTCTGCGGTAACTGCAATAGGCGTACATAAGGCTCTAGTTTCATACGTCTATCCGTTGGACTATAGCAAGTACTGATTAAGGGAAACTCTTTCAGGCTGAATCGCACTTCTCACAGTGTCTTATCAGCGGAGGAATAGAGAAAGAACAACTATGGACAGAGGGAACGTTTTGCCCTGAGAGTGAAGGACCGGGTATGGAACATAGGCCTCTATGACACATACTGCAAAGTCAACACCTGTGATGTTCCATTGTGTATAACTCGTCTCAAAACCCTTCAGATGTACGAGGGAACTGTGCTACAGTATTTTCCCAGGACAGGAATGAGTCTGTGCTAAGTTGGAAACTGTAAGACCTGTCCGTGTAGCAATCATAGAGAGTATTGTACAGGACCCTGACGGGTTATTCTTAGGAAGGTATCTTTTCAGGGATCCTAGTTAAAGTGTGTTCTCATTCATAACAGTGTCTCCTCCTTTGAGGAATGATGATAGAACACGGACGGACTATGGGCATCTTAGGTACTCTGAGTAAAGTGCAGGCTATGGCGCTTAGGCATCCCAAACTCATATTGCATGCTCACGACCAGTGGTGATCCGCACTTTCTTTCAGTGTTAAAAACGCTTCCAACATTGTGAGGGAAGTGTGCTTTAGGAGGGATTCGTTGCAGTGTTGCGTCTGATAAAGAAGGAAGCTCTTGGGACTGACTATGCGATAACTGCAATAGGCGCACATAGGGCTCTAGTATCAGACGTCTATCCGTTGGACTATAGCAAGTTCTGTTTAAGGGAAACTCCATCAAACGGAATCGCACTTCTCACAGTGTCTTTTCAGAGGGGGAAAGGATATAGAACAACTAAGGGGAGGGAACGTTGTGCCCTGAGAGTGAATGACAGCTTAGGGCACATAGGCCTCTATGACACATACTGGAAGGTCAACACCTGTGATGTTCCACTGTGTCTAGCTCGTCTCAAACACTTCAAATGTACGAGGGAACTTTGCTACTGTACATTCTCACGACAGGTTTGAGTCTGTGCTCTGTAGGAAACATTAGGACCTGTCTGTGTAGCAATCATAAACTATCACATACAGGACCATGACAAGTGATTCTTAGGAAGGTATCTTTTCAGGGATCCTACTTAAAGTGCGTTCTCATTCATCACAGAGTCTCCTCCTTTCAGGAATGATGATAGAACACGGACGGACTATGGGCACCTTAGGTACTGTGAGTAAAGTGCAGGCTATGGCGCTTAGGCATCCCAAACTCATATTGGATGCTCACGACCAGTGGTGATCCGCACTTTCTTTCAGTGTTAAAAACGCTTCCAACATTGTGAGGGAAGTGTGCTTTAGGAGGGATTCGTTGCAGTGTTGCGTCTGTTAAAGAAGGAAGCGCTTGGGACTGACTCTGCGGTAACTGCAATAGGCGCACATAGGGCTCTAGTAACAGACGTCTATCCCTTGGACTATAGCAAGTTCTGTTTAAGGGAAACTCCTTCAGGCGGAATCGCACTTCTCCCAGTGTCTTTTTAATGGAGGAATGGAGAAAGAACAACTACGGAGAGAGGGAACGTTGTGCCCTTCGAGTGAAGGAAAGGGTATGGAACATAGGCCTCTAAGACACATACTGGAAAGTCAACAGCTGTGATGTTCCACTGTGTCTAACTCGTCTCAAAACACTTAAAATGCAGGAGGGAACTGTGCTACTGTACGTTCTCACTTCAGGAATGAGTCTGTGCTAAGTTGGAAACTGGAGGGCCTGTCTGAGTAGCAATCATAGAGAGATTCGTACAGGACCCTTTCAGGTTATTCTTAGGAAGGTATCTTTTCAGGGATCCTACTTAAAATGTGTTCTCATTGATAATAGTATCTCCTTCTTTGAGGAATGATGATAGAATGTGGACGGACCATGGGCACATTATATACTGTGAGTAAAGTGCAGGCTATGGCGCTTAGGCATCCCAAACACATATTCGATGATCAAGACCAGTGGTGATCCCCACGTTCTTTCTCTGTAAAAAACGCTTTCAACATTGTGAGGGAAGTGTGCTTTAGGAGGGATTCGTTGCAGTGTTGCGTCTGTTAAAGAAGGAAGCTCTTGGGACTGACTCTGCGGTAACTGCAGTAGGCGCACATAGGGCTCTAGTATCAGACGTCTATCCGTTGGACTATAGCAAGCTCTGTTTAAGGGAAACTCTTTCAGGCTGAATCGCACTTCTCACAGTGTCTTATCAGCGGAGGAATAGAGAAAGAACAACTATGGACAGAGGGAACGTTGTGCCCTGAGAGTGAAGGACCGGGTATGGAACATAGGCTTCTATGACACATACTGGAAGGTCAACACCTGTGATGTTCCATTGTGTCTAACTCGTGTCAAAACCCTTCAAATGTACGAGGGAACTGTGCTACAGTACTTTCCCACGACAATAATGAGTCTGTGCTAAGTTGGAAACTGTAGGACCTGTCTGTGCAGCAATCAGAGAGAGTATCGTACAGGACCCTGACGGGTTATTCTTAGGAAGGTATCTTTTCAGGGATCCTAGTTAAAGTGTGTTCTCATTCTTAACAGTGTCTCCTACTCTGAGGAATGATGATAGAATGCGGACGGACTTTGGGCACATTAGGTACTGTGAGTAAAGTGCAGGCTATGGCGCTTAGGCATCCCAAACACATATTAGATAATCAAGACCAGTGGTGATCCGCACTTTCTTTCTGAGTAAAAAACGCTTCCAGCATTGTGATGGAAGTGTGCTTTAGGAGGGATTCGTTGCTGTGTTGCGTCTGTTAGAAAAGGAAGCTCTTGGGACTGACTCTGCGGTAACTGCAATAGGCGTACATAGGGCTCTAGTATCATACGTCTATCCGTTGGACTATAGCAAGTTCTGTTTAAGGGAAACTCTTTCAGGCTGAATCGCACTTCTCACAGTGTCTTATCAGCGGAGGAATAGAGAAAGAACAACTATGGACAGAGGGAACGTTTGGCCCTGAGAGTGAAGGACCGGGTATGGAACATAGGCCTCTATGACACATACTGGAAGGTCAACACCTGTGATGTTCCATTGTGTATAACTCGTCTCAAAACCCTTCAGATGTACGAGGGAACTGTGCTACAGTATTTTCCCAGGACAGGAATGAGTCTGTGCTAAGTTGGAAACTGTAAGACCTGTCCGTGTAGCAATCATAGAGAGTATTGTACAGGACCCTGACGGGTTATTCTTAGGAAGGTATCTTTTCAGGGATCCTAGTTAAAGTGTGTTCTCATTCATAACAGTGTCTCCTCCTTTGAGGAATGATGATAGAACACGGACGGACTATGGGCATCTTAGGTACTCTGAGTAAAGTGCAGGCTATGGCGCTTAGGCATCCCAAACTCATATTGCATGCTCACGACCAGTGGTGATCCGCACTTTCTTTCAGTGTTAAAAACGCTTCCAACATTGTGAGGGAAGTGTGCTTTAGGAGGGATTCGTTGCAGTGTTGCGTCTGATAAAGAAGGAAGCTCTTGGGACTGACTATGCGATAACTGCAATAGGCGCACATAGGGCTCTAGTATCAGACGTCTATCCGTTGGACTATAGCAAGTTCTGTTTAAGGGAAACTCCATCAAACGGAATCGCACTTCTCACAGTGTCTTTTCAGAGGGGGAAAGGATATAGAACAACTAAGGGGAGGGAACGTTGTGCCCTGAGAGTGAATGACAGCTTAGGGCACATAGGCCTCTATGACACATACTGGAAGGTCAACACCTGTGATGTTCCACTGTGTCTAGCTCGTCTCAAACACTTCAAATGTACGAGGGAACTTTGCTACTGTACATTCTCACGACAGGTTTGAGTCTGTGCTCTGTAGGAAACATTAGGACCTGTCTGTGTAGCAATCATAAACTATCACATACAGGACCATGACAAGTGATTCTTAGGAAGGTATCTTTTCAGGGATCCTACTTAAAGTGCGTTCTCATTCATCACAGAGTCTCCTCCTTTCAGGAATGATGATAGAACACGGACGGACTATGGGCACCTTAGGTACTGTGAGTAAAGTGCAGGCTATGGCGCTTAGGCATCCCAAACTCATATTGGATGCTCACGACCAGTGGTGATCCGCACTTTCTTTCAGTGTTAAAAACGCTTCCAACATTGTGAGGGAAGTGTGCTTTAGGAGGGATTCGTTGCAGTGTTGCGTCTGTTAAAGAAGGAAGCGCTTGGGACTGACTCTGCGGTAACTGCAATAGGCGCACATAGGGCTCTAGTAACAGACGTCTATCCCTTGGACTATAGCAAGTTCTGTTTAAGGGAAACTCCTTCAGGCGGAATCGCACTTCTCCCAGTGTCTTTTTAATGGAGGAATGGAGAAAGAACAACTACGGAGAGAGGGAACGTTGTGCCCTTCGAGTGAAGGAAAGGGTATGGAACATAGGCCTCTAAGACACATACTGGAAAGTCAACAGCTGTGATGTTCCACTGTGTCTAACTCGTCTCAAAACACTTAAAATGCAGGAGGGAACTGTGCTACTGTACGTTCTCACTTCAGGAATGAGTCTGTGCTAAGTTGGAAACTGGAGGGCCTGTCTGAGTAGCAATCATAGAGAGATTCGTACAGGACCCTTTCAGGTTATTCTTAGGAAGGTATCTTTTCAGGGATCCTACTTAAAATGTGTTCTCATTGATAATAGTATCTCCTTCTTTGAGGAATGATGATAGAATGTGGACGGACCATGGGCACATTATATACTGTGAGTAAAGTGCAGGCTATGGCGCTTAGGCATCCCAAACACATATTCGATGATCAAGACCAGTGGTGATCCCCACGTTCTTTCTCTGTAAAAAACGCTTTCAACATTGTGAGGGAAGTGTGCTTTAGGAGGGATTCGTTGCAGTGTTGCGTCTGTTAAAGAAGGAAGCTCTTGGGACTGACTCTGCGGTAACTGCAGTAGGCGCACATAGGGCTCTAGTATCAGACGTCTATCCGTTGGACTATAGCAAGCTCTGTTTAAGGGAAACTCTTTCAGGCTGAATCGCACTTCTCACAGTGTCTTATCAGCGGAGGAATAGAGAAAGAACAACTATGGACAGAGGGAACGTTGTGCCCTGAGAGTGAAGGACCGGGTATGGAACATAGGCTTCTATGACACATACTGGAAGGTCAACACCTGTGATGTTCCATTGTGTCTAACTCGTGTCAAAACCCTTCAAATGTACGAGGGAACTGTGCTACAGTACTTTCCCACGACAATAATGAGTCTGTGCTAAGTTGGAAACTGTAGGACCTGTCTGTGCAGCAATCAGAGAGAGTATCGTACAGGACCCTGACGGGTTATTCTTAGGAAGGTATCTTTTCAGGGATCCTAGTTAAAGTGTGTTCTCATTCTTAACAGTGTCTCCTACTCTGAGGAATGATGATAGAATGCGGACGGACTTTGGGCACATTAGGTACTGTGAGTAAAGTGCAGGCTATGGCGCTTAGGCATCCCAAACACATATTAGATAATCAAGACCAGTGGTGATCCGCACTTTCTTTCTGAGTAAAAAACGCTTCCAGCATTGTGATGGAAGTGTGCTTTAGGAGGGATTCGTTGCTGTGTTGCGTCTGTTAAAGAAGGAAGCTCTTGGGACTGACTCTGCGGTAACTGCAGTAGGCGCACATAGGGCTCTAGTATCAGACGTCTATCCGTTGGACTATAGCAAGCTCTGTTTAAGGGAAACTCTTTCAGGCTGAATCGCACTTCTCACAGTGTCTTATCAGCGGAGGAATAGAGAAAGAACAACTATGGACAGAGGGAACGTTGTGCCCTGAGAGTGAAGGACCGGGTATGGAACATAGGCCTCTATGACACATACTGGAAGGTCAACACCTGTGATGTTCCATTGTGTATAACTCGTCTCAAAACCCTTCAGATGTACGAGGGAACTGTGCTACAGTATTTTCCCAGGACAGGAATGAGTCTGTGCTAAGTTGGAAACTGTAAGACCTGTCCGTGTAGCAATCATAGAGAGTATTGTACAGGACCCTGACGGGTTATTCTTAGGAAGGTATCTTTTCAGGGATCCTAGTTAAAGTGTGTTCTCATTCATAACAGTGTCTCCTCCTTTGAGGAATGATGATAGAACACGGACGGACTATGGGCATCTTAGGTACTCTGAGTAAAGTGCAGGTTATGGCGCTTAGGCATCCCAAACTCATATTGGATGCTCACGACCAGTGGTGATCCGCACTTTCTTTCAGTGTTAAAAACGCTTCCAACATTGTGAGGGAAGTGTGCTTTAGGAGGGATTCGTTGCAGTGTTGCGTCTGATAAAGAAGGAAGCTCTTGGGACTGACTATGCGATAACTGCAATAGGCGCACATAGGGCTCTAGTATCAGACGTCTATCCGTTGGACTATAGCAAGTTCTGTTTAAGGGAAACTCCATCAAACGGAATCGCACTTCTCACAGTGTCTTTTCAGAGGGGGAAAGGATATAGAACAACTAAGGGGAGGGAACGTTGTGCCCTGAGAGTGAATGACAGCTTAGGGCACATAGGCCTCTATGACACATACTGGAAGGTCAACACCTGTGATGTTCCACTGTGTCTAGCTCGTCTCAAACACTTCAAATGTACGAGGGAACTTTGCTACTGTACATTCTCACGACAGGTTTGAGTCTGTGCTCTGTAGGAAACATTAGGACCTGTCTGTGTAGCAATCATAAACTATCACATACAGGACCATGACAAGTGATTCTTAGGAAGGTATCTTTTCAGGGATCCTACTTAAAGTGCGTTCTCATTCATCACAGAGTCTCCTCCTTTCAGGAATGATGATAGAACACGGACGGACTATGGGCACCTTAGGTACTGTGAGTAAAGTGCAGGCTATGGCGCTTAGGCATCCCAAACTCATATTGGATGCTCACGACCAGTGGTGATCCGCACTTTCTTTCAGTGTTAAAAACGCTTCCAACATTGTGAGGGAAGTGTGCTTTAGGAGGGATTCGTTGCAGTGTTGCGTCTGTTAAAGAAGGAAGCGCTTGGGACTGACTCTGCGGTAACTGCAATAGGCGCACATAGGGCTCTAGTAACAGACGTCTATCCCTTGGACTATAGCAAGTTCTGTTTAAGGGAAACTCCTTCAGGCGGAATCGCACTTCTCCCAGTGTCTTTTTAATGGAGGAATGGAGAAAGAACAACTACGGAGAGAGGGAACGTTGTGCCCTTCGAGTGAAGGAAAGGGTATGGAACATAGGCCTCTAAGACACATACTGGAAAGTCAACAGCTGTGATGTTCCACTGTGTCTAACTCGTCTCAAAACACTTAAAATGCAGGAGGGAACTGTGCTACTGTACGTTCTCACTTCAGGAATGAGTCTGTGCTAAGTTGGAAACTGGAGGGCCTGTCTGAGTAGCAATCATAGAGAGATTCGTACAGGACCCTTTCAGGTTATTCTTAGGAAGGTATCTTTTCAGGGATCCTACTTAAAATGTGTTCTCATTGATAATAGTATCTCCTTCTTTGAGGAATGATGATAGAATGTGGACGGACCATGGGCACATTATATACTGTGAGTAAAGTGCAGGCTATGGCGCTTAGGCATCCCAAACACATATTCGATGATCAAGACCAGTGGTGATCCCCACGTTCTTTCTCTGTAAAAAACGCTTTCAACATTGTGAGGGAAGTGTCCTTTAGGAGGGATTCGTTGCAGTGTTGCGTCTGTTAAAGAAGGAAGCTCTTGGGACTGACTCTGCGGTAACTGCAGTAGGCGCACATAGGGCTCTAGTATCAGATGTCTATCCGTTGGACTATAGCAAGCTCTGTTTAAGGGAAACTCTTTCAGGCTGAATCGCACTTCTCACAGTGTCTTATCAGCGGAGGAATAGAGAAAGAACAACTATGGACAGAGGGAACGTTGTGCCCTGAGAGTGAAGGACCGGGTATGGAACATAGGCTTCTATGACACATACTGGAAGGTCAACACCTGTGATGTTCCATTGTGTCTAACTCGTGTCAAAACCCTTCAAATGTACGAGGGAACTGTGCTACAGTACTTTCCCACGACAATAATGAGTCTGTGCTAAGTTGGAAACTGTAGGACCTGTCTGTGCAGCAATCAGAGAGAGTATCGTACAGGACCCTGACGGGTTATTCTTAGGAAGGTATCTTTTCAGGGATCCTCGTTAAAGTGTGTTCTCATTCTTAACAGTGTCTCCTACTCTGAGGAATGATGATAGAATGCGGACGGACTTTGGGCACATTAGGTACTGTGAGTAAAGTGCAGGCTATGGCGCTTAGGCATCCCAAACACATATTAGATAATCAAGACCAGTGGTGATCCGCACTTTCTTTCTGAGTAAAAAACGCTTCCAGCATTGTGATGGAAGTGTGCTTTAGGAGGGATTCGTTGCTGTGTTGCGTCTGTTAGAAAAGGAAGCTCTTGGGACTGACTCTGCGGTAACTGCAATAGGCGTACATAAGGCTCTAGTTTCATACGTCTATCCGTTGGACTATAGCAAGTACTGATTAAGGGAAACTCTTTCAGACTGAATCGCACTTCTCACAGTGTCTTATCAGCGGAGGAATAGAGAAAGAACAACTATGGACAGAGGGAACGTTTTGCCCTGAGAGTGAAGGACCGGGTATGGAACATAGGCCTCTATGACACATACTGGAAGGTCAACACCTGTGATGTTCCATTGTGTATAACTCGTCTCAAAACCCTTCAGATGTACGAGGGAACTGTGCTACAGTATTTTCCCAGGACAGGAATGAGTCTGTGCTAAGTTGGAAACTGTAAGACCTGTCCGTGTAGCAATCATAGAGAGTATTGTACAGGACCCTGACGGGTTATTCTTAGGAAGGTATCTTTTCAGGGATCCTAGTTAAAGTGTGTTCTCATTCATAACAGTGTCTCCTCCTTTGAGGAATGATGATAGAACACGGACGGACTATGGGCATCTTAGGTACTCTGAGTAAAGTGCAGGCTATGGCGCTTAGGCATCCCAAACTCATATTGCATGCTCACGACCAGTGGTGATCCGCACTTTCTTTCAGTGTTAAAAACGCTTCCAACATTGTGAGGGAAGTGTGCTTTAGGAGGGATTCGTTGCAGTGTTGCGTCTGATAAAGAAGGAAGCTCTTGGGACTGACTATGCGATAACTGCAATAGGCGCACATAGGGCTCTAGTATCAGACGTCTATCCGTTGGACTATAGCAAGTTCTGTTTAAGGGAAACTCCATCAAACGGAATCGCACTTCTCACAGTGTCTTTTCAGAGGGGGAAAGGATATAGAACAACTAAGGGGAGGGAACGTTGTGCCCTGAGAGTGAATGACAGCTTAGGGCACATAGGCCTCTATGACACATACTGGAAGGTCAACACCTGTGATGTTCCACTGTGTCTAGCTCGTGTCGAACACTTCAAATGTACGAGGGAACTTTGCTACTGTACATTCTCACGACAGGTTTGAGTCTGTGCTCTGTAGGAAACATTAGGACCTGTCTGTGTAGCAATCATAAACTATCACATACAGGACCATGACAAGTGATTCTTAGGAAGGTATCTTTTCAGGGATCCTACTTAAAGTGCGTTCTCATTCATCACAGAGTCTCCTCCATTCAGGAATGATGATAGAACACGGACGGACTATGGGCACCTTAGGTACTGTGAGTAAAGTGCAGGCTATGGCGCTTAGACATCCCAAACTCATATTGGATGCTCACGACCAGTGGTGATCCGCACTTTCTTTCAGTGTTAAAAACGCTTCCAACATTGTGAGGGAAGTGTGCTTTAGGAGGGATTCGTTGCAGTGTTGCGTCTGTTAAAGAAGGAAGCGCTTGGGACTGACTCTGCGGTAACTGCAATAGGCGCACATAGGGCTCTAGTAACAGACGTCTATCCCTTGGACTATAGCAAGTTCTGTTTAAGGGAAACTCCTTCAGGCGGAATCGCACTTCTCCCAGTGTCTTTTTAATGGAGGAATGGAGAAAGAACAACTACGGAGAGAGGGAACGTTGTGCCCTTCGAGTGAAGGAAAGGGTATGGAACATAGGCCTCTAAGACACATACTGGAAAGTCAACAGCTGTGATGTTCCACTGTGTCTAACTCGTCTCAAAACACTTAAAATGCAGGAGGGAACTGTGCTACTGTACGTTCTCACTTCAGGAATGAGTCTGTGCTAAGTTGGAAACTGGAGGGCCTGTCTGAGTAGCAATCATAGAGAGATTCGTACAGGACCCTTTCAGGTTATTCTTAGGAAGGTATCTTTTCAGGGATCCTACTTAAAATGTGTTCTCATTGATAATAGTATCTCCTTCTTTGAGGAATGATGATAGAATGTGGACGGACCATGGGCACATTATATACTGTGAGTAAAGTGCAGGCTATGGCGCTTAGGCATCCCAAACACATATTCGATGATCAAGACCAGTGGTGATCCCCACGTTCTTTCTCTGTAAAAAACGCTTTCAACATTGTGAGGGAAGTGTGCTTTAGGAGGGATTCGTTGCAGTGTTGCGTCTGTTAAAGAAGGAAGCTCTTGGGACTGACTCTGCGGTAACTGCAGTAGGCGCACATAGGGCTCTAGTATCAGACGTCTATCCGTTGGACTATAGCAAGCTCTGTTTAAGGGAAACTCTTTCAGGCTGAATCGCACTTCTCACAGTGTCTTATCAGCGGAGGAATAGAGAAAGAACAACTATGGACAGAGGGAACGTTGTGCCCTGAGAGTGAAGGACCGGGTATGGAACATAGGCTTCTATGACACATACTGGAAGGTCAACACCTGTGATGTTCCATTGTGTCTAACTCGTGTCAAAACCCTTCAAATGTACGAGGGAACTGTGCTACAGTACTTTCCCACGACAATAATGAGTCTGTGCTAAGTTGGAAACTGTAGGACCTGTCTGTGCAGCAATCAGAGAGAGTATCGTACAGGACCCTGACGGGTTATTCTTAGGAAGGTATCTTTTCAGGGATCCTAGTTAAAGTGTGTTCTCATTCTTAACAGTGTCTCCTACTCTGAGGAATGATGATAGAATGCGGACGGACTTTGGGCACATTAGGTACTGTGAGTAAAGTGCAGGCTATGGCGCTTAGGCATCCCAAACACATATTAGATAATCAAGACCAGTGGTGATCCGCACTTTCTTTCTGAGTAAAAAACGCTTCCAGCATTGTGATGGAAGTGTGCTTTAGGAGGGATTCGTTGCTGTGTTGCGTCTGTTAGAAAAGGAAGCTCTTGGGACTGACTCTGCGGTAACTGCAATAGGCGTACATAGGGCTCTAGTATCATACGTCTATCCGTTGGACTATAGCAAGTTCTGTTTAAGGGAAACTCTTTCAGGCTGAATCGCACTTCTCACAGTGTCTTATCAGCGGAGGAATAGAGAAAGAACAACTATGGACAGAGGGAACGTTTGGCCCTGAGAGTGAAGGACCGGGTATGGAACATAGGCCTC
The DNA here is from genome assembly GCF_020171115.1 of Neogale vison. Classification (NCBI taxonomy): domain Eukaryota; kingdom Metazoa; phylum Chordata; class Mammalia; order Carnivora; family Mustelidae; genus Neogale; species Neogale vison. The sequence continues at coordinate 28,283,214 of NC_058100.1, read as the reverse complement.
TATGACACATACTGGAAGGTCAACACCTGTGATGTTCCATTGTGTATAACTCGTCTCAAAACCCTTCAGATGTACGAGGGAACTGTGCTACAGTATTTTCCCAGGACAGGAATGAGTCTGTGCTAAGTTGGAAACTGTAAGACCTGTCCGTGTAGCAATCATAGAGAGTATTGTACAGGACCCTGACGGGTTATTCTTAGGAAGGTATCTTTTCAGGGATCCTAGTTAAAGTGTGTTCTCATTCATAACAGTGTCTCCTCCTTTGAGGAATGATGATAGAACACGGACGGACTATGGGCATCTTAGGTACTCTGAGTAAAGTGCAGGCTATGGCGCTTAGGCATCCCAAACTCATATTGGATGCTCACGACCAGTGGTGATCCGCACTTTCTTTCAGTGTTAAAAACGCTTCCAACATTGTGAGGGAAGTGTGCTTTAGGAGGGATTCGTTGCAGTGTTGCGTCTGATAAAGAAGGAAGCTCTTGGGACTGACTATGCGATAACTGCAATAGGCGCACATAGGGCTCTAGTATCAGACGTCTATCCGTTGGACTATAGCAAGTTCTGTTTAAGGGAAACTCCATCAAACGGAATCGCACTTCTCACAGTGTCTTTTCAGAGGGGGAAAGGATATAGAACAACTAAGGGGAGGGAACGTTGTGCCCTGAGAGTGAATGACAGCTTAGGGCACATAGGCCTCTATGACACATACTGGAAGGTCAACACCTGTGATGTTCCACTGTGTCTAGCTCGTCTCAAACACTTCAAATGTACGAGGGAACTTTGCTACTGTACATTCTCACGACAGGTTTGAGTCTGTGCTCTGTAGGAAACATTAGGACCTGTCTGTGTAGCAATCATAAACTATCACATACAGGACCATGACAAGTGATTCTTAGGAAGGTATCTTTTCAGGGATCCTACTTAAAGTGCGTTCTCATTCATCACAGAGTCTCCTCCTTTCAGGAATGATGATAGAACACGGACGGACTATGGGCACCTTAGGTACTGTGAGTAAAGTGCAGGCTATGGCGCTTAGGCATCCCAAACTCATATTGGATGCTCACGACCAGTGGTGATCCGCACTTTCTTTCAGTGTTAAAAACGCTTCCAACATTGTGAGGGAAGTGTGCTTTAGGAGGGATTCGTTGCAGTGTTGCGTCTGTTAAAGAAGGAAGCGCTTGGGACTGACTCTGCGGTAACTGCAATAGGCGCACATAGGGCTCTAGTAACAGACGTCTATCCCTTGGACTATAGCAAGTTCTGTTTAAGGGAAACTCCTTCAGGCGGAATCGCACTTCTCCCAGTGTCTTTTTAATGGAGGAATGGAGAAAGAACAACTACGGAGAGAGGGAACGTTGTGCCCTTCGAGTGAAGGAAAGGGTATGGAACATAGGCCTCTAAGACACATACTGGAAAGTCAACAGCTGTGATGTTCCACTGTGTCTAACTCGTCTCAAAACACTTAAAATGCAGGAGGGAACTGTGCTACTGTACGTTCTCACTTCAGGAATGAGTCTGTGCTAAGTTGGAAACTGGAGGGCCTGTCTGAGTAGCAATCATAGAGAGATTCGTACAGGACCCTTTCAGGTTATTCTTAGGAAGGTATCTTTTCAGGGATCCTACTTAAAATGTGTTCTCATTGATAATAGTATCTCCTTCTTTGAGGAATGATGATAGAATGTGGACGCACCATGGGCACATTATATACTGTGAGTAAAGTGCAGGCTATGGCGCTTAGGCATCCCAAACACATATTCGATGATCAAGACCAGTGGTGATCCCCACGTTCTTTCTCTGTAAAAAACGCTTTCAACATTGTGAGGGAAGTGTGCTTTAGGAGGGATTCGTTGCAGTGTTGCGTCTGTTAAAGAAGGAAGCTCTTGGGACTGACTCTGCGGTAACTGCAGTAGGCGCACATAGGGCTCTAGTATCAGACGTCTATCCGTTGGACTATAGCAAGCTCTGTTTAAGGGAAACTCTTTCAGGCTGAATCGCACTTCTCACAGTGTCTTATCAGCGGAGGAATAGAGAAAGAACAACTATGGACAGAGGGAACGTTGTGCCCTGAGAGTGAAGGACCGGGTATGGAACATAGGCTTCTATGACACATACTGGAAGGTCAACACCTGTGATGTTCCATTGTGTCTAACTCGTGTCAAAACCCTTCAAATGTACGAGGGAACTGTGCTACAGTACTTTCCCACGACAATAATGAGTCTGTGCTAAGTTGGAAACTGTAGGACCTGTCTGTGCAGCAATCAGAGAGAGTATCGTACAGGACCCTGACGGGTTATTCTTAGGAAGGTATCTTTTCAGGGATCCTAGTTAAAGTGTGTTCTCATTCTTAACAGTGTCTCCTACTCTGAGGAATGATGATAGAATGCGGACGGACTTTGGGCACATTAGGTACTGTGAGTAAAGTGCAGGCTATGGCGCTTAGGCATCCCAAACACATATTAGATAATCAAGACCAGTGGTGATCCGCACTTTCTTTCTGAGTAAAAAACGCTTCCAGCATTGTGATGGAAGTGTGCTTTAGGAGGGATTCGTTGCTGTGTTGCGTCTGTTAGAAAAGGAAGCTCTTGGGACTGACTCTGCGGTAACTGCAATAGGCGTACATAGGGCTCTAGTATCATACGTCTATCCGTTGGACTATAGCAAGTTCTGTTTAAGGGAAACTCTTTCAGGCTGAATCGCACTTCTCACAGTGTCTTATCAGCGGAGGAATAGAGAAAGAACAACTATGGACAGAGGGAACGTTTGGCCCTGAGAGTGAAGGACCGGGTATGGAACATAGGCCTCTATGACACATACTGGAAGGTCAACACCTGTGATGTTCCATTGTGTATAACTCGTCTCAAAACCCTTCAGATGTACGAGGGAACTGTGCTACAGTATTTTCCCAGGACAGGAATGAGTCTGTGCTAAGTTGGAAACTGTAAGACCTGTCCGTGTAGCAATCATAGAGAGTATTGTACAGGACCCTGACGGGTTATTCTTAGGAAGGTATCTTTTCAGGGATCCTAGTTAAAGTGTGTTCTCATTCATAACAGTGTCTCCTCCTTTGAGGAATGATGATATAACACGGACGGACTATGGGCATCTTAGGTACTCTGAGTAAAGTGCAGGCTATGGCGCTTAGGCATCCCAAACTCATATTGCATGCTCACGACCAGTGGTGATCCGCACTTTCTTTCAGTGTTAAAAACGCTTCCAACATTGTGAGGGAAGTGTGCTTTAGGAGGGATTCGTTGCAGTGTTGCGTCTGATAAAGAAGGAAGCTCTTGGGACTGACTATGCGATAACTGCAATAGGCGCACATAGGGCTCTAGTATCAGACGTCTATCCGTTGGACTATAGCAAGTTCTGTTTAAGGGAAACTCCATCAAACGGAATCGCACTTCTCACAGCGTCTTTTCAGAGGGGGAAAGGATATAGAACAACTAAGGGGAGGGAACGTTGTGCCCTGAGAGTGAATGACAGCTTAGGGCACATAGGCCTCTATGACACATACTGGAAGGTCAACACCTGTGATGTTCCACTGTGTCTAGCTCGTCTCAAACACTTCAAATGTACGAGGGAACTTTGCTACTGTACATTCTCACGACAGGTTTGAGTCTGTGCTCTGTAGGAAACATTAGGACCTGTCTGTGTAGCAATCATAAACTATCACATACAGGACCATGACAAGTGATTCTTAGGAAGGTATCTTTTCAGGGATCCTACTTAAAGTGCGTTCTCATTCATCACAGAGTCTCCTCCTTTCAGGAATGATGATAGAACACGGACGGACTATGGGCACCTTAGGTACTGTGAGTAAAGTGCAGGCTATGGCGCTTAGGCATCCCAAACTCATATTGGATGCTCACGACCAGTGGTGATCCGCACTTTCTTTCAGTGTTAAAAACGCTTCCAACATTGTGAGGGAAGTGTGCTTTAGGAGGGATTCGTTGCAGTGTTGCGTCTGTTAAAGAAGGAAGCGCTTGGGACTGACTCTGCGGTAACTGCAATAGGCGCACATAGGGCTCTAGTAACAGACGTCTATCCCTTGGACTATAGCAAGTTCTGTTTAAGGGAAACTCCTTCAGGCGGAATCGCACTTCTCCCAGTGTCTTTTTAATGGAGGAATGGAGAAAGAACAACTACGGAGAGAGGGAACGTTGTGCCCTTCGAGTGAAGGAAAGGGTATGGAACATAGGCCTCTAAGACACATACTGGAAAGTCAACAGCTGTGATGTTCCACTGTGTCTAACTCGTCTCAAAACACTTAAAATGCAGGAGGGAACTGTGCTACTGTACGTTCTCACTTCAGGAATGAGTCTGTGCTAAGTTGGAAACTGGAGGGCCTGTCTGACTAGCAATCATAGAGAGATTCGTACAGGACCCTTTCAGGTTATTCTTAGGAAGGTATCTTTTCAGGGATCCTACTTAAAATGTGTTCTCATTGATAATAGTATCTCCTTCTTTGAGGAATGATGATAGAATGTGGACGCACCATGGGCACATTATATACTGTGAGTAAAGTGCAGGCTATGGCGCTTAGGCATCCCAAACACATATTCGATGATCAAGACCAATGGTGATCCCCACGTTCTTTCTCTGTAAAAAACGCTTTCAACATTGTGAGGGAAGTGTGCTTTAGGAGGGATTCGTTGCAGTGTTGCGTCTGTTAAAGAAGGAAGCTCTTGGGACTGACTCTGCGGTAACTGCAGTAGGCGCACATAGGGCTCTAGTATCAGACGTCTATCCGTTGGACTATAGCAAGCTCTGTTTAAGGGAAACTCTTTCAGGCTGAATCGCACTTCTCACAGTGTCTTATCAGCGGAGGAATAGAGAAAGAACAACTATGGACAGAGGGAACGTTGTGCCCTGAGAGTGAAGGACCGGGTATGGAACATAGGCTTCTATGACACATTCTGGAAGGTCAACACCTGTGATGTTCCATTGTGTCTAACTCGTGTCAAAACCCTTCAAATATACGAGGGAACTGTGCTACAGTACTTTCCCACGACAATAATGAGTCTGTGCTAAGTTGGAAACTGTAGGACCTGTCTGTGCAGCAATCAGAGAGAGTATCGTACAGGACCCTGACGGGTTATTCTTAGGAAGGTATCTTTTCAGGGATCCTAGTTAAAGTGTGTTCTCATTCTTAACAGTGTCTCCTACTCTGAGGAATGATGATAGAATGCGGACGGACTTTGGGCACATTAGGTACTGTGAGTAAAGTGCAGGCTATGGCGCTTAGGCATCCCAAACACATATTAGATAATCAAGACCAGTGGTGATCCGCACTTTCTTTCTGAGTAAAAAACGCTTCCAGCATTGTGATGGAAGTGTGCTTTAGGAGGGATTCGTTGCTGTGTTGCGTCTGTTAGAAAAGGAAGCTCTTGGGACTGACTCTGCGGTAACTGCAATAGGCGTACATAGGGCTCTAGTATCATACGTCTATCCGTTGGACTATAGCAAGTTCTGTTTAAGGGAATCTCTTTCAGGCTGAATCGCACTTCTCACAGTGTCTTATCAGCGGAGGAATAGAGAAAGAACAACTATGGACAGAGGGAACGTTTTGCCCTGAGAGTGAAGGACCGGGTATGGAACATAGGCCTCTATGACACATACTGGAAGGTCAACACCTGTGATGTTCCATTGTGTATAACTCGTCTCAAAAACCCTTCAGATGTACGAGGGAACTGTGCTACAGTATTTTCCCAGGACAGGAATGAGTCTGTGCTAAGTTGGAAACTGTAAGACCTGTCGGTGTAGCAATCATAGAGAGTATTGTACAGGACCCTGACGGGTTATTCTTAGGAAGGTATCTTTTCAGGGATCCTAGTTAAAGTGTGTTCTCATTCATAACAGTGTCTCCTCCTTTGAGGAATGATGATAGAACACGGACGGACTATGGGCATCTTAGGTACTCTGAGTAAAGTGCAGGCTATGGCGCTTAGGCATCCCAAACTCATATTGCATGCTCACGACCAGTGGTGATCCGCACTTTCTTTCAGTGTTAAAAACGCTTCCAACATTGTGAGGGAAGTGTGCTTTAGGAGGGATTCGTTGCAGTGTTGCGTCTGATAAAGAAGGAAGCTCTTGGGACTGACTATGCGATAACTGCAATAGGCGCACATAGGGCTCTAGTATCAGACGTCTATCCGTTGGACTATAGCAAGTTCTGTTTAAGGGAAACTCCATCAAACGGAATCGCACTTCTCACAGTGTCTTTTCAGAGGGGGAAAGGATATAGAACAACTAAGGGGAGGGAACGTTGTGCCCTGAGAGTGAATGACAGCTTAGGGCACATAGGCCTCTATGACACATACTGGAAGGTCAACACCTGTGATGTTCCACTGTGTCTAGCTCGTCTCGAACACTTCAAATGTACGAGGGAACTTTGCTACTGTACATTCTCACGACAGGTTTGAGTCTGTGCTCTGTAGGAAACATTAGGACCTGTCTGTGTAGCAATCATAAACTATCACATACAGGACCATGACAAGTGATTCTTAGGAAGGTATCTTTTCAGGGATCCTACTTAAAGTGCGTTCTCATTCATCACAGAGTCTCCTCCTTTCAGTAATGATGATAGAACACGGACGGACTATGGGCACCTTAGGTACTGTGAGTAAAGTGCAGGCTATGGCGCTTAGGCATCCCAAACTCATATTGGATGCTCACGACCAGTGGTGATCCGCACTTTCTTTCAGTGTTAAAAACGCTTCCAACATTGTGAGGGAAGTGTGCTTTAGGAGGGATTCGTTGCAGTGTTGCGTCTGTTAAAGAAGGAAGCGCTTGGGACTGACTCTGCGGTAACTGCAATAGGCGCACATAGGGCTCTAGTAACAGACGTCTATCCCTTGGACTATAGCAAGTTCTGTTTAAGGGAAACTCCTTCAGGCGGAATCGCACTTCTCCCAGTGTCTTTTTAATGGAGGAATGGAGAAAGAACAACTACGGAGAGAGGGAACGTTGTGCCCTTCGAGTGAAGGAAAGGGTATGGAACATAGGCCTCTAAGACACATACTGGAAAGTCAACAGCTGTGATGTTCCACTGTGTCTAACTCGTCTCAAAACACTTAAAATGCAGGAGGGAACTGTGCTACTGTACGTTCTCACTTCAGGAATGAGTCTGTGCTAAGTTGGAAACTGGAGGGCCTGTCTGAGTAGCAATCATAGAGAGATTCGTACAGGACCCTTTCAGGTTATTCTTAGGAAGGTATCTTTTCAGGGATCCTACTTAAAATGTGTTCTCATTGATAATAGTATCTCCTTCTTTGAGGAATGATGATAGAATGTGGACGCACCATGGGCACATTATATACTGTGAGTAAAGTGCAGGCTATGGCGCTTAGGCATCCCAAACACATATTCGATGATCAAGACCAGTGGTGATCCCCACGTTCTTTCTCTGTAAAAAACGCTTTCAACATTGTGAGGGAAGTGTGCTTTAGGAGGGATTCGTTGCAGTGTTGCGTCTGTTAAAGAAGGAAGCTCTTGGGACTGACTCTGCGGTAACTGCAGTAGGCGCACATAGGGCTCTAGTATCAGACGTCTATCCGTTGGACTATAGCAAGCTCTGTTTAAGGGAAACTCTTTCAGGCTGAATCGCACTTCTCACAGTGTCTTATCAGCGGAGGAATAGAGAAAGAACAACTATGGACAGAGGGAACGTTGTGCCCTGAGAGTGAAGGACCGGGTATGGAACATAGGCTTCTATGACACATACTGGAAGGTCAACACCTGTGATGTTCCATTGTGTCTAACTCGTGTCAAAACCCTTCAAATGTACGAGGGAACTGTGCTACAGTACTTTCCCACGACAATAATGAGTCTGTGCTAAGTTGGAAACTGTAGGACCTGTCTGTGCAGCAATCAGAGAGAGTATCGTACAGGACCCTGACGGGTTATTCTTAGGAAGGTATCTTTTCAGGGATCCTAGTTAAAGTGTGTTCTCATTCTTAACAGTGTCTCCTACTCTGAGGAATGATGATAGAACGCGGACGGACTTTGGGCACATTAGGTACTGTGAGTAAAGTGCAGGCTATGGCGCTTAGGCATCCCAAACACATATTAGATAATCAAGACCAGTGGTGATCCGCACTTTCTTTCTGAGAAAAAACGCTTCCAGCATTGTGATGGAAGTGTGCTTTAGGAGGGATTCGTTGCTGTGTTGCGTCTGTTAGAAAAGGAAGCTCTTGGGACTGACTCTGCGGTAACTGCAATAGGCGTACATAGGGCTCTAGTATCATACGTCTATCCGTTGGACTATAGCAAGTTCTGTTTAAGGGAAACTCTTTCAGGCTGAATCGCACTTCTCACAGTGTCTTATCAGCGGAGGAATAGAGAAAGAACAACTATGGACAGAGGGAACGTTTTGCCCTGAGAGTGAAGGACCGGGTATGGAACATAGGCCTCTATGACACATACTGGAAGGTCAACACCTGTGATGTTCCATTGTGTATAACTCGTCTCAAAAACCCTTCAGATGTACGAGGGAACTGTGCTACAGTATTTTCCCAGGACAGGAATGAGTCTGTGCTAAGTTGGAAACTGTAAGACCTGTCCGTGTAGCAATCATAGAGAGTATTGTACAGGACCCTGACGGGTTATTCTTAGGAAGGTATCTTTTCAGGGATCCTAGTTAAAGTGTGTTCTCATTCATAACAGTGTCTCCTCCTTTGAGGAATGATGATAGAACACGGACGGACTATGGGCATCTTAGGTACTCTGAGTAAAGTGCAGGCTATGGCGCTTAGGCATCCCAAACTCATATTGCATGCTCACGACCAGTGGTGATCCGCACTTTCTTTCAGTGTTAAAAACGCTTCCAACATTGTGAGGGAAGTGTGCTTTAGGAGGGATTCGTTGCAGTGTTGCGTCTGATAAAGAAGGAAGCTCTTGGGACTGACTATGCGATAACTGCAATAGGCGCACATAGGGCTCTAGTATCAGACGTCTATCCGTTGGACTATAGCAAGTTCTGTTTAAGGGAAACTCCATCAAACGGAATCGCACTTCTCACAGTGTCTTTTCAGAGGGGGAAAGAATATAGAACAACTAAGGGGAGGGAACGTTGTGCCCTGAGAGTGAATGACAGCTTAGGGCACATAGGCCTCTATGACACATACTGGAAGGTCAACACCTGTGATGTTCCACTGTGTCTAGCTCGTCTCAAACACTTCAAATGTACGAGGGAACTTTGCTACTGTACATTCTCACGACAGGTTTGAGTCTGTGCTCTGTAGGAAACATTAGGACCTGTCTGTGTAGCAATCATAAACTATCACATACAGGACCATGACAAGTGATTCTTAGGAAGGTATCTTTTCAGGGATCCTACTTAAAGTGCGTTCTCATTCATCACAGAGTCTCCTCCTTTCAGGAATGATGATAGAACACGGACGGACTATGGGCACCTTTGGTACTGTGAGTAAAGTGCAGGCTATGGCGCTTAGGCATCCCAAACTCATATTGGATGCTCACGACCAGTGGTGATCCGCACTTTCTTTCAGTGTTAAAAACGCTTTCAACATTGTGAGGGAAGTGTGCTTTAGGAGGGATTCGTTGCAGTGTTGCGTCTGTTAAAGAAGGAAGCGCTTGGGACTGACTCTGCGGTAACTGCAATAGGCGCACATAGGGCTCTAGTAACAGACGTCTATCCCTTGGACTATAGCAAGTTCTGTTTAAGGGAAACTCCTTCAGGCGGAATCGCACTTCTCCCAGTGTCTTTTTAATGGAGGAATGGAGAAAGAACAACTACGGAGAGAGGGAACGTTGTGCCCTTCGAGTGAAGGAAAGGGTATGGAACATAGGCCTCTAAGACACATACTGGAAAGTCAACAGCTGTGATGTTCCACTGTGTCTAACTCGTCTCAAAACACTTAAAATGCAGGAGGGAACTGTGCTACTGTACGTTCTCACTTCAGGAATGAGTCTGTGCTAAGTTGGAAACTGGAGGGCCTGTCTGAGTAGCAATCATAGAGAGATTCGTACAGGACCCTTTCAGGTTATTCTTAGGAAGGTATCTTTTCAGGGATCCTACTTAAAATGTGTTCTCATTGATAATAGTATCTCCTTCTTTGAGGAATGATGATAGAATGTGGACGGACCATGGGCACATTATATACTGTGAGTAAAGTGCAGGCTATGGCGCTTAGGCATCCCAAACACATATTCGATGATCAAGACCAGTGGTGATCCCCACGTTCTTTCTCTGTAAAAAACGCTTTCAACATTGTGAGGGAAGTGTGCTTTAGGAGGGATTCGTTGCAGTGTTGCGTCTGTTAAAGAAGGAAGCTCTTGGGACTGACTCTGCGGTAACTGCAGTAGGCGCACATAGGGCTCTAGTATCAGACGTCTATCCGTTGGACTATAGCAAGCTCTGTTTAAGGGAAACTCTTTCAGGCTGAATCGCACTTCTCACAGTGTCTTATCAGCGGAGGAATAGAGAAAGAACAACTATGGACAGAGGGAACGTTGTGCCCTGAGAGTGAAGGACCGGGTATGGAACATAGGCTTCTATGACACATACTGGAAGGTCAACACCTGTGATGTTCCATTGTGTCTAACTCGTGTCAAAACCCTTCAAATGTACGAGGGAACTGTGCTACAGTACTTTCCCACGACAATAATGAGTCTGTGCTAAGTTGGAAACTGTAGGACCTGTCTGTGCAGCAATCAGAGAGAGTATCGTACAGGACCCTGACGGGTTATTCTTAGGAAGGTATCTTTTCAGGGATCCTAGTTAAAGTGTGTTCTCATTCTTAACAGTGTCTCCTACTCTGAGGAATGATGATAGAATGCGGACGGACTTTGGGCACATTAGGTACTGTGAGTAAAGTGCAGGCTATGGCGCTTAGGCATCCCAAACACATATTAGATAATCAAGACCAGTGGTGATCCGCACTTTCTTTCTGAGTAAAAAACGCTTCCAGCATTGTGATGGAAGTGTGCTTTAGGAGGGATTCGTTGCTGTGTTGCGTCTGTTAGAAAAGGAAGCTCTTGGGACTGACTCTGCGGTAACTGCAATAGGCGTACATAGGGCTCTAGTATCATACGTCTATCCGTTGGACTATAGCAAGTTCTGTTTAAGGGAAACTCTTTCAGGCTGAATCGCACTTCTCACAGTGTCTTATCAGCGGAGGAATAGAGAAAGAACAACTATGGACAGAGGGAACGTTTGGCCCTGAGAGTGAAGGACCGGGTATGGAACATAGGCCTCTATGACACATACTGGAAGGTCAACACCTGTGATGTTCCATTGTGTATAACTCGTCTCAAAACCCTTCAGATGTACGAGGGAACTGTGCTACAGTATTTTCCCAGGACAGGAATGAGTCTGTGCTAAGTTGGAAACTGTAAGACCTGTCCGTGTAGCAATCATAGAGAGTATTGTACAGGACCCTGACGGGTTATTCTTAGGAAGGTATCTTTTCAGGGATCCTAGTTAAAGTGTGTTCTCATTCATAACAGTGTCTCCTCCTTTGAGGAATGATGATAGAACACGGACGGACTATGGGCATCTTAGGTACTCTGAGTAAAGTGCAGGCTATGGCGCTTAGGCATCCCAAACTCATATTGGATGCTCACGACCAGTGGTGATCCGCACTTTCTTTCAGTGTTAAAAACGCTTCCAACATTGTGAGGGAAGTGTGCTTTAGGAGGGATTCGTTGCAGTGTTGCGTCTGATAAAGAAGGAAGCTCTTGGGACTGACTATGCGATAACTGCAATAGGCGCACATAGGGCTCTAGTATCAGACGTCTATCCGTTGGACTATAGCAAGTTCTGTTTAAGGGAAACTCCATCAAACGGAATCGCACTTCTCACAGGGTCTTTTCAGAGGGGGAAAGGATATAGAACAACTAAGGGGAGGGAACGTTGTGCCCTGAGAGTGAATGACAGCTTAGGGCACATAGGCCTCTATGACACATACTGGAAGGTCAACACCTGTGATGTTCCACTGTGTCTAGCTCGTCTCAAACACTTCAAATGTACGAGGGAACTTTGCTACTGTACATTCTCACGACAGGTTTGAGTCTGTGCTCTGTAGGAAACATTAGGACCTGTCTGTGTAGCAATCATAAACTATCACATACAGGACCATGACAAGTGATTCTTAGGAAGGTATCTTTTCAGGGATCCTACTTAAAGTGCGTTCTCATTCATCACAGAGTCTCCTCCTTTCAGGAATGATGATAGAACACGGACGGACTATGGGCACCTTAGGTACTGTGAGTAAAGTGCAGGCTATGGCGCTTAGGCATCCCAAACTCATATTGGATGCTCACGACCAGTGGTGATCCGCACTTTCTTTCAGTGTTAAAAACGCTTCCAACATTGTGAGGGAAGTGTGCTTTAGGAGGGATTCGTTGCAGTGTTGCGTCTGTTAAAGAAGGAAGCGCTTGGGACTGACTCTGCGGTAACTGCAATAGGCGCACATAGGGCTCTAGTAACAGACGTCTATCCCTTGGACTATAGCAAGTTCTGTTTAAGGGAAACTCCTTCAGGCGGAATCGCACTTCTCCCAGTGTCTTTTTAATGGCGGAATGGAGAAAGAACAACTACGGAGAGAGGGAACGTTCTGCCCTTCGAGTGAAGGAAAGGGTATGGAACATAGGCCTCTAAGACACATACTGGAAAGTCAACAGCTGTGATGTTCCACTGTGTCTAACTCGTCTCAAAACACTTAAAATGCAGGAGGGAACTGTGCTACTGTACGTTCTCACTTCAGGAATGAGTCTGTGCTAAGTTGGAAACTGGAGGGCCTGTCTGAGTAGCAATCATAGAGAGATTCGTACAGGACCCTTTCAGGTTATTCTTAGGAAGGTATCTTTTCAGGGATCCTACTTAAAATGTGTTCTCATTGATAATAGTATCTCCTTCTTTGAGGAATGATGATAGAATGTGGACGCACCATGGGCACATTATATACTGTGAGTAAAGTGCAGGCTATGGCGCTTAGGCATCCCAAACACATATTCGATGATCAAGACCAGTGGTGATCCCCACGTTCTTTCTCTGTAAAAAACGCTTTCAACATTGTGAGGGAAGTGTGCTTTAGGAGGGATTCGTTGCAGTGTTGCGTCTGTTAAAGAAGGAAGCTCTTGGGACTGACTCTGCGGTAACTGCAGTAGGCGCACATAGGGCTCTAGTATCAGACGTCTATCCGTTGGACTATAGCAAGCTCTGTTTAAGGGAAACTCTTTCAGGCTGAATCGCACTTCTCACAGTGTCTTATCAGCGGAGGAATAGAGAAAGAACAACTATGGACAGAGGGAACGTTGTGCCCTGAGAGTGAAGGACCGGGTATGGAACATAGGCCTCTATGACACATACTGGAAGGTCAACACCTGTGATGTTCCATTGTGTATAACTCGTCTCAAAACCCTTCAGATGTACGAGGGAACTGTGCTACAGTATTTTCCCAGGACAGGAATGAGTCTGTGCTAAGTTGGAAACTGTAAGACCTGTCCGTGTAGCAATCATAGAGAGTATTGTACAGGACCCTGACGGGTTATTCTTAGGAAGATATCTTTTCAGGGATCCTAGTTAAAGTGTGTTCTCATTCATAACAGTGTCTCCTCCTTTGAGGAATGATGATAGAACACGGACGGACTATGGGCATCTTAGGTACTCTGAGTAAAGTGCAGGCTATGGCGCTTAGGCATCCCAAACTCATATTGCATGCTCACGACCAGTGGTGATCCGCACTTTCTCTCAGTGTTAAAATCGCTTCAAACATTGTGAGGGAAGTGTGCTTTAGGAGGGATTCGTTGCAGTGTTGCGTCTGATAAAGAAGGAAGCTCTTGGGACTGACTATGCGATAACTGCAATAGGCGCACATAGGGCTCTAGTATCAGACGTCTATCCGTTGGACTATAGCAAGTTCTGTTTAAGGGAAACTCCATCAAACGGAATCGCACTTCTCACAGTGTCTTTTCAGAGGGGGAAAGGATATAGAACAACTAAGGGGAGGGAACGTTGTGCCCTGAGAGTGAATGACAGCTTAGGGCACATAGGCCTCTATGACACATACTGGAAGGTCAACACCTGTGATGTTCCACTGTGTCTAGCTCGTCTCAAACACTTCAAATGTACGAGGGAACTTTGCTACTGTACATTCTCACGACAGGTTTGAGTCTGTGCTCTGTAGGAAACATTCAGACCTGTCTGTGTAGCAATCATAAACTATCACATACAGGACCATGACAAGTGATTCTTAGGAAGGTATCTTTTCAGGGATCCTACTTAAAGTGCGTTCTCATTCATCACAGAGTCTCCTCCTTTCAGGAATGATGATAGAACACGGACGGACTATGGGCACCTTAGGTACTGTGAGTAAAGTGCAGGCTATGGCGCTTAGGCATCCCAAACTCATATTGCATGCTCACGACCAGTGGTGATCCGCACTTTCTTTCAGTGTTAAAAACGCTTCCAACATTGTGAGGGAAGTGTGCTTTAGGAGGGATTCGTTGCAGTGTTGCGTCTGTTAAAGAAGGAAGCGCTTGGGACTGACTCTGCGGTAACTGCAATAGGCGCACATAGGGCTCTAGTAACAGACGTCTATCCCTTGGACTATAGCAAGTTCTGTTTAAGGGAAACTACTTCAGGCGGAATCGCAATTCTCCCAGTGTCTTTTTAATGGAGGAATGGAGAAAGAACAACTACGGAGAGAGGGAACGTTGTGCCCTTCGAGTGAAGGAAAGGGTATGGAACATAGGCCTCTAAGACACATACTGGAAAGTCAACAGCTGTGATGTTCCACTGTGTCTAACTCGTCTCAAAACACTTAAAATGCAGGAGGGAACTGTGCTACTGTACGTTCTCACTTCAGGAATGAGTCTGTGCTAAGTTGGAAACTGGAGGGCCTGTCTGAGTAGCAATCATAGAGAGATTCGTACAGGACCCTTTCAGGTTATTCTTAGGAAGGTATCTTTTCAGGGATCCTACTTAAAATGTGTTCTCATTGATAATAGTATCTCCTTCTTTGAGGAATGATGATAGAATGTGGACGGACCATGGGCACATTATATACTGTGAGTAAAGTGCAGGCTATGGCGCTTAGGCATCCCAAACACATATTCGATGATCAAGACCAGTGGTGATCCCCACGTTCTTTCTCTGTAAAAAACGCTTTCAACATTGTGAGGGAAGTGTGCTTTAGGAGGGATTCGTTGCAGTGTTGCGTCTGTTAAAGAAGGAAGCTCTTGGGACTGACTCTGCGGTAACTGCAGTAGGCGCACATAGGGCTCTAGTATCAGACGTCTATCCGTTGGACTATAGCAAGCTCTGTTTAAGGGAAACTCTTTCAGGCTGAATCGCACTTCTCACAGTGTCTTATCAGCGGAGGAATAGAGAAAGAACAACTATGGACAGAGGGAACGTTGTGCCCTGAGAGTGAAGGACCGGGTATGGAACATAGGCTTCTATGACACATACTGGAAGGTCAACACCTGTGATGTTCCATTGTGTCTAACTCGTGTCAAAACCCTTCAAATGTACGAGGGAACTGTGCTACAGTACTTTCCCACGACAATAATGAGTCTGTGCTAAGTTGGAAACTGTAGGACCTGTCTGTGCAGCAATCAGAGAGAGTATCGTACAGGACCCTGACGGGTTATTCTTAGGAAGGTATCTTTTCAGGGATCCTAGTTAAAGTGTGTTCTCATTCTTAACAGTGTCTCCTACTCTGAGGAATGATGATAGAATGCGGACGGACTTTGGGCACATTAGGTACTGTGAGTAAAGTGCAGGCTATGGCGCTTAGGCATCCCAAACACATAGTAGATAATCAAGACCAGTGGTGATCCGCACTTTCTTTCTGAGTAAAAAACACTTCCAGCATTGTGATGGAAGTCGGCTTTAGGAGGGATTCGTTGCTGTGTTGCGTCTGTTAGAAAAGGAAGCTCTTGGGACTGACTCTGCGGTAACTGCAATAGGCGTACATAAGGCTCTACTATCATACGTCTATCCGTTGGAATATAGCAAGTTCTGATTAAGGGAAACTCTTTCAGGCTGAATCGCACTTCTCACAGTGTCTTATCAGCGGAGGAATAGAGAAAGAACAACTATGGACAGAGGGAACGTTTTGCCCTGAGAGTGAAGGACCGGGTATGGAACATAAGCCTCTATGACACATACTGGAAGGTCAACACCTGTGATGTTCCATTGTGTATAACTCGTCTCAAAACCCTTCAGATGTACGAGGGAACTGTGCTACAGTATTTTCCCAGGACAGGAATGAGTCTGTGCTAAGGTGGAAACTGTAAGACCTGTCCGTGTAGCAATCATAGAGAGTATTGTACAGGACCCTGACGGGTTATTCTTAGGAAGGTATCTTTTCAGGGATCCTAGTTAAAGTGTGTTCTCATTCATAACAGTGTCTCCTCCTTTGAGGAATGATGATAGAACACGGACGGACTATGGGCATCTTAGGTACTCTGAGTAAAGTGCAGGCTATGGCGCTTAGGCATCCCAAACTCATATTGCATGCTCACGACTAGTGGTGATCCGCACTTTCTCTCAGTGTTAAAAACGCTTCCAACATTGTGAGGGAAGTGTGCTTTAGGAGGGATTCGTTGCAGTGTTGCGTCTGATAAAGAAGGAAGCTCTTGGGACTGACTATGCGATAACTGCAATAGGCGCACATAGGGCTCTAGTATCAGACGTCTATCCGTTGGACTATAGCAAGTTCTGTTTAAGGGAAACTCCATCAAACGGAATCGCACTTCTCACAGTGTCTTTTCAGAGGGGGAAAGGATATAGAACAACTAAGGGGAGGGAACGTTGTGCCCTGAGAGTGAATGACAGCTTAGGGCACATAGGCCTCTATGACACATACTGGAAGGTCAACACCTGTGATGTTCCACTGTGTCTAGCTTGTCTCAAACACTTCAAATGTACGAGGGAACTTTGCTACTGTACATTCTCACGACAGGTTTGAGTCTGTGCTCTGTAGGAAACATTCGGACCTGTCTGTGTAGCAATCATAAACTATCACATACAGGACCATGACAAGTGATTCTTAGGAAGGTATCTTTTCAGGGATCCTACTTAAAGTGCGTTCTCATTCATCACAGAGTCTCCTCCTTTCAGGAATGATGATAGAACACGGACGGACTATGGGCACCTTAGGTACTGTGAGTAAAGTGCAGGCTATGGCGCTTAGGCATCCCAAACTCATATTGGATGCTCACGACCAGTGGTGATCCGCACTTTCTTTCAGTGTTAAAAACGCTTCCAACATTGTGAGGGAAGTGTGCTTTAGGAGGGATTCGTTGCAGTGTTGCGTCTGTTAAAGAAGGAAGCGCTTGGGACTGACTCTGCGGTAACTGCAATAGGCGCACATAGGGCTCTAGTAACAGACGTCTATCCCTTGGACTATAGCAAGTTCTGTTTAAGGGAAACTCCTTCAGGCGGAATCGCACTTCTCCCAGTGTCTTTTTAATGGAGGAATGGAGAAAGAACAACTACGGAGAGAGGGAACGTTGTGCCCTTCGAGTGAAGGAAAGGGTATGGAACATAGGCCTCTAAGACACATACTGGAAAGTCAACAGCTGTGATGTTCCACTGTGTCTAACTCGTCTCAAAACACTTAAAATGCAGGAGGGAACTGTGCTACTGTACGTTCTCACTTCAGGAATGAGTCTGTGCTAAGTTGGAAACTGGAGGGCCTGTCTGAGTAGCAATCATAGAGAGATTCGTACAGGACCATTTCAGGTTATTCTTAGGAAGGTATCTTTTCAGGGATCCTACTTAAAATGTGTTCTCATTGATAATAGTATCTCCTTCTTTGAGGAATGATGATAGAATGTGGACGGACCATGGGCACATTATATACTGTGAGTAAAGTGCAGGCTATGGCGCTTAGGCATCCCAAACACATATTCGATGATCAAGACCAGTGGTGATCCCCACGTTCTTTCTCTGTAAAAAACGCTTTCAACATTGTGAGGGAAGTGTGCTTTAGGAGGGATTCGTTGCAGTGTTGCGTCTGTTAAAGAAGGAAGCTCTTGGGACTGACTCTGCGGTAACTGCAGTAGGCGCACATAGGGCTCTAGTATCAGACGTCTATCCGTTGGACTATAGCAAGCTCTGTTTAAGGGAAACTCTTTCAGGCTGAATCGCACTTCTCACAGTGTCTTATCAGCGGAGGAATAGAGAAAGAACAACTATGGACAGAGGGAACGTTGTGCCCTGAGAGTGAAGGACCGGGTATGGAACATAGGCTTCTATGACACATACTGGAAGGTCAACACCTGTGATGTTCCATTGTGTCTAACTCGTGTCAAAACCCTTCAAATGTACGAGGGAACTGTGCTACAGTACTTTCACACGACAATAATGAGTCTGTGCTAAGTTGGAAACTGTAGGACCTGTCTGTGCAGCAATCAGAGAGAGTATCGTACAGGACCCTGAAGGGTTATTCTTAGGAAGGTATCTTTTCAGGGATCCTAGTTAAAGTGTGTTCTCATTCTTAACAGTGTCTCCTACTCTGAGGAATGATGATAGAATGCGGACGGACTTTGGGCACATTAGGTACTGTGAGTAAAGTGCAGGCTATGGCGCTTAGGCATCCCAAACACATAGTAGATAATCAAGACCAGTGGTGATCCGCACTTTCTTTCTGAGTAAAAAACACTTCCAGCATTGTGATGGAAGTGTGCTTTAGGAGGGATTCGTTGCTGTGTTGCGTCTGTTAGAAAAGGAAGCTCTTGGGACTGACTCTGCGGTAACTGCAATAGGCGTACATAAGGCTCTAGTATCATACGTCTATCCGTTGGACTATAGCAAGTTCTGATTAAGGGAAACTCTTTCAGGCTGAATCGCACTTCTCACAGTGTCTTATCAGCGGAGGAATAGAGAAAGAACAACTATGGACAGAGGGAACGTTTTGCCCTGAGAGTGAAGGACCGGGTATGGAACATAGGCCTCTATGACACATACTGGAAGGTCAACACCTGTGATGTTCCATTGTGTATAACTCGTCTCAAAACCCTTCAGATGTACGAGGGAACTGTGCTACAGTATTTTCCCAGGACAGGAATGAGTCTGTGCTAAGTTGGAAACTGTAAGACCTGTCCGTGTAGCAATCATAGAGAGTATTGTACAGGACCCTGACGGGTTATTCTTAGGAAGGTATCTTTTCAGGGATCCTAGTTAAAGTGTGTTCTCATTCATAACAGTGTCTCCTCCTTTGAGGAATGATGATAGAACACGGACGGACTATGGGCATCTTAGGTACTCTGAGTAAAGTGCAGGCTATGGCGCTTAGGCATCCCAAACTCATATTGCATGCTCACGACCAGTGGTGATCCGCACTTTCTTTCAGTGTTAAAAACGCTTCCAACATTGTGAGGGAAGTGTGCTTTAGGAGGGATTCGTTGCAGTGTTGCGTCTGATAAAGAAGGAAGCTCTTGGGACTGACTATGCGATAACTGCAATAGGCGCACATAGGGCTCTAGTATCAGACGTCTATCCGTTGGACTATAGCAAGTTCTGTTTAAGGGAAACTCCATCAAACGGAATCGCACTTCTCACAGTGTCTTTTCAGAGGGGGAAAGGATATAGAACAACTAAGGGGAGGGAACGTTGTGCCCTGAGAGTGAATGACAGCTTAGGGCACATAGGCCTCTATGACACATACTGGAAGGTCAACACCTGTGATGTTCCACTGTGTCTAGCTCGTCTCGAACACTTCAAATGTACGAGGGAACTTTGCTACTGTACATTCTCACGACAGGTTTGATTCTGTGCTCTGTAGGAAACATTCAGACCTGTCTGTGTAGCAATCATAAACTATCACATACAGGACCATGACAAGTGATTCTTAGGAAGGTATCTTTTCAGGGATCCTACTTAAAGTGCGTTCTCATTCATCACAGAGTCTCCTCCTTTCAGGAATGATGATAGAACACGGACGGACTATGGGCACCTTAGGTACTGTGAGTAAAGTGCAGGCTATGGCGCTTAGGCATCCCAAACTCATATTGGATGCTCACGACCAGTGGTGATCCGCACTTTCTTTCAGTGTTAAAAACGCTTCCAACATTGTGAGGGAAGTGTGCTTTAGGAGGGATTCGTTGCAGTGTTGCGTCTGTTAAAGAAGGAAGCGCTTGGGACTGACTCTGCGGTAACTGCAATAGGCGCACATAGGGCTCTAGTAACAGACGTCTATCCCTTGGACTATAGCAAGTTCTGTTTAAGGGAAACTCCTTCAGGCGGAATCGCACTTCTCCCAGTGTCTTTTTAATGGAGGAATGGAGAAAGAACAACTACGGAGAGAGGGAACGTTGTGCCCTTCGAGTGAAGGAAAGGGTATGGAACATAGGCCTCTAAGACACATACTGGAAAGTCAACAGCTGTGATGTTCCACTGTGTCTAACTCGTCTCAAAACACTTAAAATGCAGGAGGGAACTGTGCTACTGTACGTTCTCACTTCAGGAATGAGTCTGTGCTAAGTTGGAAACTGGAGGGCCTGTCTGAGTAGCAATCATAGAGAGATTCGTACAGGACCCTTTCAGGTTATTCTTAGGAAGGTATCTTTTCAGGGATCCTACTTAAAATGTGTTCTCATTGATAATAGTATCTCCTTCTTTGAGGAATGATGATAGAATGTGGACGGACCATGGGCACATTATATACTGTGAGTAAAGTGCAGGCTATGGCGCTTAGGCATCCCAAACACATATTCGATGATCAAGACCAGTGGTGATCCCCACGTTCTTTCTCTGTAAAAAACGCTTTCAACATTGTGAGAGAAGTGTGCTTTAGGAGGGATTCGTTGCAGTGTTGCGTCTGTTAAAGAAGGAAGCTCTTGGGACTGACTCTGCGGTAACTGCAGTAGGCGCACATAGGGCTCTAGTATCAGACGTCTATCCGTTGGACTATAGCAAGCTCTGTTTAAGGGAAACTCTTTCAGGCTGAATCGCACTTCTCACAGTGTCTTATCAGCGGAGGAATAGAGAAAGAACAACTATGGACAGAGGGAACGTTGTGCCCTGAGAGTGAAGGACCGGGTATGGAACATAGGCTTCTATGACACATACTGGAAGGTCAACACCTGTGATGTTCCATTGTGTCTAACTCGTGTCAAAACCCTTCAAATGTACGAGGGAACTGTGCTACAGTACTTTCCCACGACAATAATGAGTCTGTGCTAAGTTGGAAACTGTAGGACCTGTCTGTGCAGCAATCAGAGAGAGTATCGTACAGGACCCTGAAGGGTTATTCTTAGGAAGGTATCTTTTCAGGGATCCTAGTTAAAGTGTGTTCTCATTCTTAACAGTGTCTCCTACTCTGAGGAATGATGATAGAATGCGGACGGACTTTGGGCACATTAGGTACTGTGAGTAAAGTGCAGGCTATGGCGCTTAGGCATCCCAAACACATAGTAGATAATCAAGACCAGTGGTGATCCGCACTTTCTTTCTGAGTAAAAAACACTTCCAGCATTGTGATGGAAGTGTGCTTTAGGAGGGATTCGTTGCTGTGTTGCGTCTGTTAGAAAAGGAAGCTCTTGGGACTGACTCTGCGGTAACTGCAATAGGCGTACATAAGGCTCTAGTATCATACGTCTATCCGTTGGACTATAGCAAGTTCTGATTAAGGGAAACTCTTTCATGCTGAATCGCACTTCTCACAGTGTCTTATCAGCGGAGGAATAGAGAAAGAACAACTATGGACAGAGGGAACGTTTTGCCCTGAGAGTGAAGGACCGGGTATGGAACATAGGCCTCTATGACACATACTGGAAGGTCAACACCTGTGATGTTCCATTGTGTATAACTCGTCTCAAAACCCTTCAGATGTACGAGGGAACTGTGCTACAGTATTTTCCCAGGACAGGAATGAGTCTGTGCTAAGTTGGAAACTGTAAGACCTGTCCGTGTAGCAATCATAGAGAGTATTGTACAGGACCCTGACGGGTTATTCTTAGGAAGGTATCTTTTCAGGGATCCTAGTTAAAGTGTGTTCTCATTTATAACAGTGTCTCCTCCTTTGAGGAATGATGATAGAACACGGACGGACTATGGGCATCTTAGGTACTCTGAGTAAAGTGCAGGCTATGGCGCTTAGGCATCCCAAACTCATATTGCATGCTCACGACCAGTGGTGATCCGCACTTTCTTTCAGTGTTAAAAACGCTTCCAACATTGTGAGGGAAGTGTGCTTTAGGAGGGATTCGTTGCAGTGTTGCGTCTGATAAAGAAGGAAGCTCTTGGGACTGACTATGCGATAACTGCAATAGGCGCACATAGGGCTCTAGTATCAGACGTCTATCCGTTGGACTATAGCAAGTTCTGTTTAAGGGAAACTCCATCAAACGGAATCGCACTTCTCACAGTGTCTTTTCAGAGGGGGAAAGGATATAGAACAACTAAGGGGAGGGAACGTTGTGCCCTGAGAGTGAATGACAGCTTAGGGCACATAGGCCTCTATGACACATACTGGAAGGTCAACACCTGTGATGTTCCACTGTGTCTAGCTCGTCTCAAACACTTCAAATGTACGAGGGAACTTTGCTACTGTACATTCTCACGACAGGTTTGAGTCTGTGCTCTGTAGGAAACATTCAGACCTGTCTGTGTAGCAATCATAAACTATCACATACAGGACCATGACAAGTGATTCTTAGGAAGGTATCTTTTCAGGGATCCTACTTAAAGTGCGTTCTCATTCATCACAGAGTCTCCTCCTTTCAGGAATGATGATAGAACACGGACGGACTATGGGCACCTTAGGTACTGTGAGTAAAGTGCAGGCTATGGCGCTTAGGCATCCCAAACTCATATTGGATGCTCACGACCAGTGGTGATCCGCACTTTCTTTCAGTGTTAAAAACGCTTCCAACATTGTGAGGGAAGTGTGCTTTAGGAGGGATTCGTTGCAGTGTTGCGTCTGTTAAAGAAGGAAGCGCTTGGGACTGACTCTGCGGTAACTGCAATAGGCGCACATAGGGCTCTAGTAACAGACGTCTATCCCTTGGACTATAGCAAGTTCTGTTTAAGGGAAACTCCTTCAGGCGGAATCGCACTTCTCCCAGTGTCTTTTTAATGGAGGAATGGAGAAAGAACAACTACGGAGAGAGGGAACGTTGTGCCCTTCGAGTGAAGGAAAGGGTATGGAACATAGGCCTCTAAGACACATACTGGAAAGTCAACAGCTGTGATGTTCCACTGTGTCTAACTCGTCTCAAAACACTTAAAATGCAGGAGGGAACTGTGCTACTGTACGTTCTCACTTCAGGAATGAGTCTGTGCTAAGTTGGAAACTGGAGGGCCTGTCTGAGTAGCAATCATAGAGAGATTCGTACAGGACCCTTTCAGGTTATTCTTAGGAAGGTATCTTTTCAGGGATCCTACTTAAAATGTGTTCTCATTGATAATAGTATCTCCTTCTTTGAGGAATGATGATAGAATGTGGACGGACCATGGGCACATTATATACTGTGAGTAAAGTGCAGGCTATGGCGCTTAGGCATCCCAAACACATATTCGATGATCAAGACCAGTGGTGATCCCCACGTTCTTTCTCTGTAAAAAACGCTTTCAACATTGTGAGGGAAGTGTGCTTTAGGAGGGATTCGTTGCAGTGTTGCGTCTGTTAAAGAAGGAAGCTCTTGGGACTGACTCTGCGGTAACTGCAGTAGGCGCACATAGGGCTCTAGTATCAGACGTCTATCCGTTGGACTATAGCAAGCTCTGTTTAAGGGAAACTCTTTCAGGCTGAATCGCACTTCTCACAGTGTCTTATCAGCGGAGGAATAGAGAAAGAACAACTATGGACAGAGGGAACGTTGTGCCCTGAGAGTGAAGGACCGGGTATGGAACATAGGCTTCTATGACACATACTGGAAGGTCAACACCTGTGATGTTCCATTGTGTCTAACTCGTGTCAAAACCCTTCAAATGTACGAGGGAACTGTGCTACAGTACTTTCCCACGACAATAATGAGTCTGTGCTAAGTTGGAAACTGTAGGACCTGTCTGTGCAGCAATCAGAGAGAGTATCGTACAGGACCCTGACGGGTTATTCTTAGGAAGGTATCTTTTCAGGGATCCTCGTTAAAGTGTGTTCTCATTCTTAACAGTGTCTCCTACTCTGAGGAATGATGATAGAATGCGGACGGACTTTGGGCACATTAGGTACTGTGAGTAAAGTGCAGGCTATGGCGCTTAGGCATCCCAAACACATATTAGATAATCAAGACAGTGGTGATCTGCACTTTCTTTCTGAGTAAAAAACGCTTCCAGCATTGTGATGGAAGTGTGCTTTAGGAGGGATTCGTTGCTGTGTTGCGTCTGTTAGAAAAGGAAGCTCTTGGGACTGACTCTGCGGTAACTGCAATAGGCGTACATAGGGCTCTAGTATCATACGTCTATCCGTTGGACTATAGCAAGTTCTGTTTAAGGGAAACTCTTTCAGGCTGAATCGCACTTCTCACAGTGTCTTATCAGCGGAGGAATAGAGAAAGAACAACTATGGACAGAGGGAACGTTGTGCCCTGAGAGTGAAGGACCGGGTATGGAACATAGGCCTCTATGACACATACTGGAAGGTCAACACCTGTGATGTTCCATTGTGTATAACTCGTCTCAAAACCCTTCAGATGTACGAGGGAACTGTGCTACAGTATTTTCCCAGGACAGGAATGAGTCTGTGCTAAGTTGGAAACTGTAAGACCTGTCCGTGTAGCAATCATAGAGAGTATTGTACAGGACCCTGACGGGTTATTCTTAGGAAGGTATCTTTTCAGGGATCCTAGTTAAAGTGTGTTCTCATTCATAACAGTGTCTCCTCCTTTGAGGAATGATGATAGAACACGGACGGACTATGGGCATCTTAGGTACTCTGAGTAAAGTGCAGGCTATGGCGCTTAGGCATCCCAAACTCATATTGCATGCTCACGACCAGTGGTGATCCGCACTTTCTTTCAGTGTTAAAAACGCTTCCAACATTGTGAGGGAAGTGTGCTTTAGGAGGGATTCGTTGCAGTGTTGCGTCTGATAAAGAAGGAAGCTCTTGGGACTGACTATGCGATAACTGCAATAGGCGCACATAGGGCTCTAGTATCAGACGTCTATCCGTTGGACTATAGCAAGTTCTGTTTAAGGGAAACTCCATCAAACGGAATCGCACTTCTCACAGTGTCTTTTCAGAGGGGGAAAGGATATAGAACAACTAAGGGGAGGGAACGTTGTGCCCTGAGAGTGAATGACAGCTTAGGGCACATAGGCCTCTATGACACATACTGGAAGGTCAACACCTGTGATGTTCCACTGTGTCTAGCTCGTCTCAAACACTTCAAATGTACGAGGGAACTTTGCTACTGTACATTCTCACGACAGGTTTGAGTCTGTGCTCTGTAGGAAACATTAGGACCTGTCTGTGTAGCAATCATAAACTATCACATACAGGACCATGACAAGTGATTCTTAGGAAGGTATCTTTTCAGGGATCCTACTTAAAGTGCGTTCTCATTCATCACAGAGTCTCCTCCTTTCAGGAATGATGATAGAACACGGACGGACTATGGGCACCTTAGGTACTGTGAGTAAAGTGCAGGCTATGGCGCTCAGGCATCCCAAACTCATATTGCATGCTCACGACCAGTGGTGATCCGCACTTTCTTTCAGTGTTAAAAACGCTTCCAACATTGTGAGGGAAGTGTGCTTTAGGAGGGATTCGTTGCAGTGTTGCGTCTGTTAAAGAAGGAAGCGCTTGGGACTGACTCTGCGGTAACTGCAATAGGCGCACATAGGGCTCTAGTAACAGACGTCTATCCCTTGGACTATAGCAAGTTCTGTTTAAGGGAAACTCCTTCAGGCGGAATCGCACTTCTCCCAGTGTCTTTTTAATGGCGGAATGGAGAAAGAACAACTACGGAGAGAGGGAACGTTGTGCCCTTCGAGTGAAGGAAAGGGTATGGAACATAGGCCTCTAAGACACATACTGGAAAGTCAACAGCTGTGATGTTCCACTGTGTCTAACTCGTCTCAAAACACTTAAAATGCAGGAGGGAACTGTGCTACTGTACGTTCTCACTTCAGGAATGAGTCTGTGCTAAGTTGGAAACTGGAGGGCCTGTCTGAGTAGCAATCATAGAGAGATTCGTACAGGACCCTTTCAGGTTATTCTTAGGAAGGTATCTTTTCAGGGATCCTACTTAAAATGTGTTCTCATTGATAATAGTATCTCCTTCTTTGAGGAATGATGATAGAATGTGGACGCACCATGGGCACATTATATACTGTGAGTAAAGTGCAGGCTATGGCGCTTAGGCATCCCAAACACATATTCGATGATCAAGACCAGTGGTGATCCCCACGTTCTTTCTCTGTAAAAAACGCTTTCAACATTGTGAGGGAAGTGTGCTTTAGGAGGGATTCGTTGCAGTGTTGCGTCTGTTAAAGAAGGAAGCTCTTGGGACTGACTCTGCGGTAACTGCAGTAGGCGCACATAGGGCTCTAGTATCAGACGTCTATCCGTTGGACTATAGCAAGCTCTGTTTAAGGGAAACTCTTTCAGGCTGAATCGCACTTCTCACAGTGTCTTATCAGCGGAGGAATAGAGAAAGAACAACTATGGACAGAGGGAACGTTGTGCCCTGAGAGTGAAGGACCGGGTATGGAACATAGGCTTCTATGACACATACTGGAAGGTCAACACCTGTGATGTTCCATTGTGTCTAACTCGTGTCAAAACCCTTCAAATGTACGAGGGAACTGTGCTACAGTACTTTCCCACGACAATAATGAGTCTGTGCTAAGTTGGAAACTGTAGGACCTGTCTGTGCAGCAATCAGAGAGAGTATCGTACAGGACCCTGACGGGTTATTCTTAGGAAGGTATCTTTTCAGGGATCCTCGTTAAAGTGTGTTCTCATTCTTAACAGTGTCTCCTACTCTGAGGAATGATGATAGAATGCGGACGGACTTTGGGCACATTAGGTACTGTGAGTAAAGTGCAGGCTATGGCGCTTAGGCATCCCAAACACATATTAGATAATCAAGACCAGTGGTGATCTGCACTTTCTTTCTGAGTAAAAAACGCTTCCAGCATTGTGATGGAAGTGTGCTTTAGGAGGGATTCGTTGCTGTGTTGCGTCTGTTAGAAAAGGAAGCTCTTGGGACTGACTCTGCGGTAACTGCAATAGGCGTACATAGGGCTCTAGTATCATACGTCTATCCGTTGGACTATAGCAAGTTCTGTTTAAGGGAAACTCTTTCAGGCTGAATCGCACTTCTCACAGTGTCTTATCAGCGGAGGAATAGAGAAAGAACAACTATGGACAGAGGGAACGTTTTGCCCTGAGAGTGAAGGACCGGGTATGGAACATAGGCCTCTATGACACATACTGGAAGGTCAACACCTGTGATGTTCCATTGTGAATAACTCGTCTCAAAACCCTTCAGATGTACGAGGGAACTGTGCTACAGTATTTTCCCAGGACAGGAATGAGTCTGTGCTAAGTTGGACACTGTAAGACCTGTCCGTGTAGCAATCATAGAGAGTATTGTACAGGACCCTGACGGGTTATTCTTAGGAAGGTATCTTTTCAGGGATCCTAGTTAAAGTGTGTTCTCATTCATAACAGTGTCTCCTCCTTTGAGGAATGATGATAGAACACGGACGGACTATGGGCATCTTAGGTACTCTGAGTAAAGTGCAGGCTATGGCGCTTAGGCATCCCAAACTCATATTGCATGCTCACGACCAGTGGTGATCCGCACTTTCTTTCAGTGTTAAAAACGCTTCCAACATTGTGAGGGAAGTGTGCTTTAGGAGGGATTCGTTGCAGTGTTGCGTCTGATAAAGAAGGAAGCTCTTGGGACTGACTATGCGATAACTGCAATAGGCGCACATAGGGCTCTAGTATCAGACGTCTATCCGTTGGACTATAGCAAGTTCTGTTTAAGGGAAACTCCATCAAACGGAATCGCACTTCTCACAGTGTCTTTTCAGAGGGGGAAAGGATATAGAACAACTAAGGGGAGGGAACGTTGTGCCCTGAGAGTGAATGACAGCTTAGGGCACATAGGCCTCTATGACACATACTGGAAGGTCAACACCTGTGATGTTCCACTGTGTCTAGCTCGTCTCAAACACTTCAAATGTACGAGGGAACTTTGCTACTGTACATTCTCACGACAGGTTTGAGTCTGTGCTCTGTAGGAAACATTAGGACCTGTCTGTGTAGCAATCATAAACTATCACATACAGGACCATGACAAGTGATTCTTAGGAAGGTATCTTTTCAGGGATCCTACTTAAAGTGCGTTCTCATTCATCACAGAGTCTCCTCCTTTCAGGAATGATGATAGAACACGGACGGACTATGGGCACCTTAGGTACTGTGAGTAAAGTGCAGGCTATGGCGCTTAGGCATCCCAAACTCATATTGCATGCTCACGACCAGTGGTGATCCGCACTTTCTTTCAGTGTTAAAAACGCTTCCAACATTGTGAGGGAAGTGTGCTTTAGGAGGGATTCGTTGCAGTGTTGCGTCTGTTAAAGAAGGAAGCGCTTGGGACTGACTCTGCGGTAACTGCAATAGGCGCACATAGGGCACTAGTCACAGACGTCTATCCCTTGGACTATAGCAAGTTCTGTTTAAGGGAAACTCCTTCAGGCGGAATCGCACTTCTCCCAGTGTCTTTTTAATGGCGGAATGGAGAAAGAACAACTACGGAGAGAGGGAACGTTGTGCCCTTCGAGTGAAGGAAAGGGTATGGAACATAGGCCTCTAAGACACATACTGGAAAGTCAACAGCTGTGATGTTCCACTGTGTCTAACTCGTCTCAAAACACTTAAAATGCAGGAGGGAACTGTGCTACTGTACGTTCTCACTTCAGGAATGAGTCTGTGCTAAGTTGGAAACTGGAGGGCCTGTCTGAGTAGCAATCATAGAGAGATTCGTACAGGACCCTTTCAGGTTATTCTTAGGAAGGTATCTTTTCAGGGATCCTACTTAAAATGTGTTCTCATTGATAATAGTATCTCCTTCTTTGAGGAATGATGATAGAATGTGGACGGACCATGGGCACATTATATACTGTGAGTAAAGTGCAGGCTATGGCGCTTAGGCATCCCAAACACATATTCGATGATCAAGACCAGTGGTGATCCCCACGTTCTTTCTCTGTAAAAAACGCTTTCAACATTGTGAGGGAAGTGTGCTTTAGGAGGGATTCGTTGCAGTGTTGCGTCTGTTAAAGAAGGAAGCTCTTGGGACTGACTCTGCGGTAACTGCAGTAGGCGCACATAGGGCTCTAGTATCAGACGTCTATCCGTTGGACTATAGCAAGCTCTGTTTAAGGGAAACTCTTTCAGGCTGAATCGCACTTCTCACAGTGTCTTATCAGCGGAGGAATAGAGAAAGAACAACTATGGACAGAGGGAACGTTGTGCCCTGAGAGTGAAGGACCGGGTATGGAACATAGGCTTCTATGACACATACTGGAAGGTCAACACCTGTGATGTTCCATTGTGTCTAACTCGTGTCAAAACCCTTCAAATGTACGAGGGAACTGTGCTACAGTACTTTCCCACGACAATAATGAGTCTGTGCTAAGTTGGAAACTGTAGGACCTGTCTGTGCAGCAATCAGAGAGAGTATCGTACAGGACCCTGACGGGTTATCCTTAGGAAGGTATCTTTTCAGGGATCCTAGTTAAAGTGTGTTCTCATTCTTAACAGTGTCTCCTACTCTGAGGAATGATGATAGAATGCGGACGGACTTTGGGCACATTAGGTACTGTGAGTAAAGTGCAGGCTATGGCGCTTAGGCATCCCAAACACATATTAGATAATCAAGACCAGTGGTGATCCGCACTTTCTTTCTGAGTAAAAAACGCTTCCAGCATTGTGATGGAAGTGTGCTTTAGGAGGGATTCATTGCTGTGTTGCGTCTGTTAGAAAAGGAAGCTCTTGGGACTGACTCTGCGGTAACTGCAATAGGCGTACATAGGGCTCTAGTATCATACGTCTATCCGTTGGACTATAGCAAGTTCTGTTTAAGGGAAACTCTTTCAGTCTGAATCGCACTTCTCACAGTGTCTTATCAGCGGAGGAATAGAGAAAGAACAACTATGGACAGAGGGAACTTTTTGCCCTGAGAGTGAAGGACCGGGTATGGAACATAGGCCTCTATGACACATACTGGAAGGTCAACACCTGTGATGTTCCATTGTGTATAACTCGTCTCAAAACCCTTCAGATGTACGAGGGAACTGTGCTACAGTATTTTCCCAGGACAGGAATGAGTCTGTGCTAAGTTGGAAACTGTAAGACCTGTCCGTGTAGCAATCATAGAGAGTATTGTACAGGACCCTGACGGGTTATTCTTAGGAAGGTATCTTTTCAGGGATCCTAGTTAAAGTGTGTTCTCATTCATAACAGTGTCTCCTCCTTTGAGGAATGATGATAGAACACGGACGGACTATGGGCATCTTAGGTACTCTGAGTAAAGTGCAGGCTATGGCGCTTAGGCATCCCAAACTCATATTGCATGTTCACGACCAGTGGTGATCCGCACTTTCTTTCAGTGTTAAAAACGCTTCCAACATTGTGAGGGAAGTGTGCTTTAGGAGGGATTCGTTGCAGTGTTGCGTCTGATAAAGAAGGAAGCTCTTGGGACTGACTATGCGATAACTGCAATAGGCGCACATAGGGCTCTAGTATCAGACGTCTATCCGTTGGACTATAGCAAGTTCTGTTTAAGGGAAACTCCATCAAACGGAATCGCACTTCTCACAGGGTCTTTTCAGAGGGGGAAAGGATATAGAACAACTAAGGGGAGGGAACGTTGTGCCCTGAGAGTGAATGACAGCTTAGGGCACATAGGCCTCTATGACACATACTGGAAGGTCAACACCTGTGATGTTCCACTGTGTCTAGCTCGTCTCAAACACTTCAAATGTACGAGGGAACTTTGCTACTGTACATTCTCACGACAGGTTTGAGTCTGTGCTCTGTAGGAAACATTAGGACCTGTCTGTGTAGCAATCATAAACTATCACATACAGGACCATGACAAGTGATTCTTAGGAAGGTATCTTTTCAGGGATCCTACTTAAAGTGCGTTCTCATTCATCACAGAGACTCCTCCTTTCAGGAATGATGATAGAACACGGACGGACTATGGGCACCTTAGGTATTGTGAGTAAAGTGCAGGCTATGGCGCTTAGGCATCCCAAACTCATATTGCATGCTCACGACCAGTGGTGATCCGCACTTTCTTTCAGTGTTAAAAACGCTTCCAACAATGTGAGGGTAGTGTGCTTTAGGAGGGATTCGTTGCAGTGTTGCGTCTGTTAAAGAAGGAAGCGCTTGGGACTGACTCTGCGGTAACTGCAATAGGCGCACATAGGGCTCTAGTAACAGATGTCTATCCTTTGGACTATAGCAAGTTCTGTTTAAGGGAAACTCCTTCAGGCGGAATCGCACTTCTCCCAGTGTCTTTTTAATGGAGGAATGGAGAAAGAACAACTACGGAGAGAGGGAACGTTGTGCGCTTCGAGTGAAGGAAAAGGTATGGAACATAGGCCTCTAAGACACATACTGGAAAGTCAACAGCTGTGATGTTCCACTGTGTCTAACTCGTCTCAAAACACTTAAAATGCAGGAGGGAACTGTGCTACTGTACGTTCTCACTTCAGGAATGAGTCTGTGCTAAGTTTGGAAACTGGAGGGCCTGTCTGAGTAGCAATCATAGAGAGATTCGTACAGGACCCTTTCAGGGTATTCTTAGGAAGGTATCTTTTCAGGGATCCTACTTAAAATGTGTTCTCATTGATAATAGTATCTCCTTCTTTGAGGAATGATGATAGAATGTGGACGGACCATGGGCACATTATATACTGTGAGTAAAGTGCAGGCTATGGCGCTTAGGCATCCCAAACACATATTCGATGATCAAGACCAGTGGTGATCCCCACGTTCTTTCTCTATAAAAAACGCTTTCAACATTGTGAGGGAAGTGTGCTTTAGGAGGGATTCGTTGCAGTGTTGCGTCTGTTAAAGAAGGAAGCTCTTGGGACTGACTCTGCGGTAACTGCAGTAGGCGCACATAGGGCTCTAGTATCAGACGTCTATCCGTTGGACTATAGCAAGCTCTGTTTAAGGGAAACTCTTTCAGGCTGAATCGCACTTCTCACAGTGTCTTATCAGCGGAGGAATAGAGAAAGAACAACTATGGACAGAGGGAACGTTGTGCCCTGAGAGTGAAGGACCGGGTATGGAACATAGGCTTCTATGACACATACTGGAAGGTCAACACCTGTGATGTTCCATTGTGTCTAACTCGTGTCAAAACCCTTCAAATGTACGAGGGAACTGTGCTACAGTACTTTCCCACGACAATAATGAGTCTGTGCTAAGTTGGAAACTGTAGGACCTGTCTGTGCAGCAATCAGAGAGAGTATCGTACAGGACCCTGACGGGTTATTCTTAGGAAGGTATCTTTTCAGGGATCCTAGTTAAAGTGTGTTCTCATTCTTAACAGTGTCTCCTACTCTGAGGAATGATGATAGAATGCGGACGGACTTTGGGCACATTAGGTACTGTGAGTAAAGTGCAGGCTATGGCGCTTAGGCATCCCAAACACATATTAGATAATCAAGACCAGTGGTGATCCGCACTTTCTTTCTGAGTAAAAAACGCTTCCAGCATTGTGATGGAAGTGTGCTTTAGGAGGGATTCGTTGCTGTGTTGCGTCTGTTAGAAAAGGAAGCTCTTGGGACTGACTCTGCGGTAACTGCAATAGGCGTACATAGGACTCTAGTATCATACGTCTATCCGTTGGACTATAGCAAGTTCTGTTTAAGGGAAACTCTTTCAGGCTGAATCGCACTTCTCACAGTGTCTTATCAGCGGAGGAATAGAGAAAGAACAACTATGGACAGAGGGAACGTTTTGCCCTGAGAGTGAAGGACCGGGTATGGAACATAGGCCTCTATGACACATACTGGAAGGTCAACACCTGTGATGTTCCATTGTGTCTAACTCGTGTCAAAACCCTTCAAATGTACGAGGGAACTGTGCTACAGTACTTTCCCACGACAATAATGAGTCTGTGCTAAGTTGGAAACTGTAGGACCTGTCTGTGCAGCAATCAGAGAGAGTATCATACAGGACCCTGACGGGTTATTCTTAGGAAGGTATCTTTTCAGGGATCCTCGTTAAAGTGTGTTCTCATTCTTAACAGTGTCTCCTACTCTGAGGAATGATGATAGAATGCGGACGGACTTTGGGCACATTAGGTACTGTGAGTAAAGTGCAGGCTATGGCGCTTAGGCATCCCAAACACATATTAGATAATCAAGACCAGTGGTGATCCGCACTTTCTTTCTGAGTAAAAAACGCTTCCAGCATTGTGATGGAAGTGTGCTTTAGGAGGGATTCGTTGCTGTGTTGCGTCTGTTAGAAAAGGAAGCTCTTGGGACTGACTCTGCGGTAACTGCAATAGGCGTACATAGGGCTCTAGTATCATACGTCTATCCGTTGGACTATAGCAAGTTCTGTTTAAGGGAAACTCTTTCAGGCTGAATCGCACTTCTCACAGTGTCTTATCAGCGGAGGAATAGAGAAAGAACAACTATGGACAGAGGGAACGTTTTGC
Organism: Neogale vison; assembly: GCF_020171115.1. Lineage (NCBI taxonomy): Eukaryota > Metazoa > Chordata > Mammalia > Carnivora > Mustelidae > Neogale > Neogale vison. Next base: position 28,249,590 of record NC_058100.1, on the reverse strand, counting down.
CCTGAGAGTGAAGGACCGGGTATGGAACATAGGCCTCTATGACACATACTGGAAGGTCAACACCTGTGATGTTCCATTGTGTATAACTCGTCTCAAAACCCTTCAGATGTACGAGGGAACTGTGCTACAGTATTTTCCCAGGACAGGAATGAGTCTGTGCTAAGTTGGACACTGTAAGACCTGTCCGTGTAGCAATCATAGAGAGTATTGTACAGGACCCTGACGGGTTATTCTTAGGAAGGTATCTTTTCAGGGATCCTAGTTAAAGTGTGTTCTCATTCATAACAGTGTCTCCTCCTTTGAGGAATGATGATAGAACACGGACGGACTATGGGCATCTTAGGTACTCTGAGTAAAGTGCAGGCTATGGCGCTTAGGCATCCCAAACTCATATTGCATGCTCACGACCAGTGGTGATCCGCACTTTCTTTCAGTGTTAAAAACGCTTCCAACATTGTGAGGGAAGTGTGCTTTAGGAGGGATTCGTTGCAGTGTTGCGTCTGATAAAGAAGGAAGCTCTTGGGACTGACTATGCGATAACTGCAATAGGCGCACATAGGGCTCTAGTATCAGACGTCTATCCGTTGGACTATAGCAAGTTCTGTTTAAGGGAAACTCCATCAAACGGAATCGCACTTCTCACAGTGTCTTTTCAGAGGGGGAAAGGATATAGAACAACTAAGGGGAGGGAACGTTGTGCCCTGAGAGTGAATGACAGCTTAGGGCACATAGGCCTCTATGACACATACTGGAAGGTCAACACCTGTGATGTTCCACTGTGTCTAGCTCGTCTCAAACACTTCAAATGTACGAGGGAACTTTGCTACTGTACATTCTCACGACAGGTTTGAGTCTGTGCTCTGTAGGAAACATTAGGACCTGTCTGTGTAGCAATCATAAACTATCACATACAGGACCATGACAAGTGATTCTTAGGAAGGTATCTTTTCAGGGATCCTACTTAAAGTGCGTTCTCATTCATCACAGAGTCTCCTCCTTTCAGGAATGATGATAGAACACGGACGGACTATGGGCACCTTAGGTACTGTGAGTAAAGTGCAGGCTATGGCGCTTAGGCATCCCAAACTCATATTGCATGCTCACGACCAGTGGTGATCCGCACTTTCTTTCAGTGTTAAAAACGCTTCCAACATTGTGAGGGAAGTGTGCTTTAGGAGGGATTCGTTGCAGTGTTGCGTCTGTTAAAGAAGGAAGCGCTTGGGACTGACTCTGCGGTAACTGCAATAGGCGCACATAGGGCTCTAGTCACAGACGTCTATCCCTTGGACTATAGCAAGTTCTGTTTAAGGGAAACTCCTTCAGGCGGAATCGCACTTCTCCCAGTGTCTTTTTAATGGCGGAATGGAGAAAGAACAACTACGGAGAGAGGGAACGTTGTGCCCTTCGAGTGAAGGAAAGGGTATGGAACATAGGCCTCTAAGACACATACTGGAAAGTCAACAGCTGTGATGTTCCACTGTGTCTAACTCGTCTCAAAACACTTAAAATGCAGGAGGGAACTGTGCTACTGTACGTTCTCACTTCAGGAATGAGTCTGTGCTAAGTTGGAAACTGGAGGGCCTGTCTGAGTAGCAATCATAGAGAGATTCGTACAGGACCCTTTCAGGTTATTCTTAGGAAGGTATCTTTTCAGGGATCCTCCTTAAAATGTGTTCTCATTGATAATAGTATCTCCTTCTTTGAGGAATGATGATAGAATGTGGACGGACCATGGGCACATTATATACTGTGAGTAAAGTGCAGGCTATGGCGCTTAGGCATCCCAAACACATATTCGATGATCAAGACCAGTGGTGATCCCCACGTTCTTTCTCTGTAAAAAACGCTTTCAACATTGTGAGGGAAGTGTGCTTTAGGAGGGATTCGTTGCAGTGTTGCGTCTGTTAAAGAAGGAAGCTCTTGGGACTGACTCTGCGGTAACTGCAGTAGGCGCACATAGGGCTCTAGTATCAGACGTCTATCCGTTGGACTATAGCAAGCTCTGTTTAAGGGAAACTCTTTCAGGCTGAATCGCACTTCTCACAGTGTCTTATCAGCGGAGGAATAGAGAAAGAACAACTATGGACAGAGGGAACGTTGTGCCCTGAGAGTGAAGGACCGGGTATGGAACATAGGCTTCTATGACACATACTGGAAGGTCAACACCTGTGATGTTCCATTGTGTCTAACTCGTGTCAAAACCCTTCAAATGTACGAGGGAACTGTGCTACAGTACTTTCCCACGACAATAATGAGTCTGTGCTAAGTTGGAAACTGTAGGACCTGTCTGTGCAGCAATCAGAGAGAGTATCGTACAGGACCCTGACGGGTTATCCTTAGGAAGGTATCTTTTCAGGGATCCTAGTTAAAGTGTGTTCTCATTCTTAACAGTGTCTCCTACTCTGAGGAATGATGATAGAATGCGGACGGACTTTGGGCACATTAGGTACTGTGAGTAAAGTGCAGGCTATGGCGCTTAGGCATCCCAAACACATATTAGATAATCAAGACCAGTGGTGATCCGCACTTTCTTTCTGAGTAAAAAACGCTTCCAGCATTGTGATGGAAGTGTGCTTTAGGAGGGATTCATTGCTGTGTTGCGTCTGTTAGAAAAGGAAGCTCTTGGGACTGACTCTGCGGTAACTGCAATAGGCGTACATAGGGCTCTAGTATCATACGTCTATCCGTTGGACTATAGCAAGTTCTGTTTAAGGGAAACTCTTTCAGTCTGAATCGCACTTCTCACAGTGTCTTATCAGCGGAGGAATAGAGAAAGAACAACTATGGACAGAGGGAACTTTTTGCCCTGAAAGTGAAGGACCGGGTATGGAACATAGGCCTCTATGACACATACTGGAAGGTCAACACCTGTGATGTTCCATTGTGTATAACTCGTCTCAAAACCCTTCAGATGTACGAGGGAACTGTGCTACAGTATTTTCCCAGGACAGGAATGAGTCTGTGCTAAGTTGGAAACTGTAAGACCTGTCCGTGTAGCAATCATAGAGTGTATTGTACAGGACCCTGACGGGTTATTCTTAGGAAGGTATCTTTTCAGGGATCCTAGTTAAAGTGTGTTCTCATTCATAACAGTGTCTCCTCCTTTGAGGAATGATGATAGAACACGGACGGACTATGGGCATCTTAGGTACTCTGAGTAAAGTGCAGGCTATGGCGCTTAGGCATCCCAAACTCATATTGCATGTTCACGACCAGTGGTGATCCGCACTTTCTTTCAGTGTTAAAAACGCTTCCAACATTGTGAGGGAAGTGTGCTTTAGGAGGGATTCGTTGCAGTGTTGCGTCTGATAAAGAAGGAAGCTCTTGGGACTGACTATGCGATAACTGCAATAGGCGCACATAGGGCTCTAGTATCAGACGTCTATCCGTTGGACTATAGCAAGTTCTGTTTAAGGGAAACTCCATCAAACGGAATCGCACTTCTCACAGGGTCTTTTCAGAGGGGGAAAGGATATAGAACAACTAAGGGGAGGGAACGTTGTGCCCTGAGAGTGAATGACAGCTTAGGGCACATAGGCCTCTATGACACATACTGGAAGGTCAACACCTGTGATGTTCCACTGTGTCTAGCTCGTCTCAAACACTTCAAATGTACGAGGGAACTTTGCTACTGTACATTCTCACGACAGGTTTGAGTCTGTGCTCTGTAGGAAACATTAGGACCTGTCTGTGTAGCAATCATAAACTATCACATACAGGACCATGACAAGTGATTCTTAGGAAGGTATCTTTTCAGGGATCCTACTTAAAGTGCGTTCTCATTCATCACAGAGACTCCTCCTTTCAGGAATGATGATAGAACACGGACGGACTATGGGCACCTTAGGTACTGTGAGTAAAGTGCAGGCTATGGCGCTTAGGCATCCCAAACTCATATTGCATGCTCACGACCAGTGGTGATCCGCACTTTCTTTCAGTGTTAAAAACGCTTCCAACAATGTGAGGGTAGTGTGCTTTAGGAGGGATTCGTTGCAGTGTTGCGTCTGTTAAAGAAGGAAGCGCTTGGGACTGACTCTGCGGTAACTGCAATAGGCGCACATAGGGCTCTAGTAACAGATGTCTATCCTTTGGACTATAGCAAGTTCTGTTTAAGGGAAACTCCTTCAGGCGGAATCGCACTTCTCCCAGTGTCTTTTTAATGGAGGAATGGAGAAAGAACAACTACGGAGAGAGGGAACGTTGTGCGCTTCGAGTGAAGGAAAAGGTATGGAACATAGGCCTCTAAGACACATACTGGAAAGTCAACAGCTGTGATGTTCCACTGTGTCTAACTCGTCTCAAAACACTTAAAATGCAGGAGGGAACTGTGCTACTGTACGTTCTCACTTCAGGAATGAGTCTGTGCTAAGTTTGGAAACTGGAGGGCCTGTCTGAGTAGCAATCATAGAGAGATTCGTACAGGACCCTTTCAGGGTATTCTTAGGAAGGTATCTTTTCAGGGATCCTACTTAAAATGTGTTCTCATTGATAATAGTATCTCCTTCTTTGAGGAATGATGATAGAATGTGGACGGACCATGGGCACATTATATACTGTGAGTAAAGTGCAGGCTATGGCGCTTAGGCATCCCAAACACATATTCGATGATCAAGACCAGTGGTGATCCCCACGTTCTTTCTCTGTAAAAAACGCTTTCAACATTGTGAGGGAAGTGTGCTTTAGGAGGGATTCGTTGCAGTGTTGCGTCTGTTAAAGAAGGAAGCTCTTGGGACTGACTCTGCGGTAACTGCAGTAGGCGCACATAGGGCTCTAGTATCAGACGTCTATCCGTTGGACTATAGCAAGCTCTGTTTAAGGGAAACTCTTTCAGGCTGAATCGCACTTCTCACAGTGTCTTATCAGCGGAGGAATAGAGAAAGAACAACTATGGACAGAGGGAACGTTGTGCCCTGAGAGTGAAGGACCGGGTATGGAACATAGGCTTCTATGACACATACTGGAAGGTCAACACCTGTGATGTTCCATTGTGTCTAACTCGTGTCAAAACCCTTCAAATGTACGAGGGAACTGTGCTACAGTACTTTCCCACGACAATAATGAGTCTGTGCTAAGTTGGAAACTGTAGGACCTGTCTGTGCAGCAATCAGAGAGAGTATCGTACAGGACCCTGACGGGTTATTCTTAGGAAGGTATCTTTTCAGGGATCCTAGTTAAAGTGTGTTCTCATTCTTAACAGTGTCTCCTACTCTGAGGAATGATGATAGAATGCGGACGGACTTTGGGCACATTAGGTACTGTGAGTAAAGTGCAGGCTATGGCGCTTAGGCATCCCAAACACATATTAGATAATCAAGACCAGTGGTGATCCGCACTTTCTTTCTGAGTAAAAAACGCTTCCAGCATTGTGATGGAAGTGTGCTTTAGGAGGGATTCGTTGCTGTGTTGCGTCTGTTAGAAAAGGAAGCTCTTGGGACTGACTCTGCGGTAACTGCAATAGGCGTACATAGGACTCTAGTATCATACGTCTATCCGTTGGACTATAGCAAGTTCTGTTTAAGGGAAACTCTTTCAGGCTGAATCGCACTTCTCACAGTGTCTTATCAGCGGAGGAATAGAGAAAGAACAACTATGGACAGAGGGAACGTTTTGCCCTGAGAGTGAAGGACCGGGTATGGAACATAGGCCTCTATGACACATACTGGAAGGTCAACACCTGTGATGTTCCATTGTGTATAACTCGTCTCAAAACCCTTCAGATGTACGAGGGAACTGTGCTACAGTATTTTCCCAGGACAGGAATGAGTCTGTGCTAAGTTGTAAACTGTAAGACCTGTCCGTGTAGCAATCATAGAGAGTATTGTACAGGACCCTGACAGGTTATTCTTAGGAAGGTATCTTTTCAGGGATCCTAGTTAAAGTGTGTTCTCATTCATAACAGTGTCTCCTCCTTTGAGGAATGATGATAGAACACGGACGGACTATGGGCATCTTAGGTACTCTGAGTAAAGTACAGGCTACGGCGCTTAGGCATCCCAAACTCATATTGCATGCTCACGACCAGTGGTGATCCGCACTTTCTTTCAGTGTTAAAAACGCTTCCAACATTGTGAGGGAAGTGTGCTTTAGGAGGGATTCGTTGCAGTGTTGCGTCTGATAAAGAAGGAAGCTCTTGGGACTGACTATGCGATAACTGCAATAGGCGCACATAGGGCTCTAGTATCAGACGTCTATCCGTTGGACTATAGCAAGTTCTGTTTAAGGGAAACTCCATCAAACGGAATCGCACTTCTCACAGTGTCTTTTCAGAGGGGGAAAGGATATAGAACAACTAAGGGGAGGGAACGTTGTGCCCTGAGAGTGAATGACAGCTTAGGGCACATAGGCCTCTATGACACATACTGGAAGGTCAACACCTGTGATGTTCCACTGTGTCTAGCTCGTCTCAAACACTTCAAATGTACGAGGGAACTTTGCTACTGTACATTCTCACGACAGGTTTGAGTCTGTGCTCTGTAGGAAACATTAGGACCTGTCTGTGTAGCAATCATAAACTATCACATACAGGACCATGACAAGTGATTCTTAGGAAGGTATCTTTTCAGGGATCCTACTTAAAGTGCGTTCTCATTCATCACAGAGTCTCCTCCTTTCAGGAATGATGATAGAACACGGACGGACTATGGGCACCTTAGGTACTGTGAGTAAAGTGCAGGCTATGGCGCTTAGGCATCCCAAACTCATATTGGATGCTCACGACCAGTGGTGATCCGCACTTTCTTTCAGTGTTAAAAACGCTTCCAACATTGTGAGGGAAGTGTGCTTTAGGAGGGATTCGTTGCAGTGTTGCGTCTGTTAAAGAAGGAAGCGCTTGGGACTGACTCTGCGGTAACTGCAATAGGCGCACATAGGGCTCTAGTAACAGACGTCTATCCCTTGGACTATAGCAAGTTCTGTTTAAGGGAAACTCCTTCAGGCGGAATCGCACTTCTCCCAGTGTCTTTTTAATGGAGGAATGGAGAAAGAACAACTACGGAGAGAGGGAACGTTGTGCCCTTCGAGTGAAGGAAAGGGTATGGAACATAGGCCTCTAAGACACATACTGGAAAGTCAACAGCTGTGATGTTCCACTGTGTCTAACTCGTCTCAAAACACTTAAAATGCAGGAGGGAACTGTGCTACTGTACGTTCTCACTTCAGGAATGAGTCTGTGCTAAGTTGGAAACTGGAGGGCCTGTCTGAGTAGCAATCATAGAGAGATTCGTACAGGACCCTTTCAGGTTATTCTTAGGAAGGTATCTTTTCAGGGATCCTACTTAAAATGTGTTCTCATTGATAATAGTATCTCCTTCTTTGAGGAATGATGATAGAATGTGGACGGACCATGGGCACATTATATACTGTGAGTAAAGTGCAGGCTATGGCGCTTAGGCATCCCAAACACATATTCGATGATCAAGACCAGTGGTGATCCCCACGTTCTTTCTCTGTAAAAAACGCTTTCAACATTGTGAGGGAAGTGTGCTTTAGGAGGGATTCGTTGCAGTGGTGCGTCTGTTAAAGAAGGAAGCTCTTGGGACTGACTCTGCGGTAACTGCAGTAGGCGCACATAGGGCTCTAGTATCAGACGTCTATCCGTTGGACTATAGCAAGCTCTGTTTAAGGGAAACTCTTTCAGGCTGAATCGCACTTCTCACAGTGTCTTATCAGCGGAGGAATAGAGAAAGAACAACTATGGACAGAGGGAACGTTGTGCCCTGAGAGTGAAGGACCGGGTATGGAACATAGGCTTCTATGACACATACTGGAAGGTCAACACCTGTGATGTTCCATTGTGTCTAACTCGTGTCAAAACCCTTCAAATGTACGAGGGAACTGTGCTACAGTACTTTCCCACGACATTAATGAGTCTGTGCTAAGTTGGAAACTGTAGGACCTGTCTGTGCAGCAATCAGAGAGAGTATCGTACAGGACCCTGACGGGTTATTCTTAGGAAGGTATCTTTTCAGGGATCCTAGTTAAAGTGTGTTCTCATTCTTAACAGTGTCTCCTACTCTGAGGAATGATGATAGAATGCGGACGGACTTTGGGCACATTAGGTACTGTGAGTAAAGTGCAGGCTATGGCGCTTAGGCATCCCAAACACATATTAGATAATCAAGACCAGTGGTGATCCGCACTTTCTTTCTGAGTAAAAAACGCTTCCAGCATTGTGATGGAAGTGTGCTTTAGGAGGGATTCGTTGCTGTGTTGCGTCTGTTAGAAAAGGAAGCTCTTGGGACTGACTCTGCGGTAACTGCAATAGGCGTACATAGGGCTCTAGTATCATACGTCTATCCGTTGGACTATAGCAAGTTCTGTTTAAGGGAAACTCTTTCAGGCTGAATCGCACTTCTCACAGTGTCTTATCAGCGGAGGAATAGAGAAAGAACAACTATGGACAGAGGGAACGTTTTGCCCTGAGAGTGAAGGACCGGGTATGGAACATAGGCCTCTATGACACATACTGGAAGGTCAACACCTGTGATGTTCCATTGTGTATAACTCGTCTCAAAACCCTTCAGATGTACGAGGGAACTGTGCTACAGTATTTTCCCAGGACAGGAATGAGTCTGTGCTAAGTTGGAAACTGTAAGACCTGTCCGTGTAGCAATCATAGAGAGTATTGTACAGGACCCTGACGGGTTATTCTTAGGAAGGTATCTTTTCAGGGATCCTAGTTAAAGTGTGTTCTCATTCATAACAGTGTCTCCTCCTTTGAGGAATGATGATAGAACACGGACGGACTATGGGCATCTTAGGTACTCTGAGTAAAGTGCAGGCTATGGTGCTTAGGCATCCCAAACTCATATTGCATGCTCACGACCAGTGGTGATCCGCACTTTCTTTCAGTGTTAAAAACGCTTCCAACATTGTGAGGGAAGTGTGCTTTAGGAGGGATTCGTTGCAGTGTTGCGTCTGATAAAGAAGGAAGCTCTTGGGACTGACTATGCGATCACTGCAATAGGCGCACATAGGGCTCTAGTGTCAGACGTCTATCCGTTGGACTATAGCAAGTTCTGTTTAAGGGAAACTCCATCAAACGGAATCGCACTCCTCACAGTGTCTTTTCAGAGGGGGAAAGGATATAGAACAACTAAGGGGAGGGAACGGTGTGCCCTGAGAGTGAATGACAGCTTAGGGCACATAGGCCTCTATGACACATACTGGAAGGTCAACACCTGTGATGTTCCACTGTGTCTAGCTCGTCTCAAACACTTCAAATGTACGAGGGAACTTTGCTACTGTACATTCTCACGACAGGTTTGAGTCTGTGCTCTTAGGAAACATTAGGAGCTGTCTGTGTAGCAATCATAAACTATCACATACAGGACCATGACAAGTGATTCTTAGGAAGGTATCTTTTCAGGGATCCTACTTAAAGTGCGTTCTCATTCATCACAGAGTCTCCTCCTTTCAGGAATGATGATAGAACACGGACGGACTATGGGCACCTTAGGTACTGTGAGTAAAGTGCAGGCTATGGCGCTTAGGCATCCCAAACTCATATTGGATGCTCACGACCAGTGGTGATCCGCACTTTCTTTCAGTGTTAAAAACGCTTCCAACATTGTGAGGGAAGTGTGCTTTAGGAGGGATTCGTTGCAGTGTTGCGTCTGTTAAAGAAGGAAGCGCTTGGGACTGACTCTGCGGTAACTGCAATAGGCGCACATAGGGCTCTAGTAACAGACGTCTATCCCTTGGACTATAGCAAGTTCTGTTTAAGGGAAACTCCTTCAGGCGGAATCGCACTTCTCCCAGTGTCTTTTTAATGGAGGAATGGAGAAAGAACAACTACGGAGAGAGGGAACGTTGTGCCCTTCGAGTGAAGGAAAGGGTATGGAACATAGGCCTCTAAGACACATACTGGAAAGTCAACAGCTGTGATGTTCCACTGTGTCTAACTCGTCTCAAAACACTTAAAATGCAGGAGGGAACTGTGCTACTGTACGTTCTCACTTCAGGAATGAGTCTGTGCTAAGTTGGAAACTGGAGGGCCTGTCTGAGTAGCAATCATAGAGAGATTCGTACAGGACCCTTTCAGGTTATTCTTAGGAAGGTATCTTTTCAGGGATCCTACTTAAAATGTGTTCTCATTGATAATAGTATCTCCTTCTTTGAGGAATGATGATAGAATGTGGACGGACCATGGGCACATTATATACTGTGAGTAAAGTGCAGGCTATGGCGCTTAGGCATCCCAAACACATATTCGATGATCAAGACCAGTGGTGATCCCCACGTTCTTTCTCTGTAAAAAACGCTTTCAACATTGTGAGGGAAGTGTGCTTTAGGAGGGATTCGTTGCAGTGTTGCGTCTGTTAAAGAAGGAAGCTCTTGGGACTGACTCTGCGGTAACTGCAGTAGGCGCACATAGGGCTCTAGTATCAGACGTCTATCCGTTGGACTATAGCAAGCTCTGTTTAAGGGAAACTCTTTCAGGCTGAATCGCACTTCTCACAGTGTCTTATCAGCGGAGGAATAGAGAAAGAACAACTATGGACAGAGGGAACGTTGTGCCCTGAGAGTGAAGGACCGGGTATGGAACATAGGCTTCTATGACACATACTGGAAGGTCAACACCTGTGATGTTCCATTGTGTCTAACTCGTGTCAAAACCCTTCAAATGTACGAGGGAACTGTGCTACAGTACTTTCCCACGACAATAATGAGTCTGTGCTAAGTTGGAAACTGTAGGACCTGTCTGTGCAGCAATCAGAGAGAGTATCGTACAGGACCCTGACGGGTTATTCTTAGGAAGGTATCTTTTCAGGGATCCTAGTTAAAGTGTGTTCTCATTCTTAACAGTGTCTCCTACTCTGAGGAATGATGATAGAATGCGGACGGACTTTGGGCACATTAGGTACTGTGAGTAAAGTGCAGGCTATGGCGCTTAGGCATCCCAAACACATATTAGATAATCAAGACCAGTGGTGATCCGCACTTTCTTTCTGAGTAAAAAACGCTTCCAGCATTGTGATGGAAGTGTGCTTTAGGAGGGATTCGTTGCTGTGTTGCGTCTGTTAGAAAAGGAAGCTCTTGGGACTGACTCTGCGGTAACTGCAATAGGCGTACATAGGGCTCTAGTATCATACGTCTATCCGTTGGACTATAGCAAGTTCTGTTTAAGGGAAACTCTTTCAGGCTGAATCGCACTTCTCACAGTGTCTTATCAGCGGAGGAATAGAGAAAGAACAACTATGGACAGAGGGAACGTTTTGCCCTGAGAGTGAAGGACCGGGTATGGAACATAGGCCTCTATGACACATACTGGAAGGTCAACACCTGTGATGTTCCATTGTGTATAACTCGTCTCAAAACCCTTCAGATGTACGAGGGAACTGTGCTACAGTATTTTCCCAGGACAGGAATGAGTCTGTGCTAAGTTGGAAACTGTAAGACCTGTCCGTGTAGCAATCATAGAGAGTATTGTACAGGACCCTGACGGGTTATTCTTAGGAAGGTATCTTTTCAGGGATCCTAGTTAAAGTGTGTTCTCATTCATAACAGTGTCTCCTCCTTTGAGGAATGATGATAGAACACGGACGGACTATGGGCATCTTAGGTACTCTGAGTAAAGTGCAGGCTATGGTGCTTAGGCATCCCAAACTCATATTGCATGCTCACGACCAGTGGTGATCCGCACTTTCTTTCAGTGTTAAAAACGCTTCCAACATTGTGAGGGAAGTGTGCTTTAGGAGGGATTCGTTGCAGTGTTGCGTCTGATAAAGAAGGAAGCTCTTGGGACTGACTATGCGATCACTGCAATAGGCGCACATAGGGCTCTAGTGTCAGACGTCTATCCGTTGGACTATAGCAAGTTCTGTTTAAGGGAAACTCCATCAAACGGAATCGCACTCCTCACAGTGTCTTTTCAGAGGGGGAAAGGATATAGAACAACTAAGGGGAGGGAACGTTGTGCCCTGAGAGTGAATGACAGCTTAGGGCACATAGGCCTCTATGACACATACTGGAAGGTCAACACCTGTGATGTTCCACTGTGTCTAGCTCGTCTCAAACACTTCAAATGTACGAGGGAACTTTGCTACTGTACATTCTCACGACAGGTTTGAGTCTGTGCTCTTAGGAAACATTAGGAGCTGTCTGTGTAGCAATCATAAACTATCACATACAGGACCATGACAAGTGATTCTTAGGAAGGTATCTTTTCAGGGATCCTACTTAAAGTGCGTTCTCATTCATCACAGAGTCTCCTCCTTTCAGGAATGATGATAGAACACGGACGGACTATGGGCACCTTAGGTACTGTGAGTAAAGTGCAGGCTATGGCGCTTAGGCATCCCAAACTCATATTGGATGCTCACGACCAGTGGTGATCCGCACTTTCTTTCAGTGTTAAAAACGCTTCCAACATTGTGAGGGAAGTGTGCTTTAGGAGGGATTCGTTGCAGTGTTGCGTCTGTTAAAGAAGGAAGCGCTTGGGACTGACTCTGCGGTAACTGCAATAGGCGCACATAGGGCTCTAGTAACAGACGTCTATCCCTTGGACTATAGCTAGTTCTGTTTAAGGGAAACTCCTTCAGGCGGAATCGCACTTCTCCCAGTGTCTTTTTAATGGAGGAATGGAGAAAGAACAACTACGGAGAGAGGGAACATTGTGCCCTTCGAGTGAAGGAAAGGGTATGGAACATAGGCCTCTAAGACACATACTGGAAAGTCAACAGCTGTGATGTTCCACTGTGTCTAACTCGTCTCAAAACACTTAAAATGCAGGAGGGAACTGTGCTACTGTACGTTCTCACTTCAGGAATGAGTCTGTGCTAAGTTGGAAACTGGAGGGCCTGTCTGAGTAGCAATCATAGAGAGATTCGTACAGGACCCTTTCAGGTTATTCTTAGGAAGGTATCTTTTCAGGGATCCTACTTAAAATGTGTTCTCATTGATAATAGTATCTCCTTCTTTGAGGAATGATGATAGAATGTGGACGGACCATGGGCACATTATATACTGTGAGTAAAGTGCAGGCTATGGCGCTTAGGCATCCCAAACACATATTCGATGATCAAGACCAGTGGTGATCCCCACGTTCTTTCTCTGTAAAAAACGCTTTCAACATTGTGAGGGAAGTGTGCTTTAGTAGGGATTCGTTGCAGTGGTGCGTCTGTTAAAGAAGGAAGCTCTTGGGACTGACTCTGCGGTAACTGCAGTAGGCGCACATAGGGCTCTAGTATCAGACGTCTATCCGTTGGACTATAGCAAGCTCTGTTTAAGGGAAACTCTTTCAGGCTGAATCGCACTTCTCACAGTGTCTTATCAGCGGAGGAATAGAGAAAGAACAACTATGGACAGAGGGAACGTTGTGCCCTGAGAGTGAAGGACCGGGTATGGAACATAGGCTTCTATGACACATACTGGAAGGTCAACACCTGTGATGTTCCATTGTGTCTAACTCGTGTCAAAACCCTTCAAATGTACGAGGGAACTGTGCTACAGTACTTTCCCACGACAATAATGAGTCTGTGCTAAGTTGGAAACTGTAGGACCTGTCTGTGCAGCAATCAGAGAGAGTATCGTACAGGACCCTGACGGGTTATTCTTAGGAAGGTATCTTTTCAGGGATCCTAGTTAAAGTGTGTTCTCATTCTTAACAGTGTCTCCTACTCTGAGGAATGATGATAGAATGCGGACGGACTTTGGGCACATTAGGTACTGTGAGTAAAGTGCAGGCTATGGCGCTTAGGCATCCCAAACACATATTAGATAATCAAGACCAGTGGTGATCCGCACTTTCTTTCTGAGTAAAAAACGCTTCCAGCATGGTGATGGAAGTGTGCTTTAGGAGGGATTCGTAGCTGTGTTGCGTCTGTTAGAAAAGGAAGCACTTGGGACTGACACTGCGGTAACTGCAATAGGCGTACATAGGGCTCTAGTATCATACGTCTATCCGTTGGACTATAGCAAGTTCTGATTAAGGGAAACTCTTTCAGGCTGAATCGCACTTCTCACAGTGTCTTATCAGCGGAGGAATAGAGAAAGAACAACTATGGACAGAGGGAACGTTTTGCCCTGAGAGTGAAGGACCGGGTATGGAACATAGGCCTCTATGACACATACTGGAAGGTCAACACCTGTGATGTTCCATTGTGTATAACTCGTCTCAAAACCCTTCAGATGTACGAGGGAACTGTGCTACAGTATTTTCCCAGGACAGGAATGAGTCTGTGCTAAGTTGGAAACTGTAAGACCTGTCCGTGTAGCAATCATAGAGAGTATTGTACAGGACCCTGACGGGTTATTCTTAGGAAGGTATCTTTTCAGGGATCCTAGTTAAAGTGTGTTCTCATTCATAACAGTGTCTTCTCCTTTGAGGAATGATGATAGAACACGGACGGACTATGGGCATCTTAGGTACTCTGAGTAAAGTGCAGGCTATGGCGCTTAGGCATCCCAAACTCATATTGCATGCTCACGACCAGTGGTGATCCGCACTTTCTTTCAGTGTTAAAAACGCTTCCAACATTGTGAGGGAAGTGTGCTTTAGGAGGGATTCGTTGCAGTGTTGCGTCTGATAAAGAAGGAAGCTCTTGGGACTGACTATGCGATAACTGCAATAGGCGCACATAGGGCTCTAGTATCAGACGTCTATCCGTTGGACTATAGCAAGTTCTGTTTAAGGGAAACTCCATCAAACGGAATCGCACTTCTCACAGTGTCTTTTCAGAGGGGGAAAGGATATAGAACAACTAAGGGGAGGGAACGTTGTGCCCTGAGAGTGAATGACAGCTTAGGGCACATAGGCCTCTATGACACATACTGGAAGGTCAACACCTGTGATGTTCCACTGTGTCTAGCTCGTCTCAAACACTTCAAATGTACGAGGGAACTTTGCTACTGTACATTCTCACGACAGGTTTGAGTCTGTGCTCTGTAGGAAACATTAGGACCTGTCTGTGTAGCAATCATAAACTATCACATACAGGACCATGACAAGTGATTCTTAGGAAGGTATCTTTTCAGGGATCCTACTTAAAGTGCGTTCTCATTCATCACAGAGTCTCCTCCTTTCAGGAATGATGATAGAACACGGACGGACTATGGGCACCTTAGGTACTGTGAGTAAAGTGCAGGCTATGGCGCTTAGGCATCCCAAACTCATATTGGATGCTCACGACCAGTGGTGATCCGCACTTTCTTTCAGTGTTAAAAACGCTTCCAACATTGTGAGGGAAGTGTGCTTTAGGAGGGATTCGTTGCAGTGTTGCGTCTGTTAAAGAAGGAAGCGCTTGGGACTGACTCTGCGGTAACTGCAATAGGCGCACATAGGGCTCTAGTAACAGACGTCTATCCCTTGGACTATAGCAAGTTCTGTTTAAGGGAAACTCCTTCAGGCGGAATCGCACTTCTCCCAGTGTCTTTTTAATGGAGGAATGGAGAAAGAACAACTACGGAGAGAGGGAACGTTGTGCCCTTCGAGTGAAGGAAAGGGTATGGAACATAGGCCTCTAAGACACATACTGGAAAGTCAACAGCTGTGATGTTCCACTGTGTCTAACTCGTCTCAAAACACTTAAAATGCAGGAGGGAACTGTGCTACTGTACGTTCTCACTTCAGGAATGAGTCTGTGCTAAGTTGGAAACTGGAGGGCCTGTCTGAGTATCAATCATAGAGAGATTCGTACAGGACCCTTTCAGGTTATTCTTAGGAAGGTATCTTTTCAGGGATCCTACTTAAAATGTGTTCTCATTGATAATAGTATCTCCTTCTTTGAGGAATGATGATAGAATGTGGACGGACCATGGGCACATTATATACTGTGAGTAAAGTGCAGGCTATGGCGCTTAGGCATCCCAAACACATATTCGATGATCAAGAACAGTGGTGATCCCCACGTTCTTTCTCTGTAAAAAACGCTTTCAACATTGTGAGGGAAGTGTGCTTTAGGAGGGATTCGTTGCAGTGTTGCGTCTGTTAAAGAAGGAAGCTCTTGGGACTGACTCTGCGGTAACTGCAGTAGGCGCACATAGGGCTCTAGTATCAGACGTCTATCCGTTGGACTATAGCAAGCTCTGTTTAAGGGAAACTCTTTCAGGCTGAATCGCACTTCTCACAGTGTCTTATCAGCGGAGGAATAGAGAAAGAACAACTATGGACAGAGGGAACGTTGTGCCCTGAGAGTGAAGGACCGGGTATGGAACATAGGCTTCTATGACACATACTGGAAGGTCAACACCTGTGATGTTCCATTGTGTCTAACTCGTGTCAAAACCCTTCAAATGTACGAGGGAACTGTGCTACAGTACTTTCCCACGACAATAATGAGTCTGTGCTAAGTTGGAAACTGTAGGACCTGTCTGTGCAGCAATCAGAGAGAGTATCGTACAGGACCCTGACGGGTTATTCTTAGGAAGGTATCTTTTCAGGGATCCTAGTTAAAGTGTGTTCTCATTCTTAACAGTGTCTCCTACTCTGAGGAATGATGATAGAATGCGGACGGACTTTGGGCACATTAGGTACTGTGGTTAAAGTGCAGGCTATGGCGCTTAGGCATCCCAAACACATATTAGATAATCAAGACCAGTGGTGATCCGCACTTTCTTTCTGAGTAAAAAACGCTTCCAGCATTGTGATGGAAGTGTGCTTTAGGAGGGATTCGTTGCTGTGTTGCGTCTGTTAGAAAAGGAAGCTCTTGGGACTGACTCTGCGGTAACTGCAATAGGCGTACATAGGGCTCTAGTATCATACGTCTATCCGTTGGACTATAGCAAGTTCTGTTTAAGGGAAACTCTTTCAGGCTGAATCGCACTTCTCACAGTGTCTTATCAGCGGAGGAATAGAGAAAGAACAACTATGGACAGAGGGAACGTTTTGCCCTGAGAGTGAAGGACCGGGTATGGAACATAGGCCTCTATGACACATACTGGAAGGTCAACACCTGTGATGTTCCACTGTGTCTAGCTCGTCTCAAACACTTCAAATGTACGAGGGAACTTTGCTACTGTACGTTCTCACGACAGGTTTGAGTCTGTGCTCTGTAGGAAACATTAGGACCTGTCTGTGTAGCAATCATAAACTATCACATACAGGACCATGACAAGTGATTCTTAGGAAGGTATCTTTTCAGGGATCCTACTTAAAGTGCGTTCTCATTCATCACAGAGTCTCCTCCTTTCAGGAATGATGATAGAACACGGACGGACTATGGGCACCTTAGGTACTGTGAGTAAAGTGCAGGCTATGGCGCTTAGGCATCCCAAACTCATATTGGATGCTCACGACCAGTGGTGATCCGCACTTTCTTTCAGTGTTAAAAACGCTTCCAACATTGTGAGGGAAGTGTGCTTTAGGAGGGATTCGTTGCAGTGTTGCGTCTGTTAAAGAAGGAAGCGCTTGGGACTGACTCTGCGGTAACTGCAATAGGCGCACATAGGGCTCTAGTAACAGACGTCTATCCCTTGGACTATAGCAAGTTCTGTTTAAGGGAAACTCCTTCAGGCGGAATCGCACTTCTCCCAGTGTCTTTTTAATGGAGGAATGGAGAAAGAACAACTACGGAGAGAGGGAACGTTGTGCCCTTAGAGTGACGGAAAGGGTATGGAACATAGGCCTCTAAGACACATACTGGAAAGTCAACAGCTGTGATGTTCCACTGTGTCTAACTCGTCTCAAAACACTTAAAATGCAGGAGGGAACTGTGCTTCTGTACATTCTCACTTCAGGAATGAGTCTGTGCTAAGTTGGAAACTGGAGGGCCTGTCTGAGTAGCAATCATAGAGAGATTCGTACAGGACCCTTTCAGGTTATTCTTAGGAAGGTATCTTTTCAGGGATCCACTTAAAATGTGTTCTCATTGATAATAGTATCTCCTTCTTTGAGGAATGATGATAGAATGTGGACGGACCATCGGCACATTATATACTGTGAGTAAAGTGCAGGCTATGGCGCTTAGGCATCCCAAACACATATTCGATGATCAAGACCAGTGGTGATCCCCACGTTCTTTCTCTGTAAAAAACGCTTCCAACATTGTGAGGGAAGTGTGCTTTAGGAGGGATTCGTTGCAGTGTTGCGTCTGTTAAAGAAGGAAGCTCTTGGGACTGACTCTGCGGTAACTGCAATAGGCGCACATAGGGCTCTAGTATCAGACGTCTATCCGTTGGACTATAGCAAGCTCTGTTTAAGGGAAACTCTTTCAGGCTGAATCGCACTTCTCACAGTGTCTTATCAGCGGAGGAATAGAGAAAGAACAACTATGGACAGAGGGAACGTTGTGCCCTGAGAGTGAAGGACCGGGTATGGAACATAGGCTTCTATGACACATACTGGAAGGTCAACACCTGTGATGTTCCATTGTGTCTAACTCGTGTCAAAACCCTTCAAATGTACGAGGGAACTGTGCTACAGTACTTTCCCACGACAATAATGAGTCTGTGCTAAGTTGGAAACTGTAGGACCTGTCTGTGCAGCAATCAGAGAGAGTATCGTACAGGATCCTGACGGGTTATTCTTAGGAAGGTATCTTTTCAGGGATCCTAGTTAAAGTGTGTTCTCATTCTTAACAGTGTCTCCTACTCTGAGGAATGATGATAGAATGCGGACGGACTTTGGGCACATTAGGTACTGTGAGTAAAGTGCAGGCTATGGCGCTTAGGCATCCCAAACACATATTAGATAATCAAGACCAGTGGTGATCCGCACTTTCTTTCTGAGTAAAAAACGCTTCCAGCATTGTGTTGGAAGTGTGCTTTAGGAGGGATTCGTTGCTGTGTTGCGTCTGTTAGAAAAGGAAGCTCTTGGGACTGACTCTGCGGTAACTGCAATAGGCGTACATAGGGCTCTAGTATCATACGTCTCTCCGTTGGACTATAGCAAGATCTGTTTAAGAGAAACTCTTTCACGCTGAATCGCACTTCTCACAGTGTCTTATCAGCGGAGGAATAGAGAAAGAACAACTATGGACAGAGGGAACGTTTTGCCCTGAGAGTGAAGGACCGGGTATGGAACATAGGCCTCTATGACACATACTGGAAGGTCAACACCTGTGATGTTCCATTGTGTATAACTCGTCTCAAAACCCTTCAGATGTACGAGGGAACTGTGCTACAGTATTTTCCCAGGACAGGAATGAGTCTGTGCTAAGTTGGAAACTGTAAGACCTGTCCGTGTAGCAATCATAGAGAGTATTGTACAGGACCCTGACGGGTTATTCTTAGGAAGGTATCTTTGCAGGGATCCTAGTTAAAGTGTGTTCTCATTCATAACAGTGTCTCCTGATTTGAGGAATGATGATAGAACACAGACGGACTATGGGCATCTTAGGTACTCTGAGTAAGGTGCAGGCTATGGTGCTTAGGCATCCCAAACTCATATTGCATGCTCACGACCAGTGGTGATCCGCACTTTCTTTCAGTGTTAAAAACGCTTCCAAAATTGTGAGGGTAGTGTGCTTTAGAGGGATTCGTTGCAGTGTTGCGTCTGATAAAGAAGGAAGTTCTTGGGACTGACTATGCGATCACTGCAATAGGCGCACATAGGGCTCTAGTATCAGACGTCTATCCGTTGGACTATAGCAAGTTCTGTTTAAGGGAAACTCCATCAAACGGAATCGCACTTCTCACAGTGTCTTTTCAGAGGGGGAAAGGATATAGAACAACTAAGGGGAGGGAACGTTGTGCCCTGAGAGTGAATGACAGCTTAGGGCACATAGGCCTCTATGACACATACTGGAAGGTCAACACCTGTGATGTTCCACTGTGTCTAGCTTGTCTCAAACACTTCAAATGTACGAGGGAACTTTGCTACTGTACATTCTCACGACAGGTTTGAGTCTGTGCTCTGTAGGAAACATTAGGACCTGTCTGTGTAGCAATCATAAACTATCTCATACAGGACAATGACAAGTGATTCTTAGGAAGGTATCTTTTCAGGGATGCTACGTAAAGTGCGTTCTCATTCTTCACAGAGTCTCCTCCTTTCAGGAATGATGATAGAACACGGACGGACTATGGGCACCTTAGGTACTGTGAGTAAAGTGCAGGCTATGGCGCTTAGGCATCCCAAACTCATATTGCATGCTCACGACCAGTGGTGATCCGCACTTTCTTTCAGTGTTAAAAACGCTTCCAACATTGTGAGGGAAGTGTGCTTTAGGAGGGATTCGTTGCACTGTTGCGTCTGTTAAAGAAGGAAGCGCTTGGGACTGACTCTGCGGTAACTGCAATAGGCGCACATAGGGCTCTAGTAACAGACGTCTATCCCTTGGACTATAGCAAGTTCTGTTTAAGGGAAACTCCTTCAGGTGGAATCGCACTTCTCCCAGTGTCTTTTTAATGGAGGAATGGAGAAAGAACAACTACGGAGAGAGGGAACGTTGTGCCCTTAGAGTGAAGGAAAGGGTATGGAACATAGGCCTCTAAGACACGTACTGGAAAGTCAACAGCTGTGATGTTCCACTGTGTCTAACTCGTCTCAAAACACTTAAAATGCAGGAGGGAACTGTGCTACTGTACGTTCTCACTTCAGGAATGAGTCTGTGCTAAGTTGGAAACTGGAGGGCCTGTCTGAGTAGCAATCATAGAGAGATTCGTACAGGACCCTTTCAGGTTATTCTTAGGAAGGTATCTTTTCAGGGATCCTACCTAAAATGTGTTCTCATTGATAATAGTATCTCCTTCCTTGTGGAATGATGATAGAATGTGGACGGACCATGGGCACATTATATACTGTGAGTAAAGTGCAGGCTATGGCGCTTAGGCATCCCAAACACATATTCGATGATCAAGACCAGTGGTGATCCCCACGTTCTTTCTCTGTAAAAAACGCTTTCAACATTGTGAGGGAAGTGTGCTTTAGGAGGGATTCGTTGCAGTGTTGCGTCTGTTAAAGAAGGAAGCTCTTGGGACTGACTCTGCGGTAACTGCCGTAGGCGCACAGAGGGCTCTAGTATCAGACGTCTATCCGTTGGACTATAGCAAGCTCTGTTTAAGGGAAACTCTTTCAGGCTGAATCGCACTTCTCACAGTGTCTTATCAGCGGAGGAATAGAGAAAGAACAACTATGGACAGAGGGAACGTTGTGCCCTGAGAGTGAAGGACCGGGTATGGAACATAGGCTTCTATGACACATACTTGAAGGTCAACACCTGTGATGTTCCATTGTGTCTAACTCGTGTCAAAACCCTTCAAATGTACGAGGGAACTGTGCTACAGTACTTTCCCACGACAATAATGAGTCTGTGCTAAGTTGGAAACTGTAGGACCTGTCTGTGCAGCAATCAGAGAGAGTATCGTACAGGACCCTGACGGGTTATTCTTAGGAAGGTATCTTTTCAGGGATCCTAGTTAAAGTGTGTTCTCATTCTTAACAGTGTCTCCTACTCTGAGGAATGATGATAGAATGCGGACGGACTTTGGGCACATTAGGTACTGTGAGTAAAGTGCAGGCTATGGCGCTTAGGCATCCCAAACACATATTAGATAATCAAGACCAGTGGTGATCCGCACTTTCTTTCTGAGTAAAAAACGCTTCCAGCATTGTGATGGAAGTGTGCTTTAGGAGGGATTCGTTGCTGTGTTGCGTCTGTTAGAAAAGGAAGCTCTTGGGACTGACTCTGCGGTAACTGCAATAGGCGTACATAGGGCTCTAGTATCATACGTCTATCCGTTGGACTATAGCAAGATCTGTTTAAGAGAAACTCTTTCAGGCTGAATCGCACTTCTCACAGTGTCTTATCAGCGGAGGAATAGAGAAAGAACAACTATGGACAGAGGGAACGTTTTGCCCTGAGAGTGAAGGACCGGGTATGGAACATAGGCCTCTATGACACATACTGGAAGGTCAACACCTGTGATGTTCCATTATGTATAACTCGTCTCAAAACCCTTCAGATGTACGAGGGAACTGTGCTACAGTATTTTCCCAGGACAGGAATGAGTCTGTGCTAAGTTGGAAACTGTAAGACCTGTCCGTGTAGCAATCATAGAGAGTATTGTACAGGACCCTGACGGGTTATTCTTAGGAAGGTATCTTTTCAGGGATCCTAGTTAAAGTGTGTTCTCATTCATAACAGTGTCTCCTCCTTTGAGGAATGATGATAGAACACGGACGGACTATGGGCATCTTAGGTACTCTGAGTAAAGTGCAGGCTATGGTGCTTAGGCATCCCAAACTCATATTGCATGCTCACGACCAGTGGTGATCCGCACTTTCTTTCAGTGTTAAAAACGCTTCCAACATTGTGAGGGAAGTGTGCTTTAGGAGGGATTCGTTGCAGTGTTGCGTCTGATAAAGAAGGAAGCTCTTGGGACTGACTATGCGATCACTGCAATAGGCGCACATAGGGCTCTAGTATCAGACGTCTATCCGTTGGACTATAGCAAGTTCTGTTTAAGGGAAACTCCATCAAACGGAATCGCACTTCTCACAGTGTCTTTTCAGAGGGGGAAAGGATATAGAACAACTAAGGGGAGGGAACGTTGTGCCCTGAGAGTGAATGACAGCTTAGGGCACATAGGCCTCTATGACACATACTGGAAGGTCAACACCTGTGATGTTCCACTGTGTCTAGCTTGTCTCAAACACTTCAAATGTACGAGGGAACTTTGCTACTGTACATTCTCACGACAGGTTTGAGTCTGTGCTCTATAGGAAACATTAGGACCTGTCTGTGTAGCAATCATAAACTATCACATACAGGACCATGACAAGTGATTCTTAGGAAGGTATCTTTTCAGGGATCCTACTTAAAGTGCGTTCTCATTCATCACAGAGTCTCCTCCTTTCAGAAATGATGATAGAACACGGACGGACTATGGGCACCTTAGGTACTGTGAGTAAAGTGCAGGCTATGGCGCTTAGGCATCCCAAACTCATATTGGATGCTCACGACCAGTGGTGATCCGCACTTTCTTTCAGTGTTAAAAACGCTTCCAACATTGTGAGGGAAGTGTGCTTTAGGAGGGATTCGTTGCACTGTTGCGTCTGTTAAAGAAGGAAGCGCTTGGGACTGACTCTGCGGTAACTGCAATAGGCGCACATAGGGCTCTAGTCACAGACGTCTATCCGTTGGACTATAGCAAGTTCTGTTTAAGGGAAACTCCTTCAGGCGGAATCGCACTTCTCCCAGTGTCTTTTTAATGGAGGAATGGAGAAAGAACAACTACGGAGAGAGGGAACGTTGTGCCCTTAGAGTGAAGGAAAGGGTATGGAACATAGGCCTCTAAGACACATACTGGAAAGTCAACAGCTGTGATGTTCCACTGTGTCTAACTCGTCTCAAAACACTTAAAATGCAGGAGGGAACTGTGCTACTGCACGTTCTCACTTCAGGAATGAGTCTGTGCTAAGTTGGAAACTGGAGGGCCTGTCTGAGTAGCAATCATAGAGAGATTCGTACAGGACCCTTTCAGGTTATTCTTAGGAAGGTATCTTTTCAGGGATCCTACTTAAAATGTGTTCTCATTGATAATAGTATCTCCTTCTTTGAGGAATGATGATAGAATGTGGACGGACCATGGGCACATTATATACTGTGAGTAAAGTGCAGGCTATGGCGCTTAGGCATCCCAAACACATATTCGATGATCAAGACCAGTGGTGATCCCCACGTTCTTTCTCTGTAAAAAACGCTTCCAACATTGTGAGGGAAGTGTGCTTTAGGAGGGATTCGTTGCAGTGTTGCGTCTGTTAAAGAAGGAAGCTCTTGGGACTGACTCTGCGGTAACTGCAATAGGCGCACATAGGGCTCTAGTATCAGACGTCTATCCGTTGGACTATAGCAAGCTCTGTTTAAGGGAAACTCTTTCAGACTGAATCGCACTTCTCACAGTGTCTTATCAGCGGAGGAATAGAGAAAGAACAACTATGGACAGAGTGAACGTTGTGTCCTGAGAGTGAAGGACCGGGTATGGAACATAGGCTTCTATGACACATACTGGAAGGTCAACACCTGTGATGTTCCATTGTGTCTAACTCGTGTCAAAACCCTTCAAATGTACGAGGGAACTGTGCTACAGTACTTTCCCACGACAATAATGAGTCTGTGCTAAGTTGGAAACTGTAGGACCTGTCTGTGCAGCAATCAGAGAGAGTATCGTACAGGACCCTGACGGGTTATTCTTAGGAAGGTATCTTTTCAGGGATCCTAGTTAAAGTGTGTTCTCATTCTTAACAGTGTCTCCTCCTCTGAGGAATGATGATAGAATGCGGACGGACTTTGGGCACATTAGGTACTGTGAGTAAAGTGCAGGCTATGGCGCTTAGGCATCCCAAACACATATTAGATAATCAAGACCAGTGGTGATCCGCACTTTCTTTCTGAGTAAAAAAACGCTTCCAGCATTGTGATGGAAGTGTGCTTTAGGAGGGATTCGTTGCTGTGTTGCGTCTGTTAGAAAAGGAAGCTCTTGGGACTGACTCTGCGGTAACTGCAATAGGCGTACATAGGGCTCTAGTATCATACGTCTATCCGTTGGACTATAGCAAGATCTGTTTAAGGGAAACTCTTTCAGGCTGAATCGCACTTCTCACAGTGTCTTATCAGCGGAGGAATAGAGAAAGAACTACTATGGACAGAGGGAACGTTTTGCCCTGAGAGTGAAGGACCGGGTATGGAACATAGGCCTCTATGACACATACTGGAAGGTCAACACCTGTGATGTTCCATTGTGTATAACTCGTCTCAAAACCCTTCAGATGTACGAGGGAACTGTGCTACAGTATTTTCCCAGGACAGGAATGAGTCTGTGCTAAGTTGGAAACTGTAAGACCTGTCCATGTAGCAATCATAGAGAGTATTGTACAGGACCCTGACGGGTTATTCTTAGGAAGGTATCTTTTCAGGGATCCTAGTTAAAGTGTGTTCTCATTCATAACAGTGTCTCCTCCTTTGAGGAATGATGATAGAACACGGACGGACTATGGGCATCTTAGGTACTCTGAGTAAAGTGCAGGCTATGGCGCTTAGGCATCCCAAACTCATATTGCATGCTCACGACCAGTGGTGATCCGCACTTTCTTTCAGTGTTAAAAACGCTTCCAACATTGTGAGGGAAGTGTGCTTTAGGAGGGATTCGTTGCAGTGTTGCGTCTGATAAAGAAGGAAGCTCTTGGGACTGACTATGCGATCACTGCAATAGGCGCACATAGGGCTCTAGTATCAGACGTCTATCCGTTGGACTATAGCAAGTTCTGTTTAAGGGAAACTCCATCAAACGGAATCGCACTTCTCACAGTGTCTTTTCAGAGGGCGAAAGGATATAGAACAACTAAGGGGAGGGAACGTTGTGCCCTGAGAGTGAATGACAACTTAGGGCACATAGGCCTCTATGACACATACTGGAAGGTCAACACCTGTGATGTTCCACTGTGTCTAGCTTGTCTCAAACACTTCAAATGTACGAGGGAACTTTGCTACTGTACATTCTCACGACAGGTTTGAGTCTGTGCTCTGTAGGAAACATTAGGACCTGTCTGTGTAGCAATCATAAACTATCACATACAGGACCATGACAAGTGATTCTTAGGAAGGTATCCTTTCAGGGATCCTACTTAAAGTGCGTTCTCATTCATCACAGAGTCTCCTCCTTTCAGGAATGATGACAGAACACGGACGGACTATGGGCACCTTAGGTACTGTGAGTAAAGTGCAGGCTATGGCGCTTAGGCATCCCAAACTCATATTGGATGCTCACGACCAGTGGTGATCCGCACTTTCTTTCAGTGTTAAAAATGCTTCCAACATTGTGAGGGAAGTGTGCTTTAGGAGGGATTCGTTGCACTGTTGCGTCTGTTAAAGAAGGAAGCGCTTGGGACTGACTCTGCGGTAACTGCAATAGGCGCACATAGGGCTCTAGTAACAGACGTCTATCCCTTGGACTATAGCAAGTTCTGTTTAAGGGAAACTCCTTCAGGCAGAATCGCACTTCTCCCAGTGTCTTTTTAATGGAGGAATGGAGAAAGAAAAACTACGGAGAGAGGGAACGTTGTGCCCTTAGAGTGAAGGAAAGTGTATGGAACATAGGCCTCTAAGACACATACTGGAAAGTCAACAGCTGTGATGTTCCACTGTGTCTAACTCGTCTCAAAACACTTAAAATGCAGGAGGGAACTGTGCTACTGTACGTTCTCACTTCAGGAATGAGTCTGTGCTAAGTTGGAAACTGGAGGGCCTGTCTGAGTAGCAATCATAGAGAGATTCGTACAGGACCCTTTCAGGTTATTCTTAGGAAGGTATCTTTTCAGGGATCCTACTTAAAATGTGTTCTCATTGATAATAGTATCTCCTTCTTTGAGGAATGATGATAGAATGTGGACGGACCATGGGCACATTATATACTGTGAGTAAAGTGCAGGCTATGGGGCTTAGGCATCCCAAACACATATTCGATGATCAAGACCAGTGGTGATCCCCACGTTCTTTCTCTGTAAAAAACGCTTTCAACATTGTGAGGGAAGTGTGCTTTAGGAGGGATTCGTTGCAGTGTTGCGTCTGTTAAAGAAGGAAGCTCTTGGGACTGACTCTGCGGTAACTGCAATAGGCGCACATAGGGCTCTAGTATCAGACGTCTATCCGTTGGACTATAGCAAGCTCTGTTTAAGGGAAACTCTTTCAGGCTGAATCGCACTTCTCACAGTGTCTTATCAGCGGAGGAATAGAGAAAGAACAACTATGGACAGAGGGAATTTGTGCCCTGAGAGTGAAGGACCGGGTATGGAACATACGCTTCTATGACACATACTGGAAGGTCAACACCTGTGATATTCCATTGTGTCTAACTCGTGTCAAAACCCTTCAAATGTACGAGGGAACTGTGCTACAGTACTTTCCCACGACAATAATGAGTCTGTGCTAAGTTGGAAACTGTAGGACCTGTCTGTGCAGCAATCAGAGAGAGTATCGTACAGGACCCTGACGGGTTATTCTTAGGAAGGTATCTTTTCAGGGATCCTAGTTAAAGTGTGTTCTCATTCTTAACAGTGTCTCCTACTCTGAGGAATGATGATAGAATGCGGATGGACTTTGGGCACATTAGGTACTGTGAGTAAAGTGCAGGCTATGGCGCTTAGGCATCCCAAACACATATTAGATAATCAAGACCAGTGGTGATCCGCACTTTCTTTCTGAGTAAAAAACGCTTCCACCATTGTGATGGAAGTGTGCTTTAGGAGGGATTCGTTGCTGTGTTGCGTCTGTTAGAAAAGGAAGCTCTTGGGACTGACTCTGCGGTAACTGCAATAGGCGTACATAGGGCTCTAGTATCATACGTCTATCCGTTGGACTATAGCAAGTTCTGTTTAAGGGAAACTCTTTCAGGCTGAATCGCACTTCTCACAGTGTCTTATCAGCGGAGGAATAGAGAAAGAACAACTATGGACAGAGGGAACGTTTTGCCCTGAGAGTGAAGGACCGGGTATGGAACATAGGCCTCTATGACACATACTGGAAGGTCAACACCTGTGATGTTCCATTGTGTATAACTCGTCTCAAAACCCTTCAGATGTACGAGGGAACTGTGCTACAGTATTTTCCCAGGACAGGAATGAGTCTGTGCTAAGTTGGAAACTGTAAGACCTGTCCGTGTAGCAATCATAGAGAGTATTGTACAGGACCCTGACGGGTTATTCTTAGGAAGGTATCTTTTCAGGGATCCTAGTTAAAGTGTGTTCTCATTCATAACAGTGTCTCCTCCTTTGAGGAATGATGATAGAACACGGACGGACTATGGGCATCTTAGGTACTCTGAGTAAAGTGCAGGCTATGGCGCTTAGGCATCCCAAACTCATATTGCATGCTCACGACCAGTGGTGATCCGCACTTTCTTTCAGTGTTAAAAACGCTTCCAACATTGTGAGGGAAGTGTGCTTTAGGAGGGATTCGTTGCAGTGTTGCGTCTGATAAAGAAGGAAGCTCTTGGGACTGACTATGCGATCACTGCAATAGGCGCTATAGGGCTCTAGTATCAGACGTCTATCCGTTGGACTATAGCAAGTTCTGTTTAAGGGAAACTCCATCAAACGGAATCGCACTTCTCATAGTGTCTTTTCAGAGGTGGAAACGATATAGAACAACTAAGGGGAGGGAACGTTGTGCCCTGAGAGTGAATGACAGCTTAGGGCACATAGGCCTCTATGACACATACTGGAAGGTCAACACCTGTGATGTTCCACTGTGTCTAGCTTGTCTCAAACACTTCAAATGTACGAGGGAACTTTGCTACTGTACTTTCTCACGACAGGTTTGAGTCTGTGCTCTGTAGGAAACATTAGGACCTGTCTGTGTAGCAATCATAAACTATCACATACAGGACCATGACAAGTGATTCTTAGGAAGGTATGTTTTCAGGGATCCTACTTAAAGTGCGTTCTCATTCATCACAGAGTCTCCTCCTTTCAGGAATGATGACAGAACACGGACGGACTATGGGCACCTTAGGTACTGTGAGTAAAGTGCAGGCTATGGCGCTTAGGCATCCCAAACTCATATTGGATGCTCACGACCAGTGGTGATCCGCACTTTCTTTCAGTGTTAAAAACGCTTCCAACATTGTGAGGGAAGTGTGCTTTAGGAGGGATTCGTTGCAGTGTTGCGTCTGTTAAAGAAGGAAGCGCTTGGGACTGACTCAGCGGTAACTGCAATAGGCGCACATAGGGCTCTAGTAACAGACGTCTATCCCTTGGACTATAGCAAGTTCTGTTTAAGGGAAACTCCTTCAGGCGGAATCGCACTTCTCCCAGTGTCTTTTTAATGGAGGAATGGAGAAAGAACAACTACGGAGAGAGGGAACGTTGTGCCCTTCCAGTGAAGGAAAGGGTATGGAACATAGGCCTCTAAGACACATACTGGAAAGTCAACAGCTGTGATGTTCCACTGTGTCTAACTCGTCTCAAAACACTTAAAATGCAGGAGGGAACTGTGCTACTGTACGTTCTCACTTCAGGAATGAGTCTGTGCTAAGTTGGAAACTGGAGGGCCTGTCTGAGTAGCAATCATAGAGAGATTCGTACAGGACCCTTTCAGGTTATTCTTAGGAAGGTATCTTTTCAGGGATCCTACTTAAAATGTGTTCTCATTGATAATAGTATCTCCTTCTTTGAGGAATGATGATAGAATGTGGACGGACCATGGGCACATTATATACTGTGAGTAAAGTGCAGGCTATGGCGCTTAGGCATCCCAAACACATATTCGATGATCAAGACCAGTGGTGATCCCCACGTTCTTTCTCTGTAAAAAACGCTTTCAACATTGTGAGGGAAGTGTGCTTTAGGAGGGATTCGTTGCAGTGTTGCGTCTGTTAAAGAAGGAAGCTCTTGGGACTGACTCTGCGGTAACTGCAATAGGCGCACATACGGCTCTAGTATCAGACGTCTATCCGTTGGACTATAGCAAGCTCTGTTTAAGGGAAACTCTTTCAGGCTGAATCGCACTTCTCACAGTGTCTTATCAGCGGAGGAATAGAGAAAGCACAACTATGGACAGAGGGAACGTTGTGCCCTGAGAGTGAAGGACCGGGTATGGAACATAGGCTTCTATGACACATACTGGAAGGTCAACACCTGTGATGTTCCATTGTGTCTAACTCGTGTCAAAACCCTTCAAATGTACGAGGGAACTGTGCTACAGTACTTTCCCACGACAATAATGAGTCTGTGCTAAGTTGGAAACTGTAGGACCTGTCTGTGCAGCAATCAGAGAGAGTATCGTACAGGACCCTGACGGGTTATTCTTAGGAAGGTTTCTTTTCAGGGATCCTAGTTAAAGTGTGTTCTCATTCATAACAGTGTCTCCTCCTTTGAGGAATGATGATAGAACACGGACGGACTATGGGCATCTTAGGTACTCTGAGTAAAGTGCAGGCTATGGCGCTTAGGCATCCCAAACTCATATTAGATAATCAAGACCAGTGGTGATCCGCACTTTCTTTCTGAGTAAAAAACGCTTCCAGCATTGTGATGGAAGTGTACTTTAGGAGGGATTCGTTGCTGTGTTGCGTCTGTTAGAAAAGGAAGCTCTTGGGACTGACTCTGCGGTAACTGCAATAGGCGTACATAGGGCTCTAGTATCATACGTCCATCCGTTGGACTATAGCAAGTTCTGCTTAAGGGAAACTCTTTCAGGCTGAATCGCACTTCTCACAGTGTCTTATCAGCGGAGGAATAGAGAAAGAACAACTATGGACAGAGGGAACGTTTTGCCCTGAGAGTGAAGGACCGGGTATGGAACATAGGCCTCTATGACACATACTGGAAGGTCAACACCTGTGATGTTCCATTGTGTATAACTCGTCTCAAAACCCTTCAGATGTACGAGGGAACTGTGCTACAGTATTTTCCCAGGACAGGAATGAGTCTGTGCTAAGTTGGAAACTGTAAGACCTGTCCGTGTAGCAATCATAGAGAGTATTGTACAGGACCCTGACGGGTTATTTTTAGAAGGTTTCTTTTCAGGGATCCTAGTTAAAGTGTGTTCTCATTCATAACAGTGTCTCCTCCTTTGAGGAATGATGATAGAACACGGACGGACTATGGGCATCTTAGGTACTCTGAGTAAAGTGCAGGCTATGGTGCTTAGGCATCCCAAACTCATATTGCATGCTCACGACCAGTGGTGATCCGCACTTTCTTTCAGTGTTAAAAACGCTTCCAACATTGTGAGGGAAGTGTGCTTTAGGAGGGATTCGTTGCAGTGTTGCGTCTGATAAAGAAGGAAGCTCTTGGGACTGACTATGCGATCACTGCAATAGGCGCACATAGGGCTCTAGTATCAGACGTCTATCCGTTGGACTATAGCAAGTTCTGTTTAAGGGAAACTCCATCAAACGGAATCGCACTTCTCACAGTGTCTTTTCAGAGGGGGAAAGGATATAGAACAACTAAGGGGAGGGA
Source organism: Neogale vison (assembly GCF_020171115.1). Taxonomy (NCBI): domain Eukaryota; kingdom Metazoa; phylum Chordata; class Mammalia; order Carnivora; family Mustelidae; genus Neogale; species Neogale vison. The sequence continues at coordinate 28,218,749 of NC_058100.1, read as the reverse complement.
ACGTTGTGCCCTGAGAGTGAATGACAGCTTAGGGCACATAGGCCTCTATGACACATACTGGAAGGTCAACACCTGTGATGTTCCACTGTGTCTAGCTTGTCTCAAACACTTCAAATGTACGAGGGAACTTTGCTACTGTACATTCTCACGACAGGTTTGAGTCTGTGCTCTATAGGAAACATTAGGACCTGTCTGTGTAGCAATCATAAACTATCACATACAGGACCATGACAAGTGATTCTTAGGAAGGTATCTTTTCAGGGATCCTACTTAAAGTGCGTTCTCATTCATCACAGAGTCTCCTCCTTTCAGAAATGATGATAGAACACGGACGGACTATGGGCACCTTAGGTACTGTGAGTAAAGTGCAGGCTATGGCGCTTAGGCATCCCAAACTCATATTGGATGCTCACGACCAGTGGTGATCCGCACTTTCTTTCAGTGTTAAAAACGCTTCCAACATTGTGAGGGAAGTGTGCTTTAGGAGGGATTCGTTGCACTGTTGCGTCTGTTAAAGAAGGAAGCGCTTGGGACTGACTCTGCGGTAACTGCAATAGGCGCACATAGGGCTCTAGTCACAGACGTCTATCCCTTGGACTATAGCAAGTTCTGTTTAAGGGAAACTCCTTCAGGCGGAATCGCACTTCTCCCAGTGTCTTTTTAATGGAGGAATGGAGAAAGAACAACTACGGAGAGAGGGAACGTTGTGCCCTTAGAGTGAAGGAAAGGGTATGGAACATAGGCCTCTAAGACACATACTGGAAAGTCAACAGCTGTGATGTTCCACTGTGTCTAACTCGTCTCAAAACACTTAAAATGCAGGAGGGAACTGTGCTACTGCACGTTCTCACTTCAGGAATGAGTCTGTGCTAAGTTGGAAACTGGAGGGCCTGTCTGAGTAGCAATCATAGAGAGATTCGTACAGGACCCTTTCAGGTTATTCTTAGGAAGGTATCTTTTCAGGGATCCTACTTAAAATGTGTTCTCATTGATAATAGTATCTCCTTCTTTGAGGAATGATGATAGAATGTGGACGGACCATGGGCACATTATATACTGTGAGTAAAGTGCAGGCTATGGCGCTTAGGCATCCCAAACACATATTCGATGATCAAGACCAGTGGTGATCCCCACGTTCTTTCTCTGTAAAAAACGCTTCCAACATTGTGAGGGAAGTGTGCTTTAGGAGGGATTCGTTGCAGTGTTGCGTCTGTTAAAGAAAGAAGCTCTTGGGACTGACTCTGCGGTAACTGCAATAGGCGCACATAGGGCTCTAGTATCAGACGTCTATCCGTTGGACTATAGCAAGCTCTGTTTAAGGGAAACTCTTTCAGACTGAATCGCACTTCTCACAGTGTCTTATCAGCGGAGGAATAGAGAAAGAACAACTATGGACAGAGGGAACGTTGTGTCCTGAGAGTGAAGGACCGGGTATGGAACATAGGCTTCTATGACACATACTGGAAGGTCAACACCTGTGATGTTCCATTGTGTCTAACTCGTGTCAAAACCCTTCAAATGTACGAGGGAACTGTGCTACAGTACTTTCCCACGACAATAATGAGTCTGTGCTAAGTTGGAAACTGTAGGACCTGTCTGTGCAGCAATCAGAGAGAGTATCGTACAGGACCCTGACGGGTTATTCTTAGGAAGGTATCTTTTCAGGGATCCTAGTTAAAGTGTGTTCTCATTCTTAACAGTGTCTCCTCCTCTGAGGAATGATGATAGAATGCGGACGGACTTTGGGCACATTAGGTACTGTGAGTAAAGTGCAGGCTATGGCGCTTAGGCATCCCAAACACATATTAGATAATCAAGACCAGTGGTGATCCGCACTTTCTTTCTGAGTAAAAAAACGCTTCCAGCATTGTGATGGAAGTGTGCTTTAGGAGGGATTCGTTGCTGTGTTGCGTCTGTTAGAAAAGGAAGCTCTTGGGACTGACTCTGCGGTAACTGCAATAGGCGTACATAGGGCTCTAGTATCATACGTCTATCCGTTGGACTATAGCAAGATCTGTTTAAGGGAAACTCTTTCAGGCTGAATCGCACTTCTCACAGTGTCTTATCAGCGGAGGAATAGAGAAAGAACTACTATGGACAGAGGGAACGTTTTGCCCTGAGAGTGAAGGACCGGGTATGGAACATAGGCCTCTATGACACATACTGGAAGGTCAACACCTGTGATGTTCCATTGTGTATAACTCGTCTCAAAACCCTTCAGATGTACGAGGGAACTGTGCTACAGTATTTTCCCAGGACAGGAATGAGTCTGTGCTAAGTTGGAAACTGTAAGACCTGTCCATGTAGCAATCATAGAGAGTATTGTACAGGATCCTGACGGGTTATTCTTAGGAAGGTATCTTTTCAGGGATCCTAGTTAAAGTGTGTTCTCATTCATAACAGTGTCTCCTCCTTTGAGGAATGATGATAGAACACGGACGGACTATGGGCATCTTAGGTACTCTGAGTAAAGTGCAGGCTATGGCGCTTAGGCATCCCAAACTCATATTGCATGCTCACGACCAGTGGTGATCCGCACTTTCTTTCAGTGTTAAAAACGCTTCCAACATTGTGAGGGAAGTGTGCTTTAGGAGGGATTCGTTGCAGTGTTGCGTCTGATAAAGAAGGAAGCTCTTGGGACTGACTATGCGATCACTGCAATAGGCGCACATAGGGCTCTAGTATCAGACGTCTATCCGTTGGACTATAGCAAGTTCTGTTTAAGGGAAACTCCATCAAACGGAATCGCACTTCTCATAGTGTCTTTTCAGAGGGGGAAAGGATATAGAACAACTAAGGGGAGGGAACGTTGTGCCCTGAGAGTGAATGACAGCTTAGGGCACATAGGCCTCTATGACACATACTGGAAGGTCAACACCTGTGATGTTCCACTGTGTCTAGCTTGTCTCAAACACTTCAAATGTACGAGGGTACTTTGCTACTGTACATTCTCACGACAGGTTTGAGTCTGTGCTCTGTAGGAAACATTAGGACCTGTCTGTGTAGCAATCATAAACTATCACATACAGGACCATGACAAGTGATTCTTAGGAAGGTATCTTTTCAGGGATCCTACTTAAAGTGCGTTCTCATTCATCACAGAGTCTCCTCCTTTCAGGAATGATGACAGAACACGGACGGACTATGGGCACCTTAGGTACTGTGAGTAAAGTGCAGGCTATGGCGCTTAGGCATCCCAAACTCATATTGGATGCTCACGACCAGTGGTGATCCGCACTTTCTTTCAGTGTTAAAAACGCTTCCAACATTGTGAGGGAAGTGTGCTTTAGGAGGGATTCGTTGCAGTGTTGCGTCTGTTAAAGAAGGAAGCGCTTGGGACTGACTCTGCGGTAACTGCAATAGGCGCACATAGGGCTCTAGTAACAGACGTCTATCCCTTGGAATATAGCAAGTTCTGTTTAAGGGAAACTCCTTCAGGCAGAATCGCACTTCTCCCAGTGTCTTTTTAATGGAGGAATGGAGAAAGAACAACTACGGAGAGAGGGAACGTTGTGCCTTTAGAGTGAAGGAAAGGGTATGGAACATAGGCCTCTAAGACACATACTGGAAAGTCAACAGCTGTGATGTTCCACTGTGTCTAACTCGTCTCAAAACACTTAAAATGCAGGAGGGAACTGTGCCACTGTACGTTCTCACTTCAGGAATGAGTCTGTGCTAAGTTGGAAACTGGAGGGCCTGTCTGAGTAGCAATCATAGAGAGATTCGTACAGGACCCTTTCAGGTTATTCTTAGGAAGGTATCTTTTCAGGGATCCTACTTAAAATGTGTTCTCATTGATAATAGTATCTCCTTCTTTGAGGAATGATGATAGAATGTGGACGGACCATGGGCACATTATATACTGTGAGTAAAGTGCAGGCTATGGCGCTTAGGCATCCCAAACACATATTCGATGATCAAGACCAGTGGTGATCCCCACGTTCTTTCTCTGTAAAAAACGCTTTCAACATTGTGAGGGAAGTGTGCTTTAGGAGGGATTCGTTGCAGTGTTGCGTCTGTTAAAGAAGGAAGCTCTTGGGACTGACTCTGCGGTAACTGCAATAGGCGCACATAGGGCTCTAGTATCAGACGTCTATCCGTTGGACTATAGCAAGCTCTGTTTAAGGGAAACTCTTTCAGGCTGAATCGCACTTCTCACAGTGTCTTATCAGCGGAGGAATAGAGAAAGAACAACTATGGACAGAGGGAATTTGTGCCCTGAGAGTGAAGGACCGGGTATGGAACATAGGCTTCTATGACACATACTGGAAGGTCAACACCTGTGATGTTCCATTGTGTCTAACTCGTGTCAAAACCCTTCAAATGTACGAGGGAACTGTGCTACAGTACTTTCCCACGACAATAATGAGTCTGTGCTAAGTTGGAAACTGTAGGACCTGTCTGTGCAGCAATCAGAGAGAGTATCGTACAGGACCCTGACGGGTTATTCTTAGGAAGGTATCTTTTCAGGGATCCTAGTTAAAGTGTGTTCTCATTCTTAACAGTGTCTCCTACTCTGAGGAATGATGATAGAATGCGGATGGACTTTGGGCACATTAGGTACTGTGAGTAAAGTGCAGGCAATGGCGCTTAGGCATCCCAAACACATATTAGATAATCAAGACCAGTGGTGATCCGCACTTTCTTTCTGAGTAAAAAACGCTTCCACCATTGTGATGGAAGTGTGCTTTAGGAGGGATTCGTTGCTGTGTTGCGTCTGTTAGAAAAGGAAGCTCTTGGGACTGACTCTGCGGTAACTGCAATAGGCGTACATAGGGCTCTAGTATCATACGTCTATCCGTTGGACTATAGCAAGATCTGTTGAAGGGAAACTCTTTCAGGCTGAATCGCACTTCTCAGAGTGTCTTATCAGCGGAGGAATAGAGAAAGAACAACTATGGACAGAGGGAAAGTTTTGCCCTGAGAGTGAAGGACCGGGTATGGAACATAGGCCTCTATGACACATACTGGAAGGTCAACACCTGTGATGTTCCATTGTGTATAACTCGTCTCAAAACCCTTCAGATGTACGAGGGAACTGTGCTACAGTATTTTCCCAGGACAGGAATGAGTCTGTGCTAAGTTGGAAACTGTAAGACCTGTCCGTGTAGCAATCATAGAGAGTATTGTACAGGACCCTGACGGGTTATTCTTAGGAAGGTATCTTTTCAGGGATCCTAGTTAAAGTGTGTTCTCATTCATAACAGTGTCTACTCCTTTGAGGAATGATGATAGAACACGGACGGACTATGGGCATCTTAGGTACTCTGAGTAAAGTGCAGGCTATGGCGCTTAGGCATCCCAAACTCATATTGGATGCTCACGACCAGTGGTGATCCGCACTTTCTTTCAGTGTTAAAAACGCTTCCAACATTGTGAGGGAAGTGTGCTTTAGGAGGGATTCGTTGCAGTGTTGCGTCTGATAAAGAAGGAAGCTCTTGGGACTGACTATGCGATCACTGCAATAGGCGCACATAGGGCTCTAGTATCAGACGTCTATCCGTTGGACTATAGCAAGTTCTGTTTAAGGGAAACTCCATCAAACGGAATCGCACTTCTCATAGTGTCTTTTCAGAGGGGGAAAGGATATAGAACAACTAAGGGGAGGGAACGTTGTGCCCTGAGAGTGAATGACAGCTTAGGGCACATAGGCCTCTATGACACATACTGGAAGGTCAACACCTGTGATGTTCCACTGTGTCTAGCTTGTCTCAAACACTTCAAATGTACGAGGGAACTTTGCTACTGTACATTCTCACGACAGGTTTGAGTCTGTGCTCTGTAGGAAACATTAGGACCTGTCTGTGTAGCAATCATTATCTATCACATACAGGACCATGACAAGTGATTCTTAGGAAGGTATGTTTTCAGGGATCCTACTTAAAGTGCGTTCTCATTCATCACAGAGTCTCCTCCTTTCAGGAATGATGACAGAACACGGACGGACTATGGGCACCTTAGGTACTGTGAGTAAAGTGCAGGCTATGGCGCTTAGGCATCCCAAACTCATATTGGATGCTCACGACCAGTGGTGATCCGCACTTTCTTTCAGTGTTAAAAACGCTTCCAACATTGTGAGGGAAGTGTGCTTTAGGAGGGATTTGTTGCACTGTTGCGTCTGTTAAAGAAGGAAGCGCTTGGGACTGACTCTGCGGTAACTGCAATAGGCGCACATAGGGCTCTAGTAACAGACGTCTATCCCTTGGACTATAGCAAGTTCTGTTTAAGGGAAACTCCTTCAGGCGGAATCGCACTTCTCCCAGTGTATTTTTAATGGAGGAATGGAGAAAGAACAACTACGGAGAGAGGGAACGTTGTGCCCTTAGAGTGAAGGAAAGGGTATGGAACATAGGCCTCTAAGACACATACTGGAAAGTCAACAGCTGTGATGTTCCACTGTGTCTAACTCGTCTCAAAACACTTAAAATGCAGGAGGGAACTGTGCTACTGTACGTTCTCACTTCAGGAATGAGTCTGTGCTAAGTTGGAAACTGGAGGGCCTGTCTGAGTAGCAATCATAGAGAGATTCGTACAGGACCCTTTCAGGTTATTCTTAGGAAGGTATCTTTTCAGGGATCCTACTTAAAATGTGTTCTCATTGATAATAGTATCTCCTTCTTTGAGGAATGATGATAGAATGTGGACGGACCATGGGCACATTATATACTGTGAGTAAAGTGCAGGCTATGGCGCTTAGGCATCCCAAACACATATTCGATGATCAAGACCAGTGGTGATCCCCACGTTCTTTCTCTGTAAAAAACGCTTTCAACATTGTGAGGGAAGTGTGCTTTAGGAGGGATTCGTTGCAGTGTTGCGTCTGTTAAAGAAGGAAGCTCTTGGGACTGACTCTGCGGTAACTGCAGTAGGCGCACATACGGCTCTAGTATCAGACGTCTATCCGTTGGACTATAGCAAGCTCTGTTTAAGGGAAACTCTTTCAGGCTGAATCGCACTTCTCACAGTGTCTTATCAGCGGAGGAATAGAGAAAGAACAACTATGGACAGAGGGAACGTTGTGTCCTGAGAGTGAAGGACCGGGTATGGAACATAGGCTTCTATGACACATACTGGAAGGTCAACACCTGTGATGTTCCATTGTGTCTAACTCGTGTCAAAACCCTTCAAATGTACGAGGGAACTGTGCTACAGTACTTTCCCACGACAATAATGAGTCTGTGCTAAGTTGGAAACTGTAGGACCTGTCTGTGCAGCAATCAGAGAGAGTATCGTACAGGACCCTGACGGGTTATTCATAGGAAGGTATCTTTTCAGGGATCCTAGTTAAAGTGTGTTCTCATTCTTAACAGTGTCTCCTACTCTGAGGAATGATGATAGAATGCGGACGGACTTTGGGCACATTAGGTACTGTGAGTAATGTGCAGGCTATGGCGCTTAGGCATCCCAAACACATATTAGATAATCAAGACCAGTGGTGATCCGCACTTTCTTTCTGAGTAAAAAACGCTTCCAGCATTGTGATGGAAGTGTACTTTAGGAGGGATTCGTTGCTGTGTTGCGTCTGTTAGAATAGGAAGCTCTTGGGACTGACTCTGCGGTAACTGCAATAGGCGTACATAGGGCTCTAGTATCATACGTCCATCCGTTGGACTATAGCAAGTTCTGTTTAAGGGAAACTCTTTCAGGCTGAATCGCACTTCTCACAGTGTCTTATCAGCGGAGGAATAGAGAAAGAACAACTATGGACAGAGGGAACGTTTTGCCCTGAGAGTGAAGGACCGGGTATGGAACATAGGCCTCTATGACACATACTGGAAGGTCAACACCTGTGATGTTCCATTGTGTATAACTCGTCTCAAAACCCTTCAGATGTACGAGGGAACTGTGCTACAGTATTTTCCCAGGACAGGAATGAGTCTGTGCTAAGTTGGAATCTGTAAGACCTGTCCGTGTAGCAATCATAGAGAGTACTGTACAGGACCCTGACGGGTTATTCTTAGGAAGGTTTCTTTTCAGGGATCCTAGTTAAAGTGTGTTCTCATTCATAACAGTGTCTCCTCCTTTGAGGAATGATGATAGAACACGGACGGACTATGGGCATCTTAGGTACTCTGAGTAAAGTGCAGGCTATGGCGCTTAGGCATCCCAAACTCATATTGCATGCTCACGACCAGTGGTGATCCGCACTTTCTTTCAGTGTTAAAAACGCTTCCAACATTGTGAGGGAAGTGTGCTTTAGGAGGGATTCGTTGCAGTGTTGCGTCTGATAAAGAAGGAAGCTCTTGGGACTGACTATGCGATCACTGCAATAGGCGCACATAGGGCTCTAGTATCAGACGTCTATCCGTTGGACTATAGCAAGTTCTGTTTAAGGGAAACTCCATCAAACGGAATCGCACTTCTCACAGTGTCTTTTCAGAGGGGGAAAGGATATAGAACAACTAAGGGGAGGGAACGTTGTGCCCTGAGAGTGAATGACAGCTTAGGGCACATAGGCCTCTATGACACATACTGGAAGGTCAACACCTGTGATGTTCCACTGTGTCTAGCTTGTCTCAAACACTTCAAATGTACGAGGGAACTTTGCTACTGTACATTCTCACGACAGGTTTGAGTCTGTGCTCTATAGGAAACATTAGGACCTGTCTGTGTAGCAATCATAAACTATCACATACAGGACCATGACAAGTGATTCTTAGGAAGGTATCTTTTCAGGGATCCTACTTAAAGTGCGTTCTCATTCATCACAGAGTCTCCTCCTTTCAGAAATGATGATAGAACACGGACGGACTATGGGCACCTTAGGTACTGTGAGTAAAGTGCAGGCTATGGCGCTTAGGCATCCCAAACTCATATTGGATGCTCACGACCAGTGGTGATCCGCACTTTCTTTCAGTGTTAAAAACGCTTCCAACATTGTGAGGGAAGTGTGCTTTAGGAGGGATTCGTTGCACTGTTGCGTCTGTTAAAGAAGGAAGCGCTTGGGACTGACTCTGCGGTAACTGCAATAGGCGCACATAGGGCTCTAGTCACAGACGTCTATCCCTTGGACTATAGCAAGTTCTGTTTAAGGGAAACTCCTTCAGGCGGAATCGCACTTCTCCCAGTGTCTTTTTAATGGAGGAATGGAGAAAGAACAACTACGGAGAGAGGGAACGTTGTGCCCTTAGAGTGAAGGAAAGGGTATGGAACATAGGCCTCTAAGACACATACTGGAAAGTCAACAGCTGTGATGTTCCACTGTGTCTAACTCGTCTCAAAACACTTAAAATGCAGGAGGGAACTGTGCTACTGCACGTTCTCACTTCAGGAATGAGTCTGTGCTAAGTTGGAAACTGGAGGGCCTGTCTGAGTAGCAATCATAGAGAGATTCGTACAGGACCCTTTCAGGTTATTCTTAGGAAGGTATCTTTTCAGGGATCCTACTTAAAATGTGTTCTCATTGATAATAGTATCTCCTTCTTTGAGGAATGATGATAGAATGTGGACGGACCATGGGCACATTATATACTGTGAGTAAAGTGCAGGCTATGGCGCTTAGGCATCCCAAACACATATTCGATGATCAAGACCAGTGGTGATCCCCACGTTCTTTCTCTGTAAAAAACGCTTCCAACATTGTGAGGGAAGTGTGCTTTAGGAGGGATTCGTTGCAGTGTTGCGTCTGTTAAAGAAAGAAGCTCTTGGGACTGACTCTGCGGTAACTGCAATAGGCGCACATAGGGCTCTAGTATCAGACGTCTATCCGTTGGACTATAGCAAGCTCTGTTTAAGGGAAACTCTTTCAGACTGAATCGCACTTCTCACAGTGTCTTATCAGCGGAGGAATAGAGAAAGAACAACTATGGACAGAGGGAACGTTGTGTCCTGAGAGTGAAGGACCGGGTATGGAACATAGGCTTCTATGACACATACTGGAAGGTCAACACCTGTGATGTTCCATTGTGTCTAACTCGTGTCAAAACCCTTCAAATGTACGAGGGAACTGTGCTACAGTACTTTCCCACGACAATAATGAGTCTGTGCTAAGTTGGAAACTGTAGGACCTGTCTGTGCAGCAATCAGAGAGAGTATCGTACAGGACCCTGACGGGTTATTCTTAGGAAGGTATCTTTTCAGGGATCCTAGTTAAAGTGTGTTCTCATTCTTAACAGTGTCTCCTCCTCTGAGGAATGATGATAGAATGCGGACGGACTTTGGGCACATTAGGTACTGTGAGTAAAGTGCAGGCTATGGCGCTTAGGCATCCCAAACACATATTAGATAATCAAGACCAGTGGTGATCCGCACTTTCTTTCTGAGTAAAAAAACGCTTCCAGCATTGTGATGGAAGTGTGCTTTAGGAGGGATTCGTTGCTGTGTTGCGTCTGTTAGAAAAGGAAGCTCTTGGGACTGACTCTGCGGTAACTGCAATAGGCGTACATAGGGCTCTAGTATCATACGTCTATCCGTTGGACTATAGCAAGATCTGTTTAAGGGAAACTCTTTCAGGCTGAATCGCACTTCTCACAGTGTCTTATCAGCGGAGGAATAGAGAAAGAACTACTATGGACAGAGGGAACGTTTTGCCCTGAGAGTGAAGGACCGGGTATGGAACATAGGCCTCTATGACACATACTGGAAGGTCAACACCTGTGATGTTCCATTGTGTATAACTCGTCTCAAAACCCTTCAGATGTACGAGGGAACTGTGCTACAGTATTTTCCCAGGACAGGAATGAGTCTGTGCTAAGTTGGAAACTGTAAGACCTGTCCATGTAGCAATCATAGAGAGTATTGTACAGGATCCTGACGGGTTATTCTTAGGAAGGTATCTTTTCAGGGATCCTAGTTAAAGTGTGTTCTCATTCATAACAGTGTCTCCTCCTTTGAGGAATGATGATAGAACACGGACGGACTATGGGCATCTTAGGTACTCTGAGTAAAGTGCAGGCTATGGCGCTTAGGCATCCCAAACTCATATTGCATGCTCACGACCAGTGGTGATCCGCACTTTCTTTCAGTGTTAAAAACGCTTCCAACATTGTGAGGGAAGTGTGCTTTAGGAGGGATTCGTTGCAGTGTTGCGTCTGATAAAGAAGGAAGCTCTTGGGACTGACTATGCGATCACTGCAATAGGCGCACATAGGGCTCTAGTATCAGACGTCTATCCGTTGGACTATAGCAAGTTCTGTTTAAGGGAAACTCCATCAAACGGAATCGCACTTCTCATAGTGTCTTTTCAGAGGGGGAAAGGATATAGAACAACTAAGGGGAGGGAACGTTGTGCCCTGAGAGTGAATGACAGCTTAGGGCACATAGGCCTCTATGACACATACTGGAAGGTCAACACCTGTGATGTTCCACTGTGTCTAGCTTGTCTCAAACACTTCAAATGTACGAGGGAACTTTGCTACTGTACATTCTCACGACAGGTTTGAGTCTGTGCTCTGTAGGAAACATTAGGACCTGTCTGTGTAGCAATCATAAACTATCACATACAGGACCATGACAAGTGATTCTTAGGAAGGTATCTTTTCAGGGATCCTACTTAAAGTGCGTTCTCATTCATCACAGAGTCTCCTCCTTTCAGGAATGATGACAGAACACGGACGGACTATGGGCACCTTAGGTACTGTGAGTAAAGTGCAGGCTATGGCGCTTAGGCATCCCAAACTCATATTGGATGCTCACGACCAGTGGTGATCCGCACTTTCTTTCAGTGTTAAAAACGCTTCCAACATTGTGAGGGAAGTGTGCTTTAGGAGGGATTCGTTGCAGTGTTGCGTCTGTTAAAGAAGGAAGCGCTTGGGACTGACTCTGCGGTAACTGCAATAGGCGCACATAGGGCTCTAGTAACAGACGTCTATCCCTTGGAATATAGCAAGTTCTGTTTAAGGGAAACTCCTTCAGGCAGAATCGCACTTCTCCCAGTGTCTTTTTAATGGAGGAATGGAGAAAGAACAACTACGGAGAGAGGGAACGTTGTGCCTTTAGAGTGAAGGAAAGGGTATGGAACATAGGCCTCTAAGACACATACTGGAAAGTCAACAGCTGTGATGTTCCACTGTGTCTAACTCGTCTCAAAACACTTAAAATGCAGGAGGGAACTGTGCCACTGTACGTTCTCACTTCAGGAATGAGTCTGTGCTAAGTTGGAAACTGGAGGGCCTGTCTGAGTAGCAATCATAGAGAGATTCGTACAGGACCCTTTCAGGTTATTCTTAGGAAGGTATCTTTTCAGGGATCCTACTTAAAATGTGTTCTCATTGATAATAGTATCTCCTTCTTTGAGGAATGATGATAGAATGTGGACGGACCATGGGCACATTATATACTGTGAGTAAAGTGCAGGCTATGGCGCTTAGGCATCCCAAACACATATTCGATGATCAAGACCAGTGGTGATCCCCACGTTCTTTCTCTGTAAAAAACGCTTTCAACATTGTGAGGGAAGTGTGCTTTAGGAGGGATTCGTTGCAGTGTTGCGTCTGTTAAAGAAGGAAGCTCTTGGGACTGACTCTGCGGTAACTGCAATAGGCGCACATAGGGCTCTAGTATCAGACGTCTATCCGTTGGACTATAGCAAGCTCTGTTTAAGGGAAACTCTTTCAGGCTGAATCGCACTTCTCACAGTGTCTTATCAGCGGAGGAATAGAGAAAGAACAACTATGGACAGAGGGAATTTGTGCCCTGAGAGTGAAGGACCGGGTATGGAACATAGGCTTCTATGACACATACTGGAAGGTCAACACCTGTGATGTTCCATTGTGTCTAACTCGTGTCAAAACCCTTCAAATGTACGAGGGAACTGTGCTACAGTACTTTCCCACGACAATAATGAGTCTGTGCTAAGTTGGAAACTGTAGGACCTGTCTGTGCAGCAATCAGAGAGAGTATCGTACAGGACCCTGACGGGTTATTCTTAGGAAGGTATCTTTTCAGGGATCCTAGTTAAAGTGTGTTCTCATTCTTAACAGTGTCTCCTACTCTGAGGAATGATGATAGAATGCGGATGGACTTTGGGCACATTAGGTACTGTGAGTAAAGTGCAGGCTATGGCGCTTAGGCATCCCAAACACATATTAGATAATCAAGACCAGTGGTGATCCGCACTTTCTTTCTGAGTAAAAAACGCTTCCACCATTGTGATGGAAGTGTGCTTTAGGAGGGATTCGTTGCTGTGTTGCGTCTGTTAGAAAAGGAAGCTCTTGGGACTGACTCTGCGGTAACTGCAATAGGCGTACATAGGGCTCTAGTATCATACGTCTATCCGTTGGACTATAGCAAGATCTGTTGAAGGGAAACTCTTTCAGGCTGAATCGCACTTCTCAGAGTGTCTTATCAGCGGAGGAATAGAGAAAGAACAACTATGGACAGAGGGATAGTTTTGCCCTGAGAGTGAAGGACCGGGTATGGAACATAGGCCTCTATGACACATACTGGAAGGTCAACACCTGTGATGTTCCATTGTGTATAACTCGTCTCAAAACCCTTCAGATGTACGAGGGAACTGTGCTACAGTATTTTCCCAGGACAGGAATGAGTCTGTGCTAAGTTGGAAACTGTAAGACCTGTCCGTGTAGCAATCATAGAGAGTATTGTACAGGACCCTGACGGGTTATTCTTAGGAAGGTATCTTTTCAGGGATCCTAGTTAAAGTGTGTTCTCATTCATAACAGTGTCTCCTCCTTTGAGGAATGATGATAGAACACGGACGGACTATGGGCATCTTAGGTACTCTGAGTAAAGTGCAGGCTATGGCGCTTAGGCATCCCAAACTCATATTGCATGCTCACGACCAGTGGTGATCCGCACTTTCTTTCAGTGTTAAAAACGCTTCCAACATTGTGAGGGAAGTGTGCTTTAGGAGGGATTCGTTGCAGTGTTGCGTCTGATAAAGAAGGAAGCTCTTGGGACTGACTATGCGATCACTGCAATAGGCGCTATAGGGCTCTAGTATCAGACGTCTATCCGTTGGACTATAGCAAGTTCTGTTTAAGGGAAACTCCATCAAACGGAATCGCACTTCTCATAGTGTCTTTTCAGAGGTGGAAACGATATAGAACAACTAAGGGGAGGGAACGTTGTGCCCTGAGAGTGAATGACAGCTTAGGGCACATAGGCCTCTATGACACATACTGGAAGGTCAACACCTGTGATGTTCCACTGTGTCTAGCTTGTCTCAAACACTTCAAATGTACGAGGGAACTTTGCTACTGTACTTTCTCACGACAGGTTTGAGTCTGTGCTCTGTAGGAAACATTAGGACCTGTCTGTGTAGCAATCATAAACTATCACATACAGGACCATGACAAGTGATTCTTAGGAAGGTATGTTTTCAGGGATCCTACTTAAAGTGCGTTCTCATTCATCACAGAGTCTCCTCCTTTCAGGAATGATGACAGAACACGGACGGACTATGGGCACCTTAGGTACTGTGAGTAAAGTGCAGGCTATGGCGCTTAGGCATCCCAAACTCATATTGGATTCTCACGACCAGTGGTGATCCGCACTTTCTTTCAGTGTTAAAAACGCTTCCAACATTGTGAGGGAAGTGTGCTTTAGGAGGGATTTGTTGCACTGTTGCGTCTGTTAAAGAAGGAAGCGCTTGGGACTGACTCTGCGGTAACTGCAATAGGCGCACATAGGGCTCTAGTAACAGACGTCTATCCCTTGGACTATAGCAAGTTCTGTTTAAGGGAAACTCCTTCAGGCGGAATCGCACTTCTCCCAGTGTATTTTTAATGGAGGAATGGAGAAAGAACAACTACGGAGAGAGGGAACGTTGTGCCCTTCGAGTGAAGGAAAGGGTATGGAACATAGGCCTCTAAGACACATACTGGAAAGTCAACAGCTGTGATGTTCCACTGTGTCTAACTCGTCTCAAAACACTTAAAATGCAGGAGGGAACTGTGCTACTGTACGTTCTCACTTCAGGAATGAGTCTGTGCTAAGTTGGAAACTGGAGGGCCTGTCTGAGTAGCAATCATAGAGAGATTCGTACAGGACCCTTTCAGGTTATTCTTAGGAAGGTATCTTTTCAGGGATCCTACTTAAAATGTGTTCTCATTGATAATAGTATCTCCTTCTTTGAGGAATGATGATAGAATGTGGACGGACCATGGGCACATTATATACTGTGAGTAAAGTGCAGGCTATGGCGCTTAGGCATCCCAAACACATATTCGATGATCAAGACCAGTGGTGATCCCCACGTTCTTTCTCTGTAAAAAACGCTTTCAACATTGTGAGGGAAGTGTGCTTTAGGAGGGATTCGTTGCAGTGTTGCGTCTGTTAAAGAAGGAAGCTCTTGGGACTGACTCTGCGGTAACTGCAGTAGGCGCACATACGGCTCTAGTATCAGACGTCTATCCGTTGGACTATAGCAAGCTCTGTTTAAGGGAAACTCTTTCAGGCTGAATCGCACTTCTCACAGTGTCTTATCAGCGGAGGAATAGAGAAAGAACAACTATGGACAGAGGGAACGTTGTGCCCTGAGAGTGAAGGACCGGGTATGGAACATAGGCTTCTATGACACATACTGGAAGGTCAACACCTGTGATGTTCCATTGTGTCTAACTCGTGTCAAAACCCTTCAAATGTACGAGGGAACTGTGCTACAGTACTTTCCCACGACAATAATGAGTCTGTGCTAAGTTGGAAACTGTAGGACCTGTCTGTGCAGCAATCAGAGAGAGTATCGTACAGGACCCTGACGGGTTATTCATAGGAAGGTATCTTTTCAGGGATCCTAGTTAAAGTGTGTTCTCATTCTTAACAGTGTCTCCTACTCTGAGGAATGATGATAGAATGCGGACGGACTTTGGGCACATTAGGTACTGTGAGTAATGTGCAGGCTATGGCGCTTAGGCATCCCAAACACATATTAGATAATCAAGACCAGTGGTGATCCGCACTTTCTTTCTGAGTAAAAAACGCTTCCAGCATTGTGATGGAAGTGTACTTTAGGAGGGATTCGTTGCTGTGTTGCGTCTGTTAGAATAGGAAGCTCTTGGGACTGACTCTGCGGTAACTGCAATAGGCGTACATAGGGCTCTAGTATCATACGTCCATCCGTTGGACTATAGCAAGTTCTGTTTAAGGGAAACTCTTTCAGGCTGAATCGCACTTCTCACAGTGTCTTATCAGCGGAGGAATAGAGAAAGAACAACTATGGACAGAGGGAACGTTTTGCCCTGAGAGTGAAGGACCGGGTATGGAACATAGGCCTCTATGACACATACTGGAAGGTCAACACCTGTGATGTTCCATTGTGTATAACTCGTCTCAAAACCCTTCAGATGTACGAGGGAACTGTGCTACAGTATTTTCCCAGGACAGGAATGAGTCTGTGCTAAGTTGGAATCTGTAAGACCTGTCCGTGTAGCAATCATAGAGAGTACTGTACAGGACCCTGACGGGTTATTCTTAGGAAGGTTTCTTTTCAGGGATCCTAGTTAAAGTGTGTTCTCATTCATAACAGTGTCTCCTCCTTTGAGGAATGATGATAGAACACGGACGGACTATGGGCATCTTAGGTACTCTGAGTAAAGTGCAGGCTATGGCGCTTAGGCATCCCAAACTCATATTGCATGCTCACGACCAGTGGTGATCCGCACTTTCTTTCAGTGTTAAAAACGCTTCCAACATTGTGAGGGAAGTGTGCTTTAGGAGGGATTCGTTGCAGTGTTGCGTCTGATAAAGAAGGAAGCTCTTGGGACTGACTATGCGATCACTGCAATAGGCGCACATAGGGCTCTAGTATCAGACGTCTATCCGTTGGACTATAGCAAGTTCTGTTTAAGGGAAACTCCATCAAACGGAATCGCACTTCTCACAGTGTCTTTTCAGAGGGGGAAAGGATATAGAACAACTAAGGGGAGGGAACGTTGTGCCCTGAGAGTGAATGACAGCTTAGGGCACATAGGCCTCTATGACACATACTGGAAGGTCAACACCTGTGATGTTCCACTGTGTCTAGCTTGTCTCAAACACTTCAAATGTACGAGGGAACTTTGCTACTGTACATTCTCACGACAGGTTTGAGTCTGTGCTCTGTAGGAAACATTAGGACCTGTCTGTGTAGCAATCATAAACTATCACATACAGGACCATGACAAGTGATTCTTAGGAAGGTATGTTTTCAGGGATCCTACTTAAAGTGCGTTCTCATTCATCACAGAGTCTCCTCCTTTCAGGAATGATGATAGAACACGGACGGACTATGGGCACCTTAGGTACTGTGAGTAAATTGCAGGCTATGGCGCTTAGGCATCCCAAACTCATATTGGATGCTCACGACCAGTGGTGGTCCGCACTTTCTTTCAGTGTTAAAAACGCTTCCAACATTGTGAGGGAAGTGTGCTTTAGGAGGGATTCGTTGCAGTGTTGCGTCTGTTAAAGAAGGAAGCGCTTGGGACTGACTCTGCGGTAACTGCAATAGGCGCACATAGGGCTCTAGTAACAGACGTCTATCCCTTGGACTATAGCAAGTTCTGTTTAAGGGAAACTCCTGCAGGCGGAATCGCACTTCTCCCAGTGTCTTTTTAATGGAGGAATGGAGAAAGAACAACTACGGAGAGAGGGAACGTTGTGCCCTTCGAGTGAAGGAAAGGGTATGGAACATAGGCCTCTAAGACACATACTGGAAAGTCAACAGCTGTGATGTTCCACTGTGTCTAACTCGTCTCAAAATACTTAAAATGCAGGAGGGAACTGTGCTACTGTACGTTCTCACTTCAGGAATGAGTCGGTGCTAAGTTGGAAACTGGAGGGCCTGTCTGAGTAGCAATCATAGAGAGATTCGTAAAGGACCCTTTCAGGTTATTCTTAGGAAGGTATCTTTTCAGGGATCCTACTTAAAATGTGTTCTCATTGATAATAGTATCTCCTTCTTTGAGGAATGATGATAGAATGTGGACGGACCATGGGCACATTATATACTGTGAGTAAAGTGCAGGCTATGGCGCTTAGGCATCCCAAACACATATTCGATGATCAAGACCAGTGGTGATCCCCACGTTCTTTCTCTGTAAAAAACGCTTTCAACATTGTGAGGGAAGTGTGCTTTAGGAGGGATTCGTTGCAGTGTTGCGTCTGTTAAAGAAGGAAGCTCTTGGGACTGACTCTGCGGTAACTGCAATAGGCGCACATAGGGCTCTAGTATCAGACGTCTATCCGTTGGACTATAGCAAGCTCTGTTTAAGGGAAACTCTTTCAGGCTGAATCGCACTTCTCACAGTGTCTTATCAGCGGAGGAATAGAGAAAGAACAACTATGGACAGAGGGAACGTTGTGCCCTGAGAGTGAAGGACCGGGTATGGAACATAGGCTTCTATGACACATACTGGAAGGTCAACACCTGTGATGTTCCATTGTGTCTAACTCGTGTCAAAACCCTTCAAATGTACGAGGGAACTGTGCTACAGTACTTTCCCACGACAATAATGAGTCTGTGCTAAGTTGGAAACTGTAGGACATGTCTGTGCAGCAATCAGAGAGAGTATCGTACAGGACCCTGACGAGTTATTCTTAGGAAGGTATCTTTTCAGGGATCCTACTTAAAATGTGTTCTCATTGATAATAGTATCTCCTTCTTTGAGGAATGATGATAGAATGTGGACGGACCAAGGGCACATTATATACTGTGAGTAAAGTGCAGGCTATGGCGCTTAGGCATCCCAAACACATATTCGATGATCAAGACCAGTGGTGATCCCCACGTTCTTTCTCTGTAAAAAACGCTTTCAACATTGTGAGGGAAGTGTGCTTTAGGAGGGATTCGTTGCAGTGTTGCGTCTGTTAAAGAAGGAAGCTCTTGGGACTGACTCTGCGGTAACTGCAATAGGCGCACATACGGCTCTAGTATCAGACGTCTATCCGTTGGACTATAGCAAGCTCTGTTTAAGGGAAACTCTTTCAGGCTGAATCGCACTTCTCACAGTGTCTTATCAGCGGAGGAATAGAGAAAGAACAACTATGGACAGAGGGAACGTTGTGCCCTGAGAGTGAAGGACCGGGTATGGAACATAGGCTTCTATGACACATACTGGAAGGTCAACACCTGTGATGTTCCATTGTGTCTAACTCGTGTCAAAACCCTTCAAATGTACGAGGGAACTGTGCTACAGTACTTTCCCACGACAATAATGAGTCTGTGCTAAGTTGGAAACTGTAGGACCTGTCTGTGCAGCAATCAGAGAGAGTATCGTACAGGACCCTGACGGGTTATTCTTAGGAAGGTATCTTTTCAGGGATCCTAATTAAAGTGTGTTCTCATTCTTAACAGTGTCTCCTACTCTGAGGAATGATGATAGAATGCGGACGGACTTTGGGCACATTAGGTACTGTGAGTAATGTGCAGGCTATGGCGCTTAGGCATCCCAAACACATATTAGATAATCAAGACCAGTGGTGATCCGCACTTTCTTTCTGAGTAAAAAACGCTTCCAGCATTGTGATGGAAGTGTACTTTAGGAGGGATTCGTTGCTGTGTTGCGTCTGTTAGAAAAGGAAGCTCTTGGGACTGACTCTGCGGTAACTACAATAGGCGTACATAGGGCTCTAGTATCATACGTCCATCCGTTGGACTATAGCAAGTTCTGTTTAAGGGAAACTCTTTCAGGCTGAATCGCACTTCTCACAGTGTCTTATCAGCGGAGGAATAGAGAAAGAACAACTATGGACAGAGGGAACGTTTTGCCCTGAGAGTGAAGGACCGGGTATGGAACATAGGCCTCTATGACACATACTGGAAGGTCAACACCTGTGATGTTCCATTGTGTATAACTCGTCTCAAAACCCTTCAGATGTACGAGGGAACTGTGCTACAGTATTTTCCCAGGACAGGAATGAGTCTGTGCTAAGTTGGAAACTGTAAGACCTGTCCGTGTAGCAATCATAGAGAGTATTGTACAGGACCCTGACGGGTTATTCTTAGGAAGGTATCTTTTCAGGGATCCTAGTTAAAGTGTGTTCTCATTCATAACAGTGTCTCCTCCTTTGAGGAATGATGATAGAACACGGACGGACTATGGGCATCTTAGGTACTCTGAGTAAAGTGCAGGCTATGGCGCTTAGGCATCCCAAACTCATATTGCATGCTCACGACCAGTGGTGATCCGCACTTTCTTTCAGTGTTAAAAACGCTTCCAACATTGTGAGGGAAGTGTGCTTTAGGAGGGATTCGTTGCAGTGTTGCGTCTGATAAAGAAGGAAGCTCTTGGGACTGACTATGCGATCACTGCAATAGGCGCACATAGGGCTCTAGTATCAGACGTCTATCCGTTGGACTATACCAAGTTCTGTTTAAGGGAAACTCCATCAAACGGAATCGCACTTCTCACAGTGTCTTTTCAGAGGGGGAAAGGATATAGAACAACTAAGGGGAGGGAACGTTGTGCCCTGAGAGTGAATGACAGCTTAGGGCACATAGGCCTCTATGACACATACTGGAAGTTCAACACCTGTGATGTTCCACTGTGTCTAGCTTGTCTCAAACACTTCAAATGTACGAGGGAACTTTGCTACTGTACATTCTCACGACAGGTTTGAGTCTGTGCTCTGTAGGAAACATTAGGACCTGTCTGTGTAGCAATCATAAACTATCACATACAGGACCATGACAAGTGATTCTTAGGAAGGTATGTTTTCAGGGATCCTACTTAAAGTGCGTTCTCATTCATCACAGAGTCTCCTCCTTTCAGGAATGATGATAGAACACGGACGGACTATGGGCACCTTAGGTACTGTGAGTAAATTGCAGGCTATGGCGCTTAGGCATCCCAAACTCATATTGGATGCTCACGACCAGTGGTGGTCCGCACTTTCTTTCAGTGTTAAAAACGCTTCCAACATTGTGAGGGAAGTGTGCTTTAGGAGGGATTCGTTGCAGTGTTGCGTCTGTTAAAGAAGGAAGCGCTTGGGACTGACTCTGCGGTAACTGCAATAGGCGCACATAGGGCTCTAGTAACAGACGTCTATCCCTTGGACTATAGCAAGTTCTGTTTTTAGGGAAACTCCTTCAGGCGGAATCGCACTTCTCCCAGTGTCTTTTTAATGGAGGAATGGAGAAAGAACAACTACGGAGAGAGGGAACGTTGTGCCCTTAGAGTGAAGGAAAGGGTATGGAACATAGGCCTCTAAGACACATACTGGAAAGTCAACAGCTGTGATGTTCCACTGTGTCTAACTCGTCTCAAAACACTTAAAATGCAGGAGGGAACTGTGCTACTGTACGTTCTCACTTCAGGAATGATTCTGTGCTAAGTTGGAAACTGGAGGGCCTGTCTGAGTAGCAATCATAGAGAGATTCGTACAGGACCCTTTCAGGTTATTCTTAGGAAGGTATCTTTTCAGGGATCCTACTTAAAATGTGTTCTCATTGATAATGGTATCTCCTTCTTTGAGGAATGATGATAGAATGTGGACGGACCATGGGCACATTATATACTGTGAGTAAAGTGCAGGCTATGGCGCTTAGGCATCCCAAACACATATTCGATGATCAAGACCAGTGGTGATCCCCACGTTCTTTCTCTGTAAAAAACGCTTTCAACATTGTGAGGGAAGTGTGCTTTAGGAGGGATTCGTTGCAGTGTTGCGTCTGTTAAAGAAGGAAGCTCTTGGGACTGACTCTGCGGTAACTGCAATAGGCGCACATAGGGCTCTAGTATCAGACGTCTATCCGTTGGACTATAGCAAGCTCTGTTTAAGGGAAACTCTTTCAGGCTGAATCGCACTTCTCACAGTGTCTTATCAGCGGAGGAATAGAGAAATAACAACTATGGACAGAGGGAACGTTGTGCCCTGAGAGTGAAGGACCGGGTATGGAACATAGGCTTCTATGACACATACTGGAAGGTCAACACCTGTGATGTTCCATTGCGTCTAACTCGTGTCAAAACCCTTCAAATGTACGAGGGAACTGTGCTACAGTACTTTCCCACGACAATAATGAGTCTGTGCTATGTTGGAAACTGTAGGACCTGTCTGTGCAGCAATCAGAGAGAGTATCGTACAGGACCCTGACGGGTTATTCTTAGGAAGGTATCTTTTCAGGGATCCTAGTTAAAGTGTGTTCTCATTCTTAACAGTGTCTCCTACTCTGAGGAATGGTGATAGAATGCGGACGGACTTTGGGCACATTAGGTACTGTGAGTAAAGTGCAGGCTATGGCGCTTAGGCATCCCAAACACATATTAGATAATCAAGACCAGTGGTGATCCGCACTTTCTTTCTGAGTAAAAAACGCTTCCAGCATTGTGATGGAAGTGTGCTTTAGGAGGGATTCGTTGCTGTGTTGCGTCTGTTAGAAAAGGAAGCTCTTGGGACTGACTCTGCGGTAACTGCAATAGGCGTACATAGGGCTCTAGTATCATACGTCTATCCGTTGGACTATAGCAAGTTCTGTTTAAGGGAAACTCTTTCAGGCTGAATCGCACTTCTCACAGTGTCTTATCAGCGGAGGAATAGAGAAAGAACAACTATGGACAGAGGGAACGTTTTGCCCTGAGAGTGAAGGACCGGGTATGGAATATAGGCCTCTATGACACATACTGGAAGGTCAACACCTGTGATGTTCCATTGTGTATAACTCGTCTCAAAACCCTTCAGATGTACGAGGGAACTGTGCTACAGTATTTTCCCAGGACAGGAATGAGTCTGTGCTAAGTTGGAAACTGTAAGACCTGTCCGTGTAGCAATCATAGAGAGTATTGTACAGGACCCTGACGGGTTATTCTTAGGAAGGTATCTTTTCAGGGATCCTAGTTAAAGTGTGTTCTCATTCATAACAGTGTCTCCTCCTTTGAGGAATGATGATAGAACACGGACGGACTATGGGCATCTTAGGTACTCTGAGTAAAGTGCAGGCTATGGCGCTTAGGCATCCCAAACTCATATTGCATGCTCACGACCAGTGGTGATCCGCACTTTCTTTCAGTGTTAAAAACGCTTCCAACATTGTGAGGGAAGTGTGCTTTAGGAGGGATTCGTTGCAGTGTTGCGTTTGATAAAGAAGGAAGCTCTTGGGACTGACTATGCGATCACTGCAATAGGCGCACATAGGGCTCTAGTATCAGACGTCTATCCGTTGGACTATAGCAAGTTCTGTTTAAGGGAAACTCCATCAAACGGAATCGCACTTCTCACAGTGTCTTTTCAGAGGGGGAAAGGATATAGAACAACTAAGGGGAGGGAACGTTGTGCCCTGAGAGTGAATGACAGCTTAGGGCACATAGGCCTCTATGACACATACTGGAAGGTCAACACCTGTGATGTTCCACTGTGTCTAGCTTGTCTCAAACACTTCAAATGTACGAGGGAACTTTGCTACTGTACGTTCTCACGACAGGTTTGAGTCTGTGCTCTGTAGGAAACCTTAGGACTTGTCTGTGTAGCAATCATAAACTATCACATACAGGACCATGACAAGTGATTCTTAGGAAGGTATCTTTTCAGGGATCCTACTTAAAGTGCGTTCTCATCCATTACAGAGTCTCCTCCTTTCAGGAATGATGATAGAACTCGGACGGACTATGGGCACCTTAGGTACTGTGAGTAAAGTGCAGGCTATGGCGCTTAGGCATCCCAAACTCATATTGGATGGTCACGACCAGTGGTGATCCGCACTTTCTTCCAGTGTTAAAAACGCTTCCAACATTGTGAGGGAAGTGTGCTTTAGGAGGGATTCGTTGTAGTGTTGCGTCTGTAAAAGAAGGAAGCGCTTGGGACTGACTCTGCGGTAACTGCAATAGGCGCACATAGGGCTCTAGTAACAGACGTCTATCCCTTGGACTATAGCAAGTTCTGTTTAAGGGAAACTCCTGCAGGCGGAATCGCACTTCTCCCAGTGTCTTTTTAATGGAGAAATGGAGAAAGAACAACAACGGAGAGAGGGAACGTTGTGCCCTTCGAGTGAAGGAAAGGGTATGGAACATAGGCCTCTAAGACACATACTGGAAAGTCAACAGCTGTGATGTTCCACTGTGTCTAACTCGTCTCAAAACACTTAAAATGCAGGAGGGAACTGTGCTACTGTACGTTCTCACTTCAGGAATGAGTCTGTGCTAAGTTGGAAACTGGAGGGCCTGTCTGAGTAGCAATCATAGAGAGATTCGTACAGGACCCTTTCAGGTTATTCTTAGGAAGGTATCTTTTCAGGGATCCTACTTAAAATGTGTTCTCATTGATAATAGTATCTCCTTCTTTGAGGAATGATGATAGAATGTGGACGGACCATGGGCACATTATATACTGTGAGTAAAGTGCAGGCTATGGCGCTTAGGCATCCCAAACACATATTCGATGATCAAGACCAGTGGTGATCCCCACGTTCTTTCTCTGTAAAAAACGCTTTCAACATTGTGAGGGAAGTGTGCTTTAGGAGGGATTCGTTGCAGTGTTGCGTCTGTTAAAGAAGGAAGCTCTTGGGACTGACTCTGCGGTAACTGCAATAGGCGCACATAGGGCTCTAGTATCAGACGTCTATCCGTTGGACTATAGCAAGCTCTGTTTAAGGGAAACTCTTTCAGGCTGAATCGCACTTCTCACAGTGTCTTATCAGCGGAGGAATAGAGAAAGAACAACTATGGACAGAGGGAACGTTGTGCCCTGAGAGTGAAGGACCGGGTATGGAACATAAGCTTCTATGACACATACTGGAAGGTCAACACCTGTGATGTTCCATTGTGTCTAACTCGTGTCAAAACCCTTCAAATGTACGAGGGAACTGTGCTACAGTACTTTCCCACGACAATAATGAGTCTGTGCTAAGTTGGAAATTGTAGGATCTGTCTGTGCAGCAATCAGAGAGAGTATCGTACAGGACCCTGACGAGTTATTCTTAGGAAGGTATCTTTTCAGGGATCCTACTTAAAATGTGTTCTCATTGATAATAGTATCTCCTTCTTTGAGGAATGATGATAGAATGTGGACGGACCATGGGCACATTATATACTGTGAGTAAAGTGCAGGCTATGGCGCTTAGGCATCCCAAACACATATTCGATGATCAAGACCAGTGGTGATCCCCACGTTCTTTCTCTGTAAAAAACGCTTTCAACATTGTGAGGGAAGTGTGCTTTAGGAGGGATTCGTTGCAGTGTAGCGTCTGTTAAAGAAGGAAGCTCTTGGGACTGACTCTGCGGTAACTGCAATAGGCGCACATAGGGCTCTAGTATCAGACGTCTATCCGTTGGACTATAGCAAGCTCTGTTTAAGGGAAACTCTTTCAGGCTGAATCGCACTTCTCACAGTGTCTTATCAGCGGAGGAATAGAGAAAGAACAACTATGGACAGAGGGAACGTTGTGCCCTGAGAGTGAAGGACCGGGTATGGAACATAGGCTTCTATGACACATACTGGAAGGTCAACACCTGTGATGTTCCATTGTGTCTAACTCGTGTCAAAACCCTTCAAATGTACGAGGGAACTGTGCTACAGTACTTTCCCACGACAATAATGAGTCTGTGCTAAGTTGGAAACTGTAGGACCTGTCTGTGCAGCAATCAGAGAGAGTATCGTACAGGACCCTGACGGGTTATTCTTAGGAAGGTATCTTTTCAGGGATCCTAGTTAAAGTGTGTTCTCATTCTTAACAGTGTCTCCTACTCTGAGGAATGATGATAGAATGCGGACGGACTTTGGGCACATTAGGTACTGTGAGTAATGTGCAGGCTATGGCGCTTAGGCATCCCAAACACATATTAGATAATCAAGACCAGTGGTGATCCGCACTTTCTTTCTGAGTAAAAACGCTTCCAGCATTGTGATGGAAGTGTGCTTTAGGAGGGATTCGTTGCAGTGTTGCGTCTGATAAAGAAGGAAGCTCTTGGGACTGACTATGCGATAACTGCAATAGGCGCACATAGGGCTCTAGTATCAGACGTCTATCCGTTGGACTATAGCAAGTTCTGTTTAAGGGAAACTCCATCAAACGGAATCGCACTTCTCACAGTGTCTTTTCAGAGGGGGAAAGGATATAGAACAACTAAGGGGAGGGAACGTTGTGCCCTGAGAGTGAATGACAGCTTAGGGCACATAGGCCTCTATGACACATACTGGAAGGTCAACACCTGTGATGTTCCACTGTGTCTAGCTCGTCTCAAACACTTCAAATGTACGAGGGAACTTTGCTACTGTACATTCTCACGACAGGTTTGAGTCTGTGCTCTGTAGGAAACATTCAGACCTGTCTGTGTAGCAATCATAAACTATCACATACAGGACCATGACAAGTGATTCTTAGGAAGGTATCTTTTCAGGGATCCTACTTAAAGTGCGTTCTCATTCATCACAGAGTCTCCTCCTTTCAGGAATGATGATAGAACACGGACGGACTATGGGCACCTTAGGTACTGTGAGTAAAGTGCAGGCTATGGCGCTTAGGCATCCCAAACTCATATTGGATGCTCACGACCAGTGGTGATCCGCACTTTCTTTCAGTGTTAAAAACGCTTCCAACATTGTGAGGGAAGTGTGCTTTAGGAGGGATTCGTTGCAGTGTTGCAACTGTTAAAGAAGGAAGCGCTTGGGACTGACTCTGCGGTAACTGCAATAGGCGCACATAGGGCTCTAGTAACAGACGTCTATCCCTTGGACTATAGCAAGTTCTGTTTAAGGGAAACTCCTTCAGGCGGAATCGCACTTCTCCCAGTGTCTTTTTAATGGAGGAATGGAGAAAGAACAACTACGGAGAGAGGGAACGTTGTGCCCTTCGAGTGAAGGAAAGGGTATGGAACATAGGCCTCTAAGACACATACTGGAAAGTCAACAGCTGTGATGTTCCACTGTGTCTAACTCGTCTCAAAACACTTAAAATGCAGGAGGGAACTGTGCTACTGTACGTTCTCACTTCAGGAATGAGTCTGTGCTAAGTTGGAAACTGGAGGGCCTGTCTGAGTAGCAATCATAGAGAGATTCGTACAGGACCCTTTCAGGTTATTCTTAGGAAGGTATCTTTTCAGGGATCCTACTTAAAATGTGTTCTCATTGATAATAGTATCTCCTTCTTTGAGGAATGATGATAGAATGTGGACGGACCATGGGCACATTATATACTGTGAGTAAAGTGCAGGCTATGGCGCTTAGGCATCCCAAACACATATTCGATGATCAAGACCAGTGGTGATCCCCACGTTCTTTCTCTGTAAAAAACGCTTCCAACTGTTGAGGGAAGTGTGCTTTAGGAGGGATTCGTTGCAATGTTGCGTCTGTTAAAGAAGGAAGCTCTTGGGACTGACTCTGCGGTAACTGCAATAGGCGCACATAGGGCTCTAGTATCAGACGTCTATCCGTTGGACAATAGCAAGTTCTGTTTAAGGGAAACTCCATCAAATGGAATCGCACTTCTCACAGTGTCTTTTCAGAGGGGAAAAGGATATAGAACAACTAAGGGGAGGGAACGTTGTGCCCTGAGAGTGAATGACAGCGTATGGCACATAGGCCTCTATGACACATACTGGAAGGTCAACACCTGTGATGTTCCACTGTGTCTAGCTCGTCTCAAACACTTCAAATGTACGAGGGAACTTTGCTACTGTACGTTCTCACGACAGGTTTGAGTCTGTGCTCTGTAGGAAACATTAGGACCTGTCTGTGTAGCAATCATAAACTATCACATACAGGACCATGACAAGTGATTCTTAGGAAGGTATCTTTTCAGGGATCCTACTTAAAGTGCGTTCTCATTCATCACAGAGTCTCCCCCTTTCAGGAATGATGATAGAACACGGACGGACTATGGGCACCTTAGGTACTGTGAGTAAAGTGCAGGCTATGGCCCTTAGGCATCCCAAACTCATATTGGATGCTCACGACCAGTGGTGATCCGCACTTTCTTTCAGTGTTAAAAACGCTTCCAACATTGTGAGGGAAGTGTGCTTTAGGAGGGATTCGTTGCACTGTTGCGTCTGTTAAAGAAGGAAGCGCTTGGAACTGACTCTGCGGTAACTGCAATAGGCGCACATAGGGCTCTAGTCACAGACGTCTATCCCTTGGACTATAGCAAGTTCTGTTTAAGGGAATCTCCTTCAGGCGGAATCGCACTTCTCCCAGTGTCTTTTTAATGGAGGAATGGAGAAAGAACAACTACGGAGAGAGGGAACGTTGTGCCCTTCGAGTGAAGGAAAGGTTTGGAACAAAGGCCTCTAAGACACATACTGGAAAGTCAACAGCTGTGATGTTCCACTGTGTCTAACTCGTCTCAAAACACTTAAAATGCAGGAGGGAACTGTGCTACTGTACGTTCTCACTTCAGGAATGAGTCTGTGCTAAGTTGGAAACTGGAGGGCCTGTCTGAGTAGCAATCATAGAGAGATTCGTACAGGACCCTTTCAGGTTATTCTTAGGAAGGTATCTTTTCAGGGATCCTACTTAAAATGTGTTCTCATTGATAATAGTATCTCCTTCTTTGAGGAATGATGATAGAATGTGGACGGACCATGGGCACATTATATACTGTGAGTAAAGTGCAGGCTATGGCGCTTAGGCATCCCAAACACATATTCGATGATCAAGACCAGTGGTGATCCCCACGTTCTTTCTCTGTAAAAAACGCTTTCAACATTGTGAGGGAAGTGTGCTTTAGGAGGGATTCGTTGCAGTGTTGCGTCTGTTAAAGAAGGAAGCTCTTGGGACTGACTCTGCGGTAACTGCAATAGGCGCACATAGGGCTCTAGTATCAGACGTCTATCCGTTGGACTATAGCAAGCTCTATTTAAGGGAAACTCTTTCAGGCTGAATCGCACTTCTCACAGTGTCTTATCAGCGGAGGAATAGAGAAAGAACAACTATGGACAGAGGGAACGTTGTGCCCTGAGAGTGAAGGACCGGGTATGGAACATAGGCTTCTATGACACATACTGGAAGGTCAACACCTGTGATGTTCCATTGTGTCTAACTCGTGTCAAAACCCTTCAAATGTACGAGGGAACTGTGCTACAGTACTTTCCCACGACAATAATGAGTCTGTGCTAAGTTGGAAACTGTAGGACCTGTCTGTGCAGCAATCAGAGAGCGTATCGTACAGGACCCTGACGCGTTATTCTTAGGAAGGTATCTTTTCAGGGATCCTAGTTAAAGTGTGTTCTCATTCTTAACAGTGTCTCCTACTCTGAGGAATGATGATAGAATGCGGACGGACTTTGGGCACATTAGGTACTGTGAGTAAAGTGCAGGCTATGGCGCTTAGGCATCCCAAACACATATTAGATAATCAAGACCAGTGGTGATCCGCACTTTCTTTCTGAGTAAAAAACGCTTCCAGCATTGTGATGGAAGTGTGCTTTAGGAGGGATTCGTTGCTGTGTTGCGTCTGTTAGAAAAGGAAGCTCTTGGGACTGACTCTGCGGTAACTGCAATAGGCGTACATAGGGCTCTAGTATCATACGTCTATCCGTTGGACTATAGCAAGTTCTGTTTAAGGGAAACTCTTTCAGGCTGAATCGCACTTCTCACAGTGTCTTATCAGCGGAGGAATAGAGAAAGAACAACTTTGGACAGAGGGAACGTTTTGCCCTGAGAGTGAAGGACCGGGTATGGAATATAGGCCTCTATGACACATACTGGAAGGTCAACACCTGTGATGTTCCATTGTGTATAACTCGTCTCAAAACCCTTCAGATGTACGAGGGAACTGTGCTACAGTATTTTGCCAGGACAGGAATGAGTCTGTGCTAAGTTGGAAACTGTAAGACCTGTCCGTGTAGCAATCATAGAGAGTATTGTACAGGACCCTGACGGGTTATTCTTAGGAAGGTATCTTTTCAGGGATCCTAGTTAAAGTGTGTTCTCATTCATAACAGTGTCTCCTCCTTTGAGGAATGATGATAGAACACGGACGGACTATGGGCATCTTAGGTACTCTGAGTAAAGTGCAGGCTATGGCGCTTAGGCATCCCAAACTCATATTGCATGCTCACGACCAGTGGTGATCCGCACTTTCTTTCAGTGTTAAAAACGCTTCCAACATTGTGAGGGAAGTGTGCTTTAGGAGGGATTCGTTGCACTGTTGCGTCTGATAAAGAAGGATGCTCTTGGGACTGACTATGCGATCACTGCAATAGGCGCACATAGGGCTCTAGTATCAGACGTCTATCCGTTGGACTATAGCAAGTTCTGTTTAAGGGAAACTCCATCAAACGGAATCGCACTTCTCACAGTGTCTTTTCAGAGGGGGAAAGGATATAGAACAGCTAAGGGGAGGGAACGTTGTGCCCTGAGAGTGAATGACAGCTTAGGGCACATAGGCCTCTATGACACATACTGGAAGGTCAACACCTGTGATGTTCCACTGTGTCTAGCTTGTCTCAAACACTTCAAATGTACGAGGGAACTTTGCTACTGTACGTTCTCACGACAGGTTTGAGTCTATGCTCTGTAGGAAACATTAGGACTGTCTGTGTAGCAATCATAAACTATCACATACAGGACCATGACAAGTGATTCTTAGGAAGGTATCTTTTCAGGGATCCTACTTAAAGTGCGTTCTCATTCATCACAGAGTCTCCTCCTTTCAGGAATGATGATAGAACACGGACTGACTATGGGCACCTTAGGTACTGTGAGTAAAGTGCAGGCTATGGCGCTTAGACATCCCAAATTCATATTGGATGCTCAGGACCAGTGGTGATCCGCACTTTCTTTCAGTGTTAAAAACGCTTCCAACATTGTGAGGGAAGTGTGCTTTAGGAGGGATTCGTTGCACTGTTGCGTCTGTTAAAGAAGGAAGCGCTTGGGACTGACTCTACGGTAACTGCAATAGGCGCACATAGGGCACTAGTAACAGACGTCTATCCCTTGGACTATAGCAAGTTCTTTTTAAGGGAAACTCCTTCAGGCGGAATCGCACTTCTCCCAGTGTCTTTTTAATGGAGGAATGGAGAAAGAACAACTACGGAGAGAGGGAACGTTGTGCCCTGAGAGTGAAGGACCGGGTATGGAACATAGGCTTCTATGACACATACTGGAAGGTCAACACCTGTGATGTTCCATTGTGTCTAACTCGTGTCAAAACCCTTCAAATGTACGAGGGAACTGTGCTACAGTACTTTCCCACGACAATAATGAGTCTGTGCTAATTTGGAAACTGTAGGACCTGTCTGTTTAGCAATCAGAGAGAGTATCGTACAGGACCCTGACGGGTTATTCTTAGGAAGGTATCTTTTCAGGGATCCTAGTTAAAGTGTGTTCTCATTCTTAACAGTGTCTCCTACTCTGAGGAATGATGATAGAATGCGGACGGACTTTGGGCACATTAGGTACTGTGAGTAAAGTGCAGGCTATGGCGCTTAGGCATCCCAAACACATATTAGATAATCAAGACCAGTGGTGATCCGCACTTTCTTTCTGAGTAAAAAACGCTTCTAGCATTGTGATGGAAGTGTGCTTTAGGAGGGATTCGTTGCTGTGTTGCGTCTGTTAGAAAAGGAAGCTCTTGGGACTGACTCTGCGGTAACTGCAATAGGCGTACATAGGGCTCTAGTATCATACGTCTATCCGTTGGACTATAGCAAGTTCTGTTTAAGGGAAACTCTTTCAGGCTGAATCGCACTTCTCACAGTGTCTTATCAGCGGAGGAATAGAGAAAGAACAACTATGGACAGAGGGAACGTTTTGCCCTGAGAGTGAAGGACCGGGTATGGAACATAGGCCTCTATGACACATACTGGAAGGTCAACACCTGTGATGTTCCATTGTGTATAACTCGTCTCAAAACCCTTCAGATGTACGAGGGAACTGTGCTACAGTATTTTCCCAGGACAGGAATGAGTCTGTGCTAAGTTGGAAACTGTAAGACCTGTCCGTGTAGCAATCATAAAGAGTATTGTACTGGACCCTGACGGGTTATTCTTAGGAAGGTATCTTTTCAGGGATCCTAGTTAAAGTGTGTTCTCATTCATAACAGTGTCTCCTCCTTTGAGGAATGATGATAGAACACGGACGGACTATGGCATCTTAGGTACTCTGAGTAAAGTGCAGGCTATGTCGCTTAGGCATCCCAAACTCATATTGCATGCTCACGACCAGTGGTGATCCGCACTTTCTTTCAGTGTTAAAAACGCTTCCAACATTGTGAGGGAAGTGTGCTTTAGGAGGGATTCGTTGCAGTGTTGCGTCTGATAAAGAAGGAAGCTCTTGGGACTGACTATGCGATCACTGCAATAGGCGCACATAGGGCTCTAG
Source organism: Neogale vison (assembly GCF_020171115.1). NCBI lineage: Eukaryota > Metazoa > Chordata > Mammalia > Carnivora > Mustelidae > Neogale > Neogale vison. The sequence goes on along the minus strand of NC_058100.1, from coordinate 28,186,622 downwards.
TATCAGACGTCTATCCGTTGGACTATAGCAAGTTCTGTTTAAGGGAAACTCCATCAAACGGAATCGCACTTCTCACAGTGTCTTTTCAGAGGGGGAAAGGATATAGAACAACTAAGGGGAGGGAACGTTGTGCCCTGAGAGTGAATGACAGCTTAGGGCACATAGGCCTCTATGACACATACTGGAAGGTCAACACCTGTGATGTTCCACTGTGTCTAGCTTGTCTCAAACACTTCAAATGTACGAGGGAACTTTGCTACTGTACGTTCTCACGACAGGTTTGAGTCTGTGGTCTGTAGGAAACATTAGGACCTGTCTGTGTAGCAATCATAAACTATCACATACAGGACCATGACAAGTGATTCTTAGGAAGGTATCTTTTCAGGGATCCTACTTAAAGTGCGTTCTCATTCATCACAGAGTCTCCTCCTTTCAGGAATGATGATAGAACACGGACGGACTATGGGCACCTTAGGTACTGTGAGTAAAGTGCAGGCTATGGCGCTTAGACATCCCAAATTCATATTGGATGCTCACGACCAGTGGTGATCCGCACTTTCTTTCAGTGTTAAAAACGCTTCCAACATTGTGAGGGAAGTGTGCTTTAGGAGGGATTCGTTGCACTGTTGCGTCTGTTAAAGAAGGAAGCGCTTGGGACTGACTCTACGGTAACTGCAATAGGCGCACATAGGGCACTAGTAACAGACGTCTATCCCTTGGACTATAGCAAGTTCTTTTTAAGGGAAACTCCTTCAGGCGGAATCGCACTTCTCCCAGTGTCTTTTTAATGGAGGAATGGAGAAAGAACAACTACGGAGAGAGGGAACGTTGTGCCCTGAGAGTGAAGGACCGGGTATGGAACATAGGCTTCTATGACACATACTGGAAGGTCAACACCTGTGATGTTCCATTGTGTTTAACTCGTGTCAAAACCCTTCAAATGTACGAGGGAACTGTGCTACAGTACTTTCCCACGACAATAATGAGTCTGTGCTAATTTGGAAACTGTAGGACCTGTCTGTTTAGCAATCAGAGAGAGTATCGTACAGGACCCTGACGGGTTATTCTTAGGAAGGTATCTTTTCAGGGATCCTAGTTAAAGTGTGTTCTCATTCTTAACAGTGTCTCCTACTCTGAGGAATGATGATAGAATGCGGACGGACTTTGGGCACATTAGGTACTGTGAGTAAAGTGCAGGCTATGGCGCTTAGGCATCCCAAACACATATTAGATAATCAAGACCAGTGGTGATCCGCACTTTCTTTCTGAGTAAAAAACGCTTCTAGCATTGTGATGGAAGTGTGCTTTAGGAGGGATTCGTTGCTGTGTTGCGTCTGTTAGAAAAGGAAGCTCTTGGGACTGACTCTGCGGTAACTGCAATAGGCGTACATAGGGCTCTAGTATCATACGTCTATCCGTTGGACTATAGCAAGTTCTGTTTAAGGGAAACTCTTTCAGGCTGAATCGCACTTCTCACAGTGTCTTATCAGCGGAGGAATAGAGAAAGAACAACTATGGACAGAGGGAACGTTTTGCCCTGAGAGTGAAGGACCGGGTATGGAACATAGGCCTCTATGACACATACTGGAAGGTCAACACCTGTGATGTTCCATTGTGTATAACTCGTCTCAAAACCCTTCAGATGTACGAGGGAACTGTGCTACAGTATTTTCCCAGGACAGGAATGAGTCTGTGCTAAGTTGGAAACTGTAAGACCTGTCCGTGTAGCAATCATAAAGAGTATTGTACAGGACCCTGACGGGTTATTCTTAGGAAGGTATCTTTTCAGGGATCCTAGTTAAAGTGTGTTCTCATTCATAACAGTGTCTCCTCCTTTGAGGAATGATGATAGAACACGGACGGACTATGGGCATCTTAGGTACTCTGAGTAAAGTGCAGGCTATGTCGCTTAGGCATCCCAAACTCATATTGCATGCTCACGACCAGTGGTGATCCGCACTTTCTTTCAGTGTTAAAAACGCTTCCAACATTGTGAGGGAAGTGTGCTTTAGGAGGGATTCGTTGCAGTGTTGCGTCTGATAAAGAAGGAAGCTCTTGGGACTGACTATGCGATCACTGCAATAGGCGCACATAGGGCTCTAGTATCAGACGTCTATCCGTTGGACTATAGCAAGTTCTGTTTAAGGGAAACTCCATCAAACGGAATCGCACTTCTCACAGTGTCTTTTCAGAGGGGGAAAGGATATAGAACAACTAAGGGGAGGGAACGTTGTGCCCTGAGAGTGAATGACAGCTTAGGGCACATAGGCCTCTATGACACATACTGGAAGGTCAACACCTGTGATGTTCCACTGTGTCTAGCTTGTCTCAAACACTTCAAATGTACGAGGGAACTTTGCTACTGTACGTTCTCACGACAGGTTTGAGTCTGTGGTCTGTAGGAAACATTAGGACCTGTCTGTGTAGCAATCATAAACTATCACATACAGGACCATGACAAGTGATTCTTAGGAAGGTATCTTTTCAGGGATCCTACTTAAAGTGCATTCTCATTCATCACAGAGTCTCCTCCTTTCAGGAATGATGATAGAACACGGACGGACTATGGGCACCTTAGGTACTGTGAGTAAAGTGCAGGCTATGGCGCTTAGGCATCCCAAACTCATATTGGATGCTCACGACCAGTGGTGATCCGCACTTTCTTTCAGTGTTAAAAACGCTTCCAACATTGTGAGGGAAGTGTGCTTTAGGAGGGATTCGTTGCACTGTTGCGTCTGTTAAAGAAGGAAGCGCTTGGGACTGACTCTGCGGTAACTGCAATAGGCGCACATAGGGCTCTAGTCACAGACGTCTTTCCCTTGGACTATAGCAAGTTCTGTTTAAGGGAAACTCCTTCAGGCGGAATCGCACTTCTCCCAGTGTCTTTTTAATGGAGGAATGGAGAAAGAACAACTACGGAGAGAGGGAACGTTGTGCCCTTCGAGTGAAGGAAAGGGTATGGAACATAGGCCTCTAAGACACATACTGGAAAGTCAACAGCTGTGATGTTCCACTGTGTCTAACTCGTCTCAAAACACTTAAAATGCAGGAGGGAACTGTGCTACTGTACGTTCTCACTTCAGGAATGAGTCTGTGCTAAGTTGGAAACTGGAGGGCCTGTCTGAGTAGCAATCATAGAGAGATTCGTACAGGACCCTTTCAGGTTATTCTTAGGAAGGTATCTTTTCAGGGATCCACTTAAAATGTGTTCTCATTGATAATAGTATCTCCTTCTTTGAGGAATGATGATAGAATGTGGACGGACCATGGGCACATTATATACTGTGAGTAAAGTGCAGGCTATGGCGCTTAGGCATCCCAAACACATATTCGATGATCAAGACCAGTGGTGATCCCCACGTTCTTTCTCTGTAAAAAACGCTTTCAACATTGTGAGGGAAGTGTGCTTTAGGAGGGATTCGTTGCAGTGTTGCGTCTGTTAAAGAAGGAAGCTCTTGGGACTGACTCTGCGGTAACTGCAATAGGCGCACATAGGGCTCTAGTATCAGACTTCTATGCGTTGGACTATAGCAAGCTCTGTTTAAGGGAAACTCTTTCAGGCTGAATCGCACTTCTCACAGTGTCTTATCAGCGGAGGAATAGAGAAAGAACAACTATGGACAGAGGGAACGTTGTGCCCTGAGAGTGAAGGACCGGGTATGGAACATAGGCTTCTATGACACATACTGGAAGGTCAACACCTGTGATGTTCCATTGTGTCTAACTCGTGTCAAAACCCTTCAAATGTACGAGGGAACTGTGCTACAGTACTTTCCCACGACAATAATGAGTCTGTGCTAAGTTTGAAACTGTAGGACCTGTCTGTGCAGCAATCAGAGAGAGTATCGTACAGGACCCTGACGGGTTATTCTTAGGAAGGTATCTTTTCAGGGATCCTAGTTAAAGTGTGTTCTCATTCTTAACAGTGTCTCCTACTCTGAGGAATGATGATAGAATGCGGACGGACTTTGGGCACATTAGGTACTGTGAGTAAAGTGCAGGCTATGGCGCTTAGGCATCCCAAACACATATTACATAATCAAGACCAGTGGTGATCCGCACTTTCTTTCTGAGTAAAAAACGCTTCCAGCATTGTGATGGAAGTGTGCTTTAGGAGGGATTCGTTGCTGTGTTGCGTCTGTTAGAAAAGGAAGCTCTTGGGACTGACTCTGCAGTAACTGCAATAGGCGTACATAGGGCTCTAGTATCATACGTCTATCCGTTGGACTATAGCAAGTTCTGTTTAAGGGAAACTCTTTCAGGCTGAATCGCACTTCTCACAGTGTCTTATCAGCGGAGGAATAGTGAAAGAACAACTATGGACAGAGGGAACGTTTTGCCCTGAGAGTGAAGGACCGGGTATGGAATATAGGCCTCTATGACACATACTGGAAGGTCAACACCTGTGATGTTCCATTGTGTATAACTCGTCTCAAAACCCTTCAGATGTACGAGGGAACTGTGCTACAGTATTTTCCCAGGACAGGAATGAGTCTGTGCTAAGTTGGAAACTGTAAGACCTGTCCGTGTAGCAATCATAGAGAGTATTGTACAGGACCCTGACGGGTTATTCTTAGGAAGGTATCTTTTCAGGGATCCTAGTTAAAGTGTGTTCTCATTCATAACAGTGTCTCCTCCTTTGAGGAATGATGATAGAACACGGACGGACTATGGGCATCTTAGGTACTCTGAGTGAAGTGCAGGCTATGGCGCTTAGGCATCCCAAACTCATATTGCATGCTCACGACCAGTGGTGATCCGCACTTTCTTTCAGTGTTAAAAACGCTTCCAACATTGTGAGGGAAGTGTGCTTTAGGAGGGATTCGTTGCACTGTTGCGTCTGATAAAGAAGGAAGCTCTTGGGACTGACTATGCGATCACTGCAATAGGCGCACATAGGGCTCTAGTATCAGACGTCTATCCGTTGGACTATAGCAAGTTCTGTTTAAGGGAAACTCCATCAAACGGAATCGCACTTCTCACAGTGTCTTTTCAGAGGGGGAAAGGATATAGAACAACTAAGGGGAGGGAACGTTGTGCCCTGAGAGTGAATGACAGCTTAGGACACATAGGCCTCTATGACACATACTGGAAGGTCAACACCTGTGATGTTCCACTGTGTCTAGCTTGTCTCAAACACTTCAAATGTACGAGGGAACTTTGCTACTGTACGTTCTCACGACAGGTTTGAGTCTGTGCTCTGTAGGAAACATTAGGACTGTCTGTGTAGCAATCATAAACTATCACATACAGGACCATGACAAGTGATTCTTAGGAAGGTATCTTTTCAGGGATCCTACTTAAAGTGCGTTCTCATTCATCACAGAGTCTCCTCCTTTCAGGAATGATGATAGAACACGGACGGACTATGGGCACCTTAGGTACTGTGAGTAAAGTGCAGGCTATGGCGCTTAGGCATCCCAAACTCATATTGGATGCTCACGACCAGTGGTGATCCGCACTTTCTTTCAGTGTTAAAAACGCTTCCAACATTGTGAGGGAAGTGTGCTTTAGGAGGGATTCGTTGCAGTGTTGCGTCTGTTAAAGAAGGAAGCGCTTGGGACTGACTCTGCGGTAACTGCAATAGGCGCACATAGGGCTCTAGTAACAGACGTCTATCCCTTGGACTATAGCAAGTTCTGTTTAAGGGAAACTCCTTCAGGCGGAATCGCACTTCTCCCAGTGTCTTTTTAATGGCGGAATGGAGAAAGAACAACTACGGAGAGAGGGAACGTTGTGCCCTTCGAGTGAAGGAAAGGGTATGGAACATAGGCCTCTAAGACACATACTGGAAAGTCAACAGCTGTGATGTTCCACTGTGTCTAACTCGTCTCAAAACACTTAAAATGCAGGAGGGAACTGTGCTACTGTACGTTCTCACTTCAGGAATGAGTCTGTGCTAAGTTGGAAACTGGAGGGCCTGTCTGAGTAGCAATCATAGAGAGATTCGTACAGGACCCTTTCAGGTTATTCTTAGGAAGGTATCTTTTCAGGGATCCTACTTAAAATGTGTTCTCATTGATAATAGTATCTCCTTCTTTGAGGAATGATGATAGAATGTGGACGGACCATGGGCACATTACATACTGTGAGTAAAGTGCAGGCTATGGCGCTTAGGCATCCCAAACACATATTCGATGATCAAGACCAGTGGTGATCCCCACGTTCTTTCTCTGTAAAAAACGCTTTCAACATTGTGAGGGAAGTGTGCTTTAGGAGGGATTCGTTGCAGTGTTGCGTCTGTTAAAGAAGGAAGCTCTTGGGACTGACTCTGCGGTAACTGCAGTAGGCGCACATAGGGCTCTAGTATCAGACGTCTATCCGTTGGACTATAGCAAGCTCTGTTTAAGGGAAACTCTTTCAGGCTGAATCGCACTTCTCACAGTGTCTTATCAGCGGAGGAATAGAGAAAGAACAACTATGGACAGAGGGAACGTTGTGCCCTGAGAGTGAAGGACCGGGTATGCAACATAGGCTTCTATGACACATACTGGAAGGTCAACACCTGTGATGTTCCATTGTGTCTAACTCGTGTCAAAACCCTTCAAATGTACGAGGGAACTGTGCTACAGTACTTTCCCACGACAATAATGAGTCTGTGCTAAGTTGGAAACTGTAGGACCTGTCTGTGCAGCAATCAGAGAGAGTATCGTACAGGACCCTGACGGGTTATTCTTAGGAAGGTATCTTTTCAGGGATCCTAGTTAAAGTGTGTTCTCATTCTTAACAGTGTCTCCTACTCTGAGGAATGATGATAGAATGCGGACGGACTTTGGGCACATTAGGTACTGTGAGTAAAGTGCAGGCTATGGCGCTTAGGCATCCCAAACACATATTAGATAATCAAGACCAGTGGTGATCCGCACTTTCTTTCTGAGTAAAAAACGCTTCCAGCATTGTGATGGAAGTGTGCTTTAGGAGGGATTCGTTGCTGTGTTGCGTCTGTTAGAAAAGGAAGCTCTTGGGACTGACTCTGCGGTAACTGCAATAGGCGTACATAGGGCTCTAGTATCATACGTCTATCCGTTGGACTATAGCAAGTTCTGTTTAAGGGAAACTCTTTCAGGCTGAATCGCACTTCTCACAGTGTCTTATCAGCGGAGGAATAGAGAAAGAACAACTATGGACAGAGGGAACGTTTTGCCCTGAGAGTGAAGGACCGGGTATGGAATATAGGCCTCTATGACACATACTGGAAGGTCAACACCTGTGATGTTCCATTGTGTATAACTCGTCTCAAAACCCTTCAGATGTACGAGGGAACTGTGCTACAGTATTTTCCCAGGACAGGAATGAGTCTGTGCTAAGTTGGAAACTGTAAGACCTGTCCGTGTAGCAATCATAGAGAGTATTGTACAGGACCCTGACGGGTTATTCTTAGGAAGGTATCTTTCCAGGGATCCTAGTTAAAGTGTGTTCTCATTCATAACAGTGTCTCCTCCTTTGAGGAATGATGATAGAACACGGACGGACTATGGGCATCTTAGGTACTCTGAGTAAAGTGCAGGCTATGGCGCTTAGGCATCCCAAACTCATATTGCATGCTCACGACCAGTGGTGATCCGCACTTTCTTTCAGTGTTAAAAACGCTTCCAACATTGTGAGGGAAGTGTGCTTTAGGAGGGATTCGTTGCACTGTTGCGTCTGATAAAGAAGGAAGCTCTTGGGACTGACTCTGCGGTAACTGCAATAGGCACACATAGGGCTCTAGTATCAGACGTCTATCCGTTGGACTATAGCAAGTTCTGTTTAGGGGAAACTCCATCAAACGGAATCGCACTTCTCACAGTGTCTTTTCAGAGGGGGAAAGGATATAGAACAACTAAGGGGAGGGAACGTTGTGCCCTGAGAGTAAATGACAGCTTAGGGCACATAGGCCTCTATGACACATACTGGAAGGTCAACACCTGTGATGTTCCACTGTGTCTAGCTTGTCTCAAACACTTCAAATGTACGAGGGAACTTTGCTACTGTACGTTCTCACGACAGGTTTGAGTCTGTGCTCTGTAGGAAACATTAGGACTGTCTGTGTAGCAATCATAAACTATCACATACAGGACCATGACAAGTGATTCTTAGGAAGGTATCTTTTCAGGGATCCTACTTAAAGTGCGTTCTCATTCATCACAGAGTCTCCTCCTTTCAGGAATGATGATAGAACACGGACGGACTATGGGCACCTTAGGTACTGTGAGTAAAGTGCAGGCTATGGCGCTTAGGCATCCCAAATTCATATTGGATGCTCACGACCAGTGGTGATCCGCACTTTCTTTCAGTGTTAAAAACGCTTCCAACATTGTGAGGGAAGTGTGCTTTAGGAGGGATTCGTTGCACTGTTGCGTCTGTTAAAGAAGGAAGCGCTTGGGACTGACTCTACGGTAACTGCAATAGGCGCACATAGGGCACTAGTAACAGACGTCTATCCCTTGGACTATAGCAAGTTCTGTTTAAGGGAAACTCCTTCAGGCGGAATCGCACTTCTCCCAGTGTCTTTTTAATGGAGGAATGGAGAAAGAACAACTATGGACAGAGGGAACGTTGTGCCCTGAGAGTGAAGGACCGGGTATGGAACATAGGCTTCTATGACACATACTGGAAGGTCAACACCTGTGATGTTCCATTGTGTCTAACTCGTGTCAAAACCCTTCAAATGTACGATGGAACTGTGCTACAGTACTTTCCCACGACAATAATGAGTCTGTGCTAAGTTGGAAACTGTAGGACCTGTCTGTGCAGCAATCAGAGAGAGTATCGTACTGGACCCTGACGGGTTATTCTTAGGAAGGTATCTTTTCAGGGATCCTAGTTAAAGTGTGTTCTCATTCTTAACAGTGTCTCCTACTCTGAGGAATGATGATAGAATGCGGACGGACTTTGGGCACATTAGGTACTGTGAGTAAAGTGCAGGCTATGGCGCTTAGGCATCCCAAACACATATTAGATAATCAAGACCAGTGGTGACCCGCACTTTCTTTCAGAGTAAAAAACGCTTCCAGCATTGTGATGGAAGTGTGCTTTAGGAGGGATTCGTTGCTGTGTTGCGTCTGTTAGAAAAGGAAGCTCTTGGGACTGACTCTGCGGTAACTGCAATAGGCGTACATAGGGCTCTAGTATCATACGTCTATCCGTTGGACTATAGCAAGTTCTGTTTAAGGGAAACTCTTTCAGGCTGAATCGCACTTCTCACAGTGTCTTATCAGTGGAGGAATAGAGAAAGAACAACTATGGACAGAGGGAACGTTTTGCCCTGAGAGTGAAGGACCGGGTATGGAACATAGGCCTCTATGACACATACTGGAAGGTCAACACCTGTGATGTTCCATTGTGTATAACTCGTCTCAAAACCCTTCAGATGTACGAGGGAACTGTGCTACAGTATTTTCCCAGGACAGGAATGAGTCTGTGCTAAGTTGGAAACTGTAAGACCTGTCCGTGTAGCAATCATAGAGAGTATTTTACAGGACCCTGACGGGTTATTCTTAGGAAGGTATCTTTTCAGGGATCCTAGTTAAAGTGTGTTCTCATTCATAACAGTGTCTCCTCCTTTGAGGAATGATGATAGAACACGGACGGTCTATGGGCATCTTAGGTACTCTGAGTAAAGTGCAGGCTATGTCGCTTAGGCATCCCAAACTCATATTGCATGCTCACGACCAGTGGTGATCCGCACTTTCTTTCAGTGTTAAAAACGCTTCCAACATTGTGAGGGAAGTGTGCTTTAGGAGGGATTCGTTGCAGTGTTGCGTCTGATAAAGAAGGAAGCTCTTGGGACTGACTATGCGATCACTGCAATAGGCGCACATAGGGCTCTAGTATCAGACGTCTATCCGTTGGACTATAGCAAGTTCTGTTTAAGGGAAACTCCATCAAACGGAATCGCACTTCTCACAGTGTCTTTTCAGAGGGGGAAAGGATATAGAACAACTAAGGGGAGGGAACGTTGTGCCCTGAGAGTGAATGACAGCTTATGGCACATAGGCCTCTATGACACATACTGGAAGGTCAACACCTGTGATGTTCCACTGTGTCTAGCTTGTCTCAAACACTTCAAATGTACGAGGGAACTTTGCTACTGTACGTTCTCACGACAGGTTTGAGTCTGTGCTCTGTAGGAAACATTAGGACCTGTCTGTGTAGCAATCATAAACTATCACATACAGGACCATGACAAGTGATTCTTAGGAAGGTATCTTTTCAGGGATCCTACATAAAGTGCGTTCTCATTCATCACAGATTCTCCTCCTTTCAGGAATGATGATAGAACACGGACGGACTATGGGCACCTTAGGTACTGTGAGTAAAGTGCAGGCTATGGCGCTTAGGCATCCCAAACTCATATTGGATGCTCACGAGCAGTGGTGATCCGCACTTTCTTTCAGTGTTAAAAACGCTTCCAACATTGTGAGGGAAGTGTGCTTTAGGAGGGATTCGTTGCACTGTTGCGTCTGTTAAAGAAGGAAGCGCTTGGGACTGACTCTGCGGTAACTGAAATAGGCGCACATAGGGCTCTAGTCACAGACGTCTATCCCTTGGACTATAGCAAGTTCTGTTTAAGGGAAACTCCATCAGGCGGAATCACACTTCTCCCAGTGTCTTTTTAATGGAGGAATGGAGAAAGAACAACTACGGAGAGAGGGAACTTTGTGCCCTTAGAGTGAAGGAAAGGGTATGGAACATAGGCCTCTAAGACACATACTGGAAAGTCAACAGCTGTGATGTTCCACTGTGTCTAACTCGTCTCAAAACACTTAAAATGCAGGAGGGAACTGTGCTACTGTACGTTCTCACTTCAGGAATGAGTCTGTGCTAAGTTGGAAACTGGAGGGCCTGTCTGAGTAGCAATCATAGAGAGATTCGTACAGGACCCTTTCAGGTTATTCTTAGGAAGGTATCTTTTCAGGGATCCTACTTAAAATGTGTTCTCATTGATAATAGTATCTGCTTCTTTGAGGAATGATGATAGAATGTGGACGGACCATGGGCACATTATATACTGTGAGTAAAGTGCAGGCTATGGCGCTTAGGCATCCCAAACACATATTCGATGATCAAGACCAGTGGTGATCCCCACGTTCTTTCTCTGTAAAAAACGCTTTCAACATTGTGAGGGAAGTGTGCTTTAGGAGGGATTCGTTGCAGTGTTGCGTCTGTTAAAGAAGGAAGCTCTTGGGACTGACTCTGCGGTAACTGCAATAGGCGCACATAGGGCTCTAGTATCAGACGTCTATCCGTTGGACTATAGCAAGCTCTGTTTAAGGGAAACTCTTTCAGGCTGAATCGCACTTCTCACAGTGTCTTATCAGCGGAGGAATAGAGAAAGAACAACTATGGACAGAGGGAATTTGTGCCCTGAGAGTGAAGGACCGGGTATGCAACATAGGCTTCTATGACACATACTGGAAGGTCAACACCTGTGATGTTCCATTGTGTCTAACTCGTGTCAAAACCCTTCAAATGTACGAGGAAACTGTGCTACAGTACTTTCCCACGACAATAATGAGTCTGTGCTAAGTTGGAAACTGTAGGACCTGTCTGTGCAGCAATCAGAGAGAGTATCGTACAGGACCCTGACGGGTTATTCTTAGGAAGGTATCTTTTCAGGGATCCTAGTTAAAGTCTGTTCTCATTCTTAACAGTGTCTCCTACTCTGAGGAATGATGATAGAATGCGGACGGACTTTGGGCACATTAGGTACTGTGAGTAAAGTGCAGGCTATGGCGCTTAGGCATCCCAAACACTTATTAGATATTCAAGACCAGTGGTGATCCGCACTTTCTTTCTGAGTAAAAAACGCTTCCAGCATTGTGATGGAAGTGTGCTTTAGGAGGGATTCGTTGCTGTGTTGCGTCTGTTAGAAAAGGAAGCTCTTGGGACTGACTCTGCGGTAACTGCAATAGGCGTACATAGGGCTCTAGTATCATACGTCTATCCGTTGGACTATAGCAAGTTCTGTTTAAGGGAAACTCTTTCAGGCTGAATCGCACTTCTCACAGTGTCTTATCAGCGGAGGATAGAGAAAGAACAACTATGGACAGAGGGAACGTTTTGCCCTGAGAGTGAAGGACCGGGTATGGAATATAGGCCTCTATGACACATACTGGAAGGTCAACACCTGTGATGTTCCATTGTGTATAACTCGTCTCAAAACCCTTCAGATGTACGAGGGAACTGTGCTACAGTATTTTCCCAGGACAGGAATGAGTCTGTGCTAAGTTGGAAACTGTAAGACCTGTCCGTGTAGCAATCATAGAGAGTATTGTACAGGACCCTGACGGGTTATTCTTAGGAAGGTATCTTTTCAGGGATCCTAGTTAAAGTGTGTTCTCATTCATAACAGTGTCTCCTCCTTTGAGGAATGATGATAGAACACGGACGGACTATGGGCATCTTAGGTACTCTGAGTAAAGTGCAGGCTATGTCGCTTAGGCATCCCAAACTCATATTGCATGCTCACGACCAGTGGTGATCCGCACTTTCTTTCAGTGTTAAAAACGCTTCCAACATTGTGAGGGAAGTGTGCTTTAGGAGGGATTCGTTGCAGTGTTGCGTCTGATAAAGAAGGAAGCTCTTGGGACTGACTATGCGATCACTGCAATAGGCGCACATAGGGCTCTAGTATCAGACGTCTATCCGTTGGACTATAGCAAGTTCTGTTTAAGGGAAACTCCATCAAACGGAATCGCACTTCTCACAGTGTCTTTTCAGAGGGGGAAAGGATATAGAACAACTAAGGGGAGGGAACGTTGTGCCCTGAGAGTGAATGACAGCTTAGGGCACATAGGCCTCTATGACACATACTGGAAGGTCAACACCTGTGATGTTCCACTGTGTCTAGCTTGTCTCAAACACTTCAAATGTACGAGGGAAATTTGCTACTGTACGTTCTCACGACAGGTTTGAGTCTGTGCTCTGTAGGAAACATTAGGACCTGTCTGTGTAGGAATCATAAACTATCACATACAGGACCATGACAAGTGATTCTTAGGAAGGTATCTTTTCAGGGATCCTACTTAAAGTGCGTTCTCATTCATCACAGAGTCTCCTCCTTTCAGGAATGATGATAGAACACGGACGGACTATGGGCACCTTAGGTACTGTGAGTAAAGTGCAGGCTATGGCGCTTAGGCATCCCAAACTCATATTGGATGCTCACGACCAGTGGTGATCCGCACTTTCTTTCAGTGTTAAAAACGCTTCCAACATTGTGAGGGAAGTGTGCTTTAGGAGGGATTCGTTGCACTGTTGCGTCTGTTAAAGAAGGAAGCGCTTGGGACTGACTCTGCGGTAACTGCAATAGGCGCACATAGGGCTCTAGTAACAGACGTCTATCCCTTGGACTATAGCAAGTTCTGTTTAAGGGAAACTCCTTCAGGCGGAATCGCACTTCTCCCAGTGTCTTTTTAATGGAGGAATGGAGAAAGAACAACTACGGAGAGAGGGAACGTTGTGCCCTTAGAGTGAAGGAAAGGGTATGCAACATAGGCCTCTAAGACACATACTGGAAAGTCAACAGCTGTGATGTTCCACTGTTTCTAACTCGTCTCAAAACACTTAAAATGCAGGAGGGAACTGTGCTACTGTACGTTCTCACTTCAGGAATGAGTCTGTGCTATGTTGGAAACTGGAGGGCCTGTCTGAGTAGCAATCATAGAGAGATTCGTACAGGACCCTTTCAGGTTATTCTTAGGAAGGTATCTTTTCAGGGATCCACTTAAAATGTGTTCTCATTGATAATAGTATCTCCTTCTTTGAGGAATGATGATAGAATGTGGACGGACCATGGGCACATTATATACTGTGAGTAAAGTGCAGGCTCTTTCTATGAAGCCAGCATTACCCTGATCCCCAAACCAGGCAAGGACCATACCAAAAAGGAGAATTTCAGACCAATATCACTGATGAATATGGATGCTAAGATTCTCAACAAGATCCTAGCCAACAGGATCCAACAACACATTAAAAAGATTATCCACCATGATCAGGTGGGATTCATCCCTGGGCTACAAGGATGGTTCAACATTCGTAAATCAATCAATGTGATACAACAAATTAATAGGAGAAGAGAGAAGAACCACATGGTCCTCTCAATTGATGCAGAAAAAGCATTTGACAAAATCCAACATCCGTTCCTGATTAAAACGCTTCAAAGTATAGGGATAGAGGGAACATTCCTGAACCTCATCAAATCTATCTATGAAAGACCCACAGCAAATATCATCCTCAATGGGAAAAAGCTTGCAGCCTTCCCGTTGAGATCAGGAACAAGACAAGGATGCCCACTTTCACCACTCTTGTTCAACATAGTATTAGAAGTCCTAGCAACAGCAATCAGACAACAGAGAGAAATAAAAGGTATCCAAATTGGTAATGAAGAAGTCAAACTCTCTCTCTTCGCAGATGACATGATTCTTTATATGGAAAACCCAAAAGACTCCACCCCCAAACTACTAGAACTCATACAGCAATTCAGCAGCGTGGCAGGATACAAAGTCAATGTGCAGAAATCAGTGGCTTTCTTATACACTAACAAGGAAAATACAGAAAGGGAAATTAGAGAATCGATTCCATTTACTATAGCACCAAGAACCATGAGATACCTGGGAATAAACCTAACTAAAGAGGTAAAGGATCTATACTTGAGGAACTATAGAACACTCATGAAAGAAATTGAAGAAGACACAAAAAGATGGAAGACCATTCCATGCTCTTGGATCGGAAGAATAAACATCGTTAAAATGTCTATACTGCCTAGAGCAATCTATACTTTTAATGCCATTCCGATCAAAATTCCACCGGCATTCTTCAAAGAGCTGGAGCAAATAATCCAAAAATTTGTATGGAATCAGAAGAGACCCCGAATTGCTAAGGAAACGTTGAAAAACAAAAATAAAGCTGGCGGCATCACCTTACCTGATTTCAAGCTTTATTACAAAGCTGTGATCACCAAGACAGCATGGTACTGGCATAAAAACAGACACATAGACCAGTGGAACAGAGTAGAGAGCCCTGATATGGACCCTCAACTCTATGGTCAATTAATCTTCGACAAAACAGGAAAAAATATACAGTGGAAAAAAGACAGTCTCTTCAATAAATGGTGCTGGGAAAACTGGACAGCTATATGTAGAAGAATGAAACTCGACCATTCTCTTACACCGTACACAAAGATCAACTCAAAATGGATAAAAGACCTCAACGTGAGACAGGAATCTATCAGAATCTTAGAGGAGAACATAGGCAGTAATCTCTTCGATATCAGCCACAGCAACTTCTTTCAAGATACGTCTCCAAAGGCAAAGGAAACAAAAGCGAAAATAGACTTCTGGGACTTCATCAAAATCAAAAGCTTCTGCACAGCAAAGGAAACAGTCAAAAAAACAAAGAGGCAACCCACGGAATGGGAGAAGATATTTGCAAATGACAGTACAGACAAAAGGTTGATATCCAGGATCTATAATGAACTCCTCAAACTCAACCCACACGAAACAGACAAACACATCAAAAAATGGGCAGAAGATATGAACAGACACTTCTCTAATCAAGAAATACAAATGGCTATCAGACACATGAAAAAATGCTCATCATCATTAGCCCTCAGGGAGATTCAAATTAAAACCACATTGAGATATCACCTTACACCAGTTAGAATGGCCAAAATTAACAAAACAGGAAACAACATGTGTTGGAGAGGATGTGGAGAAAGGGGAACCCTCTTCCACTGTTGGTGGGAATGCAAGTTGGTGCAGCCTCTTTGGAGAACAGTGTGGAGATTCCTCAAGAAATTAAAAATAGAGCTTCCCTACGACCCTGCAATTGCACTCCTGGGTATTTACCCCAAAGATACAGATGTCGTGAAAAGAAGGGCCATCTGTACCCCAATGTTTATAGCAGCAATGGCCACAGTCGCCAAACTATGGAAAGAACCAAGATGCCCTTCAACGGATGAATGGATAAGGAAGATGTGGTCCATATACACTATGGAGTATTATGCCTCCATCAGAAAGGACGAATATCCAACTTTTGTAGCAACATGGACGGGACTGGAAGAGATTATGCTGAGTGAAATCAGTCAAGCAGAGAGAGTCAATTATCATATGGTTTCACTCATTTGTGGAGCATAACCAATAGCATGGAGGAAAAGGGGCGTTAGAGAGTAGTAGGGAATTTGGGTAAATTGGAAGGGGAGGTGAACCATGAGAGACTATGGACTCTGAAAAACAGTCTGAGGGGTTTGAAGTGGCGGGGGGGTGGGAGGTTGGGGTACCAGGTGGTGGGTATTATAGAGGGCACAGCTTGCATGGAGCACTGGGTGTGGTGAAAAAATAATGAATACTGTTTTTCTGAAAATAAATAAATTGGGAAAAAAAAAAAAAAAGTGCAGGCTATGGCGCTTAGGCATCCCAAACACATATTCGATGATCAAGACCAGTGGTGATCCCCACGTTCTTTCTCTGTAAAAAACGCTTTCAACATTGTGAGGGAAGTGTGCTTTAGGAGGGATTCGTTGCAGTGTTGCGTCTGTTAAAGAAGGAAGCTCTTGGGACTGACTCTGCGGTAACTGCAATAGGCGCACATAGGGCTCTAGTATCAGACGTCTATCCGTTGGACTATAGCAAGCTCTGTTTAAGGGAAACTCTTTCAGGCTGAATCGCACTTCTCACAGTGTCTTATCAGCGGAGGAATAGAGAAAGAACAACTATGGACAGAGGGAACGTTGTGCCCTGAGAGTGAAGGACCGGGTATGCAACATAGGCTTCTATGACACATACTGGAAGGTCAACACCTGTGATGTTCCATTGTGTCTAACTCGTGTCAAAACCCTTCAAATGTACGAGGGAACTGTGCTACAGTACTTTCCCACGACAATAATGAGTCTGTGCTAAGTTGGAAACTGTAGGACCTGTCTGTGCAGCAATCAGAGAGAGTATCGTACAGGACCCTGACGGGTTATTCTTAGGAAGGTATCTTTTCAGGGATCCTAGTTAAAGTGTGTTCTCATTCTTAACAGTGTCTCCTACTCTGAGGAATGATGATAGAATGCGGACGGACTTTGGGCACATTAGGTACTGTGAGTAAAGTGCAGGCTATGGCGCTTAGGCATCCCAAACACATATTAGATAATCAAGACCAGTGGTGATCCGCACTTTCTTTCTGAGTAAAAAACGCTTCCAGCATTGTGATGGAAGTGTGCTTTAGGAGGGATTCGTTGCTGTGTTGCGTCTGTTAGAAAAGGAAGCTCTTGGGACTGACTCTGCGGTAACTGCAATAGGCGTACATAGGGCTCTAGTATCATACGTCTATCCGTTGGACTATAGCAAGTTCTGTTTAAGGGAAACTCTTTCAGGCTGAATCGCACTTCTCACAGTGTCTTATCAGCGGAGGAATAGAGAAAGAACAACTATGGACAGAGGGAACGTTTTGCCCTGAGAGTGAAGGACCGGGTATGGAATATAGGCCTCTATGACACATACTGGAAGGTCAACACCTGTGATGTTCCATTGTGTATAACTCGTCTCAAAACCCTTCAGATGTACGAGGGAACTGTGCTACAGTATTTTCCCAGGACAGGAATGAGTCTGTGCTAAGTTGGAAACTGTAAGACCTGTCCGTGTAGCAATCATAGAGAGTATTGTACAGGACCCTGACGGGTTATTCTTAGGAAGGTATCTTTCCAGGGATCCTAGTTAAAGTGTGTTCTCATTCATAACAGTGTCTCCTCCTTTGAGGAATGATGATAGAACACGGACGGACTATGGGCATCTTAGGTACTCTGAGTAAAGTGCAGGCTATGGCGCTTAGGCATCCCAAACTCATATTGCATGCTCACGACCAGTGGTGATCCGCACTTTCTTTCAGTGTTAAAAACGCTTCCAACATTGTGAGGGAAGTGTGCTTTAGGAGGGATTCGTTGCAGTGTTGCGTTTGATAAAGAAGGAAGCTCTTGGGACTGACTATGCGATCACTGCAATAGGCGCACATAGGGCTCTAGTATCAGACGTCTATCCGTTGGACTATAGCAAGTTCTGTTTAAGGGAAACTCCATCAAACGGAATCGCACTTCTCACAGTGTCTTTTCAGAGGGGGAAAGGATATAGAACAACTAAGGGGAGGGAACGTTGTGCCCTGAGAGTGAATGACAGCTTATGGCACATAGGCCTCTATGACACATACTGGAAGGTCAACACCTGTGATGTTCCACTGTGTCTAGCTTGTCTCAAACACTTCAAATGTACGAGGGAACTTTGCTACTGTACGTTCTCACGACAGGTTTGAGTCTGTGCTCTGTAGGAAACATTAGGACTGTCTGTGTAGCAATCATAAACTATCACATACAGGACCATGACAAGTGATTCTTAGGAAGGTATCTTTTCAGGGATCCTACTTAAAGTGCGTTCTCATTCATCACAGAGTCTCCTCCTTTCAGGAATGATGAAGAAAACGGACGGACTATGGGCACCTTAGGTACTGTGAGTAAAGTGCAGGCTATGGCGCTTAGGCATCCCAAATTCATATTGGATGCTCACGACCAGTGGTGATCCGCACTTTCTTTCAGTGTTAAAAACGCTTCCAACATTGTGAGGGAAGTGGGCTTTAGGAGGGATTCGTTGCACTGTTGCGTCTGTTAAAGAAGGAAGCGCTTGGGACTGACTCTACGGTAACTGCAATAGGCGCACATAGGGCACTAGTAACAGACGTCTATCCCTTGGACTATAGCAACTTCTGTTTAAGGGAAACTCCTTCAGGCGGAATCGCACTTCTCCCAGTGTCTTTTTAATGGAGGAATGGAGAAAGAACAACTATGGACAGAGGGAACGTTGTGCCCTGAGAGTGAAGGACCGGGTATGGAACATAGGCTTCTATGACACATACTGGAAGGTCAACACCTGTGATGTTCCATTGTGTCTAACTCGTGTCAAAACCCTTCAAATGTACGAGGGAACTGTGCTACAGTACTTTCCCACGACAATAATGAGTCTGTGCTAAGTTGGAAACTGTAGGACCTGTCTGTGCAGCAATCAGAGAGAGTATCGTACTGGACCCTGTCGGGTTATTCTTAGGAAGGTATCTTTTCAGGGATCCTAGTTAAAGTGTGTTCTCATTCTTAACAGTGTCTCCTACTCTGAGGAATGATGATAGAATGCGGACGGACTTTGGGCACATTAGGTACTGTGAGTAAAGTGCAGGCTATGGCGCTTAGGCATCCCAAACACATATTAGATAATCAAGACCAGTGGTGATCCGCACTTTCTTTCTGAGTAAAAAACGCTTCCAGCATTGTGATGGAAGTGTGCTTTAGGAGGGATTCGTTGCTGTGTTGCGTCTGTTAGAAAAGGAAGCTCTTGGGACTGACTCTGCGGTAAATGCAATAGGCGTACATAGGGCTCTAGTATCATACGTCTATCCGTTGGACTATAGCAAGTTCTGTTTAAGGGAATCTCTTTCAGGCTGAATCGCACTTCTCACAGTGTCTTATCAGCGGAGGAATAGAGAAAGAACAACTATGGACAGAGGGAACGTTTTGCCCTGAGAGTGAAGGACCGGGTATGGAACATAGGCCTCTATGACACATACTGGAAGGTCAACACCTGTGATGTTCCATTGTGTATAACTCGTCTCAAAACCCTTCAGATGTACGAGGGAACTGTGCTACAGTATTTTCCCAGGACAGGAATGAGTCTTTGCTAAGTTGGAAACTGTAAGACCTGTCCGTGTAGCAATCATAGAGAGTATTGTACAGGACCCTGACGGGTTATTCTTAGGAAGGTATCTTTTCAGGGATCCTAGTTAAAGTGTGTTCTCATTCATAACAGTGTCTCCTCCTTTGAGGAATGATGATAGAACACGGACGGACTATGGGCATCTTAGGTACTCTGAGTAAAGTGCAGGCTATGGCGCTTAGGCATCCCAAACTCATATTGCATGCTCACGACCAGTGGTGATCCGCACTTTCTTTCAGTGTTAAAAACGCTTCCAACATTGTGAGGGAAGTGTGCTTTAGGAGGGATTCGTTGCACTGTTGCGTCTGATAAAGAAGGAAGCTCTTGGGACTGACTATGCGATCACTGCAATAGGCGCACATAGGGCTCTAGTATCAGACGTCTATCTGTTGGACTATAGCAAGTTCTGTTTAAGGGAAACTCCATCAAACGGAATCGCACTTCTCACAGTGTCTTTTCAGAGGGGGAAAGGATATAGAACAACTAAGGGGAGGGAACGTTGTGCCCTGAGAGTGAATGACAGCTTAGGGCACATAGGCCTCTATGACACATACTGGAAGGTCAACACCTGTGATGTTCCACTGTGTCTAGCGTGTCTCAAACACTTCAAATGTACGAGGGAACTTTGCTACTGTACGTTCTCACGACAGGTTTGAGTCTGTGCTCTGTAGGAAACATTAGGACCTGTCTGTGTAGGAATCATAAACTATCACATACAGGACCATGACAAGTGATTCTTAGGAAGGTATCTTTTCAGGGATCCTACTTAAAGTGCGTTCTCATTCATCACAGAGTCTCCTCCTTTCAGGAATGATGATAGAACACGGACGGACTATGGGCACCTTAGGTACTGTGAGTAAAGTGCAGGCTATGGCGCTTAGGCATCCCAAACTCTATTGGATGCTCACGAGCAGTGGTGATCCGCACTTTCTTTCAGTGTTAAAAAAGCTTCCAAAATTGTGAGGGAAGTGTGCTTTAGGAGGGATTCGTTGCAGTGTTGCGTCTGTTAAAGAAGGAAGCGCTTGGGACTGACTCTGCGGTAACTGCAATAGGCGCACATAGGGCTCTAGTAACAGACGTCTATCCCTTGGACTATAGCAAGTTCTGTTTAAGGGAAACTCCTTCAGGCGGAATCCACTTCTCCCAGTGTCTTTTTAATGGAGGAATGGAGAAAGAACAACTACGGAGAGAGGGAACGTTGTGCCCTTCGAGTGAAGGAAAGGGTATGGAACATAGGCCTCTAAGACACATACTGGAAAGTCAACAGCTGTGATGTTCCACTGTGTCTAACTCGTCTCAAAACACTTAAAATGCAGGAGGGAACTGTGCTACTGTACGTTCTCACTTCAGGAATGAGTCTGTGCTAAGTTGGAAACTGGAGGGCCTGTCTGAGTAGCAATCATAGAGAGATTCGTACAGGACCCTTTCAGGTTATTCTTAGGAAGGTATCTTTTCAGGGATCCACTTAAAATGTGTTCTCATTGATAATAGTATCTCCTTCTTTGAGGAATGATGATAGAATGTGGACGGACCATGGGCACATTATATACTGTGAGTAAAGTGCAGGCTATGGCGCTTAGGCATCCCAAACACATATTCGATGATCAAGACCAGTGGTGATCCCCACGTTCTTTCTCTGTAAAAAACGCTTTCAACATTGTGAGGGAAGTGTGCTTTAGGAGGGATTCGTTGCAGTGTTGCGTCTGTTAAAGAAGGAAGCTCTTGGGACTGACTCTGCGGTAACTGCAATAGGCGCACATAGGGCTCTAGTATCAGACGTCTATCCGTTGGACTATAGCAAGCTCAGTTTAAGGGAAACTCTTTCAGGCTGAATCGCACTTCTCACAGTGTCTTATCAGCGGAGGAATAGAGAAAGAACAACTATGGACAGAGGGAACGTTGTGCCCTGAGAGTGAAGGACCAGGTATGGAACATAGGCTTCTATAACACATACTGGAAGGTCAACACCTGTGATGTTCCATTGTGTCTAACTCGTGTCAAAACCCTTCAAATGTACGAGGGAACTGTGCTACAGTACTTTCCCACGACAATAATGAGTCTGTGCTAAGTTGGAAACTGTAGGACCTGTCTGTGCAGCAATCAGATAGAGTATCGTACAGGACCCTGACGGGTTATTCTTAGGAAGGTATCTTTTCAGGGATCCTAGATAAAGTATGTTCTCATTCTTAACAGTGTCTCCTACTCTGAGGAATGATGATAGAATGCGGACGGACTTTGGGCACATTAGGTACTGTGAGTAAAGTGCAGGCTATGGCGCTTAGGCATCAAACACATATTAGATAATCAAGACCAGTGGTGATCCGCACATTCTTTCTGAGTAAAATACGCTTCCAGCATTGTGATGGAAGTGTGCTTTAGGAGGGATTCGTTGCTGTGTTGCGTCTGTTAGAAAAGGAAGCTCTTGGGACTGACTCTGCGGTAACTGCAATAGGCGTACATAGGGCTCTAGTATCATACGTCTATCCGTTGGACTATAGCAAGATCTGTTTAAGGGAAACTCTTTCAGGCTGAATCGCACTTCTCACAGTGTCTTATCAGCGGAGGAATAGAGAAAGAACAACTATGGACAGAGGGAACGATTTGCCCTGAGAGTGAAGGACCGGGTATGGAACATAGGCCTCTATGACACATACTGGAAGGTCAACACCTGTGATGTTCCATTGTGTATAACTCGTCTCAAAACCCTTCAGATGTACGAGGGAACTGTGCTACAGTATTTTCCCAGGACAGGAATGAGTCTGTGCTAAGTTGGAAACTGTAAGACCTGTCCGTGTAGCAATCATAGAGAGTATTGTACAGGACCCGGACGGGTTATTCTTAGGAAGGTATCTTTTCAGGGATCCTAGTTAAAGTGTGTTCTCATTCATAACAGTGTCTCCACCTTTGAGGAATGATGATAGAACACGGACGGACTATGGGCATCTTAGGTACTCTGAGTAAAGTGCAGGCTATGGCGTTTAGGCATCCCAAACTCATATTGCATGCTCACGACCAGTGGTGATCCGCACTTTCTTTCAGTGTTAAAAACGCTTCCAACATTGTGAGGGAAGTGTGCTTTAGGAGGGATTCGTTGCAGTGTTGCGTCTGATAAAGAAGGAAGCTCTTGGGACTGACTATGCGATCACTGCAATAGGCGCACATAGGGCTCTAGTATCAGACGTCTATCCGTTGGACTATAGCAAGTTCTGTTTAAGGGAAACTCCATCAAACGGAATCGCACTTCTCACAGTGTCTTTTCAGAGGGGGAAAGGATATAGAACAACTAAGGGGAGGGAACGTTGTGCCCTGAGAGTGAATGACAGCTTAGGGCACATAGGCCTCTATGACACATACTGGAAGGTCAACACCTGTGATGTTCCACTGTGTCTAGCTTGTCTCAAACACTTCAAATGTAAGAGGGAACTTTGCTACTGTACGTTCTCACGACAGGTTTGAGTCTGTGCTCTGTAGGAAACATTAGGACCTGTCTGTGTAGCAATCATAAACTATCACATACAGGACCATGACAAGTGATTCTTAGGAAGGTATCTTTTCAGGGATCCTACTTAAAGTGCGTTCTCATTCATCACAGATTCTCCTCCTTTCAGGAATGATGATAGAACACGGACGGACTATGGGCACCTTAGGTACTGTGAGTAAAGTGCAGGCTATGGCGCTTAGGCATCCCAAACTCATATTGGATGCTCACGAGCAGTGGTGATCCGCACTTTCTTTCAGTGTTAAAAACGCTTCCAACATTGTGAGGGAAGTGTGCTTTAGGAGGGATTCGTTGCACTGTTGCGTCTGTTAAAGAAGGAAGCGCTTGGGACTGACTCTGCGGTAACTGCAATAGGCGCACATAGGGCTCTAGTAACTGACGTCTATCCCTTGGACTATAGCAAGTTCTGTTTAAGGGAAACTCCTTCAGGCGGAATCGCACTTCTCCCAGTGTCTTTTTAATGGAGGAATGGAGAAAGAACAACTACGGAGAGAGGGAACGTTGTGCCCTTAGAGTGAAGGAAAGGGTATGGAACATAGGCCTCTAAGACACATACTGGAAAGTCAACAGCTGTGATGTTCCACTGTGTCTAACTCGTCTCAAAACACTTAAAATGCAGGAGGGAACTGTGCTACTGTACGTTCTCACTTCAGGAATGAGTCTGTGCTAAGTTGGAAACTGGAGGGCCTGTCTGAGTAGCAATCATAGAGAGATTCGTACAGGACCCTTTCAGGTTATTCTTAGGAAGGTATCTTTTCAGGGATCCTACTTAAAATGTGTTCTCATTGATAATAGTATCTGCTTCTTTGAGGAATGATGATAGAATGTGGACGGACCATGGGCACATTATATACTGTGAGTAAAGTGCAGGCTATGGCGCTTAGGCATCCCAAACACATATTCGATGATCAAGACCAGTGGTGATCCCCACGTTCTTTCTCTGTAAAAAACGCTTTCAACATTGTGAGGGAAGTGTGCTTTAGGAGGGATTCGTTGCAGTGTTGCGTCTGTTAAAGAAGGAAGCTCTTGGGACTGACTCTAGGGTAACTGCAATAGGCGCACATAGGGCTCTAGTATCAGACGTCTATCCGTTGGACTATAGCAAGCTCTGTTTAAGGGAAACTCTTTCAGGCTGAATCGCACTTCTCACAGTGTCTTATCAGCGGAGGAATAGAGAAAGAACAACTATGGACAGAGGGAATTTGTGCCCTGAGAGTGAAGGACCGGGTATGGAACATAGGCTTCTATGACACATACTGGAAGGTCAACACCTGTGATGTTCCATTGTGTCTAACTCGTGTCAAAACCCTTCAAATGTACGAGGGAACTGTGCTACAGTACTTTCCCACGACAATAATGAGTCTGTGCTAAGTTGGAAACTGTAGGACCTGTCTGTGCAGCAATCAGAGAGAGTATCGTACAGGACCCTGACGGGTTATTCTTAGGAAGGTATCTTTTCAGGGATCCTAGTTAAAGTGTGTTCTCATTCTTAACAGTGTCTCCTACTCTGAGGAATGATGGTAGAATGCGGACGGACTTTGGGCACATTAGGTACTGTGAGTAAAGTGCAGGCTATGGCGCTTAGGCATCCCAAACACTTATTAGATATTCAAGACCAGTGGTGATCCGCACTTTCTTTCTGAGTAAAAAACGCTTCCAGCATTGTGATGGAAGTGTGCTTTAGGAGGGATTCGTTGTTGTGTTGCGTCTGTTAGAAAAGGAAGCTCTTGGGACTGACTCTGCGGTAACTGCAATAGACGTACATAGGGCTCTAGTATCATACGTCTATCCGTTGGACTATAGCAAGTTCTGTTTAAGGGAAACTCTTTCAGGCTGAATCGCACTTCTCACAGTGTCTTATCAGCGGAGGAACAGAGAAAGAACAACTATGGACAGAGGGAACGTTTTGCCCTGAGAGTGAAGGACCGGGTATGGAATATAGGCCTCTATGACACATACTGGAAGGTCAACACCTGTGATGTTCCATTGTGTATAACTCGTCTCAAAACCCTTCAGATGTACGAGGGAACTGTGCTACAGTATTTTCCCAGGACAGGAATGAGTCTGTGCTAAGTTGGAAACTGTAAGGCCTCTCCGTGTAGCAATCATAGAGAGTATTGTACAGGACCCTGACGGGTTATTCTTAGGAAAGTATCTTTTCAGGGATCCTAGTTAAAGTGTGTTCTCATTCATAACAGTGTCTCCTCCTTTGAGGAATGATGATAGAACACGGACGGACTATGGGCATCTTAGGTACTCTGAGTAAAGTGCAGGCTATGGTGCTTAGGCATCCCAAACTCATATTGCATGCTCACGACCAGTTGTGATCCGCACTTTCTTTCAGTGTTAAAAACGCTTCCAACATTGTGAGGGAAGTGTGCTTTAGGAGGGATTCGTTGCAGTGTTGCGTCTGATAAAGAAGGAAGCTCTTGGAACTGACTATGCGATCACTGCAATAGGCGCACATAGGGCTCTAGTATCAGACGTCTATCCGTTGGACTATAGCAAGTTCTGTTTAAGGGAAACTCCATCAAACGGAATCGCACTTCTCACAGTGTCTTTTCAGAGGGGGAAAGGATATAGAACAACTAAGGGGAGGGAACGTTGTGCCCTGAGAGTGAATGACAGCTTAGGGCACATAGGCCTCTATGACTCATACTGGAAGGTCAACACCTGTGATGTTCCACTGTGTCTAGCTTGTCTCAAACACTTCAAAAGTACGAGGGAACTTTGCTACTGTACATTCTCACGACAGGTTTGAGTCTGTGCTTTGTAGGAAACATTAGGACCTGTCTGTGTAGCAATCATAAACTATCACATACAGGACCATGACAAGTGATTCTTAGGAAGGTATCTTTTCAGGGATCCTATCTATCCCTTGGACTATAGCAAGTTCTGTTTAAGGGAAACTCCTTCAGGCGGAATCGCACTTCTCCCAGTGTCTTTTTAATGGATGAATAGAGAAAGAACAACTACGGAGAGAGGGAACGTTGTGCCCTTAGAGTGAAGGAAAGGGTATGGAACATAGGCCTCTAAGACACATACTGGAAAGTCAACAGCTGTGATGTTCCACTGTGTCTAACTCGTCTCAAAACACTTAAAATGCAGGAGGGAACTGTGCTACTGTACGTTCTCACTTCAGGAATGAGTCTGTGCTAAGTTGGAAACTGGAGGGCCTGTCTGAGTAGCAATCATAGAGAGATTCGTACAGGACCCTTTCAGGTTATTCTTAGGAAGGTATCTTTTCAGGGATCCACTTAAAATGTGTTCTCATTGATAATAGTATCTCCTTCTTTGAGGAATGATGATAGAATGTGGACGGACCATGGGCACATTATATACTGTGAGTAAAGTGCAGGCTATGGCGCTTAGGCATCCCAACACATATTCGATGATCAAGACCAGTGGTGATCCCCACGTTCTTTCTCTGTAAAAAACGCTTTCAACATTGTGAGGGAAGTGTGCTTTAGGAGGGATTCGTTGCAGTGTTGCGTCTGTTAAAGAAGGAAGCTCTTGGGACTGACTCTGCGGTAACTGCAATAGGCGCACATAGGGCTCTAGTATCAGACGTCTATCCGTTGGACTATAGCAAGCTCTGTTTAAGGGAAACTCTTTCAGGCTGAATCGCACTTCTCACAGTGTCTTATCAGCGGAGGAATAGAGAAAGAACAACTATGGACAGAGGGAACGTTGTGCCCTGAGAGTGAAGGACCGGGTATGCAACATAGGCTTCTATGACACATACTGGAAGGTCAACACCTGTGATGTTCCATTGTGTCTAACTCGTGTCAAAACCCTTCAAATGTACAAGGGAACTGTGCTACAGTACTTTCCCACGACAAATGAGTCTGTGGTAAGTTGGAAACTGTAGGACCTGTCTGTGCAGCAATCAGAGAGAGTATCGTACAGGACCCTGACGGGTTATTCTTAGGAAGGTATGTTTTCAGGGATCCTAGTTAAAGTGTGTTCTCATTCTTAACAGTGTCTCCTACTCTGAGGAATGATGATAGAACGTGGACGGACTTTGGGCACATTAGGTACTGTGAGTAAAGTGCAGGCTATGGCGCTTAGGCATCCCAAACACATATTAGATAATCAAGACCAGTGGTGATCCGCACTTTCTTTCTGAGTAAAAAACGCTTCCAGCATTGTGATGGAAGTGTGCTTTAGGAGGGATTCTTTGCTGTGTTGCGTCTGTTAGAAAAGGAAGCTCTTGGGACTGACTCTGCGGTAACTGCAATAGGCGTACATAGGGCTCTAGTATCATACTTCTATCCGTTGGACTATAGCAAGATCTGTTTAAGGGAAACTCTTTCAGGCTGAATCGCACTTCTCACAGTGTCTTATCATTGGAGGAATAGAGAAAGAACAACTATGGACAGAGGAAACGTTTTGCCCTGAGAGTGAAGGACCGGGTATGGAACATAGGCCTCTATGACACATACTGGAAGGTCAACACCTGTGATGTTCCATTGTGTATAACTCGTCTCAAAACCCTTCAGATGTACGAGGGAACTGTGCTACAGTATTTTCCCAGGACAGGAATGAGTCTGTGCTAAGTTGGAAACTGTAAGACCTGTCCGTGTAGCAATCATAGAGAGTATTGTACAGGACCCTGACGGGTTATTCTTAGGAAGGTATCTTTTCAGGGATCCTAGATAAAGTGTGTTCTCATTCATAACAGTGTCTCCTCCTTTGAGGAATGATGATAGAACACGGACGGACTATGGGCATCTTAGGTACTCTGAGTAAAGTGCAGGCTATGGCGCTTAGGCATCCCAAACTCATATTGCATGCTCACGACCAGTGGTGATCCGCACTTTCTTTCAGTGTTAAAAACGCTTCCAACATTGTGAGGGAAGTGTGCTTTAGGAGGGATTCGTTGCAGTGTTGCGTCTGATAAAGAAGGAAGCTCATGGGACTGACTATGCGATAACTGCAATAGGCGCACATAGGGCTCTAGTATCAGACGTCTATCCGTTGGACTATAGCAAGTTCTGTTTAAGGGAAACTCCATCAAACGGAATCGCACTTCTCACAGTGTCTTTTCAGTGGGGGAAAGGATATAGAACAACTAAGGGGAGGGAACGTTGTGCCCTGAGAATGAATGACAGCTTAGGGCATATAGGCCTCTAGACACATACTGGAAGGTCAACACCTGTGATGTTCCACTGTGTCTAGCTTGTCTCAAACACTTCAAATGTACGAGGGAACTTTGCTACTGTACATTGTCACGACAGGTTTGAGTCTGTGCTCTGTAGGAAACATTAGGACCTGTCTGTGTAGCAATCATAAACTATCACATACAGGACCATGACAAGTGATTCTTAGGAAGGTATCTTTTCAGGGATCCTACTTAAAGTGCGTTCTCATTCATCACAGAGTCTCCTCCTTTCAGGAATGATGATAGAACACGGACGGACTATGGGCACCTTAGGTACTGTGAGTAAAGTGCAGGCTATGGCGCTTAGGCATCCCAAACTCATATTGGATGCTCACGACCTGTGGTGATCCGCACTTTCTTTCAGTGTTAAAAACGCTTCCAACATTGTGAGGGAAGTGTGCTTTAGGAGGGATTCGTTGCACTGTTGCGTCTGTTAAAGAAGGAAGCGCTTGGGACTGACTCTGCGGTAACTGCAATAGGCGCACATAGGGCTCTAGTAACTGACGTCTATCCCTTGGACTATAGCAAGTTCTGTTTAAGGGAAACTCCTTCAGGCGGAATCGCACTTCTCCCAGTGTCTTTTTAATGGAGGAATGGAGAAAGAACAACTACGGAGAGAGGGAACGTTGTGCCCTTAGAGTGAAGGAAAGGGTATGGAACATAGGCCTCTAAGACACATACTGGAAAGTCAACACCTGTGATGTTCCACTGTGTCTAACTCGTCTCAAAACACTTAAAATGCAGGAGGGAACTGTGCTACTGTACGTTCTCACTTCAGGAATGAGTCTGTGCTAAGTTGGAAACTGGAGGGCCTGTCTGAGTAGCAATCATAGAGAGATTCGTACAGGACCCTTTCAGGTTATTCTTAGGAAGGTATCTTTTCAGGGATCCTACTTAAAATGTGTTCTCATTGATAATAGTATCTCCTTCTTTGAGGAATGATGATAGAATGTGGACGGACCATGGGCACATTATATACTGTGAGTAAAGTGCAGGCTATGGCGCTTAGGCATCCCAAACACATATTCGATGATCAAGAACAGTGGTGATCCCCACGTTCTTTATCTGTAAAAAACGCTTTCAACATTGTGAGGGAAGTGTGCTTTAGGAGGGATTCGTTGCAGTGTTGCGTCTGTTAAAGAAGGAAGCTCTTGGGACTGACTCTGCGGTAACTGCAGTAGGCGCACATAGGGCTCTAGTATCAGACGTCTATCCGTTGGACTATAGCAAGCTCTGTTTAAGGGAAACTCTTTCAGGCTGAATCGCACTTCTCACAGTGTCTTATCAGCGGAGGAATAGAGAAAGAACAACTATGGACAGAGGGAACGTTGTGCCCTGAGAGTGAAGGACCGGGTATGGAACATAGGCTTCTATGACACATACTGGAAGGTCAACACCTGTGATGTTCCATTGTGTCTAACTCGTGTCAAAACCCTTCAAATGTACGAGGGAACTGTGCTACAGTACATTCCCACGACAATAATGAGTCTGTGCTAAGTTGGAAACTGTAGGACCTGTCTGTGCAGCAATCAGAGAGAGTATCGTACAGGACCCTGACGGGTTATTCTTAGGAAGGTATCTTTTCAGGGATCCTAGTTAAAGTGTGTTCTCGTTCTTAACAGTGTCTCCTACTCTGAGGAATGATGATAGAATGCGGACGGACTTTGGGCACATTAGGTACTGTGAGTAAAGTGCAGGCTATGGCGCTTAGGCATCCCAAACACATATTAGATAATCAAGACCAGTGGTGATCCGCACTTTCTTTCTGAGTAAAAAACGCTTCCAGCATTGTGATGGAAGTGTGCTTTAGGAGGGATTCGTTGCTGTGTTGCGTCTGTTAGAAAAGGAAGCTCTTGGGACTGACTCTGCGGTAACTGCAATAGGCGTACATAGGGCTCTAGTATCATACGTCTATCCGTTGGACTATAGCAAGTTCTGTTTAAGGGAAACTCTTTCAGGCTGAATCGCACTTCTCACAGTGTCTTATCAGCGGAGGAATAGAGAAAGAACAACTATGGACAGAGGGAACGTTTTGCCCTGAGAGTGAAGGACCGGGTATGGAATATAGGCCTCTATGACACATACTGGAAGGTCAACACCTGTGATGTTCCATTGTGTATAACTCGTCTCAAAACCCTTCAGATGTACGAGGGAACTGTGCTACAGTATTTTCCCAGGACAGGAATGAGTCTGTGCTAAGTTGGAAACTGTAAGACCTCTCCGTGTAGCAATCATAGAGAGTATTGTACAGGACCCTGACGGGTTATTCTTAGGAAGGTATCTTTTCAGGGATCCTAGTTAAAGTGTGTTCTCATTAATATCAGTGTCTCCTCCTTTGAGGAATGATGATAGAACACGGACGGACTATGGGCATCTTAGGTACTCTGAGTAAAGTGCAGGCTATGGTGCTTAGGCATCCCAAACTCATATTGCATGCTCACGACCAGTGGTGATCCGCACTTTCTTTCAGTGTTAAAAACGCTTCCAACATTGTGAGGGAAGTGTGCTTTAGGAGGGATTCGTTGCAGTGTTGCGTCTGATAAAGAAGGAAGCTCTTGGGACTGACTATGCGATCACTGCAATAGGCGCACATAGGGCTCTAGTATCAGACGTCTATCCGTTGGACTATAGCAAGTTCTGTTTAAGGGAAACTCCATCAAACGGAATCGCACTTCTCACAGTGTCTTTTCAGAGGGGGAAAGGATATAGAACAAATAAGGGGAGGGAACGTTGTGCCCTGAGAGTGAATGACAGCTTAGGGCACATAGGCCTCTATGACACATACTGGAAGGTCAACACCTGTGATGTTCCACTGTGTCTAGCTTGTCTCAAACACTTCAAATGTACGAGGGAACTTTGCTACTGTACATTCTCACGACAGGTTTGAGTCTGTGCTCTGTAGGAAACATTAGGACCGGACTGTGTAGCAATCATAAACTATCACATACAGGACCATGACAAGTGATTCTTAGGAAGGTATCTTTTCAGGGATCCTACTTAAAGTGCGTTCTCATTCACCACAGAGTCTCCTCCTTTCAGGAATGATGATAGAACACGGACGGACTATGGGCACCTTAGGTACTGTGAGTAAAGTGCAGGCTATGGCGCTTAGGCATCCCATCTCATATTGGATGCTCACGACCAGTGGTGATCCGCACTTTCTTTCAGTGTTAAAAAAGCTTCCAAAATTGTGAGGGAAGTGTGCTTTAGGAGGGATTCGTTGCAGTGTTGCGTCTGTTAAAGAAGGAAGCGCTTGGTACTGACTCTGCGGTAACTGCAATAGGCGCACATAGGGCTCTAGTAACAGACGTCTATCCCTTGGACTATAGCAAGTTCTGTTTAAGGGAAACTCCTTCAGGCGGAATCGCCCTTCGAGTGAAGGAAAGGGTATGGAACATAGGCCTCTAAGACACATACTGGAAAGTCAACAGCTGTGATGTTCCACTGTGTCTAACTCGTCTCAAAACACTTAAAATGCAGGAGGGAACTGTGCTACTATACGTTCTCACTTCAGGAATGAGTCTGTGCTAAGTTGGAAACTGGAGGGCCTGTCTGAGTAGCAATCATAGAGAGATTCGTACAGGACCCTTTCAGGTTATTCTTAGGAAGGTATCTTTTCAGGGATCCACTTAAAATGTGTTCTCATTGATAATAGTATCTCCTTCTTTGAGGAATGATGATAGAATGTGGACGGACCATGGGCACATTATATACTGTGAGTAAAGTGCAGGCTATGGCGCTTAGGCATCCCAAACACATATTCGATGATCAAGAACAGTGGTGATCCCCACGTTCTTTCTCTGTAAAAAACGCTTTCAACATTGTGAGGGAAGTGTGCTTTAGGAGGGATTCGTTGCAGTGTTGCGTCTGTTAAAGAAGGAAGCTCTTGGGACTGACTCTGCGGTAACTGCAATAGGCGCACATAGGGCTCTAGTATCAGACGTCTATCCGTTGGACTATAGCAAGCTCTGTTTAAGGGAAACTCTTTCAGGCTGAATCGCACTTCTCACAGTGTCTTATCAGCGGAGGAATAGAGAAAGAACAACTATGGACAGAGGGAACGTTGTGCCCTGAGAGTGAAGGACCGGGTATGCAACATAGGCTTCTATGACACATACTGGAAGGTCAACACCTGTGATGTTCCATTGTGTCTAACTCGTGTCAAAACCCTTCAAATGTACAAGGGAACTGTGCTACAGTACTTTCCCACGACAAATGAGTCTGTGGTAAGTTGGAAACTGTAGGACCTGTCTGTGCAGCAATCAGAGAGAGTATCGTACAGGACCCTGACGGGTTATTCTTAGGAAGGTATCTTTTCAGGGATCCTAGTTAAAGTGTGTTCTCATTCTTAACAGTGTCTCCTACTCTGAGGAATGATGATAGAACGTGGACGGACTTTGGGCACATTAGGTACTGTGAGTAAAGTGCAGGCTATGGCGCTTAGGCATCCCAAACACATATTAGATAATCAAGAGCAGTGGTGATCCGCACTTTCTTTCTGAGTAAAAAACGCTTCCAGCATTGTGATGGAAGTGTGCTTTAGGAGGGATTCTTTGCTGTGTTGCGTCTGTTAGAAAAGGAAGCTCTTGGGACTGACTCTGCGGTAACTGCAATAGGCGTACATAGGGCTCTAGTATCATACTTCTATCCGTTGGACTATAGCAAGGTCTGTTTAAGGGAAACTCTTTCAGGCTGAATCGCACTTCTCACAGTGTCTTATCATTGGAGGAATAGAGAAAG
The DNA here is from genome assembly GCF_020171115.1 of Neogale vison. Lineage (NCBI taxonomy): Eukaryota > Metazoa > Chordata > Mammalia > Carnivora > Mustelidae > Neogale > Neogale vison. Next base: position 28,153,501 of record NC_058100.1, on the reverse strand, counting down.
AACAACTATGGACAGAGGAAACGTTTTGCCCTGAGAGTGAAGGACCGGGTATGGAACATAGGCCTCTATGACACATACTGGAAGGTCAACACCTGTGATGTTCCATTGTGTATAACTCGTCTCAAAACCCTTCAGATGTACGAGGGAACTGTGCTACAGTATTTTCCCAGGACAGGAATGAGTCTGTGCTAAGTTGGAAACTGTAAGACCTGTCCGTGTAGCAATCATAGAGAGTATTTTACAGGACCCTGACGGGTTATTCTTAGGAAGGTATCTTTTCAGGGATCCTAGTTAAAGTGTGTTCTCATTCATAACAGTGTCTCCTCCTTTGAGGAATGATGATAGAACACGGACGGACTATGGGCATCTTAGGTACTCTGAGTAAAGTGCAGGCTATGGCGCTTAGGCATCCCAAACTCATATTGCATGCTCACGACCAGTGGTGATCCGCACTTTCTTTCAGTGTTAAAAACGCTTCCAACATTGTGAGGGAAGTGTGCTTTAGGAGGGATTCGTTGCAGTGTTGCGTCTGATAAAGAAGGAAGCTCATGGGACTGACTATGCGATAACTGCAATAGGCGCACATAGGGCTCTAGTATCAGACGTCTATCCGTTGGACTATAGCAAGTTCTGTTTAAGGGAAACTCCATCAAACGGAATCGCACTTCTCACAGTGTCTTTTCAGTGGGGGAAAGGATATAGAACAACTAAGGGGAGGGAACGTTGTGCCCTGAGAGTGAATGACAGCTTAGGGCATATAGGCCTCTAGACACATACTGGAAGGTCAACACCTGTGATGTTCCACTGTGTCTAGCTTGTCTCAAACACTTCAAATGTACGAGGGAACTTTGCTACTGTACATTGTCATGACAGGTTTGAGTCTGTGCTCTGTAGGAAACATTAGGACCTGTCTGTGTAGCAATCATAAACTATCACATACAGGACCATGACAAGTGATTCTTAGGAAGGTATCTTTTCAGGGATCCTACTTAAAGTGCGTTCTCATTCATCACAGAGTCTCCTCCTTTCAGGAATGATGATAGAACACGGACGGACTATGGGCACCTTAGGTACTGTGAGTAAAGTGCAGGCTATGGCGCTTAGGCATCCCAAATTCATATTGGATGCTCACGACCTGTGGTGATCCGCACTTTCTTTCAGTGTTAAAAACGCTTCCAACATTGTGAGGGAAGTGTGCTTTAGGAGGGATTCGTTGCACTGTTGCGTCTGTTAAAGAAGGAAGCGCTTGGGACTGACTCTGCGGTAACTGCAATAGGCGCACATAGGGCTCTAGTAACAGACGTCTATCCCTTGGACTATAGCAAGTTCTGTTTAAGGGAAACTCCTTCAGGCGGAATCGCACTTCTCCCAGTGTCTTTTTAATGGAGGAATGGAGAAAGAACAACTACGGAGAGAGGGAACGTTGTGCCCTTAGAGTGAAGGAAAGGGTATGGAACATAGGCCTCTAAGACACATACTGGAAAGTCAACAGCTGTGATGTTCCACTGTGTCTAACTCGTCTCAAAACACTTAAAATGCAGGAGGGAACTGTGCTACTGTACGTTCTCACTTCAGGAATGAGTCTGTGCTAAGTTGGAAACTGGAGGGCCTGTCTGAGTAGCAATCATAGAGAGATTCGTACAGGACCCTTTCAGGTTATTCTTAGGAAGGTATCTTTTCAGGGATCCTACTTAAAATGTGTTCTCATTGATAATAGTATCTCCTTCTTTGAGGAATGATGATAGAATGTGGACGGACCATGGGCACATTATATACTGTGAGTAAAGTGCAGGCTATGGCGCTTAGGCATCCCAAACACATATTCGATGATCAAGAACAGTGGTGATCCCCACGTTCTTTCTCTGTAAAAAACGCTTTCAACATTGTGAGGGAAGTGTGCTTTAAGAGGGATTCGTTGCAGTGTTGCGTCTGTTAAAGAAGGAAGCTCTTGGGACTGACTCTGCGGTAACTGCAGTAGGCGCACATAGGGCTCTAGTATCAGACGTCTATCCGTTGGACTATAGCAAGCTCTGTTTAAGGGAAACTCTTTCACGCTGAATCGCACTTCTCACAGTGTCTTATCAGCGGAGGAATAGAGAAAGAACAACTATGGACAGAGGGAACGTTGTGCCCTGAGAGTGAAGGACCGGGTATGGAACATAGGCTTCTATGACACATACTAGAAATCAACACCTGTGATGTTCCATTGTGTCTAACTCGTGTCAAAACCCTTCAAATGGACGAGGGAACTGTGCTACAGTACATTCCCACGACAATAATGAGTCTGTGCTAAGTTGGAAACTGTAGGACCTGTCTGTGCAGCAATCAGAGAGAGTATCGTACAGGACCCTGACGGGTTATTCTTAGGAAGGTATCTTTTCAGGGATCCTAGTTAAAGTGTGTTCTCGTTCTTAACAGTGTCTCCTACTCTGAGGAATGATGATAGAATGCGGACGGACTTTGGGCACATTAGGTACTGTGAGTAAAGTGCAGGCTATGGCGCTTAGGCATCCCAAACACATATTAGATAATCAAGACCAGTGGTGATCCGCACTTTCTTTCTGAGTAAAAAACGCTTCCAGCATTGTGATGGAAGTGTGCTTTAGGAGGGATTCGTTGCTGTGTTGCGTCTGTTAGAAAAGGAAGCTCTTGGGACTGACTCTGCGGTAACTGCAATAGGCGTACATAGGGCTCTAGTATCATATGTCTATCCGTTGGACTATAGCAAGTTCTGTTTAAGGGAAACTCTTTCAGGCTGAATCGCACTTCTCACAGTGTCTTATCAGCGGAGGAATAGAGAAAGAACAACTATGGACAGAGGGAACGTTTTGCCCTGAGAGTGAAGGACCGGGTATGGAACATAGGCCTCTATGACAGATACTGGAAGGTCAACACCTGTGATGTTCCATTGTGTATAACTCGTCTCAAAACCCTTCAGATGTACGAGGGAACTGTGCTACAGTATTTTCCCAGGACAGGAATGAGTCTGTGCTAAGTTGGAAACTGTAAGACCTGTCCGTGGGGCAATCATAGAGAGTATTGTACAGGACCCTGACGGGTTATTCTTAGGAAGGTATCTTTTCAGGGATCCTAGTTAAAGTGTGTTCTCATTCATAACAGTGTCTCCTCCTTTGAGGAATGATGATAGAACACGGACGGACTATGGGCATCTTAGGTACTCTGAGTAAAGTGCAGGCTATGGCGCTTAGGCATCCCAAATTCATATGGCATGCTCACGACCAGTGGTGATCCGCACTTTTTTTCAGTGTTAAAAACGCTTCCAACATTGTGAGGGAAGTGTGCTTTAGGAGGGATTCGTTGCAGTGTTGCGTCTGATAAAGAAGGAAGCTCTTGGGACTGACTATGCGATCACTGCAATAGGCGCACATAGGGCTCTATTATCAGACGTCTATCCGTTGGACTATAGCAAGTTCTGTTTAAGGGAAACTCCATCAAACGGAATCGCACTTCTCACAGTGTCTTTTCAGAGGGGGAAAGGATATAGAACAACTAAGGGGAGGGAACGTTGTGCCCTGAGAGTGAATGACAGCTTAGGGCACATAGGCCTCTATGACACATACTGGAAGGTCAACACCTGTGATGTTCCACTGTGTCTAGCTTGTCTCAAACACTTCAAATGTACGAGGGAACTTTGCTACTGTACGTTCTCACGACAGGTTTGAGTCTGTGCTCTGTAGGAAACATTAGGACCTGTCTGTGTAGCAATCATAAACTATCACATACAGGACCATGACAAGTGATTCTTAGGAAGGTATCTTTTCAGGGATCCTACTTAAAGTGCGTTCTCATTCATCACAGATTCTCCTCCTTTCAGGAATGATGATAGAACACGGACGGACTATGGGCACCTTAGGTACTGTGAGTAAAGTGCAGGCTATGGCGCTTAGGCATCCCAAACTCATATTGGATGCTCACGAGCAGTGGTGATCCGCACTTTCTTTCAGTGTTAAAAACGCTACCAACATTGTGAGGGAAGTGTGCTTTAGGAGGGATTCGTTGCACTGTTGCGTCTGTTAAAGAAGGAAGCGCTTGCGACTGACTCTGCGGTAACTGCAATAGGCGCACATAGGGCTCTAGTCACAGAGGTCTATCCCTTGGACTATAGCAAGTTCTGTTTAAGGGAAACTCCTTCAGGCGGAATCGCACTTCTCCCAGTGTCTTTTTAATGGAGGAATGGAGAAAGAACAACTACGGAGAGAGGGAACGTTGTGCCCTTAGAGTGAAGGAAAGGGTATGGAACATAGGCCTCTAAGACACATACTGTAAAGTCAACAGCTGTGATGTTCCACTGTGTCTAACTCGTCTCAAAACACTTAAAATGCAGGAGGGACTGTGCTACTGTACGTTCTCACTTCAGGAATGAGTCTGTGCTAAGTTGGAAACTGGAGGGCCTGTCTGAGTAGCAATCATAGAGAGATTCGTACAGGACCCTTTCAGGTTATTCTTAGGAAGGTATCTTTTCAGGGATCCTACTTAAAATGTGTTCTCATTGATAATAGTATCTCCTTCTTTGAGGAATGATGATAGAATGTGGACGGACCATGGGCACATTATATACTGTGAGTAAAGTGCAGGCTATGGCGCTTAGGCATCCCAAACACATATTCGATGATCAAGACCAGTGGTGATCCCCACGTTCTTTCTCTGTAAAAAACGCTTTCAACATTGTGAGGGAAGTGTGCTTTAGGAGGGATTCGTTGCAGTGTTGCGTCTGTTAAAGAAGGAAGCTCTTGGGACTGACTCTAGGGTAACTGCAATAGGCGCACATAGGGCTCTAGTATCAGACGTCTATCCGTTGGACTATAGCAAGCTCTGTTTAAGGGAAACTCTTTCAGGCTGAATCGCACTTCTCACAGTGTCTTATCAGCGGAGGAATAGAGAAAGAACAACTATGGACAGAGGGAATTTGTGCCCTGAGAGTGAAGGACCGGGTATGGAACATAGGCTTCTATGACACATACTGGAAGGTCAACACCTGTGATGTTCCATTGTGTCTAACTCGTGTCAAAACCCTTCAAATGTACGAGGGAACTGTGCTACAGTACTTTCCCACGACAATAATGAGTCTGTGCTAAGTTGGAAACTGTAGGACCTGTCTGTGCAGCAATCAGAGAGAGTATCGTACAGGACCCTGACGGGTTATTCTTAGGAAGGTATCTTTTCAGGGATCCTAGTTAAAGTGTGTTCTCATTCTTAACAGTGTCTCCTACTCTGAGGAATGATGATAGAATGCGGACGGACTTTGGGCACATTAGGTACTGTGAGTAAAGTGCAGGCTATGGCGCTTAGGCATCCCAAACACTTATTAGATATTCAAGACCAGTGGTGATCCGCACTTTCTTTCTGAGTAAAAAACGCTTCCAGCATTGTGATGGAAGTGTGCTTTAGGAGGGATTCGTTGTTGTGTTGCGTCTGTTAGAAAAGGAAGCTCTTGGGACTGACTCTGCGGTAACTGCAATAGGCGTACATAGGGCTCTAGTATCATACGTCTATCCCTTGGACTATAGCAAGTTCTGTTTAAGGGAAACTCTTTCAGTCTGAATCGCACTTCTCACAGTGTCTTATCAGCGGAGGAATAGAGAAAGAACAACTATGGACAGAGGGAACGTTTTGCCCTGAGAGTGAAGGACCGGGTATGGAATATAGGCCTCTATGACACATACTGGAAGGTCAACACCTGTGATGTTCCATTGTGTATAACTCGTCTCAAAACCCTTCAGATGTACGAGGGAACTGTGCTACAGTATTTTCCCAGGACAGGAATGAGTCTGTGCTAAGTTGGAAACTGTAAGACCTCTCCGTGTAGCAATCATAGAGAGTATTGTACAGGACCCTGACGGGTTATTCTTAGGAAGGTATCTTTTCAGGGATCCTAGTTAAAGTGTGTTCTCATTCATAACAGTGTCTCCTCCTTTGAGGAATGATGATAGAACACGGACGGACTATGGGCATCTTAGGTACTCTGAGTAAAGTGCAGGCTATGGTGCTTAGGCATCCCAAACTCATATTGCATGCTCACGACCAGTTGTGATCCGCACTTTCTTTCAGTGTTAAAAACGCTTCCAACATTGTGAGGGAAGTGTGCTTTAGGAGGGATTCGTTGCAGTGTTGCGTCTGATAAAGAAGGAAGCTCTTGGGACTGACTATGCGATCACTGCAATAGGCGCACATAGGGCTCTAGTATCAGACGTCTATCCGTTGGACTATAGCAAGTTCTGTTTAAGGGAAACTCCATCAAACGGAATCGCACTTCTCACAGTGTCTTTTCAGTGGGGGAAAGGATATAGAACAACTAAGGGGAGGTAACGTTGTGCCCTGAGAGTGAATGACAGCTTAGGCCACATAGGCCTCTATGACACATACTGGAAGGTCAACACCTGTGATGTTCCACTGTGTCTAGCTTGTCTCAAACACTTCAAATGTACGAGGGAACTTTGCTACTGTACATTCTCACGACAGGTTTGAGTCTGTGCTCTGTAGGAAACATTAGGACCTGTCTGTGTAGCAATCATAAACTATCACATACAGGACCATGACAAGTGATTCTTAGGAAGGTATCTTTTCAGGGATCCTACGTAAAGTGCGTTCTCATTCATCACAGAGTCTCCTCCTTTCAGGAATGATGACAGAACACGGACGGACTATGGGCACCTAGGTACTGTGAGTAAAGTGCAGGCTATGGCGCTTAGGCATCCCAAACTCATATTGGATGCTCACGACCAGTGGTGATCCGCACTTTCTTTCAGTGTTAAAAACGCTTCCAACATTGTGAGGGAAGTGTGCTTTAGGAGGGATTCGTTGCACTGTTGCGTCTGTTAAAGAAGGAAGCGCTTGGGACTGACTCTGCGGTAACTGCAATAGGCGCACATAGGGCTCTAGTAACAGACGTCTATCCCTTGGACTATAGCAAGTTCTGTTTAAGGGAAACTCCTTCAGGCGGAATCACACTTCTCCCAGTGTCTTTTTAATGGAGGAATGGAGAAAGAACAACTACGGAGAGAGGGAACGTTGTGCCCTTAGAGTGAAGGAAAGGGTATGGAACATAGGCCTCTAAGACACATACTGGAAAGTCAAGAGCTGTGATGTTCCACTGAGTCTAACTCGTCTCAAAACACTTAAAATGCAGGAGGGAACTGTGCTACTGTACGTTCTCACTTCAGGATTGTGTCTGTGCTAAGTTGGAAACTGGAGGGCCTGTCTGTGCAGCAATCATAGAGAGATTCGTACAGGACCCTTTCAGGTTATTCTTAGGAAGGTATCTTTTCAGGGATCCACTTAAAATGTGTTCTCATTGATAATAGTATCTCTTTCTTTGAGGAATGATGATAGAATGTGGACGGACCATGGGCACATTATATACTGTGAGTAAAGTGCAGGCTATGGCGCTTAGGCATCCCAAACACATATACGATGATCAAGACCAGTGGTGATCCCCACGTTCTTTCTCTGTAAAAAACGCTTTCAACATTGTGAGGGAAGTGTGCTTTAGGAGGGATTCGTTGCAGTGTTGCGTCTGTTAAAGAAGGAAGCTCTTGGGACTGACTCTGCGGTAACTGCAGTAGGCGCACATAGGGCTCTAGTATCAGACGTCTATCCGTTGGACTATAGCAAGCTCTGTTTAAGGGAAACTCTTTCAGGCTGAATCGCACTTCTCACAGTGTCTTATCAGCGGAGGAATAGAGAAAGAACAACTATGGACAGAGGGAACGTTGTGCCCTGAGAGTGAAGGACCGGGTATGGAACATAGGCTTCTATGACACATACTGGAAGGTCAACACCTGTGATGTTCCATTGTGTCTAACTCGTGTCAAAACCCTTCAAATGTACGAGGGAACTGTGCTACAGTACTTTCCCACGACAATAATGAGTCTGTGCTAAGTTGGAAACTGTAGGACCTGTCTGTGCAGCAATCAGAGAGAGTATCGTACAGGACCCTGACGGGTTATTCTTAGGAAGGTATCTTTTCAGGGATCCTAGTTAAAGTGTGTTCTCATTCTTAACAGTGTCTCCTACTCTGAGGAATGATGATAGAATGCGGACGGACTTTGGGCACTTTAGGTACCGCGAGTAAAGTGCAGGCTATGGCGCTTAGGCATCCCAAACACATATTAGATAATCAAGACCAGTGGTGATCCGCACTTTCTTTCTGAGTAAAAAACGCTTCCAGCATTGTGATGGAAGTGTGCTTTAGGAGGGATTCGTTGCTGTGTTGCGTCTGTTAGAAAAGGAAGCTCTTGGGACTGACTCTGCGGTAACTGCAATAGGTGTACATAGGGCTCTAGTATCATACGTCTATCCGTTGGACTATAGCAAGTTCTGTTTAAGGGAAACTCTTTCAGGCTGAATCGCACTTCTCACAGTGTCTTATCAGCGGAGGAATAGAGAAAGAACAACTATGGACAGAGGGAACGTTTTGCCCTGAGAGTGAAGACCGGGTATGGAACATAGGCCTCTATGACACATACTGGAAGGTCAACACCTGTGATGTTCCATTGTGTATAACTCGTCTCAAAACCCTTCAGATGTACGAGGGAACTGTGCTACAGTATTTTCCCAGGACAGGAATGAGTCTGTGCTAAGTTGGAAACTGTAAGACCTGTCCGTGTAGCAATCATAGAGAGTATTGTACAGGACCCTGACGGGTTATTCTTAGGAAGGTATCTTTTCAGGGATCCTAGTTAAAGTGTGTTCTCATTCATAACAGTGTCTCCTCCTTTGAGGAATGATGATAGAACACGGACGGACTATGGGCATCTTAGGTACTCTGAGTAAAGTGCAGGCTATGGCGCTTAGGCATCCCAAACTCATATTGCATGCTCACGACCAGTGGTGATCCGCACTTTCTTTCAGTGTTAAAAACGCTTCCAACATTGTGAGGGAAGTGTGCTTTAGGAGGGATTCGTTGCAGTGTTGCGTCTGATAAAGAAGGAAGCTCTTGGGACTGACTATGCGATCACTGCAATAGGCGCACATAGGGCTCTAGTATCAGACGTCTATCCGTTGGACTATAGCAAGTTCTGTTTAAGGGAAACTCCATCAAACGGAATCGCACTTCTCACAGTGTCTTTTCAGAGGGGGAAAGGATATAGAACAACTAAGGGGAGGGAACGTTGTGCCCTGAGAGTGAATGACAGCTTAGGGCACATAGGCCTCTATGACACATACTGGAAGGTCAACACCAGTGTTGTTCCACTGTGTCTAGCTTGTCTCAAACACTTCAAATGTACGAGGGAACTTTGCTACTGTACATTCTCACGACAGGTTTGAGTCTGTGCTCTGTAGGAAACATTAGGACCTGTCTGTGTAGCAATCATAAACTATCACATACAGGACCATGACAAGTGATTCTTAGGAAGGTATCTTTTCAGGGATCCTACTTAAAGTGCGTTCTCATTCATCACAGAGTCTCCTCCTTTCAGGAATGATGACAGAACACGGACGGACTATGGGCACCTTAGGTACTGTGAGTAAAGTGCAGGCTATGGCGCTTAGGCATCCCAAACTCATATTGGATGCTCACGACCAGTGGTGATCCGCACTTTCTTTCAGTGTTAAAAACGCTACCAACATTGTGAGGGAAGTGTGCTTTAGGAGGGATTCGTTGCACTGTTGCGTCTGTTAAAGAAGGAAGCGCTTGGGACTGACTCTGCGGTAACTGCAATAGGGGCACATAGGGCTCTAGTAACAGACGTCTATCCCTTGGACTATAGCAAGTTCTGTTTAAGGGAAACTCCTTCAGGCGGAATCACACTTCTCCCAGTCTCTTTTTAATGGAGGAATGGAGAAAGAACAACTACGGAGAGAGGGAACGTTGTGCCCTTAGAGTGAAGGAAAGGGTATGGAACATAGGCCTCTAAGACACATACTGGAAAGTCAACAGCTGTGATGTTCCACTGTGTCTAACTCGTCTCAAAACACTTAAAATGCAGGCGGGAACTGTGCTACTGTACGTTCTCACTTCAGGAATGAGTCTGTGCTAAGTTGGAAACTGGAGGGCCTGTCTGAGTAGCAATCGTAGAGAGATTCGTACAGGACCCTTTCAGGTTATTCTTAGGAAGGTATCTTTTCAGGGATCCACTTAAAATGTGTTCTCATTGATAATAGTATCTCCTTCTTTGAGGAATGATGATAGAATGTGGACGGACCATGGGCACATTATATACTGTGAGTAAAGTGCAGGCTATGGCGCTTAGGCATCCCAAACACATATTCGATGATCAAGACCAGTGGTGATCCCCACGTTCTTTCTCTGTAAAAAACGCTTTCAACATTGTGAGGGAAGTGTGCTTTAGGAGGGATTCGTTGCAGTGTTGCGTCTGTTAAAGAAGGAAGCTCTTGGGACTGACTCTGCGGTAAATGCAATAGGCGCACCTAGGGCTCTAGTATCAGACGTCTATCCGTTGGACTATAGCAAGCTCTGTTTAAGGGAAACTCTTTCAGGCTGAATCGCACTTCTGACAGTGTCTTATCAGCGGAGGAATAGAGAAAGAACAACTATGGACAGAGGGAACGTTGTGCCCTGAGAGTGAAGACCGGGTATGCAACATAGGCTACTATGACACATACTGGAAGGTCAACACCTGTGATGTTCCATTGTGTCTAACTCGTGTCAAAACCCTTCAAATGTACGAGGGAACTGTGCTACAGTACTTTCCCACGACAATAATGAGTCTGTGCTAAGTTGGAAACTGTAGGACCTGTCTGTGCAGCAATCAGAGAGAGTATCGTACAGGACCCTGACGGGTTATTCTTAGGAAGGTATCTTTTCAGGGATCCTAGTTAAAGTGTGTTCTCATTCTTAACAGTGTCTCCTACTCTGAGGAATGATGATAGAATGCGGACGGACTTTGGGCACATTAGGTACTGTGAGTAAAGTGCAGGCTATGGCGCTTAGGCATCCCAAACACATATTAGATAATCAAGACCAGTGGTGATCCGCACTTTCTTTCTGAGTAAAAAACGCTTCCAGCATTGTGATGCAAGTGTGCTTTAGGAGGGATTCGTTGCTGTGTTGCGTCTGTTAGAAAAGGAAGCTCTTGGGACTGACTCTGCGGTAACTGCAATAGGCGTACATAGGGCACTAGTATCATACGTCTATCCGTTGGACTATAGCAAGATCTGTTTAAGGGAAACTCTTTCAGGCTGAATCGCACTTCTCACAGTGTCTTATCAGCGGAGGAATAGAGAAAGAACAACTATGGACAGAGGGAACGTTTTGCCCTGAGAGTGAAGGACCGGGTATGGAACATAGGCCTCTATGACACATACTGGAAGGTCAACACCTGTGATGTTCCATTGTGTATAACTCGTCTCAAACCCCTTCAGATGTACGAGGGAACTGTGCTACAGTATTTTCCCAGGACAGGAATGCTTCTGTGCTAAGTTGGAAACTGTAAGACCTGTCCGTGTAGCAATCATAGAGAGTATTGTACAGGACCCTGACGGGTTATTCTTAGGAAGGTATCTTTTCAGGGATCCTAGTTAAAGTGTGTTCTCATTCTTAACAGTGTCTCCTACTCTGAGGAATAATGATAGAATGCGGACGGACTTTGGGCACATTAGGTACTGCGAGTAAAGTGCAGGCAATGGCGCTTAGGCATCCCAAACACATATTAGATAATCAAGACCAGTGGTGATCCGCACTTTCTTTCTGAGTAAAAAACGCTTCCAGCATTGTGATGGAAGTGGCTTTAGGAGGGATTCGTTGCTGTGTTGCGTCTGTTAGAAAAGGAAGCTCTTGGGACTGACTCTGCGGTAACTGCAATAGGCGTACATAGGGCTCTAGTATCATACGTCTATCCGTTGGACTATATAGCAAGTTCTGTTTAAGGGAAACTCTTTCAGGCTGAATCGCACTTCTCACAGTGTCTTATCAGCGGAGGAATAGAGAAAGAACAACTATGGACAGAGGGAACGTTTTGCCCTGAGAGTGAAGGACCGGGTATGGAACATAGGCCTCTATGACACATACTGGAAGGTCAACACCTGTGATGTTCCATTGTGTATAACTCGTCTCAAAACCCTTCAGATGTACGAGGGAACTGTGCTACAGTATTTTCCCAGGACAGGAATGAGTCTGTGCTAAGTTGGAAACTGTAAGACCTGTCTGTGCAGCAATCATAGAGAGTATTGTACAGGACCCTGACGGGTTATTCTTAGGAAGGTATCTTTCCAGGGATCCTAGTTAAAGTGTGTTCTCATTCATAACAGTGTCTCCTCCTTTGAGGAATGATGATAGAACACGGACGGACTATGGGCATCTTAGGTACTCTGAGTAAAGTGCAGGCTATGGCGCTTAGGCATCCCAAACTCATATTGCATGCTCACGACCAGTGGTGATCCGCACTTTCTTTCAGTGTTAAAAACGCTTCCAACATTGTGAGGGAAGTGTGCTTTAGGAGGGATTCGTTGCAGTGTTGCGTCTGATAAAGAAGGAAGCTCATGGGACTGACTATGCGATCACTGCAATAGGCGCACATAGGGCTCTAGTATCAGACGTCTATCCGTTGGACTATAGCAAGTTCTGTTTAAGGGAAACTCCATCAAACGGAATCGCACTTCTCACAGTGTCTTTTCAGAGGGGGAAAGGATATAGAACAACTAAGGGGAGGGAACGTTGTGCCCTGAGAGTGAATGACAGCTTAGGGCACATAGGCCTCTATGACACATACTGGAAGGTCAACACCTGTGATGTTCCACTGTGTCTAGCTTGTCTCAAACACTTCAAATGTACGAGGGAACTTTGCTACTGTACATTCTCACGACAGGTTTGAGTCTGTGCTCTGTAGGAAACATTAGGACCTGTCTGTGTAGCAATCATAAACTATCACATACAGGACCATGACAAGTGATTCTTAGGAAGGTATCTTTTCAGGGATCCTACTTAAAGTGCGTTCTCATTCATCACAGAGTCTCCTCCTTTCAGGAATGATGACAGAACACGGACGGACTATGGGCACCTTAGGTACTGTGAGTAAAGTGCAGGCTATGGCGCTTAGGCATCCCAAACTCATATTGGATGCTCACGACCAGTGGTGATCCGCACTTTCTTTCAGTGTTAAAAACGCTTCCAACATTGTGAGGGAAGTGTGCTTTAGGAGGGATTCGTTGCACTGTTGCGTCTGTTAAAGAAGGAAGCGCTTGGGACTGACTCTGCGGTAACTGCAATAGGCGCACATAGGGCTCTAGTAACAGACGTCTATCCCTTGGACTATAGCAAGTTCTGTTTAAGGGAAACTCCTTCAGGCGGAATCACACTTCTCCCAGTCTCTTTTTAATGGAGGAATGGAGAAAGAACAACTACGGAGAGAGGGAACGTTGTGCCCTTAGAGTGAAGGAAAGGGTATGGAACATAGGCCTCTAAGACACATACTGGAAAGTCAACAGCTGTGATGTTCCACTGTGTCTAACTCGTCTCAAAACACTTAAAATGCAGGCGGGAACTGTGCTACTGTACGTTCTCACTTCAGGAATGAGTCTGTGCTAAGTTGGAAACTGGAGGGCCTGTCTGAGTAGCAATCGTAGAGAGATTCGTACAGGACCCTTTCAGGTTATTCTTAGGAAGGTATCTTTTCAGGGATCCACTTAAAATGTGTTCTCATTGATAATAGTATCTCCTTCTTTGAGGAATGATGATAGAATGTGGACGGACCATGGGCACATTATATACTGTGAGTAAAGTGCAGGCTATGGCGCTTAGGCATCCCAAACACATATTCGATGATCAAGACCAGTGGTGATCCCCACGTTCTTTCTCTGTAAAAAACGCTTTCAACATTGTGAGGGAAGTGTGCTTTAGGAGGGATTCGTTGCAGTGTTGCGTCTGTTAAAGAAGGAAGCTCTTGGGACTGACTCCGCGGTAACTGCAATAGGCGCACATAGGGCTCTAGTATCAGACGTCTATCCGTTGGACTATAGCAAGCTCTGTTTAAGGGAAACTCTTTCAGGCTGAATCGCACTTCTCACAGTGTCTTATCAGCGGAGGAATAGAGAAAGAACAACTATGGACAGAGGGAACGTTGTGCCCTGAGAGTGAAGGACCGGGTATGGAACATAGGCTTCTATGACACATACTGGAAGGTCAACACCTGTGATGTTCCATTGTGTCTAACTCGTGTCAAAACCCTTCAAATGTACGAGGGAACTGTGCTACAGTACTTTCCCACGACAATAATGAGTCTGTGCTAAGTTGGAAACTGTAGGACCTGTCTGGGCAGCAATCAGAGAGAGTATCGTACAGGACCCTGACGGGTTATTCTTAGGAAGGTATCTTTTCAGGGATCCTAGTTAAAGTGTGTTCTCATTCTTAACAGTGTCTCCTACTCTGAGGAATGATGATAGAATGCGGACGGACTTTGGGCACATTAGGTACTGTGAGTAAAGTGCAGGCTATGGCGCTTAGGCATCCCAAACACATATTAGATAATGAAGACCAGTGGTGATCCGCACTTTCTTTCTGAGTAAAAAACGCTTCCAGCATTGTGATGGAAGTGTGCTTTAGGAGGGATTCGTTGCTGTGTTGCGTCTGTTAGAAAAGGAAGCTCTTGGGACTGACTCTGCGGTAACTGCAATAGGCGTACATAGGGCTCTAGTATCATACGTCTATCCGTTGGACTATAGCAAGTTCTGTTTAAGGGAAACTCTTTCAGGCTGAATCGCACTTCTCACAGTGTCTTATCAGCGGAGGAATAGAGAAAGAACAACTATGGACAGAGGGAACGTTTTGCCCTGCGAGTGAAGGACCGGGTATGGAACATAGGCCTCTATGACACATACTGGAAGGTCAACACCTGTGATGTTCCATTGTGTATAACTCGTCTCAAAACCCTTCAGATGTACGAGGGAACTGTGCTACAGTATTTTCCCAGGACAGGAATGATTCTGTGCTAAGTTGGAAACTGTAAGACCTGTCCGTGTAGAAATCATAGAGAGTATTGTACAGGATCCTGACGGGTTATTCTTAGGAAGGTATCTTTTCAGGGATCCTAGTTAAAGTGTGTTCTCATTCATAACAGTGTCTCCTCCTTTGAGGAATGATGATAGAACACGGACGGACTATGGGCATCTTAGGTACTCTGAGTAAAGTGCAGGCTATGGCGCTTAGGCATCCCAAACTCATATTGCATGCTCACGACCAGTGGTGATCCGCACTTTCTTTCAGTGTTAAAAACGCTTCCAACATTGTGAGGGAAGTGTGCTTTAGGAGGGATTCGTTGCAGTGTTGCGTCTGATAAAGAAGGAAGCTCTTGGGACTGACTATGCGATCACTGCAATAGGCGCACATAGGGCTCTAGTATCAGACGTCTATCCGTTGGACTATAGCAAGTTCTGTTTAAGGGAAACTCCATCAAACGGAATCGCACATCTCACAGTGTCTTTTCAGAGGGGGAAAGGATATAGAACAACTAAGGGGAGGGAAAGTTGTGCCCTGAGAGTGAATGACAGCTTAGGGCACATAGGCCTCTATGACACATACTGGAAGGTCAACACCTGTGATGTTCCACTGTGTCTAGCTCGTCTCAAACACTTCAAATGTACGAGGGAACTTTGCTACTGTACATTCTCACGACAGGTTTGAGTCTGTGCTCTATAGGAAACATTAGGACCTGTCTGTGTAGCAATCATAAACTATCACATACAGGACCATGACAAGTGATTCTTAGGAAGGTATCTTTTCAGGGATCCTACTTAAAGTGCGTTCTCATTCATCACAGAGTCTCCTCCTTTCAGGAATGATGATAGAACACGGACGGACTATGGGCACCTTAGGTACTGTGAGTAAAGTGCAGGCTATGGCGCTTAGGCATCCCAAACTCATATTGCATGCTCACGACCAGTGGTGATCCGCACTTTCTTTCAGTGTTAAAAACGCTTCCAACATTGTGAGGGAAGTGTGCTTTAGGAGGGATTCGTTGCACTGTTGCGTCTGTTAAAGAAGGAAGCGCTTGGGACTGACTCTGCGGTAACTGCAATAGGCGCACATAGGGCTCTAGTAACAGACGTCTATCCCTTGGACTATAGCAAGTTCTGTTTAAGGGAAACTCCTTCAGGCGGAATCGCACTTCTCCCAGTGTCTTTTTAATGGAGGAATGGAGAAAGAACAACTACGGAGAGAGGGAACGTTGTGCCCTTAGAGTGAAGGAAAGGGTATGGAACATAGGCCTCTAAGACACATACTGGAAAGTCAACAGCTGTGATGTTCCACTGTGTCTAACTCGTCTCAAAACACTTAAAATGCAGGCGGGAACTGTGCTACTGTACGTTCTCACTTCAGGAATGAGTCTGTGCTAAGTTGGAAACTGGAGGGCCTGTCTGAGTAGCAATCGTAGAGAGATTCGTACAGGACCCTTTCAGGTTATTCTTAGGAAGGTATCTTTTCAGGGATCCACTTAAAATGTGTTTTCATTGATAATAGTATCTCCTTCTTTGAGGAATGATGATAGAATGTGGACGGACCATGGGCACATTATATACTGTGAGTAAAGTGCAGGCTATGGCGCTTAGGCATCCCAAACACATATTCGATGATCAAGACCAGTGGTGATCCCCACGTTCTTTCTCTGTAAAAAACGCTTTCAACATTGTGAGGGAAGTGTGCTTTAGGAGGGATTCGTTGCAGTGTTGCGTCTGTTAAAGAAGGAAGCTCTTGGGACTGACTCTGCGGTAACTGCAATAGGCACACATAGGGCTCTAGTATCAGATGTCTATCCGTTGGACTATAGCAAGCTCTGTTTAAGGGAAATTATTTCAGGCTGAATCGCACTTCTCACAGTGTCTTATCAGCGGAGGAATAGAGAAAGAACAACTATGGACAGAGGGAACGTTGTGCCCTGAGAGTGAAGGACCGGGTATGGAACATAGGCTTCTATGACACATACTGGAAGGTCAACACCTGTGATGTTCCATTGTGTCTAACTCGTGTCAAAACCCTTCAAATGGACGAGGGAACTGTGCTACAGTACTTTCCCACGACAATAATGAGTCTGTGCTAAGTTGGAAACTGTAGGACCTGTCTGTGCAGCAATCAGAGAGAGTATCGTACAGGACCCTGACGGGTTATTCTTAGGAAGGTATCTTTTCAGGGATCCTAGTTAAAGTGTGTTCTCATTCTTAACAGTGTCTCCTACTCTGAGGAATGATGATAGAATGCGGACGGACTTTGGGCACATTAGGTACTGTGAGTAAAGTGCAGGCTATGGCGCTTAGGCATCCCAAACACATATTAGATAATCAAGACCAGTGGTGATCCGCACTTTCTTGCTGGGTAAAAAACGCTTCCAGCATTGTGATGGAAGTGTGCTTTAGGAGGGATTCGTTGCTGTGTTGGGTCTGTTAGAAAAGGAAGCTCTTGGGACTGACTCTGCGGTAACTGCAATTGGCGTACATAGGGCTCTAGTATCATACGTCTATCCGTTGGACTATATAGCAAGTTCTGTTTAAGGGAAACTCTTTCAGGCTGAATCGCACTTCTCACAGTGTCTTATCAGCGGAGGAATAGAGAAAGAACAACTATGGACAGAGGGAACGTTTTGCCCTGCGAGTGAAGGACCGGGTATGGAACATAGGCCTCTATGACACATACTGGAAGGTCAACACCTGTGATGTTCCATTGTGTATAACTCGTCTCAAAACCCTTCAGATGTACGAGGGAACTGTGCTACAGTATTTTCCCAGGACAGGAATGATTCTGTGCTAAGTTGGAAACTGTAAGACCTGTCCGTGTAGAAATCATAGAGAGTATTGTACAGGATCCTGACGGGTTATTCTTAGGAAGGTATCTTTTCAGGGATCCTAGTTAAAGTGTGTTCTCATTCATAACAGTGTCTCCTCCTTTGAGGAATGATGATAGAACACGGACGGACTATGGGCATCTTAGGTACTCTGAGTAAAGTGCAGGCTATGGCGCTTAGGCATCCCAAACTCATATTGCATGCTCACGACCAGTGGTGATCCGCACTTTCTTTCAGTGTTAAAAACGCTTCCAACATTGTGAGGGAAGTGTGCTTTAGGAGGGATTCGTTGCAGTGTTGCGTCTGATAAAGAAGGAAGCTCTTGGGACTGACTATGCGATCACTGCAATAGGCGCACATAGGGCTCTAGTATCAGACGTCTATCCGTTGGACTATAGCAAGTTCTGTTTAAGGGAAACTCCATCAAACGGAATCGCACATCTCACAGTGTCTTTTCAGAGGGGGAAAGGATATAGAACAACTAAGGGGAGGGAAAGTTGTGCCCTGAGAGTGAATGACAGCTTAGGGCACATAGGCCTCTATGACACATACTGGAAGGTCAACACCTGTGATGTTCCACTGTGTCTAGCTCGTCTCAAACACTTCAAATGTACGAGGGAACTTTGCTACTGTACATTCTCACGACAGGTTTGAGTCTGTGCTCTATAGGAAACATTAGGACCTGTCTGTGTAGCAATCATAAACTATCACATACAGGACCATGACAAGTGATTCTTAGGAAGGTATCTTTTCAGGGATCCTACTTAAAGTGCGTTCTCATTCATCACAGAGTCTCCTCCTTTCAGGAATGATGATAGAACACGGACGGACTATGGGCACCTTAGGTACTGTGAGTAAAGTGCAGGCTATGGCGCTTAGGCATCCCAAACTCATATTGCATGCTCACGACCAGTGGTGATCCGCACTTTCTTTCAGTGTTAAAAACGCTTCCAACATTGTGAGGGAAGTGTGCTTTAGGAGGGATTCGTTGCACTGTTGCGTCTGTTAAAGAAGGAAGCGCTTGGGACTGACTCTGCGGTAACTGCAATAGGCGCACATAGGGCTCTAGTAACAGACGTCTATCCCTTGGACTATAGCAAGTTCTGTTTAAGGGAAACTCCTTCAGGCGGAATCGCACTTCTCCCAGTGTCTTTTTAATGGAGGAATGGAGAAAGAACAACTACGGAGAGAGGGAACGTTGTGCCCTTAGAGTGAAGGAAAGGGTATGGAACATAGGCCTCTAAGACACATACTGGAAAGTCAACAGCTGTGATGTTCCACTGTGTCTAACTCGTCTCAAAACACTTAAAATGCAGGCGGGAACTGTGCTACTGTACGTTCTCACTTCAGGAATGAGTCTGTGCTAAGTTGGAAACTGGAGGGCCTGTCTGAGTAGCAATCGTAGAGAGATTCGTACAGGACCCTTTCAGGTTATTCTTAGGAAGGTATCTTTTCAGGGATCCACTTAAAATGTGTTTTCATTGATAATAGTATCTCCTTCTTTGAGGAATGATGATAGAATGTGGACGGACCATGGGCACATTATATACTGTGAGTAAAGTGCAGGCTATGGCGCTTAGGCATCCCAAACACATATTCGATGATCAAGACCAGTGGTGATCCCCACGTTCTTTCTCTGTAAAAAACGCTTTCAACATTGTGAGGGAAGTGTGCTTTAGGAGGGATTCGTTGCAGTGTTGCGTCTGTTAAAGAAGGAAGCTCTTGGGACTGACTCTGCGGTAACTGCAATAGGCACACATAGGGCTCTAGTATCAGATGTCTATCCGTTGGACTATAGCAAGCTCTGTTTAAGGGAAATTATTTCAGGCTGAATCGCACTTCTCACAGTGTCTTATCAGCGGAGGAATAGAGAAAGAACAACTATGGACAGAGGGAACGTTGTGCCCTGAGAGTGAAGGACCGGGTATGGAACATAGGCTTCTATGACACATACTGGAAGGTCAACACCTGTGATGTTCCATTGTGTCTAACTCGTGTCAAAACCCTTCAAATGGACGAGGGAACTGTGCTACAGTACTTTCCCACGACAATAATGAGTCTGTGCTAAGTTGGAAACTGTAGGACCTGTCTGTGCAGCAATCAGAGAGAGTATCGTACAGGACCCTGACGGGTTATTCTTAGGAAGGTATCTTTTCAGGGATCCTAGTTAAAGTGTGTTCTCATTCTTAACAGTGTCTCCTACTCTGAGGAATGATGATAGAATGCGGACGGACTTTGGGCACATTAGGTACTGTGAGTAAAGTGCAGGCTATGGCGCTTAGGCATCCCAAACACATATTAGATAATCAAGACCAGTGGTGATCCGCACTTTCTTGCTGGGTAAAAAACGCTTCCAGCATTGTGATGGAAGTGTGCTTTAGGAGGGATTCGTTGCTGTGTTGGGTCTGTTAGAAAAGGAAGCTCTTGGGACTGACTCTGCGGTAACTGCAATTGGCGTACATAGGGCTCTAGTATCATACGTCTATCCGTTGGACTATATAGCAAGTTCTGTTTAAGGGAAACTCTTTCAGGCTGAATCGCACTTCTCACAGTGTCTTATCAGCGGAGGAATAGAGAAAGAACAACTATGGACAGAGGGAACGTTTTGCCCTGCGAGTGAAGGACCGGGTATGGAACATAGGCCTCTATGTCACATACTGGAAGGTCAACACCTGTGATGTTCCATTGTGTATAACTCGTCTCAAAACCCTTCAGATGTACGAGGGAACTGTGCTACAGTATTTTCCCAGGACAGGAATGAGTCTGTGCTAAGTTGGAAACTGTAAGACCTGTCCGTGTAGCAATCATAGAGAGTATTGTACAGGACCCTGACGGGTTATTCTTAGGAAGGTATCTTTTCAGGGATCCTAGTTAAAGTGTGTTCTCATTCATAACAGTGTCTCCTCCTTTGAGGAATGATGATAGAACACGGACGGACTATGGGCATCTTAGGTACTCTGAGTAAAGTGCAGGCTATGGCGCTTAGGCATCCCAAACTCATATTGCATGCTCACGACCAGTGGTGATCCGCACTTTCTTTCAGTGTTAAAAACGCTTCCAACATTGTGAGGGAAGTGTGCTTTAGGAGGGATTCGTTGCAGTGTTGCGTCTGATAAAGAAGGAAGCTCTTGGGACTGACTATGCGATCACTGCAATAGGCGCACATAGGGCTCTAGTATCAGACGTCTAACCGTTGGACTATAGCAAGTTCTGTTTAAGGGAAACTCCATCAAACGGAATCGCACTTCTCACAGTGTCTTTTCAGAGGGGGAAATGATTTAGAACAACTAAGGGGAGGGAACGTTGTGCCCTGAGAGTGAATGACAGCTTAGGGCACATAGGCCTCTATGACACATACTGGAAGGTCAACACCTGTGTTGTTCCACTGTGTCTAGCTCGTCTCAAACACTTCAAATGTACGAGGGAACTTTGCTACTGTACATTCTCACGACAGGTTTGAGTCTGTGCTCTGTAGGAAACATTAGGACCTGTCTGTGTAGCAATCATAAACTATCTCATACAGGACCATGACAAGTGATTCTTAGGAAGGTATCTTTTCAGGGATCCTACTTAAAGTGCGTTCTCATTCATCACAGAGTCTCCTCCTTTCAGGAATGATGATAGAACACGGACGGACTATGGGCACCTTAGGTACTGTGAGTAAAGTGCAGGCTATGGCGCTTAGGCATCCCAAACTCATATTGCATGCTCACGACCAGTGGTGATCCGCACTTTCTTTCAGTGTTAAAAACGCTTCAACATTGTGAGGGAAGTGTGCTTTAGGAGGGATTCGTTGCACTGTTGCGTCTGTTAAAGAAGGAAGCGCTTGGGACTGACTCTGCGGTAACTGCAATAGGCGCACATAGGGCTCTAGTAACAGACGTCTATCCCTTGGACTATAGCAAGTTCTGTTTAAGGGAAACTCCTTCAGGCGGAATCGCACTTCTCCCAGTGTCTTTTTAATGGAGGAATGGAGAAAGAACAACTACGGAGAGAGGGAACGTTGTGCCCTTAGAGTGAAGGAAAGGGGATGGAACATAGGCCTCTAAGACACATACTGGAAAGTCAACAGCTGTGATGTTCCACTGTGTCTAACTCGTCTCAAAACACTTAAAATGCAGGAGGGAACTGTGCTACTGTACGTTCTCACTTCAGGAATGAGTCTGTGCTAAGTTGGAAACTGGAGGGCCTGTCTGAGTAGCAATCATAGAGAGATTCGTACAGGACCCTTTCAGGTTATTCTTAGGAAGGTATCTTTTCAGGGATCCTACTTAAAATATGTTCTCATTGATAATAGTATCTCCTTCTTTGAGGAATGATGATAGAATGTGGACGGACCATGGGCACATTATATACTGTGAGTAAAGTGCAGGCTATGGCGCTTAGGCATCCCAAACACATATTCGATGATCAAGACCAGTGGTGATCCCCACGTTCGTTCTCTGTAAAAAACGCTTTCAACATTGTGAGGGAAGTGTGCTTTAGGAGGGATTCGTTGCAGTGTTGCGTCTGTTAAAGAAGGAAGCTCTTGGGACTGACTCTGCGGTAACTGCAGTAGGCGCACATAGGGCTCTAGTATCAGACGTCTATCCGTTGGACTATAGCAAGCTCTGTTTAAGGGAAACTCTTTCAGGCTGAATCGCACTTCTCACAGTGTCTTATCAGCGGAGGAATAGAGAAAGAACAACTATGGACAGAGGGAATTTGTGCCCTGAGAGTGAAGGACCGGGTATGGAACATAGGCTTCTATGACACATACTGGAAGGTCAACACCTGTGATGTTCCATTGTGTCTAACTCGTGTCAAAACCCTTCAAATGTACGAGGAAACTGTGCTACAGTACTTTCCCACGACAATAATGAGTCTGTGCTAAGTTGGAAACTGTAGGACCTGTCTGTGCAGCAATCAGAGAGAGTATCGTACAGGACCCTGACGGGTTATTCTTAGGAAGGTATCTTTTCAGGGATCCTAGTTAAAGTGTGTTCTCATTCTTAACAGTGTCTCCTACTCTGAGGAATGATGATAGAATGCGGACGGACTTTGGGCACATTAGGTACTGCGAGTAAAGTGCAGGCTATGGCGCTTAGGCATCCCAAACACATATTAGATAATCAAGACCAGTGGTTATCCGCACTTTCTTTTTGAGTAAAAAACGCTTCCAGCATTGTGATGGAAGTGTGCTTTAGGAGGGATTCGTTGCTGTGTTGCGTCTGTTAGAAAAGGAAGCTCTTGGGACTGACTCTGCGGTAACTGCAATAGGCGTACATAGGGCTCTAGTATCATACGTCTATCCGTTGGACTATATAGCAAGTTCTGTTTAAGGGAAACTCTTTCAGGCTGAATCGCACTTCTCACAGTGTCTTATCAGCGGAGGAATAGAGAAAGAACAACTATGGACAGAGAGAACGTTTTGCCCAGAGAGTGAAGGACCGGGTATGGAACATAGGCCTCTATGACACATACTGGAAGGTCAACACCTGTGATGTTCCATTGTGTATAACTCGTCTCAAAACCCTTCAGATGTACGAGGGAACTGTGCTACAGTATTTTCCCAGGACAGGAATGAGTCTGTGCTAAGTTGGAAACTGTAAGACCTGTCCGTGTAGCAATCATAGAGAGTATTGTACAGGACCCTGACGGGTTATTCTTAGGAAGGTATCTTTTCAGGGATCCTAGTTAAAGTGTGTTCTCATTCATAACAGTGTCTCCTCCTTTGAGGAATGATGATAGAACACGGACGGACTATGGGCATCTTAGGTACTCTGAGTAAAGTGCAGGCTATGGCGCTTAGGCATCCCAAACTCATATTGCATGCTCACGACCAGTGGTGATCCGCACTTTCTTTCAGTGTTAAAAACGCTTCCAACATTGTGAGGGAAGTGTGCTTTAGGAGGGATTCGTTGCAGTGTTGCGTCTGATAAAGAAGGAAGCTCTTGGGACTGACTATGCGATCACTGCAATAGGCGCACATAGGGCTCTAGTATCAGACGTCTATCCGTTGGACTATAGCAAGTTCTGTTTAAGGGAAACTCCATCAAACGGAAAAGCACTTCTCACAGTGTCTTTTCAGAGGGGGAAAGGATATAGAACAACTAAGGGGAGGGAACGTTGTGCCCTGAGAGTGAATGACAGCTTAGGGCACATAGGCCTCTATGACACATACTGGAAGGTCAACACTTGTGATGTTCCACTGTGTCTAGCTCGTCTCAAACACTTCAAATGTACGAGGGAACTTTGCTACTGTACATTCTCACGACAGGTTTGAGTCTGTGCTCTATAGGAAACATTAGGACCTGTCTGTGTAGCAATCATAAACTATCACATACAGGACCATGACAAGTGATTCTTAGGAAGGTATCTTTTCAGGGATCCTACGTAAAGTGCGTTCTCATTCATCACAGAGTCTCCTCCTTTCAGGAATGATGACAGAACACGGACGGACTATGGGCACCTTAGGTACTGTGAGTAAAGTGCAGGCTATGGCGCTTAGGCATCCCAAACTCATATTGGATGCTCACGACCAGTGGTGATCCGCACTTTCTTTCAGTGTTAAAAACGCTTCCAACATTGTGAGGGAAGTGTGCTTTAGGAGGGATTCGTTGCAGTGTTGCGTCTGTTAAAGAAGGAAGCGCTTGGGACTGACTCTGCGGTAACTGCAATAGGCGCACATAGGGCTCTAGTAACAGACGTCTATCCCTTGGACTATAGCAAGTTCTGTTTAAGGGAAACTCCTTCAGGCGGAATCGCACTTCTCCCAGTGTCTTTTTAATGGAGGAATGGAGAAAGAACAACTACGGAGAGAGGGAACGTTGTGCCCTTAGAGTGAAGGAAAGGGTATGGAACATAGGCCTCTAAGACACATACTGGAAAGTCAACAGCTGTGATGTTCCACTGTGTCTAATTCGTCTCAAAACACTTAAAATGCAGGAGGGAACTGTGCTACTGTACGTTCTCACTTCAGGAATGAGTCTGTGCTAAGTTGGAAACTGGAGGGCCTGTCTGAGTAGCAATCATACAGAGATTCGTACAGGACCCTTTCAGGTTATTCTTAGGAAGGTATCTTTTCAGGGATCCTACTTAAAATATGTTCTCATTGATAATAGTATCTCCTTCTTTGAGGAATGATGATAGAATGTGGACGGACCATGGGCACATTATATACTGTGAGTAAAGTGCAGGCTATGGCGCTTAGGCATCCCAAACACATATTCGATGATCAAGACCAGTGGTGATCCCCACGTTCTTTCTCTGTAAAAAACGCTTTCAACATTGTGAGGGAAGTGTGCTTTAGGAGGGATTCGTTGCAGTGTTGCGTCTGTTAAAGAAGGAAGCTCTTGGGACTGACTCTGCGGTAACTGCAATAGGCGCACATAGGGCTCTAGTATCAGACGTCTATCCGTTGGACTATAGCAAGCTCTGTTTAAGGGAAACTCTTTCAGGCTGAATCGCACTTCTCACAGTGTCTTATCAGCGGAGGAATAGAGAAAGAACAACTATGGACAGAGGGAACGTTGTGCCCTGAGAGTGAAGGACTGGGTATGGAACATAGGCTTCTATGACACATACTGGAAGGTCAACACCTGTGATGTTCCATTGTGTCTAACTCGTGTCAAAACCCTTCAAATGTACGAGGGAACTGTGCTACAGTACTTTCCCACGACAATAATGAGTCTGTGCTAAGTTGGAAACTGTAGGACCTGTCTGTGCAGCAATCAGAGAGAGTATCGTACAGGACCCTGACGGGTTATTCTTAGGAAGGTATCTTTTCAGGGATCCTAGTTAAAGTGTGTTCTCATTCTTAACAGTGTCTCCTACTCTGAGGAATGATGATAGAATGCGGACGGACTTTGGGCACATTAGGTACTGTGAGTAAAGTGCAGGCTATGGCGCTTAGGCATCCCAAACACATATTAGATAATCAAGACCAGTGGTGATCCGTACTTTCTTTCTGAGTAAAAAACGCTTCCAGCATTGTGATGGAAGTGTGCTTTAGGAGGGATTCGTTGCTGTGTTGCGTCTGTTAGAAAAGGAAGCTCTTGGGACTGACTCTGCGGTAACTGCAATAGGCGTACATAGGGCTCTAGTATCATACGTCTATCCGTTGGACTATAGCAAGTTCTGTTTAAGGGAAACTCTTTCAGGCTGAATCGCACGTCTCACAGTGTCGTATCAGCGGAGGAATAGAGAAAGAACAACTATGGACAGAGGGAACGTTTTGCCCTGAGAGTGAAGGACCGGGTATGGAACATAGGCCTCTATGACACATACAGGAAGGTCAACACCTGTGATGTTCCATTGTGTCTAACACGTCTCAAAACCCTTCAGATGTACGAGGGAACTGTGCTACAGTATTTTCCCAGGACAGGAATGAGTCTGTGCTAAGTTGGAAACTGTAAGACCTGTCCGTGTAGCAATCATAGAGAGTATTGTACAGGACCCTGACGGGTTATTCTTAGGAAGGTATCTTTTCAGGGATCCTAGTTAAAGTGTGTTCTCATTCATAACAGTGTCTCCTCCTTTGAGGAATGATGATAGAACACGGACGGACTATGGGCATTAGGTACACTGAGTAAAGTGCAGGCTATGGCGCTTAGGCATCCCAAACTCATATTGCATGCTCACGACCAGTGGTGATCCGCACTTTCTTTCAGTGTTAAAAACGCTTCCAACATTGTGAGGGAAGTGTGCTTTAGGAGGGATTCGTTGCAGTGTTGCGTCTGATAAAGAAGGAAGCTCTTGGGACTGACTATGCGATAACTGCAATAGGCGCACATAGGGCTCTAGTATCAGACGTCTATCCGTTGGACTATAGCAAGTTCTGTTTAAGGGAAACTCCATCAAACGGAATCGCACTTCTCACAGTGTCTTTTCAGAGGGGGAAAGGATATAGAACAACTAAGGGGAGGGAACGTTGTGCCCTGAGAGTGAATGACAGCTTATGGCACATAGGCCTCTATGACACATACTGGAAGGTCAACACCTGTGATGTTCCACTGTGTCTAGCTCGTCTCAAACACTTCAAATGTACGAGGGAACTTTGCTACTGTACGTTCTCACGACAGGTTTGAGTCTGTGCTCTGTAGGAAACATTAGGACCTGTCTGTGTAGCAATCATAAACTATCACATACAGGACCATGACAAGTGATTCTTAGGAAGGTATCTTTTCAGGGATCCTACTTAAAGTGCGTTCTCATTCATCACAGAGTCTCCTCCTTTCAGGAATGATGATAGAACACGGACGGACTATGGGCACCTTAGGTACTGTGAGTAAAGTGCAGGCTATGGCGCTTAGGCATCCCAAACTCATATTGGATGCTCACGACCAGTGGTGATCCGCACTTTCTTTCAGTGTTAAAAACGCTTCCAACATTGTGAGGGAAGTGTGCTTTAGGATTGATTCGTTGCAGTGTTGCGTCTGTTAAAGAAGGAAGCGCTTGGGACTGACTCTGCGATAACTGCAATAGGCGCACATAGGGCTCTAGTAACAGACGTCTATCCCTTGGACTATAGCAAGTTCTGTTTAAGGGAAACTCCTTCAGGCGGAATCGCACTTCTCCCAGTGTCTTTTTAATGGAGGAATGGAAAAAGAACAACTACGGAGAGAGGGAACGTTGTGCCCTTAGAGTTAAGGAAAGGGTATGGAACATAGGCCTCTAAGACACATACTGGAAAGTCAACAGCTGTGATGTTCCACTGTGTCTAACTCGTCTCAAAACACTTAAAATGCAGGAGGGATCTGTGCTACTGTACGTTCTCCCTTCAGGAATGAGTCTGTGCTAAGTTGGAAACTGGAGGGCCTGTCTGAGTAGCAATCATACAGAGATTCGTACAGGACCCTTTCAGGTTATTCTTAGGAAGGTATCTTTTCAGGGATCCTACTTAAAATGTGTTCTCATTGATAATAGTATCTCCTTCTTTGAGGAATGATGATCGAATGTGGACGGACCATGGGCACATTATATACTGTGAGTAAAGTGCAGGCTATGGCGCTTAGGCATCCCAAACACATATTCGATGATCAAGACCAGTGGTGATCCCCACGTATTTTCTCTGTAAAAAACGCTTTCAACATTGTGAGGGAAGTGTGCTTTAGGAGGGATTCGTTGCAGTGTTGCGTCTGTTAAAGACGGAAGCTCTTGGGACTGACTCTGCGGTAACTGCAATAGGCGCACATAGGGCTCTAGTATCAGACGTCTATCCGTTGGACTATAGCAAGCTCTGTTTAAGGGAAACTCTTTCAGGCTGAATCGCACTTCTCACAGTGTCTTATCAGCGGAGGAATAGAGAAAGAACAACTATGGACAGAGGGAACGTTGTGCCCTGAGAGTGAAGGACCGGGTATGGAACATAGGCTTCTATGACACATACTGGAAGGTCAACACCTGTGATGTTCCATTGTGTCTAACTCGTGTCAAAACCCTTCAAATGTACGAGGGAACTGTGCTACAGTACTTTCCCACGACAATAATGAGTCTGTGCTAAGTTGGAAACTGTAGGACCTGTCTGTGCAGCAATCAGAGAGAGTATCGTACAGGAACCTGACGGGTAATTCTTAGGAAGGTATCTTTTCAGGGATCCTAGTTAAAGTGTGTTCTCATTCTTAACAGTGTCTCCTACTCTGAGGAATGATGATAGAACACGGACGGACTATGGGCATCTTAGGTACTCTGAGTAAAGTGCAGGCTATGGCGCTTAGGCATCCCAAACTCATATTGCATGCTCACGACCAGTGGTGATCCGCACTTTCTTTCAGTGTTAAAAACGCTTCCAACATTGTGAGGGAAGTGTGCTTTAGGAGGGATTCGTTGCAGTGTTGCGTCTGATAAAGAAGGAAGCTCTTGGGACTGACTATGCGATAACTGCAATAGGCGCACATAGGGCTCTAGTATCAGACGTCTATCCGTTGGACTATAGCAAGTTCTGTTTAAGGGAAACTCCATCAAACGGAATCGCACTTCTCACAGTGTCTTTTCAGAGGGGGAAAGGATATAGAACAACTAAGGGGAGGGAACGTTGTGCCCTGAGAGTGAATGACAGCTTATGGCACATAGGCCTCTATGACACATACTGGAAGGTCAACACCTGTGATGTTCCACTGTGTCTAGCTCGTCTCAAACACTTCAAATGTACGAGGGAACTTTGCTACTGTACGTTCTCACGACAGGTTTGAGTCTGTGCTCTGTAGGAAACATTAGGACCTGTCTGTGTAGCAATCATAAACTATCACATACAGGACCATGACAAGTGATTCTTAGGAAGGTATCTTTTCAGGGATCCTACTTAAAGTGCGTTCTCATTCATCACAGAGTCTCCTCCTTTCAGGAATGATGACAGAACACGGACGGACTATGGGCACCTAGGTACTGTGAGTAAAGTGCAGGCTATGGCGCTTAGGCATCCCAAACTCATATTGGATGCTCACGACCAGTGGTGATCCGCACTTTCTTTCAGTGTTAAAAACACTTCCAACATTGTGAGGGAAGTGTGCTTTAGGAGGGATTCGTTGCAGTGTTGCGTCTGTTAAAGAAGGAAGCGCTTGGGACTGACTCTGCGGTAACTGCAATAGGCGCACATAGGGCTCTAGTAACAGACGTCTATCCCTTGGACTATAGCAAGTTCTGTTTAAGGGAAACTCCTTCAGGCGGAATCGCACTTCTCCCAGTGTCTTTTTAATGGAGGAATGGAGAAAGAACAACTACGGAGAGAGGGAACGTTGTGCCCTTAGAGTTAAGGAAAGGGTATGGAACATAGGCCTCTAAGACACATACTGGAAAGTCAACAGCTGTGATGTTCCGCTGTGTCTAATTCGTCTCAAAACACTTAAAATGCAGGCGGGAACTGTGCTACTGTACGTTCTCACTTCAGGAATGAGTCTGTGCTAAGTTGGAAACTGGAGGGCCTGTCTGAGTAGCAATCATACAGAGATTCGTACAGGACCCTTTCAGGTTATTCTTAGGAAGGTATCTTTTCAGGGATCCTACTTAAAATGTGTTCTCATTGATAATAGTATCTCCTTCTTTGAGGAATGATGATAGAATGTGGACGGACCATGGGCACATTATATACTGTGAGTAAAGTGCAGGCTATGGCGCTTAGGCATCCCAAACACATATTCGATGATCAAGACCAGTGGTGATCCCCACGTTCTTTCTCTGTAAAAAACGCTTTCAACATTGTGAGGGAAGTGTGCTTTAGGAGGGATTCGTTGCAGTGTTGCGTCTGTTAAAGAAGGAAGCTCTTGGGACTGACTCTGCGGTAACTGCTATAGGCGCACATAGGGCTCTAGTATCAGACGTCTATCCGTTGGACTATAGCAAGCTCTGTTTAAGGGAAACTCTTTCAGGCTGAATCGCACTTCTCACAGTGTCTTATCAGCGGAGGAATAGAGAAAGAACAACTATGGACAGAGGGAACGTTGTGCCCTGAGAGTGAAGAACTGGGTATGGAACATAGGCTTCTATGACACATACTGGAAGGTCAACACCTGTGATGTTCCATTGTGTCTAACTCGTGTCAAAACCCTTCAAATGTACGAGGGAACTGTGCTACAGTACTTTCCCACGACAATAATGAGTCTGTGCTAAGTTGGAAACTGTAGGACCTGTCTGTGCAGCAATCAGAGAGAGTATCGTACAGGACCCTGACGGGTTATTCTTAGGAAGGTATCTTTTCAGGGATCCTAGTTAAAGTGTGTTCTCATTCTTAACAGTGTCTCCTACTCTGAGGAATGATGATAGAATGCGGACGGACTTTGGGCACATTAGGTACTGTGAGTAAAGTGCAGGCTATGGCGCTTAGGCATCCCAAACACATATTAGATAATCAAGACCAGTGGTGATCCGTACTTTCTTTCTGAGTAAAAAAAGCTTCCAGCATTGTGATGGAATGGTGCTTTAGGAGGGATTCGTTGCTGTGTTGCGTCTGTTAGAAAAGGAAGCTCTTGGGACTGACTCTGCGGTAACTGCAATAGGCGTACATAGGGCTCTAGTATCATACGTCTATCCGTTGGACTATAGCAAGTTCTGTTTAAGGGAAACTCTTTCAGGCTGAATCGCACGTCTCACAGTGTCGTATCAGCGGAGGAATAGAGAAAGAACAACTATGGACAGAGGGAACGTTTTGCCCTGAGAGTGAAGGACCGGGTATGGAACATAGGCCTCTATGACACATACTGGAAGGTCAACACCTGTGATGTTCCATTGTGTCTAACACGTCTCAAAACCCTTCAGATGTACGAGGGAACTGTGCTACAGTATTTTCCCAGGACAGGAATGAGTCTGTGC
The DNA here is from genome assembly GCF_020171115.1 of Neogale vison. Lineage (NCBI taxonomy): Eukaryota > Metazoa > Chordata > Mammalia > Carnivora > Mustelidae > Neogale > Neogale vison. The sequence continues at coordinate 28,122,467 of NC_058100.1, read as the reverse complement.
TAAGTTGGAAACTGTAAGACCTGTCCGTGTAGCAATCATAGAGAGTATTGTACAGGAGCCTGACGGGTTATTCTTAGGAAGGTATCTTTTCAGGGATCCTAGTTAAAGTGTGTTCTCATTCATAACAGTGTCTCCTCCTTTGAGGAATGATGATAGAACACGGACGGACTATGGGCATTAGGTACACTGAGTAAAGTGCAGGCTATGGCGCTTAGGCATCCCAAACTCATATTGCATGCTCACGACCAGTGGTGATCCGCACTTTCTTTCAGTGTTAAAAACGCTTCCAACATTGTGAGGGAAGTGTGCTTTAGGAGGGATTCGTTGCAGTGTTGCGTCTGATAAAGAAGGAAGCTCTTGGGACTGACTATGCGATAACTGCAATAGGCGCACATAGGGCTCTAGTATCAGACGTCTATCCGTTGGACTATAGCAAGTTCTGTTTAAGGGAAACTCCATCAAACGGAATCGCACTTCTCACAGTGTCTTTTCAGAGGGGGAAAGGATATAGAACAACTAAGGGGAGGGAACGTTGTGCCCTGAGAGTGAATGACAGCTTATGGCACATAGGACTCTATGACACATACTGGAAAGTCAACAGCTGTGATGTTCCACTGTGTCTAATTCGTCTCAAAACACTTAAAATGCAGGCGGGAACTGTGCTACTGTACGTTCTCACTTCAGGAATGAGTCTGTGCTAAGTTGGAAACTGGAGGGCCTGTCTGAGTAGCAATCATAGAGAGATTCGTACAGGACCCTTTCAGGTTATTCTTAGGAAGGTATCTTTTCAGGGATCCTACTTAAAATGTGTTCTCATTGATAATAGTATCTCCTTCTTTGAGGAATGATGATCGAATGTGGACGGACCATGGGCACATTATATACTGTGAGTAAAGTGCAGGCTATGGCGCTTAGGCATCCCAAACACATATTCGATGATCAAGACCAGTGGTGATCCCCACGTTCTTTCTCTGTAAAAAACGCTTTCAACATTGTGAGGGAAGTGTGCTTTAGGAGGGATTCGTTGCAGTGTTGCGTCTGTTAAAGAAGGAAGCTCTTGGGACTGACTCTGCGGTAACTGCAATAGGCGCACATAGGGCTCTAGTATCAGACGTCTATCCGTTGGACTATAGCAAGCTCTGTTTAAGGGAAACTCTTTCAGGCTGAATCGCACTTCTCACAGTGTCTTATCAGCGGAGGAATAGAGAAAGAACAACTATGGACAGAGGGAACGTTGTGCCCTGAGAGTGAAGGACCGGGTATGGAACATAGGCTTCTATGACACATACTGGAAGGTCAACACCTGTGATGTTCCATTGTGTCTAACTCGTGTCAAAACCCTTCAAATGTACGAGGGAACTGTGCTACAGTACTTTCCCACGACAATAATGAGTCTGTGCTAAGTTGGAAACTGTAGGACCTGTCTGTGCAGCAATCAGAGAGAGTATCGTACAGGACCCTGACGGGTTATTCTTAGGAAGGTATCTTTTCAGGGATCCTAGTTAAAGTTTGTTCTCATTCATAGCAGTGTCTCCTACTCTGAGGAATGATGATAGAATGCGGACGGACTTTGGGCACATTAGGTACTGTGAGTAAAGTGCAGGCTATGGCGCTTAGGCATCCCAAACACATATTAGATAATCAAGACCAGTGGTGATCCGCACTTTCTTTCTGAGTAAAAAACGCTTCCAGCATTGTGATGGAAGTGTGCTTTAGGAGGGATTCGTTGCTGTGTTGCGTCTGTTACAAAAGGAAGCTCTTGGGACTGACTCTGCGGTAACTGCAATAGGCGTACATAGGGCTCTAGTATCATACGTCTATCCGTTGGACTATAGCAAGTTCTGTTTAAGGGAAACTCTTTCAGGCTGAATCGCACTTCTCACAGTGTCTTATCAGCGGAGGAATAGAGAAAGAACAACTATGGACAGAGGGAACGTTTTGCCCTGAGAGTGAAGGACCGGGTATGGAACATAGGCCTCTATGACACATACTGGAAGGTCAACACCTGTGATGTTCCATTGTGTATAACTCGTCTCAAAACCCTTCATATGTACGAGGGAACTGTGCTACAGTATTTTCCCAGGACAGGAATGAGTCTGTGCTAAGATGGAGACTGTAAGACCTGTCCGTGTAGCAATCATAGAGAGTATTGTACAGGACCCTGACGGGTTATTCTTAGGAAGGTATCTTTTCAGGGATCCTAGTTAAAGTGTGTTCTCATTCTTAACAGTGTCTCCTCCTTTGAGGAATGATGATAGAACACGGACGGACTATGGGCATCTTAGGTACTCTGAGTAAAGTGCAGGCTATGGCGCTTAGGCATCCCAAACTCATATTGCATGCTCACGACCAGTGGTGATCCGCACTTTCTTTCAGTGTTAAAAACGCTTCCAACATTGTGAGGGAAGTGTGCTTTAGGAGGGATTCGTTGCAGTGTTGCGTCTGATAAAGAAGGAAGCTCTTGGGACTGACTCTGCGATAACTGCAATAGGCGCACATAGGGCTCTAGTATCAGACGTCTATCCGTTGGACTATAGCAAGTTCTGTTTAAGGGAAACTCCATCAAACGGAATCGCACTTCTCACAGTGTCTTTTCAGAGGGGGAAAGGATATAGAACAACTAAGGGGAGGGAACGTTGTGCCCTGAGAGTGAATGACAGCTTATGGCACATAGGCCTCTATGACACATACTGGAAGGTCAACACCTGTGATGTTCCACTGTGTCTAGCTCGTCTCAAACACTTCAAATGTACGAGGGAACTTTGCTACTGTACGTTCTCACGACAGGTTTGAGTCTGTGCTCTGTAGGAAACATTAGGACCTGTCTGTGTAGCAATCATAAACTATCACATACAGGTCCATGACAAGTGATTCTTAGGAAGGTATCTTTTCAGGGATCCTACTTAAAGTGCGTTCTCATTCATCACAGAGTCTCCTCCTTTCAGGAATGATGACAGAACACGGACGGAATATGGGCACCTTAGGTACTGTGAGTAAAGTGCAGGCTATGGCGCTTAGGCATCCCAAACTCATATTGGATGCTCACGACCAGTGGTGATCCGCACTTTCTTTCAGTGTTAAAAACGCTTCCAACATTGTGAGGGAAGTGTGCTTTAGGAGGGATTCGTTGCAGTGTTGCGTCTGTTAAAGAAGGAAGCGCTTGGGACTGACTCTGCGGTAACTGCAATAGGTGCACATAGGGCTCTAGAAACAGACGTCTATCCCTTGAACTATAGCAAGTTCTGTTTAAGGGAAACTCCTTCAGGCGGAATCGCACTTCTCCCAGTGTCTTTTTAATGGAGGAATGGAGAAAGAACAACTACGGAGAGAGGGAACGTTGTGCCTTTAGAGTGAAGGAAAGGGTATGGAACATAGGCCTCTAAGACACATACTGGAAAGTCAACAGCTGTGATGTTCCACTGTGTCTAACTCGTCTCAAAACACTTAAAATGCAGGAGGGAACTGTGCTACTGTACGTTCTCACTTCAGGAATGAGTCTGTGCTAAGTTGGAAACTGGAGGGCCTGTCTGAGTAGCAATCATAGAGAGATTCGTACAGGACCCTTTCAGGTTATTCTTACGAAGGTATCTTTTCAGGGATCCTACTTAAAATGTGTTCTCATTGATAATAGTATCTCCTTCTTTGAGGAATGATGATAGAATGTGGACGGACCATGGGCACATTATATACTGTGAGTAAAGTGCAGGCTATGGCGCTTAGGCATCCCAAACACATATTCGATGATCAAGACCAGTGGTGATCCCCACGTTCTTTCTCTGTAAAAAACGCTTTCAACATTGTGAGGGAAGTGTGCTTCAGGAGGGATTCGTTGCAGTGTTGCGTCTGTTAAAGAAGGAAGCTCTTGGGACTGACTCTGCGGTAACTGCAATAGGCGCACATAGGGCTCTAGTATCAGACGTCTATCCGTTGGACTATAGCAAGCTCTGTTTAAGGGAAACTCTTTCAGGCTGAATCGCACTTCTCACAGTGTCTTATCAGCGGAGGAATAGAGAAAGAACAACTATGGACAGAGGGAACGTTGTGCCCTGAGAGTGAAGGACCGGGTATGGAACATAGGCTTCTATGACACATACTGGAAGGTCAACACCTGTGATGTTCCATTGTGTCTAACTCGTGTCAAAACCCTTCAAATGTACGAGGGAACTGTGCTACAGTACTTTCCCACGACAATAATGAGTCTGTGCTAAGTTGGAAACTGTAGGACCTGTCTGTGCAGCAATCAGAGAGAGTATCGTACAGGACCCTGATGGGTTATTCTTAGGAAAATATCTTTTCAGGGATCCTAGTTAAAGTGTGTTCTCATTCTTAACAGTGTCTCCTACTCTGAGGAATGATGATAGAATGCGGACGGACTTTGGGCACATTAGGTACTGTGAGTAAAGTGCAGGCTATGGCGCTTAGGCATCCCAAACACATATTAGATAATCAAGACCAGTGGTGATCCGTACTTTCTTTCTGAGTAAAAAACGCTTCCAGCATTGTGATGGAAGTGTGCTTTAGGAGGGATTCGTTGCTGTGTTGCGTCTGTTAGAAAAGGAAGCTCTTGGGACTGACTCTGCGGTAACTGCAATAGGCGTACATAGGGCTCTAGTATCATACGTCTATCCGTTGGACTATAGCAAGTTCTGTTTAAGGGAAACTCTTTCAGGCTGAATCGCACTTCTCACAGTGTCGTATCAGCGGAGGAATAGAGAAAGAACAACTATGGACAGAGGGAACGTTTTGCCCTGAGAGTGAAGGACCGGGTATGGAACATAGGCCTCTATGACACATACTGGAAGGTCAACACCTGTGATGTTCCATTGTGTCTAACACGTCTCAAAACCCTTCAGATGTACGAGGGAACTGTGCTACAGTATTTTCCCAGGACAGGAATGAGTCTGTGCTAAGTTGGAAACTGTAAGACCTGTCCGTGTAGCAATCATAGAGAGTATTGTACAGGACCCTGACGTGTTATTCTTAGGAAGGTATCTTTTCAGGGATCCTAGTTAAAGTGTGTTCTCATTCATAACAGTGTCTCCTCCTTTGAGGAATGATGATAGAACACGGACGGACTATGGGCATTAGGTACTCTGAGTAAAGTGCAGGCTATGGCGCTTAGGCATCCCAAACTCATAATGCATGCTCACGACCAGTGGTGATCCGCACTTTCTTTCAGTGTTAAAAACGCTTCCAACATTGTGAGGGAAGTGTGCTTTAGGAGGGATTCGTTGCAGTGTTGCGTCTGATAAAGAAGGAAGCTCTTGGGACTGACTCTGCGATAACTGCAATAGGCGCACATAGGGCTCTAGTATCAGACGTCTATCCGTTGGACTATAGCAAGTTCTGTTTAAGGGAAACTCCATCAAACGGAATCGCACTTCTCACAGTGTCTTTTCAGAGGGGGAAAGGATATAGAACAACTAAGGGGAGGGAACGTTGTGCCCTGAGAGTGAATGACAGCTTATGGCACATAGGCCTCTATGACACATACTGGAAGGTCAACACCTGTGATGTTCCACTGTGTCTAGCTCGTCTCAAACACTTCAAATGTACGAGGGAACTTTGCTACTGTACGTTCTCACGACAGGTTTGAGTCTGTGCTCTGTAGGAAACATTAGGACCTGTCTGTGTAGCAATCATAAACTATCACATACAGGACCATGACAAGTGATTCTTAGGAAGGTATCTTTTCAGGGATCCTACTTAAAGTGCGTTCTCATTCATCACAGAGTCTCCTCCTTTCAGGAATGATGACAGAACACGGACGGACTATGGGCACCTTAGGTACTGTGAGTAAAGTGCAGGCTATGGCGCTTAGGCATCCCAAACTCATATTGGATGCTCACGACCAGTGGTGATCCGCACTTTCTTTCAGTGTTAAAAACGCTTCCAACATTGTGAGGGAAGTGTGCTTTAGGAGGGATTCGTTGCACTGTTGCTTCTGTTAAAGAAGGAAGCGCTTGGGACTGACTCTGCGGTAACTGCAATAGGCGCACATAGGGCTCTAGTAACAGACGTCTATCCCTTGGACTATAGCAAGTTCTCTTTAAGGGAAACTCCTTCAGGCGGAATCGCACTTCTCCCAGTGTCTTTTTAATGGAGGAATGGAGAAAGAACAACTACGGAGAGAGGGAACATTGTGCCCTTAGAGAGAAGGAAAGGGTATGGAACATAGGCCTCTAAGACACATACTGGAAAGTCAACAGCTGTGATGTTCCACTGTGTCTAACTCGTCTCAAAACACTTAAAATGCAGGAGGGAACTGTGCTACTGTACGTTCTCACTTCAGGAATGAGTCTGTGCTAAGTTGGAAACTGGAGGGCCTGTCTGAGTAGCAATCATAGAGAGATTCGTACAGGACCCTTTCAGGTTATTCTTAGGAAGGTATCTTTTCAGGGATCCTACTTAAAATGTGTTCTCATTGATAATAGTATCTCCTTCTTTGAGGAATGATGATAGAATGTGGACGGACCATGGGCACATTATATACTGTGAATAAAGTGCAGGCTATGGCTCTTAGGCATCCCAAACACATATTCGATGATCAAGACCAGTGGTGATCCCCACGTTCTTTCTCTGTAAAAAACGCTTTCAACATTGTGAGGGAAGTGTGCTTTAGGAGGGATTCGTTGCCGTGTTGCGTCTGTTAAAGAAGGAAGCTCTTGGGACTGACTCTGCGGTAACTGCAATAGGCGCACATAGGGCTCTAGTATCAGACGTCTATCCGTTGGACTATAGCAAGCTCTGTTTAAGGGAAACTCTTTCAGGCTGAATCGCACTTCTCACAGTGTCTTATCAGCGGAGGAATAGAGAAAGAACAACTATGGACAGAGGGAACGTTTTGCCCTGAGAGTGAAGGACCGGGTATGGAACATAGGCCTCTATGACACATACTGGAAGGTCAACACCTGTGATGTTCCATTGTGTATAACTCGTCTCAAAACCCTTCAGATTTACGAGGGAACTGTGCTACAGTATTTTCCCAGGACAGGAATGAGTCTGTGCTAAGTTGGAAACTGTAAGACCTGTCCGTGTAGCAATCATAGAGAGTATTGTACAGGACCCTGACGGGTTATTCTTAGGAAGGTATCTTTTCAGGGATCCTAGTTAAAGTGTGTTCTCATTCATAACAGTGTCTCCTCCTTTGAGGAATGATGATAGAACACGGACGGACTATGGGCATCTTAGGTACTCTGAGTAAAGTGCAGGCTATGGCGCTTAGGCATCCCAAACTCATATTGGATGCTCACGACCAGTGGTGATCCGCACTTTCTTTCAGTGTTAAAAACGCTTCCAACATTGTGAGGGAAGTGTGCTTTAGGAGGGATTCGTTGCAGTGTTGCGTCTGTTAAAGGTGGAAGCGCTTGGGACTGACTCTGCGGTAACTGCAATAGGCGCACATAGGGCTCTAGTAACAGACGTCTATCCCTTGGACTATAGCAAGTTCTGTTTAAGGGAAACTCATTCAGGCGGAATCGCACTTCTCCCAGTGTCTTTTTAATGGAGGAATGGAGAAAGAACAACTACGGAGAGAGGGAACGTTGTGCCCTTAGAGTGAAGGAAAGGGTATGGAACATAGGCCTCTAAGACACATACTGGAAAGTCAACAGCTGTGATGTTCCACTGTGTCTAACTCGTCTCAAAACACTTAAAATGCAGGAGGGAACTGTGCTACTGTACGTTCTCACTTCAGGAATGAGTCTGTGCTAAGTTGGAAACTGGAGGGCCTGTCTGAGTAGCAATCATAGAGAGATTCGTACAGGACCCTTTCAGGCTATTCTTAGGAAGGTATCTTTCAGGGATCCACTTAAAATGTGTTCTCATTGATAATAGTATCTCCTTCTTTGAGGAATGATGATAGAATGTGGACGGACCATGGGCACATTATATACTGTGAGTAAAGTGCAGGCTATGGCGCTTAGACATCCCAAACACATATTCGATGATCAAGACCAGTGGTGATCCCCACGTTCTTTCTCTTTAAAAAACGCTTTCAACATTGTGAGGGAAGTGTGCTTTAGGAGGGATTCGTTGCAGTGTTGCGTCTGTTAAAGAAGGAAGCTCTTGAGACTGACTCTGCGGTAACTGCAATAGGCGCAGATAGGGCTCTAGTATCAGACGTCTATCCGTTGGACTATAGCAAGCTCTGTTTAAGGGAAACTCTTTCAGGCTGAATCGCACTTTTCACAGTGTCTTATCAGCGGAGGAATAGAGAAAGAACAACTATGGACAGAGGGAATTTGTGCCCTGAGAGTGAAGGACCGGGTATGGAACATAGGCTTCTATGACACATACTGGAAGGTCAACACCTGTGATGTTCCATTGTGTCTAACTCATGTCAAAACCCTTCAAATGTACGAGGGAACTGTGCTACAGTACTTTCCCACGACAATAATGAGTCTGTGCTAAGTTGGAAACTGTAGGACCTGTCTGTGCAGCAATCAGAGAGAGTATCGTACAGGACCCTGACGGGTTATTCTTAGGAAGGTATCTTTTCAGGGATCCTCGTTAAAGTGTGTTCTCATTCATAGCAGTGTCTCCTACTCTGAGGAATGATGATAGAATGCGGACGGACTTTGGGCACATTAGGTACTGTGAGTAAAGTGCAGGCTATGGCGCTTAGGCATCCCAAACACATATTAGATAATCAAGACCAGTGGTGATCCGCACTTTCTTTCTGAGTAAAAAACGCTTCCAGCATTGTGATGGAAGTGTGCTTTAGGAGGGATTCGTTGCTGTGTTGCGTCTGTTAGAAAAGGAAGCTCTTGGGACTGACTCTGCGGTAACTGCAATAGGCGTACATAGGGCTCTAGTATCATACGTCTATCCGTTGGACTATAGCAAGTTCTGTTTAAGGGAAACTCTTTCAGGCTGAATCGCACTTCTCACAGTGTCTTATCAGCGGAGGAATAGAGAAAGAACAACTATGGACAGAAGGAACGTTTTGCCCTGAGAGTGAAGGACCGGGTATGGAACATAGGCCTCTATGACACATACTGGAAGGTCAACACCTGTGATGTTCCATTGTGTATAACTCGTCTCAAAACCCTTCAGATGTACGAGGGAACTGTGCTACAGTATTTTCCCAGGACAGGAATGAGTCTGTGCTCTGTAGGAAACATTAGGACCTGTCTGTGTAGTAATCATAAACTATCACATACAGGACCATGACAAGTGATTCTTAGGAAGGTATCTTTTCAGGGATCCTACTTAAAGTGCGTTCTCATTCATCACAGATTCTCCTCCTTTCAGGAATGATGACAGAACACGGACGGACTATGGGCACCTTAGGTACTGTGAGTAAAGTGCAGGCTATGGCGCTTAGGCATCCCAAACTTATATTGGAAGCTCACGACCAGTGGTGATCCGCACTTTCTTTCAGTGTGAAAAACGCTTCCAACATTGTGAGGGAAGTGTGCTTTAGGAGGGATTCGTTGCAGTGTTGCGTCTGTTAAGAAGGAAGCGCTTGGGACTGACTCTGCGGTAACTGCAATCGGCGCACATAGGGCTCTAGTAACAGACGTCTATCCCTTGGACTATAGCAAGTTCTGTTTAAGGGAAACTCCTTCAGGCGGAATCGCACTCCTCCCTGTGTCTTTTTAATGGAGGAATGGAGGAAGAACAACTACGGAGAGAGGGAACGTTGTGCCCTTAGGGTGAAGGAAAGGGTATGGAACATAGGCCCTTAAGACACATACTGGAAATCAACATCTGTGATATTCCACTGTGTCTAACTGGTCTCAAAACACTTAAAATGCAGGAGGAAACTTTGCTACTGTACGTTCTCACTTCAGGAATGAGTCTGTGCTAAGTTGGAAACTGGAGGGCCTGTCTGAGTAGCAATCATAGAGAGATTCGTACAGGACCCTTTCAGGTTATTCTTACGAAGGTATCTTTTCAGAGATCCTACTTAAAATGTGTTCTCATTGATAATAGTATCTCCTTCTTTGAGGAATGATGATAGAATGTGGACGGACCATGGGCACTTTATATACTGTGAGTAAAGTGCAGGCTATGGCGCTTAGACATCCAAACACATATTCGATGATCAAGACCAGTGGTGATCCACACGTTCTTTCTCTGTAAAAAACGCTTTCAACATTGTGAGGGAAGTGTGCTTTAGGAGGGATTCGTTGCAGTGTTGCGTCTGTTAAAGAAGGAAGCGCTTGGGACTGACTCTGCGGTAACTGCAATAGGCGCACTTAGGGCTCTAGTATCAGACGTCTATACGTTGGACTATAGAAAGCTCTGTTTAAGGGAAACTCTTTCAGGCTGAATCGCACTTCTCACAGTGTCTTATCAGCGGAGGAATAGAGAAAGAAAAACTATGGACAGAGGGAACGTTGTGCCCTGAGAGTGAAGGACCGGGTATGGAACATAGGCTTCTATGACACATACTGGAAGGTCAACACCTGTGATGTTCCATTGTGTCTAACTCGTGTCAAAACCCTTCAAATGTACGAGGTAACTGTGCTACAGTACTTTCCCACGACAATAATGAGTCTGTGCTAAGTTGGAAACTGTAGGACCTGTCTGTGCAGCAATCAGAGAGAGTATCGTACAGGTCCCTGACGGGTTATTCTTAGGAAGGTATCTTTTCAGGGATCCTAGTTAAAGTGTGTTCTCATTCATAACAGTGTCTCCACTTTGAGGAATGATGATAGAACACGGACGGACTATGGGCATCTTAGGTACTCTGAGTAAAGTGCAGGCTATGGCGCTTAGGCATCCCAAACTCATATTGGATGCTCACGACCAGTGGTGATCCGTACTTTCTTTCAGTGTTAAAAACGCTTCCAACATTGTGAGGGAAGTGTGCTTTAGGAGGGATTCGTTGCAGTGTTGCGTCTGTTAAAGAAGGAAGCGCTTGGGACTGACTCTGCGGTAACTGCAATAGGCGCACATAGGGCTCTAGTAACAGACATCTATCCCTTGGACTATAGCAAGTTCTGTTTAAGGGAAACTCCTTCAGGCGGAATCGCACTTCTCCCAGTGTCTTTTTAATGGAGGAATGGAGAAAGAACAACTACGGAGAGAGGGAACGTTGTGCCCTTAGAGTGAAGGAAAGGGTATGGAACATAGGCCTCTAAGACACATACTGGAAAGTCAACAGCTGTGATGTTCCACTGTGTCTAACTCATCTCAAAACACTTAAAATGCAGGAGGGAACTGTGCTACTGTACGTTCTCACTTCAGGAATGAGTCTGTGCTAAGTTGGAAACTGGAGGGCCTGTCTGAGTAGCAATCATAGAGAGATTCGTACAGGACCCTTTCAGGTTATTCTTAGGAAGGTATCTTTTCAGGGATCCACTTAAAATATGTTCTCATTGATAATAGTATCTCCTTCTTTGAGGAATGATGATAGAATGTGGACGGACCATGGGCACATTATATACTGTGAGTAAAGTGCAGGCTATGGCGCTTAGGCATCCCAAACACACATTCGATGATCAAGACCAGTGGTGATCCCCACGTTCTTTCTCTGTAAAAAACGCTTTCAACATTGTGAGGGAAGTGTGCTTTAGGAGGGATTCGTTGCAGTGTTGCGTCTGTTAAAGAAGGAAGCTCTTGGGACTGACTCTGCGGTAACTGCAATAGGCGCACATAGGGCTCTAGTATCAGACGTCTATCCGTTGGACTATAGCAAGCTCTGTTTAAGGGAAACTCTTTCAGGCTGAATCGCACTTCTCACAGTGTCTTATCAGCGGAGGAATAGAGAAAGAACAAGTATGGACAGAGGGAACGTTGTGCCCTGAGAGTGAAGGACCGGGTATGGAACATAGGCTTCTATGACACATACTGGAAGGTCAACACCTGTGATGTTCCATTGTGTCTAACTCGTGTCAAAACCCTTCAAATGTACGAGGGAACTGTGCTACAGTACTTTCCCACGACAATAATGAGTCTGTGCTAAGTTGGAAACTGTAGGACCTGTCTGTGCAGCAATCAGAGAGAGTATCGTACAGGACCCTGACGGGTTATTCTTAGGAAGGTATCTTTTCTGGGATCCTAGTTAAAGTGTGTTCTCATTCATAGCAGTGTCTCCTACTCTGAGGAATGATGATAGAATGCGGACGGACTTTGGGCACATTAGGTACTGTGAGTAAAGTGCAGGCTATGGCGCTTAGGCATCCCAAACACATTTTAGATAATCAAGACCAGTGGTGATCCGCACTTTCTTTCTGAGTAAAAAACGCTTCCAGCATTGTGATGGAAGTGTGCTTTAGGAGGGATTCGTTGCTGTGTTGCGTCTGTTAGAAAAGGAAGCTCTTGGGACTGACTCTGCGGTAACTGCAATAGGCGTACATAGGGCTCTAGTATCATACGTCTATCCGTTGGACTAAAGCAAGTTCTGTTTAAGGGAAACTCTTTCAGGCTGAATCGCACTTCTCACAGTGTCTTATCAGCAGAGGAATAGAGAAAGAACAACTATGGACAGAGGGAACATTTTGCCCTGAGAGTGAAGGACCGGGTATGGAACATAGGCCTCTATGACACATACTGGAAGGTCAACACCTGTGATGTTCCACTGTGTCTAGCTCGTCTCAAACACTTCAAATGTACGAGGGAACTTTGCTACTGTACATTCTCACGACAGGTATGAGTCTGTGCTCTGTAGGAAACATTAGGACCTGTCTGTGTAGCAATCATAAACTATCACATACAGGACCATGACAAGTGATTATTAGGAAGGTGTCTTTTCAGGGATCCTACTTAAAGTGCGTTCTCATTCATCACAGAGTCTCCTCCTTTCAGGAATGATGATAGAACACGGACGGACTATAGGCACCTTAGGTACTGTGAGTAAAGTGCAGGCTATGGCGCTTAGGCATCCCAAACTCATATTGGATGCTCACGACCAGTGGTGATCCGCACTTTCATTCAGTGTTAAAAACGCTTCCAACATTGTGAGGGAAGGGTGCTTTAGGAGGGATTCGTTGCACTGTTGCGTCTGTTAAAGAAGGAAGCGCTTGGGACTGACTCTGCGGTAACTGCAATAGGCGCACATAGGGCTCTAGTAACAGACGTCTATCCTTTGGACTATAGCAAGTTCTGTTTAAGGGAAACTCCTTCAGGCGGAATCGCACTTCTCCCAGTGTCTTTTTAATGGAGGAATGGAGAAAGAACAACTACGGAGAGAGGGAACGTTGTGCCCTTAGAGTGAAGGAAAGGGGATGGAACATAGGCCTCTAAGACACATACTGGAAAGTCAACAGCTGTGATGTTCCACTGTGTCTAACTCATCTCAAAACACTTAAAATGCAGGAGGGAACTGTGCTACTGTACGTTCTCACTTCAGGAATGAGTCTGTGCTAAGTTGGAAACTGGAGGGCCTGTCTGAGTAGCAATCATAGAGAGATTCGTACAGGACCCTTTCAGGTTATTCTTAGGAAGGTATCTTTTCAGGGATCCAACTTAAAATGTGTTCTCATTGATAATAGTATCTCCTTCTTTGAGGAATGATGATAGAATGTGGACGGACCATGGGCACATTATATACTGTGAGTAAAGTGCAGGCTATGGCGCTTAGACATGCCAAACACATATTCGATGATCAAGACCAATGGTGATCCCCACGTTCTTTCTCAGTAAAAAACGCTTTCAACATTGTGAGGGAAGTGTGCTTTAGGAGGGATTCGTTGCAGTGTTGCGTCTGTTAAAGAAGGAAGCTCTTGGGACTGACTCTGCAGTAACTGCAATAGGCGCACATAGGGCTCTAGTATCAGACATCTATCCGTTGGACTATAGCAAGCTCTGTTTAAGGGAAACTCTTTCAGGCTGAATCGCACTTCTCACAGTGTCTTATCAGCGGAGGAATAGAGAAAGAACAACTATGGACAGAGGGAATTTGTGCCCTGAGAGTGAAGGACCGGGTATGGAACATAGGCTTCTATGACACATACTGGAAGGTCAACACCTGTGATGTTCCATTGTGTCTAACTCGTGTCAAAACCCTTCAGATGTATGAGGGAACTGTGCTACAGTACTTTCCCACGACAATAATGAGTCTGTGCTAAGTTGGAAACTGTAGGACCTGTCTGTGCAGCAATCAGAGAGAGTATCGTACAGGACCCTGATGGGTTATTCTTAGGAAAATATCTTTTCAGGGATCCTAGTTAAAGTGTGTTCTCATTCTTAACAGTGTCTCCTACTCTGAGGAATGATGATAGAATGCGGACGGACTTTGGGCACATTAGGTACTGTGAGTAAAGTGCAGGCTATGGCGCTTAGGCATCCCAAACTCATATTGGATGCTCACGACCAGTGGTGATCCGCACTTTCTTTCAGTGTTAAAAACGCTTCCAACATTGTGAGGGAAGTGTGCTTTAGGAGGGATTCGTTGCAGTGTTGCGTCTGTTAAAGAAGGAAGCGCTTGGGAGTGACTCTGCGGTAACTGCAATAGGCGCACATAGGGCTCTAGTAACAGACGTCTATCCCTTGGACTATAGCAAGTTCTGTTTAAGGGAAACTCCTTCAGGCGGAATCGCACTTCTCCCAGTGTCTTTTTAATGGAGGAATGGAGAAAGAACAACTACGGAGAGAGGGAACGTTGTGCCCTTCGAGTGAAGGAAAGGGTATGGAACATAGGCCTCTAAGACACATACTGGAAAGTCAACAGCTGTGATGTTCCACTGTGTCTAACTCGTCTCAAAACACTTAAAATGCAGGAGGGAACTGTGCTACTGTACGTTCTCACTTCAGGAATGAGTCTGTGCTAAGTTGGAAACTGGAGGGCCTGTCTGAGTAGCAATCATAGAGAGATTCGTACAGGACCCTTTCAGGTATTCTTACGAAGGTATCTTTTCAGGGATCCTACTTAAAATGTGTTCTCATTGATAATAGTATCTCCTTCTTTGAGGAATGATGATAGAATGTGGACGGACCATGGGCACATTATATACTGTGAGTATGTGCAGGCTATGGCGCTTAGGCATCCCTAACACATATTCAATGATCAAGACCAGTGGTGATCCCCACGTTCTTGCTCTGTAAAAAACGCTTTCAACATTGTGAGGGAAGTGTGCTTTAGGAGGGATTCGTTGCAGTGTTGCGTCTGTTAAAGAAGGAAGCTCTTGGGACTGACTCTGCGGTAACTGCAATAGGCGCACATAGGGCTCTAGTATCAGCCGTGTATCCGTTGGACTATAGCAAGCTCTGTTTAAGGGAAACTCTTTCAGGCTGAATCGCACTTCTCACAGTGTCTTATCAGCGGAGGAATAGAGAAAGAACAACTATGGACAGAGGGAACGATGTGCCCTGAGTGTGAAGGACCGGGTATGGAACATAGGCTTCTATGACACATACTGGAAGGTCAACACCTGTGATGTTCCATTGTGTCTAACTCGTGTCAAAACCCTTCAAATGTATGAGGGAACTGTGCTACAGTACTTTCCCACGACAATAATGAGTCTGTGCTATGTTGGAAACTGTAGGACCTTTCTGTGCAGCAATCAGAGAGAGTATCGTACAGGACCCTGACGGGTTATTCTTAGGAAGGTATCTTTTCAGGGATCCTAGTTAAAGTGTGTTCTCATTCTTAACAGTGTCTCCTACTCTGAGGAATGATGATAGAATGCGGACGGACTTTGGGCACATTAGGTACTGTGAGTAAAGTGCAGGCTATGGCGCTTAGGCATCCCAAACTCATATTGGATGCTCACGACCAGTGGTGATCCGCACTTTCTTTCAGTTTTAAAAACGCTTCCAACATTGTGAGGGAAGTGTGCTTTAGGAGGGATTCGTTGCACTGTTGCGTCTGTTAAAGAAGGAAGCCCTTGGGACTGACTCTGCGGTAACTGCAATAGGCGCACATAGGGCTCTAGTAACAGACGTCTATCCCTTGGACTATAGCAAGTTCTGTTTAAGGGAAACTCCTTCAGGCGGAATCGCACTTCTCCCAGTGTCTTTTTAATGGAGGAATGGAGAAAGAACAACTACGGAGAGAGGGAACGTTGTGCCCTTAGAGTGAAGGAAAGGGTATGGAACATAGGCTTCTAAGACACATACTGGAAAGTCAACAGCTGTGATGTTCCACTGTGTCTAACTCGTCTCAAAACACTTAAAATGCAGGAGGGAACTGTGCTACTGTACGTTCTAACTTCAGGAATGAGTCTGTGCTAAGTTGGAAACTGGAGGGCCTGTCTGAGTAGCAATCATAGAGAGATTCGTACAGGACCCTTTCAGGTTATTCTTAGGAGGGTATCTTTTCAGGGATCCACTTAAAATGTGTTCTCATTGATAATAGTATCTCCTTCTTTGAGGAATGATGATAGAATGTGGACGGACCATGGGCACATTATATACTGTGAGTAAAGTGCAGGCTATGGCGCTTAGGCATCCCAAACACATATTCGATGATCAAGACCAGTGGTGATCCCCACGTTCTTTCTTTGTAAAAAACGCTTTCAACATTGTGAGGGAAGTGTGCTTTAGGAGGGATTCGTTGCAGTGTTGCGTCTGTTAAAGAAGGAAGCTCTTGGGACTGACTCTGCGGTAACTGCAATAGGCGCACATAGGGCTCTAGTATCAGAGGTCTATCCGTTGGACTATAGCAAGCTCTGTTTAAGGGAAACTCTTTCAGGCTGAATCGCACTTCTCACAGTGTCTTATGAGCGGAGGAATAGAGAAAGAACAACTATGGACAGAGGGAATTTATGCCCTGAGAGTGAAGGACCGGGTATGCAACATAGGCTTCTATGACACATACTGGAAGGTCAAAACCTGTGATGTTCCATTGTGTCTAACTCGTGTCAAAACCCTTCAAATGTACGAGGGAACTGTGCTACAGTACTTTCCCACGACAATAATGAGTCTGTGCTAAGTTGGAAACTGTAGGACCTGTCTGTGCAGCAATCAGAGAGAGTATCGTACAGGACCCTGACGGGTTATTCTTAGGAAGGTATCTTTTCAGGGATCCTAGTTAAAGTGTGTTCTCATTCTTAACAGTGTCTCCTACTCTGAGGAATGATGATAGAATGCGGACGGACTTTGGGCACATTAGGTACTGTGAGTAAAGTGCAGGCTATGGCGCTTAGGCATCCCAAAGACATATTAGATAATCAAGACCAGTGGTGATCCGCACTTTCTTTCTGAGTAAAAAACGCTTCCAGCATTGTGATGGAAGTGTGCTTTAGGAGGGATTCGTTGCTGTGTTGCGACTGTTAGAAAAGAAAGCTCTTGGGACTGACTCTGCGGTAACTGCAATAGGCGTACATAGGGCTCTAGTATCATACGTCTATCCGTTGGACTATAGCAAGATCTGTTTAAGGGAAACTCTTTCAGGCTGAATCGCACTTCTCACAGTGTCTTATCAGCGGAGGAATAGAGAAAGAACAACTATGGACAGAGGGAACGTTTTGCCCTGAGAGTGAAGGACCGGGTATGGAACATAGGCCTCTATGACACATACTGGAAGGTCAACACCTGTGATGTTCCATTGTGTATAACTCGTCTCAAAACCCTTCAGATGTACGAGGGAACTGTGCTACAGTATTTTCCCAGGACAGGGATGAGTCTGTGCTAAGTTGGAAACTGTAAGACCTGTCCGTGTAGCAATCATAGAGAGTATTGTACAGGACCCTGACGGGTTATTCTTAGGAAGGTATCTTTTCAGGGACCCTAGTTAAAGTGTGTTCTCATTCATAACAGTGTCTCCTCCTTTGAGGAAATATGATAGAACACGGACGGACTATGGGCATCTTAGGTACTCTGAGTAAAGTGCAGGCTATGGCGCTTAGGCATCCCAAACTCATATTGGATGCTCACGACCAGTGGTGTACCGCACTTTCTTTCAGTGTTAAAAACGCTTCCAACATTGTGAGGGAAGTGTGCTTTAGGAGGGATTCGTTGCAGTGTTGCGTCTGATAAAGAAGGAAGCTCTTGGGACTGACTATGCGATCACTGCAATAGGCGCACATAGGGCTCTAGTATCAGACGTCTATCCGTTGGACTATAGCAAGTTCTGTTTAAGGGAAACTCCATCAAACGGAATCGCACTTCTCACAGTGTCTTTTCAGAGGGGGAAAGGATACAGAACAACTAAGGGGAGGGAACGTTGTGCCCTGAGAGTGAATGACAGCTTATGGCACATAGGCCTCAATGACACATACTGGAAGGTCAACACCTGTGATGTTCCACTGTGTCTAGCTCGTCTCAAACACTTCAAATGTACGAGGGAACTTTGCTACTGTACGTTCTCACGACAGGTTTGAGTCTGTGCTCTGTAGGAAACATTAGGACCTGTCTGTGTAGCAATCATAAACTATCACATACAGGACCATGACAAGTGATTCTTAGGAAGGTATCTTTTCAGGGATCCTACTTAAAGTGGGTTCTCATTCATCACAGCGTCTCCTCCTTTCAGGAATGATGACAGAACACGGACGGACTATGGGCACCTTAGGTACTGTGAGTAAAGTGCAGGCTATGGCGCTTAGGCATCCCAAACTCATATTAGATGCTCACGACCAGTGGTGATCCGCACTTTCTTTCAGTGTTAAAAACGCTTCCAACATTGTGAGGGAAGTGTGCTTTAGGAGGGATTCGTTGCAGTGTTGCGTCTGTTAAAGAAGGAAGCGCTTGGGACTGACTCTGCGGTAACTGCAATAGGCGCACATAGGGCTCTAGTAACAGACGTCTATCCCTTGGACTATAGCAAGTTCTGTTTAAGGGAAACTCATTCAGGCGGAATCGCACTTCTCCCAGTGACATTTTAATGGAGGAATGGAGAAAGAACAACTACGGAGAGAGGGAACGTTGTGCCCTTAGAGTGAAGGAAACGGTATGGAACATAGGCCTCTAAGACACATACTGGAAAGTCAACAGCTGTGATGTTCCACTGCGTCTAACTCGTCTCAAAACACTTAAAATGCAGGAGGGAACTGTGCTACTGTACGTTCTCACTTCAGGAATGAGTCTGTGCTAAGTTGGAAACTGGAGGGCCTGTCTGAGTAGCAATCATAGAGAGATTCGTACAGGACCCTTTCAGGTTATTCTTAGGAAGGTATCTTTTCAGGGATCCACTTAAAATGTGTTCTCATTGATAATAGTATCTCCTTCTTTGAGGAATGATGACAGAATGTGGACGGACCATGGGCACATTATATACTGTGAGTAAAGTGCAGGCTATGGCTCTTAGGCATCCCAAACATATATTCGATGATCAAGACCAGTGGTGATCCCCACGTTCTTTCTCTGTAAAAAACGCTTTCAACATTGTGAGGGAAGTGTGCTTTAGGAGGGATTCGTTGCAGTGTTGCGTCTGTTAAAGAAGGAAGCTCTTGGGACTGACTCTGCAGTAACTGCAATAGGCGCACATAGGGCTCTAGTATCAGACGTCTATCCGTTGGACTATAGCAAGCTCTGTTTAAGGGAAACTCTTTCAGGCTGAATCGCACTTCTCACAGTGTCTTATCAGCGGAGGAATAGAGAAAGAACAACTATGTACAGAGGGAATTTGTGCCCTGAGAGTGAAGGACCAGGTATGGAACATAGGCTTCTATGACACATACTGGAAGGTCAACACCTGTGATGTTCCATTGTGTCTAACTCGTGTCAAAACCCTTCAGATGTACGAGGGAACTGTGCTACAGTACTTTCCCACGACAATAATGAGTCTGTGCTAAGTTGGAAACTGTAGGACCTGTCTGTGCAGCAATCAGAGAGAGTATCGTACAGGACCCTGACGGGTTATTCTTAGGAAGGTATCTTTTCAGGGATCCTAGTTAAAGTGTGTTCTCATTCATAACAGTGTCTCCTCCTTTGAGGAATGATGATAGAACGCGGACGGACTATGGGAATCTTAGGTACTCTGAGTAAAGTGCAGGCTATGGCGCTTAGACATCCCAAACTCATATTGCATGCTCACGACCAGTGGTGATCCGCACTTTCTTTCAGTGTTAAAAACGCTTCCAACATTGTGAGGGAAGTGTGCTTTAGGAGGGATTCGTTGCAGTGTTGCGTCTGATAAAGAAGGAAGCTCTTGGGACTGACTATGCGATAACTGCAATAGGCGCACATAGGGCTCTAGTATCAGACGTCTATCCGTTGGACTATAGCAAGTTCTGTTTAAGGGAAACTCCATCAAACGGAATCGCACTTCTCACAGTGTCTTTTCAGAGGGGGAAAGGATATAGAACAACTAAGGGGAGGGAACGTTGTGCCCTGAGAGTGAATGACAGCTTATGGCACATAGGCCTCAATGACACATACTGGAAGGTCAACACCTGTGATGTTCCACTGTGTCTAGCTCGTCTCAAACACTTCAAATGTTCGAGGGAACTTTGCTACTGTACGTTCTCACGACAGGTTTGAGTCTGTGCTCTGTAGGAAACATTAGGACCTGTCTGTGTAGCAATCATAAACTATCACATACAGGACCATGACAAGTGATTCTTAGGAAGGTATCTTTTCAGGGATCCTACTTAAAGTGCGTTCTCATTCATCACAGCGTCTCCTCCTTTCAGGAATGATGACAGAACACGGACGGAATATGGGCACCTTAGGTACTGTGAGTAAAGTGCAGGCTATGGCGCTTAGGCATCCCAAACTCATATTGGATGCACACGACCAGTGGTGATCCGCACATTCTTTCAGTGTTAAAAACGCTTCCAACATTGTGAGGGAAGTATGCTTTAGGAGGGATTCGTTGCACTGTTGCGTCTGTTAAAGAAAGAAGCGCTTGGGACTGACTCTGCGGTAACTGCAATAGGCGCACATAGGGCTCTAGTAACAGACGTCTATCCCTTGGACTATAGCAAGCTCTGTGTAAGGGAAACTCTTTCAGGCTGAATCGCACTTCTCACAGTGTCTTATCAGCGGAGGAATAGAGAAAGAACAACTATGGACAGAGGGAATTTGTGCCCTGAGAGTGAAGGACCGGGAATGGAACATAGGCTTCTATGACACATACTGGAAGGTCAACACCTGTGATGTTCCATTGTGTATAACTCGTGTCAAAACCCTTCAGATGTACGAGGGAAATGTGCTACAGTACTTTCCCACGACAATAATGAGTCTGTGCTAAGTTGGAAACTGTAGGACCTGTCTGTGCAGCAATCAGAGAGAGTATCGTACAGGACCCCGACGGGTTATTCTTAGGAAGGTATCTTTTCAGGGATCCTAGTTAAAGTGTGTTCTCATTCTTAACAGTGTCTCCTACTCTAAGGAATGATGATAGAAGGCGGACGGACTTTGGGCACATTAGGTACTGTGAGTAAAGTGCAGGCTATGGCGCTTAGGCATCCCAAACTCATATTGGATGCTCACGACCAGTGGTGATCCGCACTTTCTTTCAGTGTTAAAAACGCTTCCAACATTGTGAGGGAAGTGTGCTTTAGGAGGGATTCGTTGTAGTGTTGCGTCTGTTAAAAAAGGAAGCGCTTGGGACTGACTCTGCGGTAACTGCAATAGGCGCACATAGGGCTCTAGTAACAGACGTCTATCCCTTGGACTATAGCAAGTTCTGTTTAAGGGAAACTCCTTCAGGCGGAATCGCACTTCTCCCAGTGTCTTTTTAATGGAGGAATGGAGAAAGAACAACTACGGAGAGAGCGAAAGTTGTGCCCTTAGAGTGAAGGAAAGGGTATGGAACATAGGCCTCTAAGACACATACTGGAAAGTCAAGAGCTGTGATGTTCCACTGCGTCTAACTCGTCTCAAAACACTTAAAATGCGGGAGGGAACTGTGCTACTGTACGTTCTCACTTCAGGAATGAGTCTGTGCTAAGTTGGAAACTGGAGGGCCTGTCTGAATAGCAATCATAGAGAGATTCGTACAGGACACTTTCAGGTTATAGTTAGGAAGGTATCTTTTCAGGGATCCTACTTAAAATGTGTTCTCATTGATAATAGTATCTCCTTCTTTGAGGAATGATGATAGAATGTGGACGGACCATGGGCACATTATATACTGTGAGTAAAGTGCAGGCTATGGCGCTTAGGCATCCCAAACACATATTCGATGATCAAGACCAGTGGTGATCCCCACGTTCTTTCTCTGTAAAAAACGCTTTCACCATTGTGAGGGAAGTGTGCTTTAGGAGGGATTCGTTGCAGTGTTGCGTTTGTTAAAGAAGGAAGCTCTTGGGACTGACTCTGCAGTAACTGCAATAGGCGCACATAGGGCTCTAGTATCAGACGTCTATCCGTTGGACTATAGCAAGCTCTGTTTAAGGGAAACGTTTTCAGGCTGTATCACACTTCTCACAGTGTCTTATCAGCGGAGGAATAGAGAAAGAACAACTAGGGACAGAGGGAATTTGTGCCCTGAGAGTGAAGGACCGGGTATGGAACATAGGCCTCTATGACACATACTGGAAGGTCAACACCTGTGATGTTCCATTGTGTATAACTCGTCTCAAAACCCTTCAGATGTACGAGGGAACTGTGCTACAGTATTTTCCCAGGACAGGAATGAGTCTGTGCTAAGTTGGAAACTGTAAGACCTGTCCGTGTAGCAATCATAGAGAGTATTGTACAGGACCCTGACGGGTTATTCTCAGGAAGGTATCTTTTCTGGGATCCTAGTTAAAGTGTGTTCTCATTCATAACTGTGTCTCCTCCTTTGAGGAATGATGATAGAACACGGACGGACTATGGGCATCTTAGGTACTCTGAGTAAAGTGCAGGCTATGGCGCTTAGGCATCCCAAACTCATATTGCATGCTCACGACCAGTGGTGATCCGCACTTTCTTTCAGTGTTAAAAACGCTTCCAACATTGTGAGGGAAGTGTGCTTTAGGAGGGATTCGTTGCAGTGTTGCGTCTGATAAAGAAGGAAGCTCTTGGGACTGACTATGCGATAACTGCAATAGGCGCACATAGGGCTCTAGTATCAGACGTCTATCCGTTGGACTATAGCAAGTTCTGTTTAAGGGAAACTCCATCAAACGGAATCGCACTTCTCACAGTGTCTTTTCAGAGGTGGAAAGGATATAGAACAACTAAGGGGAGGGAACGTTGTGCCCTGAGAGTGAATGACAGCTTAGGGCACATAGGCCTCTATGACACATACTGGAAGGTCAACACCTGTGTTGTTCCACTGTGTCAGCTCGTCTCAAACACTTCAAATGTACGAGGGAACTTTGCTACTGTACGTTCTCACGACAGGTTTGAGTCTGTGCTCTGTAGGAAACATTAGGACCTGTCTGTGTAGCAATCATAAACTATCACATACAGGACCATGACAAGTGATTCTTAGGAAGGTATCTTTTCAGGGATCCTACTTAAAGTGCGTTCTCATTCATCACAGAGTCTCCTCCTTTCAGGAATGATGACAGAACACGGACGGACTATGGGCACCTTAGGTACTGTGAGTAAAGTGCAGGCTATGGCGCTTAGGCATCCCAAACTCATATTGGATGCTCACGACCAGTGGTGATCCGCACTTTCTTTCAGTGTTAAAAACGCTTCCAACATTGTGAGGGAAGTGTGCTTTAGGAGGGATTCGTTGCAGTGTTGCGTCTGTTAAAAAAGGAAGCGCTTGGGACTGACTCTGCGGTAACTGCAATAGGCGCACATAGGGCTCTAGTAACAGACGTCTATCCCTTGGACTATAGCAAGTTCTGTTTAAGGGAAACTCCTTCAGGCGGAATCGCACTTCTCCCAGTGTCTTTTTAATGGAGGAATGGAGAAAGAACAACTACGGAGAGAGGGAAAGTTGTGCCCTTAGAGTGAAGGAAAGGGTATGGAACATAGGCCTCTAAGACACATACTGGAAAGTCAAGAGCTGTGATGTTCCACTGCGTCTAACTCGTCTCAAAACACTTAAAATGCGGGAGGGAACTGTGCTACTGTACGTTCTCACTTCAGGAATGAGTCTGTGCTAAGTTGGAAACTGGAGGGCCTGTCTGAATAGCAATCATAGAGAGATTCGTACAGGACCCTTTCAGGTTATAGTTAGGAAGGTATCTTTTCAGGGATCCTACTTAAAATGTGTTCTCATTGATAATAGTATCTCCTTCTTTGAGGAATGATGATAGAATGTGGACGGACCATGGGCACATTATATACTGTGAGTAAAGTGCAGGCTATGGCGCTTAGGCATCCCAAACACATATTCGATGATCAAGACCAGTGGTGATCCCCACGTTCTTTCTCTGTAAAAAACGCTTTCACCATTGTGAGGGAAGTGTGCTTTAGGAGGGATTCGTTGCAGTGTTGCGTTTGTTAAAGAAGGAAGCTCTTGGGACTGACTCTGCAGTAACTGCAATAGGCGCACATAGGGCTCTAGTATCAGACGTCTATCCGTTGGACTATAGCAAGCTCTGTTTAAGGGAAAAGTTTTCAGGCTGAATCACACTTCTCACAGTGTCTTATCAGCGGAGGAATAGAGAAAGAACAACTAGGGACAGAGGGAATTTGTGCCCTGAGAGTGAAGGACCGGGTATGGAACATAGGCTTCTATGACACATACTGGAAAGTCAACACCTGTGATGTTCCATTGTGTCTAACTCGTGTCAAAACCCTTCAGATGTACGAGGGAACTGTGCTACAGTACTTTCCCACGACAATAATGAGTCTGTGCTATGTTGGAAACTGTAGGACCTGTCTGTGCAGCAATCAGAGAGAGTATCGTACAGGACCCTGACGGGTTATTCTTAGGAAGGTATCTTTTCAGGGATCCTAGTTAAAGTGTGTTCTCATTCTTAACAGTGTCTCCTACTCTGAGGAATGATCATAGAATGCGGACGGACTTTGGGCACATTAGGTACTGTGAGTAAAGTGCAGGCTATGGCGCTTAGGCATCCCAAACTCATATTGGATGCTCACGACCAGTGGTGATCCGCACTTTCTTTCAGTGTTAAAAACGCTTCCAACATTGTGAGGGAAGTGTGCTTTAGGAGGGATTCGTTGCACTGTTGCGTCTGTTAAAGAAGGAAGCGCTTGGGACTGACTCTGCGTTAACTGCAATAGGCGCACATAGGGCTCTATTAACAGACGTCTATCCCTTGGACTATAGCAAGCTTTGTGTAAGGGAAACTCTTTCAGGCTGAATCGCACTTCTCACAGTGTCTTATCAGCGGAGGAATAGAGAAAGAACAACTATGGACAGAGGGAATTTGTGCCCTGAGAGTGAAGGACCGGGTATGGAACATAGGCTTCTATGACACATACTGGAAGGTCAACACCTGTGATGTTCCATTGTGTCTAACTCGTGTCAAAACCCTTCAGATGTACGAGGGAACTGTGCTACAGTACTTTCCCACGACAATAATGAGTCTGTGCTAAGTTGGAAACTGTAGGACCTGTCTGTGCAGCAATCAGAGAGAGTATCGTACAGGACCCTGACGGGTTATTCTTAGGAAGGTATCTTTTCAGGGATCCTAGTTAAAGTGTGTTCTCATTCTTAACAGTGTCTCCTACTCGGAGGAATGATGATAGAATGCGGACGGACTTTGGGCACATTAGGTACTGTGAGTAAACTGCAGGCTATGGCGCTTAGGCATCCCAAACACATATTAGATAATCAAGACCAGTGGTGATCCGCACTTTCTTTCTGAGTAAAAAACGCTTCCAGCATTGTGATGGAAGTGTGCTTTAGGAGGGATTCGTTGCTGTGTTGCGGCTGTTAGAAAAGGAAGCTCTTGGGACTGACTCTGCGGTAACTGCAATAGGCGTACATAGGGCTCTAGTATCATACGTCTATCCGTTGGACTATAGCAAGTTCTGTTTAAGGGAAACTCTTTCAGGCTGAATCGCACTTCTCACAGTGTCTTATCAGCGGAGGAATAGAGAAAGAACAACTATGGACAGAGGGAACGTTTTGCCCTGAGAGTGAAGGACCGGGTATGGAACATAGGCCTCTATGACACATACTGGAAGGTCAACACCTGTGATGTTCCATTGTGTATAACTCGTCTCAAAACCCTTCAGATGTACGAGGGAACTGTGCTACAGTATTTTCCCAGGACAGGAATGAGTCTGTGCTAAGTTGGAAACTGTAAGACCTGTCCGTGTAGCAATCATAGAGAGTATTGTACAGGACCCTGACGGGTTATTCTTAGGAAGGTATCTTTTTTTTTTTTTTTTTTTTTTTTTTTTTTTTGTTTTGGGAATCCTTGCTTTCAAGTGCACTTCTTTTTTTTTTTCCCAATTTATTTATTTTCAGGAAAACAGTATTCATTATTTTTTCACCACACCCAGTGCTCCATGCAAGCTGTGCCCTCTATAATACCCACCACCTGGTACCCCAACCTCCCACCCCCCCGCCACTTCAAACCCCTCAGACTGTTTTTCAGAGTCCATAGTCTCTCATGGTTCACCTCCCCTTCCAATTTACCCAAATTCCCTACTACTCTCTAACGCCCCTTTTCCTCCATGCTATTGGTTATGCTCCACAAATGAGTGAAACCATATGATAATTGACTCTCTCTGCTTGACTGATTTCACTCAGCATAATCTCTTCCAGTCCCGTCCATGTTGCTACAAAAGTTGGATATTCGTCCTTTCTGATGGAGGCATAATACTCCATAGTGTTTATGGACCACATCTTCCTTATCCATTCATCCGTTGAAGGGCATCTTGGTTCTTTCCATAGTTTGGCGACTGTGGCCATTGCTGCTATAAACATTGGGGTACAGATGGCCCTTCTTTTCACGACATCTGTATCTTTGGGGTAAATACCCAGGAGTGCAATTGCAGGGTCGTAGGGAAGCTCTATTTTTAATTTCTTGAGGAATCTCCACACTGTTCTCCAAAGAGGCTGCACCAACTTGCATTCCCACCAACAGTGTAAGAGGGTTCCCCTTTCTCCACATCCTCTCCAACACATGTTGTTTCCTGTTTTGTTAATTTTGGCCATTCTAACTGGTGTAAGGTGATATCTCAATGTGGTTTTAATTTGAATCTCCCTGAGGGCTAATGATGATGAGCATTTTTTCATGTGTCTGATAGCCATTTGTATTTCTTTTTTTTTTTTTTCCCAATTTATTTATTTTCAGAAAAACAGTATTCATTATTTTTTCACCACACCCAGTGCTCCATGCAAGCTGTGCCCTCTATAATACCCACCACCTGGTACCCCAACCTCCCACCCCCCCGCCACTTCAAACCCCTCAGACTGTTTTTCAGAGTCCATAGTCTCTCATGGTTCACCTCCCCTTCCAATTTACCCAAATTCCCTACTACTCTCTAACGCCCCTTGTCTTCCATGCTATTGGTTATGCTCCACAAATGAGTGAAACCATATGATAATTGACTCTCTCTGCTTGACTGATTTCACTCAGCATAATCTCTTCCAGTCCCGTCCATGTTGCTACAAAAGTTGGCTATTCGTCCTTTCTGATGGAGGCATAATACTCCATAGTGTATATGGACCACATCTTCCTTATCCATTCATCCGTTGAAGGGCATCTTGGTTCTTTCCATAGTTTGGCGACTGTGGCCATTGCTGCTATAAACATTGGGGTACAGATGGCCCTTCTTTTCACGACATCTGTATCTTTGGGGTAAATACCCAGGAGTGCAATTGCAGGGTCGTAGGGAAGCTCTATTTTTAATTTCTTGAGGAATCTCCACACTGTTCTCCAAAGAGGCTGCACCAACTTGCATTCCCACCAACAGTGTAAGAGGGTTCCCCTTTCTCCACATCCTCTCCAACACATGTTGTTTCCTGTTTTGTTAATTTTGGCCATTCTAACTGGTGTAAGGTGATATCTCAATGTGGTTTTAATTTGAATCTCCCTGAGGGCTAATGATGATGAGCATTTTTTCATGTGTCTGATAGCCATTTGTATTTCTTGATTGGAGAAGTGTCTGTTCATATCTTCTGCCCATTTTTTGATGTGTTTGTCTGTTTCGTGTGGGTTGAGTTTGAGGAGTTCATTATAGATCCTGGATATCAACCTTTTGTCTGTACTGTCATTTGCAAATATCTTCTCCCATTCCGTGGGTTGCCTCTTTGTTTTTTTGACTGTTTCCTTTGCTGTGCAGAAGCTTTTGATTTTGATGAAGTCCCAGAAGTCTATTTTCGCTTTTGTTTCCTTTGCCTTTGGAGACGTATCTTGAAAGAAGTTGCTGTGGCTGATATCGAAGAGATTACTGCCTATGTTCTCCTCTAAGATTCTGATAGATTCCTGTCTCACGTTGAGGTCTTTTATCCATTTTGAGTTGATCTTTGTGTACGGTGTAAGAGAATGGTCGAGTTTCATTCTTCTACATATAGCTGTCCAGTTTTCCCAGCACCATTTATTGAAGAGACTGTCTTTTTTCCACTGTATATTTTTTCCTGTTTTGTCGAAGATTAATTGACCATAGAGTTGAGGGTCCATATCAGGGCTCTCTACTCTGTTCCACTGGTCTATGTGTCTGTTTTTATGCCAGTACCATGCTGTCTTGGTGATCACAGCTTTGTAATAAAGCTTGAAATCAGGTAAGGTGATGCCGCCAGCTTTATTTTTGTTTTTCAACGTTTCCTTAGCGATTCGGGGTCTCTTCTGATTCCATACAAATTTTTGGATTATTTGCTCCAGCTCTTTGAAGAATGCCGGTGGAATTTTGATCGGAATGGCATTAAAAGTATAGATTGCTCTAGGCAGTATAGACATTTTAATGATGTTTATTCTTCCGATCCAAGAGCATGGAATGGTCTTCCATCTTTTTGTGTCTTCTTCAATTTCTTTCATGAGTGTTCTATAGTTCCTCAAGTATAGATCCTTTACCTCTTTAGTTAGGTTTATTCCCAGGTATCTTATGGTTCTTGGTGCTATAGTAAATGGAATCGATTCTCTAATTTCCCTTTCTGTATTTTCCTTGTTAGTGTATAAGAAAGCCACTGATTTCTGCACATTGACTTTGTATCCTGCCACGCTGCTGAATTGCTGTATGAGTTCTAGTAGTTTGGGGGTGGAGTCTTTTGGGTTTTCCATATAAAGAATCATGTCATCTGCGAAGAGAGAGAGTTTGACTTCTTCATTACCAATTTGGATACCTTTTATTTCTCTCTGTTGTCTGATTGCTGTTGCTAGGACTTCTAATACTATGTTGAACAAGAGTGGTGAAAGTGGGCATCCTTGTCTTGTTCCTGATCTCAACGGGAAGGCTGCAAGCTTTTTCCCATTGAGGATGATATTTGCTGTGGGTCTTTCATAGATAGATTTGATGAGGTTCAGGAATGTTCCCTCTATCCCTATACTTTGAAGCGTTTTAATCAGGAACGGATGTTGGATTTTGTCAAATGCTTTTTCTGCATCAATTGAGAGGACCATGTGGTTCTTCTCTCTTCTCCTATTAATTTGTTGTATCACATTGATTGATTTACGAATGTTGAACCATCCTTGTAGCCCAGGGATGAATCCCACCTGATCATGGTGGATAATCTTTTTAATGTGTTGTTGGATCCTGTTGGCTAGGATCTTGTTGAGAATCTTAGCATCCATATTCATCAGTGATATTGGTCTGAAATTCTCCTTTTTGGTATGGTCCTTGCCTGGTTTGGGGATCAGGGTAATGCTGGCTTCATAGAAAGAGTCTGGAAGTTTTCCTTCTGCTTCAATTTTTTGAAACAGCTTCAGGAGAATAGGTGTTATTTCTTCTTGGAAGGTTTGGTAGAATTCCCCAGGGAATCCGTCAGGTCCTGGGCTCTTGTTTTTTGGGAGATTTTTGATCACTGCTTCAATCTCGTTATTAGATATCGGTCTATTCAGGTTGTCGATTTCTTCCTGGTTCAATTTTGGTAGTTTATATTTTTCCAGGAATGCATCCATTTCATCAAGGTTGCTAAGCTTATTGGCATATAACTGTTCGTAGTAACTTCTGATGATTGTTTCTACTTCCTTGGTGTTAGTTGTGATCTCTCCCCTTTCATTCATAATTTTATGAATTTGGGATTTCTCTCTTTTCTTTTGGATTAGTGTAGCCAGTGGCTTATCGATCTTATTGATTCTTTCAAAAAACCAGCTTCTAGTTTCATTGATACGTTCTACTGTATCTCTGGTTTCTCCCTCATTGATCTCAGCTCTAATCTTGATGATTTCCCTTCTTATGTGTGGAGTTGGTTTGATTTGTTGTTGATCCTCCAGTTCTTTAAGGTGTAGAGACAGCTGGTGTGTTCTGGATTTTTCAATTTTTTTGAGCAAGGCTTGGATGGCTATATATTTTCCCCTTAGGACCGCCTTTGCTGTATCCCATAGGTTTTGGACCGAAGTGTCTTCATTCTCATTGGTTTCCATGAATTGTTTCAGTTCTTCTTTGATCTCCTGGTTGATCCAAGCATTCTTAAGCAAGGTGGTCTTTAGCTTCCAGGTGTTTGAGTTCCTTCGGAACTTTTCCTTGTGATTGAGCTCCAGTTTCAAAGCATTGTGATCTGAGAATATGCAGGGAATAATCTCAGTCTTTTGGTATCGGCTGAGTCCTGATTTGTGACCCAGTATGTGGTCTATTCTGGAGAAGGTTCCGTGTGCACTTGAGAAGAATGAGTATTCTGCTGTTTTAGGGTGGAATGTTCTGTATATATCTATGAGGTCCATCTGGTCCAATGTGTCGTTCAATGCTCTTGTTTCTTTATTGATTTTCTGCTTCGATGATCTGTCTAATTCTGAAAGAGGCGTGTTAAGATCACCTACGATTAGTGTATTCATATCAATATGACTCTTTATCTTGATTAACAGTTTTCTTAAGTAATTGGCTGCTCCCATATTGGGAGCATAGATATTTACAATTGTTAGATCATCTTGGTGGATAGTCCCTTTAAGGATTATGTAGTGTCCTTCTGTATCTCTGACTACAGTCTTTAGTTTGAAGTCTAATTTATCTGATATGAGAATCGCTACCCCAGCCTTCTTTTGAGTCCCATTGGCATGAAAGATGCTTCTCCACCCCTTCACTTTCAGTCTGCGTGTATCTTTAGGTTCAAAATGGGTCTCTTGTAGACAGCATATGGATGGGTCCTGTCGTTTTATCCAATCTGCAACCCTGTGCCGTTTTATGGGTGCATTGAGGCCATTCACATTGAGAGTGATTATTGATAGATACGTTTTTATTGACATCGAGTTACCTTTGAAGTCTTTCTTTCTGTAGACTGTCTCTATATTTCTGTTCAATGCTATTCTTGGGATTTTTCCTCTTTTATAGAACCCCCCTTAATATTTCCTGCAGTATCGGCTTGGTGGTTGCATAGTCTTTTAAGTCTTGCCGGTCTTGGAAACTCTTTATCTCTCCATCCATTTTGAATGTCAGTCTTGCTGGATAAAGTATTCTTGGCTGCATGTTCTTCTCATTTAGTGCCCTGAATATATCTTGCCAGCCTCTTCTGGCTTGCCAGGTCTCTGTGGACAGGTCTGACGTTATTCTGATGGGCTTCCCTCTGTAAGTAAGGAGCCTCTTTGCCCTGGCAGCTTTCAAGAGATTATACCTACAATTATAATTTCTCAATTTGACTATCAGGTGTCGTGATGTTTTTTTGGAGTGTATAATCTTGGGTGGAGACCGTTCAGCCTCTAGTACATGAACGCTGGTTTCATTCGCGAGATTCGGAAAGTTTTCATGAAGGACTTGTTCCACGACATCTTCTAGACTTCTTTCTTTCTCCTCCCCTTCAGGAATTCCAATAATTCTGACGTTGGAACGCTTCATGGCATCACTTATTTCCCTAATTCTGCTTTCGTGGGATCTAAGCTGTTTGTTCCAGGCTTCCTCCTGATCCTTTCTCTCTATCTGTTTGTCTTCCAGATCACTAATTCTATCTTCTGTCTCAGTTACCCTAGCTTTGAGAGAGTTTAGATTGGATTGGAACTCATTGAGAGCATTGTGGACCTCCTCCCTGGTAGCTTTAAGCTCCGCCCTAACATTGTGAACATCCTGTCTGGTCGCTTTCAGTTCGGCTCTAATCAATTCTGTTTGGTCATCCATGGCTTTCTCCAACCTAGCTATTGCCTGGATAATTGTTAGCCTGAATTCTCTTTCCGACATATTGTCTATGTTGATAGCCGTTAGCTCTGTTGCGGAAGGTCCATCCTCTGTATTTTTCTTCTGTTGGGCATTCCTCCTCCTAGTCATTTTGGTGGGAGAAGACTGAACAGATGTAGCTGGATGTATCAACTCTGGTGCAGTCAAGGTGCACCCTGGAACACTTCCTGATCTCCGTCTCAGAATCCTCAGTCTGGGTGCAGAAGCTGAATAAATTCCCCCTTGGATGCTGGCAGTGCAGGTTCCAAGTTAAAGACCCTGGGGGCGCAGGATCTTTTGCTCGTCCCCAAAGCCAAGGCAGTGGCGGCTGTCTGGGAGCTCCTGACCGCCAGAGAGGTTCCAAGCAGCGATCGCACACTGAGATTTTGCCGCTGGCCGGGGCTGGGAGTGCCCGGCTTGCGCGCACCTCTTTTCAGAGGCGGCTGTGGGTCGGGCGCGCGTCTGGGGCACTGAGAACGGGGCGCTGGTCCGTAAGCCGCAGGCTGGGCTTTTGCGCGCCTCTGTCCGGGGAAGAGTTTCGCGGGCGCGAGGCTTAGACTTTGAAACAATGGCCCGGGTCAAGAAGCGCCCCAGGGCCTTAGAAACCCAGGAGAGCTGGAGCGACGTGCACGCGCATCTCAAGCTTTGTGGTAGGGCTAGCGCGCGTTCTGCAGACCGGCTCCCATCCCCTCACAGGAGCCGGAACCCCGCGCTCTGGGGCACGCTGGCGGCTTAGGGACCAGGAGCCGGTTTCTCCGCCGCACTCTCTCTGCCTCCGCGCCGGGGAGGCCGTCTGGGACCGGGGACTCAAGCCCCTGTCCCTAGCCGCCCCGATTCCCACAGTTTGCCCCCGCGATCCTTTGCTCTTTTGGAGTGCTTTCAACCAGTCTCCGAGTTAATGCTGGTCCCCAGACGCAGGGCACTCTCGCTCGTATCGGGGTATTACTTTTGCACCGGTCGCCTCTGGTGGCTCCCTCCCCCTTTTGTTTATCTTCCGATATCAGTCCGCTGTTCCCATTCCGCTTTACCTGCTCACTGGCGTCTTCTGCCCCTGTAGAGATCCAGACGTGTATAATTCTGATCTCAGGCCGATTTCATGGGTGATCAGAGTTCTTTGGTAGGTAATCAGCTCACTTTGGGGTACCAGCTGAAAAGACGCCTCTTCCTAGTACCCCGCCATCTTGTCCCCCCCCATTTGTATTTCTTGATTGGAGAAGTGTCTGTTCATATCTTCTGCCCATTTTTTGATGTGTTTGTCTGTTTCGTGTGGGTTGAGTTTGAGGAGTTCATTATAGATCCTGGATATCAACCTTTTGTCTGTACTGTCATTTGCAAATATCTTCTCCCATTCCGTGGGTTGCCTCTTTGTTTTTTTGACTGTTTCCTTTGCTGTGCAGAAGCTTTTGATTTTGATGAAGTCCCAGAAGTCTATTTTCGCTTTTGTTTCCTTTGCCTTTGGAGACGTATCTTGAAAGAAGTTGCTGTGGCTGATATCGAAGAGATTACTGCCTATGTTCTCCTCTAAGATTCTGATAGATTCCTGTCTCACGTTGAGGTCTTTTATCCATTTTGAGTTGATCTTTGTGTACGGTGTAAGAGAATGGTCGAGTTTCATTCTTCTACATATAGCTGTCCAGTTTTCCCAGCACCATTTATTGAAGAGACTGTCTTTTTTCCACTGTATATTTTTTCCTGTTTTGTCGAAGATTAATTGACCATAGAGTTGAGGGTCCATATCAGGGCTCTCTACTCTGTTCCACTGGTCTATGTGTCTGTTTTTATGCCAGTACCATGCTGTCTTGGTGATCACAGCTTTGTAATAAAGCTTGAAATCAGGTAAGGTGATGCCGCCAGCTTTATTTTTGTTTTTCAACGTTTCCTTAGCGATTCGGGGTCTCTTCTGATTCCATACAAATTTTTGGATTATTTGCTCCAGCTCTTTGAAGAATGCCGGTGGAATTTTGATCGGAATGGCATTAAAAGTATAGATTGCTCTAGGCAGTATAGACATTTTAACAATGTTTATTCTTCCGATCCAAGAGCATGGAATGGTCTTCCATCTTTTTGTGTCTTCTTCAATTTCTTTCATGAGTGTTCTATAGTTCCTCAAGTATAGATCCTTTACCTCTTTAGTTAGGTTTATTCCCAGGTATCTTATGGTTCTTGGTGCTATAGTAAATGGAATCGATTCTCTAATTTCCCTTTCTGTATTTTCCTTGTTAGTGTATAAGAAAGCCACTGATTTCTGCACATTGACTTTGTATCCTGCCACGCTGCTGAATTGCTGTATGAGTTCTAGTAGTTTGGGGGTGGAGTCTTTTGGGTTTTCCATATAAAGAATCATGTCATCTGCGAAGAGAGAGAGTTTGACTTCTTCATTACCAATTTGGATACCTTTTATTTCTCTCTGTTGTCTGATTGCTGTTGCTAGGACTTCTAATACTATGTTGAACAAGAGTGGTGAAAGTGGGCATCCTTGTCTTGTTCCTGATCTCAACGGGAAGGCTGCAAGCTTTTTCCCATTGAGGATGATATTTGCTGTGGGTCTTTCATAGATAGATTTGATGAGGTTCAGGAATGTTCCCTCTATCCCTATACTTTGAAGCGTTTTAATCAGGAACGGATGTTGGATTTTGTCAAATGCTTTTTCTGCATCAATTGAGAGGACCATGTGGTTCTTCTCTCTTCTCCTATTAATTTGTTGTATCACATTGATTGATTTACGAATGTTGAACCATCCTTGTAGCCCAGGGATGAATCCCACCTGATCATGGTGGATAATCTTTTTAATGTGTTGTTGGATCCTGTTGGCTAGGATCTTGTTGAGAATCTTAGCATCCATATTCATCAGTGATATTGGTCTGAAATTCTCCTTTTTGGTATGGTCCTTGCCTGGTTTGGGGATCAGGGTAATGCTGGCTTCATAGAAAGAGTCTGGATGTTTTCCTTCTGCTTCAATTTTTTGAAACAGCTTCAGGAGAATAGGTGTTATTTCTTCTTGGAAGGTTTGGTAGAATTCCCCAGGGAATCCGTCAGGTCCTGGGCTCTTGTTTTTTGGGAGATTTTTGATCACTGCTTCAATCTCGTTATTAGATATCGGTCTATTCAGGTTGTCGATTTCTTCCTGGTTCAATTTTGGTAGTTTATATTTTTCCAGGAATGCATCCATTTCATCAAGGTTGCTAAGCTTATTGGCATATAACTGTTCGTAGTAACTTCTGATGATTGTTTCTACTTCCTTGGTGTTAGTTGTGATCTCTCCCCTTTCATTCATAATTTTATGAATTTGGGATTTCTCTCTTTTCTTTTGGATTAGTGTAGCCAGTGGCTTATCGATCTTTTTGATTCTTTCAAAAAACCAGCTTCTAGTTTCATTGATACGTTCTACTGTATCTCTGGTTTCTCCCTCATTGATCTCAGCTCTAATCTTGATGATTTCCCTTCTTATGTGTGGAGTTGGTTTGATTTGTTGTTGATCCTCCAGTTCTTTAAGGTGTAGAGACAGCTGGTGTGTTCTGGATTTTTCAATTTTTTTGAGCAAGGCTTGGATGGCTATATATTTTCCCCTTAGGACCGCCTTTGCTGTATCCCATAGGTTTTGGACCGAAGTGTCTTCATTCTCATTGGTTTCCATGAATTATTTCAGTTCTTCTTTGATCTCCTGGTTGATCCAAGCATTCTTAAGCAAGGTGGTCTTTAGCTTCCAGGTGTTTGAGTTCCTTCGGAACTTTTCCTTGTGATTGAGCTCCAGTTTCAAAGCATTGTGATCTGAGAATATGCAGGGAATAATCTCAGTCTTTTGGTATCGGCTGAGTCCTGATTTGTGACCCAGTATGTGGTCTATTCTGGAGAAGGTTCCGTGTGCACTTGAGAAGAATGAGTATTCTGCTGTTTTAGGGTGGAATGTTCTGTATATATCTATGAGGTCCATCTGGTCCAATGTGTCGTTCAATGCTCTTGTTTCTTTATTGATTTTCTGCTTCGATGATCTGTCTAATTCTGAAAGAGGCGTGTTAAGATCACCTACGATTAGTGTATTCATATCAATATGACTCTTTATCTTGATTAACAGTTTTCTTAAGTAATTGGCTGCTCCCATATTGGGAGCATAGATATTTACAATTGTTAGATCATCTTGGTGGATAGTCCCTTTAAGGATTATGTAGTGTCCTTCTGTATCTCTGACTACAGTCTTTAGTTTGAAGTCTAATTTATCTGATATGAGAATCGCTACCCCAGCCTTCTTTTGAGTCCCATTGGCATGAAAGATGCTTCTCCACCCCTTCACTTTCAGTCTGCGTGTATCTTTAGGTTCAAAATGGGTCTCTTGTAGACAGCATATGGATGGGTCCTGTCGTTTTATCCAATCTGCAACCCTGTGCCGTTTTATGGGTGCATTGAGGCCATTCACATTGAGAGTGATTATTGATAGATACGTTTTTATTGACATCGAGTTACCTTTGAAGTCTTTCTTTCTGTAGACTGTCTCTATATTTCTGTTCAATGCTATTCTTGGGATTTTTCCTCTTTTATAGAACCCCCCTTAATATTTCCTGCAGTATCGGCTTGGTGGTTGCATAGTCTTTTAAGTCTTGCCGGTCTTGGAAACTCTTTATCTCTCCATCCATTTTGAATGTCAGTCTTGCTGGATAAAGTATTCTTGGCTGCATGTTCTTCTCATTTAGTGCCCTGAATATATCTTGCCAGCCTCTTCTGGCTTGCCAGGTCTCTGTGGACAGGTCTGACGTTATTCTGATGGGCTTCCCTCTGTAAGTAAGGAGCCTCGTTGCCCTGGCAGCTTTCAAGAGATTATACCTACAATTATAATTTCTCAATTTGACTATCAGGTGTCGTGATGTTTTTTTGGAGTGTATAATCTTGGGTGGAGACCGTTCAGCCTCTAGTACATGAACGCTGGTTTCATTCGCGAGATTCGGAAAGTTTTCATGAACGACTTATTCCACGACATCTTCTAGACTTCTTTCTTTCTCCTCCCCTTCAGGAATTCCAATAGTTCTGACGTTGGAAAGCTTCATGGCATCACTTATTTCCCTAATTCTGCTTTCGTGGGATCTAAGCTGTTTGTTCCAGGCTTCCTCCTGATCCTTTCTCTCTATCTGTTTGTCTTCCAGATCACTAATTCTATCTTCTGTCTCAGTTACCCTAGCTTTGAGAGAGTTTAGATTGGATTGGAACTCATTGAGAGCATTGTGGACCTCCTCCCTGGTAGCTTTAAGCTCCGCCCTAACATTGTGAACATCCTGTCTGGTCGCTTTCAGTTCGGCCCTAATCAATTCTGTTTGGTCATCCATGGCTTTCTCCAACCTGGCTATTGCCAGGATAATTGTTAGCCTGAATTCTCTTTCCGACATATTGTCTATGTTGATAGCCGTTAGCTCTGTTGCGGAAGGTCCATCCTCTGTATTTTCCTTCTGTTGGGCATTCCTCCTCCTAGTCATTTTGGTGGGAGAAGACTGAACAGATGTAGCTGGATATATCAACTCTGGTGCAGTCAAGGTGCACTCTGGAACACTTCCTGATCTCCGTCTCAGAAGCCTCAGTCTGGGTGCAGAAGCTGAATAAATTCCCCCTTGGATGCTGGCAGTGCAGGTTCCAAGTTAAAGACCCTGGGGGCGCAGGATCTTTTGCTCGTCCCCAAAGCCAAGGCAGTGGCGGCTGTCTGGGAGCTCCTGACCACCAGAGAGGTTCCAAGCAGCGATCGCACACTGAGATTTTGCCGCTGGCCGGGGCTGGGAGTGCCCGGCTTGCGCGCACCTCTTTTCAGAGGCGGCTGTGGGTCGGGCGCGCGTCTGGGGCACTGAGAACGGGGCGCTGGTCCGTAAGCCGCAGGCTGGGCTTTTGCGCGCCTCTGTCCGGGGAAGAGTTTCGCGGGCGCGAGGCTTAGACTTTGAAACAATGGCCCGGGTCAAGAAGCGCCCCAGGGCCTTAGAAACCCAGGAGAGCTGGAGCGACATGCACGCGCATCTCAAGCTTTGTGGTAGGGCTAGCGCGCGTTCTGCAGACCGGCTCCCATCCCCTCACAGGAGCCGGAACCCCGCGCTCTGGGGCACGCTGGCGGCTTAGGGACCAGGAGCCGGTTTCTCCGCCTCACTCTCTCTGCCTCCGCGCCGGGGAGGCCATCTGGGACCGGGGACTCAAGCCCCTGTCCCTAGCCGCCCCGATTCCCACAGTTTGCCCCCGTGATCCTTTGCTCTTTTGGAGTGCTTTCAACCAGTCTCCGAGTTAATGCTGGTCCCCAGACGCAGGGCACTCTCGCTCGTATCGGGGTATTACTTTTGCACCGGTCGCCTCTGGTGGCTCCCTCCCCCTTTTGTTTATCTTCCGATATCAGTCCGCTGTTCCCATTCCGCTTTACCTGCTCACTGGGGTCTTCTGCCCCTGTAGAGATCCAGACGTGTATAATTCTGATCTCAGGCTGATTTCATGGGTGATCAGAGTTCTTTGGTAGGTAATCAGCTCATTTTGGGGTACCAGCTGAAAAGACGCGTCTTCCTAGTACCCCGCCATCTTGTCCCCCCAGGAAGGTATCTTTTCAGGGATCCTAGTTAAAGTGTGTTCTCATTCATAACAGTGTCTCCTCCTTTGAGGAATGATGATAGAACACGGACGGACTATGGGCATCTTAGGCACTCTGAGTAAAGTGCAGGCTATGGTGCTTAGGCATCCCAAACTCATATTGCATGCTCACGACCAGTGGTGATCCGCACTTTCTTTCAGTGTTAAAAACGCTTCCAACATTGTGAGGGAAGTGTGCTTTAGGAGGGATTCGTTGCAGTGTTGCGTCTGATAAAGAAGGAAGCTCTTGGGACTGACTATGCGATAACTGCAATAGGCGCACATAGGGCTCTAGTATCAGACGTTATCCGTTGGACTATAGCAAGTTCTGTTTAAGGGAAACTCCATCAAACGTTATCGCACTTCTCACAGTGTCTTTTCAGAGGGGGAAAGGATATAGAACAACTAAGGGGAGGGAACGTTGTGCCCTGAGAGTGAATGAAAGCTTATGGCACATAGGCCTCTATGACACATACTGGAAGGTCAACACCTGTGATGTTCCACTGTGTCTAGCTCGTCTGAAACACTTCAAATGTACGAGGGAACTTTGCTACTGTACGTTCTCACGACAGGTTTGAGTCTGTGCTCTGTAGGAAACATTAGGACCTGTCTGTGTAGCAATCATAAACTATCACATACAGGACCATGACAAGTGATTCTTAGGAAGGTATCTTTTCAGGGATCCTACTTAAAGTGCGTTCTCATTCATCACAGAGTCTCCTCCTTTCAGGAATGATGATAGAACACGGACGGACTATGGGCACCTTAGGTACTGTGAGTAAAGTGCAGGCTATGGCGCTTAGGCATCCCAAACTCATATTGCATGCTCACGACCAGTGGTGATCCGCACTTTCTTTCAGTGTTAAAAACGCTTCCAACATTGTGAGGGAAGTGTGCTTTAGGAGGGATTCGTTGCACTGTTGCGTCTCTTAAAGAAGGAAGCTCCTGGGACTGACTCTGCGGTAACTGCAATAGGCGCACATAGGGCTCTAGTAACAGACGTCTATCCCTTGGACTATAGCAAGTTCTGTTTAAGGGAAACTCCTTCAGGCGGAATCGCACTTCTCCCAGTGTCTTTTTAATGGAGGAATGGAGAAAGAACAACTATGGACAGAGGGAACGTTGTGCCCTGAGAGTGAAGGACCGGGTATGGAACATAGGCTTCTAAGACACATACTGGTT
Source organism: Neogale vison (assembly GCF_020171115.1). Classification (NCBI taxonomy): domain Eukaryota; kingdom Metazoa; phylum Chordata; class Mammalia; order Carnivora; family Mustelidae; genus Neogale; species Neogale vison. The sequence continues at coordinate 28,082,822 of NC_058100.1, read as the reverse complement.
GGCCAACACCTGTGATGTTCCATTGTGTCTAACTCGTGTCAAAACCCTTCAAATGTACGAGGGAACTGTGCTACAGTACTTTCCCACGACAATAATGAGTCTGTGCTAAGTTGGAAACTGTAGGACCTGTCTGTGCAGCAATCAGAGAGAGTATCGTACAGGACCCTGACGGGTTATTCTTAGGAAGGTATCTTTTCAGGGATCCTAGTTAAAGTGTGTTCTCATTCTTAACAGTGTCTCCTACTCTGAGGAATGATGATAGAATGCGGACGGACTTTGGGCACATTAGGTACTGTGAGTAAAGTGCAGGCTATGGCGCTTAGGCATCCCAAACACATATTAGATAATCAAGACCAGTGGTGATCCGCACTTTCTTTCTGAGTAAAAAACGCTTCCAGCATTGTGATGGAAGTGTGCTTTAGGAGGGATTCGTTGCTGTGTTGCGTCTGTTAGAAAAGGAAGCTCTTGGGACTGACTCTGCGGTAACTGCAATAGGCGTACATAGGGCTCTAGTATCAGACGTCTATCCGTTGGACTATAGCAAGATGTGTTTCAGGGAAACTCTTTCAGGCTGAATCGCACTTCTCAAAGTGTCTTATCAGCGGAGGAATAGAGAAAGAACAACTATGGACAGAGGGAACGTTTTGCCCTGAGAGTGAAGGACCGGGTATGGAACATAGGCCTCTATGACATATACTGGAAGGTCAACACCTGTGATGTTCCATTGTGTATAACTCGTCTCAAAACCCTTCAGATGTACGAGGGAACTGTGCTACAGTATTTTCCCAGGACAGGAATGAGTCTGTGCTAAGTTGGAAACTGTAAGACCTGTCCGTGTAGCAATCATAGAGTATTGTACAGGACCCTGACGGGTTATTCTTAGGAAGGTATCTTTTCAGGGATCCTAGTTAAAGTGTGTTCTCATTCATAACAGTGTCTCCTCCTTTGAGGAATGATGATAGAACACGGACGGACTATGGGCATCTTAGGTACTCTGAGTAAAGTGCAGGCTATGGCGCTTAGGCATCCCAAACTCATATTGCATGCTCACGACCAGTGGTGATCCGCACTTTCTTTCAGTGTTAAAAACGCTTCCAACATTGTGAGGGAAGTGTGCTTTAGGAGGGATTCGTTGCAGTGTTGCGTCTGATAAAGAAGGAAGCTCTTGGGACTGACTATGCGATCACTGCAATAGGCGCACATAGGGCTCTAGTATGAGACGTCTATCCGTTGGACTATAGCACGTTCTGTTTAAGGGAAACTCCATCAAACGGAATCGCACTTCTCACAGTGTCTTTTCAGAGGGGGAAAGGATATAGAACAACTAAGGGGAGGGAACGTTGTGCCCTGAGAGTGAATGACAGCTTATGGCACATAGGCCTCTATGACACTTACTGGAAGGTCAACACCTGTGATGTTCCACTGTGTCTAGCTCGTCTCAAACACTTCAAATGTACGAGGGAACTTTGCTACTGTACATTCTCACGACAGGTTTGAGTCTGTGCTCTGTAGGAAACATTAGGGCCTGTCTGTGTAGCAATCATAAACTATCACCTACAGGACCATGACAAGTGATTCTTAGGAAGGTATCTTTTCAGGGATCCTACTTAAAGTGCGTTCTCATTCATCACAGAGTCTCCTCCTTTCAGGAATGATGATAGAACACGGACGGACTATGGGCACCTTAGGTACTGTGAGTAAAGTGCAGGCTATGGCGCTTAGGCATCCCAAACTCATATTGGATGCTCATGACCAGTGGTGATCCGCACTTTCTTTCATTGTTAAAAACGCTTCCAACATTGTGAGGGAAGTGTGCTTTAGGAGGGATTCGTTGCAGTGTTGCGTCTGTTAAAGAAGGAAGCGCTTGGGACTGACTCTGCGGTAACTGCAATAGGCGCACATAGGGCTCTAGTAACAGACGTCTATCCCTTGGACTAAGCAAGTTCTGTTTAAGGGAAACTCCTTCAGGCGGAATCGCACTTCTCCCAGTGTCTTTTTAATGGAGGAATGGAGAAAGAACAACTACGGAGAGAGGGAACGTTGTGCCCTTAGAGTGAAGGAAAGGGTATGGAACATAGGCCTCTAAGACACATACTGGAAAGTCAACAGCTGTGATGTTCCACTGTGTCTAACTCGTCTCAAAACACTTAAAATGCAGGAGGGAACTGTGCTACTGTACGTTCTCACTTCAGGAATGAGTCTGTGCTAAGTTGGAAACTGGAGGGCCTGTCTGAGTAGCAATCATAGAGAGATTCGTACAGGACCCTTTCAGGTTATTCTTAGGAAGGTATCTTTTCAGGGATCCACTTAAAATGTGTTCTCATTGATAATAGTATCTCCTTCTTTGAGGAATGATGATAGAATGTGGACGGACCATGGGCACATTATATACTGTGAGTAAAGTGCAGGCTATGGCGCTTAGGCATCCCAAACACATATTCGATGATCAAGACCAGTGGTGATCCCCACGTTCTTTCTCTGTAAAAAACGCTTTCAACATTGTGAGGGAAGTGTGCTTTAGGAGGGATTCGTTGCAGTGTTGCGTCTGTTAAAGAAGGAAGCTCTTGGGACTGACTCTGCGGTAACTGCAATAGGCGCACATAGGGCTCTAGTATCAGACGTCTATCCGTTGGACTATAGCAAGCTCTGTTTAAGGGAAACTCTTTCAGGCTGAATCGCACTTCTCACAGTGTCTTATCAGCGGAGGAATAGAGAAAGAACAACTATGGACAGAGGGAACGTTGTGCCCTGAGAGTGAAGGACCGGGTATGGAACATAGGCCTCTATGACACATACTGGAAGGTCAACACCTGTGATGTTCCATTGTGTATAACTCGTGTCAAAACCCTTCAAATGTACGAGCGAACTGTGCTACAGTACTTTCCCACGACAATAATGAGTCTGTGCTAAGTTGGAAACTGTAGGACCTGTCTGAGCAGCAATCAGAGAGAGTATCGTACAGGACCCTGACGGGTTATTCTTAGGAAGGTATCTTTTCAGGGATCCTAGTTAAAGTGTGTTCTCATTCTTAACAGTGTCTCCTACTCTGAGGAATGATGATAGAATGCGGACGGACTTTGGGCACATTAGGTACTGTGAGTAAAGTGCAGGCTATGGTGCTTAGGCATCCCAAACACATATTAGATAATCAAGACCAGTGGTGATCCGCACTTTCTTTCTGAGTAAAAAACGCTTCCAGCATTGTGATGGAAGTGTGCTTTAGGAGGGATTCGTTGCTGTGTTGCGTCTGTTAGAAAAGGAAGCTCTTGGGACTGACTCTGCGGTAACTGCAATAGGCGTACATAGGGCTCTAGTATCAGACGTCTATCCGTTGGACTATAGCAAGCTCTGTTCAAGGGAAACTCTTTCAGGCTGAATCGCACTTCTCACAGTGTCTTATCAGCGGAGGAATAGAGAAAGAACAACTATGGACAGAGGGAACGTTTTGCCCTGAGAGTGAAGGACCGGGTATGGAACATAGGCCTCTATGACATATACTGGAAGGTCAACACCTGTGATGTTCCATTGTGTATAACTCGTCTCAAAACCCTTCAGATGTACGAGGGAACTGTGCTACAGTATTTTCCCAGGACAGGAATGAGTCTGTGCTAAGTTGGAAACTGTAAGACCTGTCCGTGTAGCAATCATAGAGAGTATTGTACAGGACCCTGACGGGTTATTCTTAGGGAGGTATCTTTTCAGGGATCCTAGTTAAAGTGTGTTCTCATTCATAACAGTGTCTCCTCCTTTGAGGAATGATGATAGAACACGGACGGACTATGGGCATCTTAGGTACTCTGAGTAAAGTGCAGGCTATGGCGCTTAGGCATCCCAAACTCATATTGCATGCTCACGACCAGTGGTGATCCGCACTTTCTTTCAGTGTTAAAAACGCTTCCAACATTGTGAGGGAAGTGTGCTTTAGGAGGGATATGTTGCAGTGTTGCGTCTGATAAAGAAGGAAGCTCTTGGGACTGCCTATGCGATAACTGCAATAGGCGCACATAGGTCTCTAGTATCAGACGTCTATCCGTTGGACTATAGCACGTTCTGTTTAAGGGAAACTCCATCAAACGGAATCGCACTTCTCACAGTGTCTTTTCAGAGGGGGAAAGGATATAGAACAACTAAGGGGAGGGAACGTTGTGCCCTGAGAGTGAATGACAGCTTAGGGCACATAGGCCTCTATGACACATACTGGAAGGTCAACACCTGTGATGTTCCACTGTGTCTAGCTCGTCTCAAACACTTCAAATGTACGAGGGAACTTTGCTACTGTACATTCTCACGACAGGTTTGAGTCTGTGCTCTGTAGGAAACATTAGGGCCTGTCTGTGTAGCAATCATAAACTATCACCTACAGGACCATGACAAGTGATTCTTAGGAAGGTATCTTTTCAGGGATCCTACTTAAAGTGCGTTCTCATTCATCACAGAGTCTCCTCCTTTCAGGAATGATGATAGAACACGGACGGACTATGGGCACCTTAGGTACTGTGAGTAAAGTGCAGGCTATGGCGCTTAGGCATCCCAAACTCATATTGGATGCTCATGACCAGTGGTGATCCGCACTTTCTTTCATTGTTAAAAACGCTTCCAACATTGTGAGGGAAGTGTGCTTTAGGAGGGATTCGTTGCAGTGTTGCGTCTGTTAAAGAAGGAAGCGCTTGGGACTGACTCTGCGGTAACTGCAATAGGCGCACATAGGGCTCTAGTAACAGACGTCTATCCGTTGGACTATAGCAAGTTCTGTTTAAGGGAAACTCCTTCACGCGGAATCGCACTTCTCCCAGTGTCTTTTTAATGGAGGAATGGAGAAAGAACAACTACGGAGAGAGGGAACGTTGTGCCCTTAGAGTGAAGGAAAGGGTATGGAACATAGGCCTCTAAGACACATACTGGAAAGTCAACAGCTGTGATGTTCCACTGTGTCTAACTCGTCTCAAAACACTTAAAATGCAGGAGGGAACTGTGCTACTGTACGTTCTCACTTCAGGAATGAGTCTGTGCTAAGTTGGAAACTGGAGGGCCTGTCTGAGTAGCAATCATAGAGAGATTCGTACAGGAACCTTTCAGGTTATTCTTAGGAAGGGATCTTTTCAGGGATCCACTTAAAATGTGTTCTCATTGATAATAGTATCTCCTTCTTTGAGGAATGATGATAGAATATGGACGGACCATGGGCACATTATATACTGTGAGTAAAGTGCAGGCTATGGCGCTTAGGCATCCCAAACACATATTCGATGATCAAGACCAGTGGTGATCCCCACGTTCTTTCTCTGTAAAAAACGCTTTCAACATTGTGAGGGAAGTGTGCTTTAGGAGGGATTCGTTGCAGTGTTGCGTCTGTTAAAGAAGGAAGCTCTTGGGACTGACTCTGCGGTAACTGCAATAGGCGCACATAGGGCTCTAGTATCAGACGTCTATCCGTTGGACTATAGCAAGCTCTGTTTAAGGGAAACTCTTTCAGGCTGAATCGCACTTCTCACAGTGTCTTATCAGCGGAGGAATAGAGAAAGAACAACTATGGACAGAGGGAACGTTGTGCCCTGAGAGTGAAGGACCGGGTATGGAACATAGGCTTCTATGACACATACTGGAAGGTCAACACCTGTGATGTTCCATTGTGTCTAACCCGTGTCAAAACCCTTCAAATGTACGAGCGAACTGTGCTACAGTACTTTCCCACGACAATAATGAGTCTGTGCTAAGTTGGAAACTGTAGGACCTGTCTGTGCAGCAATCAGAGAGAGTATCGTACAGGACCCTGACGGGTTATTCTTAGGAAGGTATCTTTTCAGGGATCCTAGTTAAAGTGTGTTCTCATTCTTAACAGTGTCTCCTACTCTGAGGAATGATGATAGAATGCGGACGGACTTTGGGCACATTAGGTACTGTGAGTAAAGTGCAGGCTATGGCGCTTAGGCATCCCAAACACATATTAGATAATCAAGACCAGTGGTGAGCCGCACTTTCTTTCTGAGTAAAAAACGCTTCCAGCATTGTGATGGAAGTGTGCTTTAGGAGGGATTCGTTGCTGTGTTGCGTCTGTTAGAAAAGGAAGCTCTTGGGACTGACTCTGCGGTAACTGCAATAGGCGTACATAGGGCTCTAGTATCAGACGTCTATCCGTTGGACTATAGCAAGCTCTGTTCAAGGGAAACTCTTTCAGGCTGAATCGCACTTCTCACAGTGTCTTATCAGCGGAGGAATAGAGAAAGAACAACTATGGACAGAGGGAACGTTGTGCCCTGAGAGTGAAGGACCGGGTATGGAACATAGGCCTCTATGACATATACTGGAAGGTCAACACCTGTGATGTTCCATTGTGTATAACTCGTCTCAAAACCCTTCAGATGTACGAGGGAACTGTGCTACAGTATTTTCCCAGGACAGGAATGAGTCTGTGCTAAGTTGGAAACTGTAAGACCTGTCCGTGTAGCAATCATAGAGAGTATTGTACAGGACCCTGACGGGTTATTCTTAGGGAGGTATCTTTTCAGGGATCCTAGTTAAAGTGTGTTCTCATTCATAACAGTGTCTCCTCCTTTGAGGAATGATGATAGAACACGGACGGACTATGGGCATCTTAGGTACTCTGAGTAAAGTGCAGGCTATGGCGCTTAGGCATCCCAAACTCATATTGCATGCTCACGACCAGTGGTGATCCGCACTTTCTTTCAGTGTTAAAAACGCTTCCAACATTGTGAGGGAAGTGTGCTTTAGGAGGGATTCGTTGCAGTGTTGCGTCTGATAAAGAAGGAATCTCTTGGGACTGACTAAGCGATCACTGCAATAGGCGCACATAGGGCTCTAGTATCAGACGTCTATCCGTTGGACTATAGCAAGTTCTGTTTAAGGGAAACTCCATCAAACGGAATCGCACTTCTCACAGTGTCTTTTCAGAGGGGGAAAGGATATAGAACAACTAAGGGGAGGGAACGTTGTGCCCTGAGAGTGAATGACAGCTTATGGCACATAGGCCTCTATGACACATACTGGAAGGTCAACACCTGTGATGTTCCACTGTGTCTAGCTTGTCTCACACACTTCAAATATACGAGGGAACTTTGCTACTGTACATTCTCACGACAGGTTTGAGTCTGTGCTCTGTAGGAAACATTAGGACCTGTCTGTGTAGCAATCATAAACTGTCACCTACAGGACCATGACAAGTGATTCTTAGGAAGGTATCTTTTCAGGGATCCTACTTAAAGTGCGTTCTCATTCATCACAGAGTCTCCTCCTTTCAGGAATGATGACAGAACACGGACGGACTATGGGCACCTTAGGTACTGTGAGTAAAGTGCAGGCTATGGCGCTTAGGCATCCCAAACTCATATTGGATGCTCACGACCAGTGGTGATCCGCACTTTCTTTCAGTGTTAAAAACGCTTCCAACATTGTGAGGGAAGTGTGCTTTAGGAGGGATTCGTTGCAGTGTTGCGTCTGTTAAAGAAGGAAGCTCTTGGGACTGACTCTGCGGTAACTGCAATAGGCGCACATAGGGCTCTAGTAACAGACGTCTATCCGTTGGACTATAGCAAGTTCTGTTTAAGGGAAACTCCTTCAGGCGGAATCGCTCTTCTCCCAGTGTCTTTTTAATGGAGGAATGGAGAAAGAACAACTACGGAGAGAGGGAACGTTGTGCCCTTAGAGTGAAGGAAAGGGTATGGAACATAGGCCTCTAAGACACATACTGGAAAGTCAACAGCTGTGATGTTCCACTGTGTCTAACTCGTCTCAAAACACTTAAAATGCAGGAGGGAACTGTGCTACTGTACGTTCTCCCTTCAGGAATGAGTCTGTGCTAAGTTGGAAACTGGAGGGCCTGTCTGAGTAGCAATCATAGAGAGATTCGTACAGGACCCTTTCAGGTTATTCTTAGGAAGGGATCTTTTCAGGGATCCACTTAAAATGTGTTCTCATTGATAATAGTATCTCCTTCTTTGAGGAATGATGATAGAATGTGGACGGAACATGGGCACATTATATACTGTGAGTAAAGTGCAGGCTATGGCGCTTAGGCATCCCAAACACATATTCGATGATCAAGACCAGTGGTGATCCCCACGTTCTTTCTCTGTAAAAAACGCTTTCAACATTGTGAGGGAAGTGTGCTTTAGGAGGGATTCGTTGCAGTGTTGCGTCTGTTAAAGAAGGAAGCTCTTGGGACTGACTCTGCGGTAACTGCAATAGGCGCACATAGGGCTCTAGTATCAGATGTCTATCCGTTGGACTATAGCAAGCTCTGTTTAAGGGAAACTCTTTCAGGCTGAATCGCACTTCTCACAGTGTCTTATCAGCGGAGGAATAGAGAAAGAACAACTATGGACAGAGGGAACGTTGTGCCCTGAGAGTGAAGGACCGGGTATGGAACATAGGCTTCTATGACACATACTGGAAGGTCAACACCTGTGATGTTCCATTGTGTCTAACTCGTGTCAAAACCCTTCAAATGTACGAGCGAACTGTGCTACAGTACTTTCCCACGACAATAATGAGTCTGTGCTAAGTTGGAAACTGTAGGACCTGTCTGAGCAGCAATCAGAGAGAGTATCGTACAGGACCCTGACGGGTTATTCTTAGGAAGGTATCTTTTCAGGGATCCTAGTTAAAGTGTGTTCTCATTCTTAACAGTGTCTCCTACTCTGAGGAATGAGATAGAATGCGGACGGACTTTGGGCACATTAGGTACTGTGAGTAAAGTGCAGGCTATGGCGCTTAGGCATCCCAAACACATATTAGAAAATCAAGACCAGTGGTGATCCGCACTTTCTTTCTGAGTAAAAAACGCTTCCAGCATTGTGATGGAAGTGTGCTTTAGGAGGGATTCGTTGCTGTGTTGCGTCTGTTAGAAAAGGAAGCTCTTGGGACTGACTCTGCGGTAACTGCAATAGGCGTACATAGGGCTCTAGTATCAGACGTCTATCCGTTGGACTATAGCAAGATCTGTTTAAGGGAAACTCTTTCAGGCTGAATCGCACTTCTCACAGTGTCTTATCAGCGGAGGAATAGAGAAAGAACAACTATGGACAGAGGGAACGTTGTGCCCTGAGAGTGAAGGACCGGGTATGGAACATAGGCCTCTATGACACATACTGGAAGGTCAACACCTGTGATGTTCCATTGTGTATAACTCGTCTCAAAACCCTTCAGATGTACGAGGGAACTGTGCTACAGTATTTTCCCAGGACAGGAATGAGTCTGTGCTAAGTTGGAAACTGTAAGACCTGTCCGTGTATCAATCATAGAGAGTATTGTACAGGACCCTGACGGGTTATTCTTAGGAAGGTATCTTTTCAGGGATCCTAGTTAAAGTGTGTTCTCATTCATAACAGTGTCTCCTCCTTTGAGGAATGATGATAGAACACGGACGGACTATGGGCATCTTAGGTACTCTGAGTAAAGTGCAGGCTATGGCGCTTAGGCATCCCAAACTCATATTGCATGCTCACGACCAGTGGTGATCCGCACTTTCTTTCAGTGTTAAAAACGCTTCCAACATTGTGAGGGAAGTGTGCTTTAGGAGGGATTCGTGCAGTGTTGCGTCTGATAAAGAAGGAAGCTCTTGGGACTGACTATGCGATAACTGCAATAGGCGCACATAGGGCTCTAGTATCAGACGTCTATCCGTTGGACTATAGCAAGTTCTGTTTAAGGGAAACTCCATCAAACGGAATCGCACTTCTCACAGTGTCTTTTCAGAGGGGGAAAGGATATAGAACAACTAAGGGGAGGGAACGATGTGCCCTGAGAGTGAATGACAGCTTATGGCACATAGGCCTCTATGACACATACTGGAAGGTCAACACCTGTGATGTTCCACTGTGTCTAGCTCGTCTCAAACACTTCAAATGTACGAGGGAACTTTGCTACTGTACATTCTCACGACAGGTTTGAGTCTGTGCTCTGTAGGAAACATTAGGACCTGTCTGTGTAGCAATCATAAACTATCACCTACAGGGCCATGACAAGTGATTCTTAGGAAGGTATCTTTTCACGGATCCTACTTAAAGTGCGTTTTCATTCATCACAGAGTCTCCTCCTTTCAGGAATGATGATAGAACACGGACGGACTATGGGCACCTTAGGTACTGTGAGTAAAGTGCAGGCTATGGCGCTTAGGCATCCCAAACTCATATTGGATGCTCACGACCAGTGGTGATCCGCACTTTCTTTCAGTGTTAAAAACGCTTCCAACATTGTGAGGGAAGTGTGCTTTAGGAGGGATTCGTTGCAGTGTTGCGTCTGTTAAAGAAGGAAGCGCTTAAGACTGACTCTGCGGTAACTGCAATAGGCGCACATAGGGCTCTAGTAACAGACGTCTATCCCTTGGACTATAGCAAGTTCTGTTTAAGGGAAACTCCTTCAGGCGGAATCGCACTTCTCCCAGGGTCTTTTTAATGGAGGAATGGAGAAAGAACAACTACGGAGAGAGGGAACGTTGTGCCCTTAGAGTGAAGGAAAGGGTATGGAACATAGGCCTCTAAGACACATACTGGAAAGTCAACAGCTGTGATGTTCCACTGTGTCTAACTCGTCTCAAAACACTTAAAATGCAGGAGGGAACTGTGCTACTGTACGTTCTCACTTCAGGAATGAGTCTGTGCTAAGTTGGAAACTGGAGGGCCTGTCTGAGTAGCAATCATAGAGAGATTCGTACAGGACCCTTTCAGGTTATTCTTAGGAAGGTATCTTTTCAGGGATCCTACTTAAAATGTGTTCTCATTGATAATAGTATCTCCTTCTTTGAGGAATGATGATAGAATGTGGACGGACCATGGGCACATTATATACTGTGAGTAAAGTGCAGGCTATGGCGCTTAGGCATCCCAAACACATATTCGATGATCAAGACCAGTGGTGATCCCCACGTTCTTTCTCTGTAAAAAACGCTTTCAACATTGTGAGGGAAGTGTGCTTTAGGAGGGATTCGTTGCAGTGTTGCGTCTGTTAAAGAAGGAAGCTCTTGGGACTGACTCTGCCGTAACTGCAAATGGCGCACATAGGGCTCTAGTATCAGACGTCTATCCGTTGGACTATAGCAAGCTCTGTTTAAGGGAAACTCTTTCAGGCTGAATCGCACTTCTCACAGTGTCTTATCAGCGGAGGAATAGAGAAAGAACAACTATGGACAGAGGGAACGTTGTGCCCTGAGAGTGAAGGACCGGGTATGGAACATAGTCCTCTATGACACATACTGGAAGGTCAACACCTGTGATGTTCCATTGTGTCTAACTCGTGTCAAAACCCTTCAGATGTACGAGGGAACTGTGCTACAGTACTTTCCCACGACAATAATGAGTCTGTGCTAAGTTGGAAACTGTAGGACCTGTCTGTGCAGCAATCAGAGAGAGTATCGTACAGGACCCTGACGGGTTATTCTTAGGAAGGTATCTTTTCAGGGATCCTAGTTAAAGTGTGTTCTCATTCTTAACAGTGTCTCCTACTCTGAGGAATGATGATAGAATGCGGACGGACTTTGGGCACATTAGGTACTGTGAGTAAAGTGCAGGCTATGGCGCTTAGGCATCCCAAACACATATTACATAATCAAGACCAGTGGTGATCCGCACTTTCTTTCTGAGTAAAAAACGCTTCCAGCATTGTGATGGAAGTGTGCTTTAGGAGGGATTCGTTGCTGTGTTGCGTCTGTTAGAAAAGGAAACTCTTGGGACTGACTCTGCGGTAACTGCTATAGGCGTACATAGTATCATACGTCTATCCGTTGGACTATAGCAAGTTCTGTTTAAGGGAAACTCTTTCAGGCTGAATCGCACTTCTCACAGTGTCTTATCAGCGGAGGAATAGAGAAAGAACAACTATGGACAGAGGGAACGTTTTGCCCTGAGAGTGAATGACCGGGTATGGAACATAGGCCTCTATGACACATACTGGAAGGTCAACACCTGTGATGTTCCATTGTGTATAACTCGTCTCAAAACCCTTCAGATGTACGAGGGAACTGTGCTACAGTATTTTCCCAGGACAGGAATGAGTCTGTGCTAAGTTGGAAACTGTAAGACCTGTCCGTGTAACAATCATAGAGAGTATTGTACAGGACCCTGACGGGTTATTCTTAGGAAGGTATCTTTTCAGGGATCCTAGTTAAAGTGTGTTCTCATTCATAACAGTGTCTCCTCCTTTGAGGAATGATGATAGAACACGGACGGACTATGGGCATCTTAGGTACTCTGAGTAAAGTGCAGGCTATGGCGCTTAGGCATCCCAAACTCATATTGCATGCTCACGACCAGTCGTGATCCGTACTTTCTTTCAGTGTTAAAAACGCTTCCAACATTGTGAGGGAAGTGTGCTTTAGGAGGGATTCGTTGCAGTGTTGCGTCTGATAAAGAAGGAAGCTCTTGGGACTGACTATGCGATCACTGCAATAGGCGCACATAGGGCTCTAGTATCAGACGTCTATCCGTTGGACTATAGCAAGTTCTGTTTAAGGGAAACTCCATCAAACGGAATCGCACTTCTCACAGTGTCTTTTCAGAGGGGGAAAGGATATAGAACAACTAAGGGGAGGGAACGTTGTGCCCTGAGAGTGAATGACAGCTTATGGCACATAGGCCTCAATGACACATACTGGAAGGTCAACACCTGTGATGTTCCACTGTGTCTAGCTCGTCTCAAACACTTCAAATGTACGAGGGAACTTTGCTACTGTACGTTCTCACGACAGGTTTGAGTCTGTGCTCTGTAGGAAACATTAGGACCTGTCTGTGTGGCAATCATAAACTATCACATACAGGACCATGACAAGTGATTCTTAGGAAGGTATCTTTACAGGGATCCTACTTAAAGTGCGTTCTCATTCATCACAGAGTCTCCTCCTTTCAGGAATGATGACAGAACACGGATGGACTATGGGCACCTTAGGTACTGTGAGTAAAGTGCAGGCTATGGCGCTTAGGCATCCCAAACTCATATTGGATGCTCACGACCAGTGGTGATCCGCACTTTCTTTCAGTGTTAAAAACGCTTCCAACATTGTGAGGGAAGTGTGCTTTAGGAGGGATTCGTTGCAGTGTTGCGTCTGTTAAAGAAGGAAGCGCTTGGGACTGACTCTGCGGTTACTGCAATAGGCGCACATAGGGCTCTAGTAACAGACGTCTATACCTTGGATTATAGCAAGTTCTGTTTAAGGGAAACTCCTTCAGGCGGAATCGCACTTCTCCCAGTGTCTTTTTAATGGAGGAATGGAGAAAGAACAACTACGGAGAGAGGGAACGTTGTGCCCTTAGAGTGAAGGAAAGGGTATGGAACATAGGCCTCTAAGACACATACTGGAAAGTCAACAGCTGTGATGTTCCACTGTGTCTAACTCGTCTCAAAACACTTAAAATGCAGGAGGGAACTGTGCTACTGTACGTTCTCACTTCAGGAATGAGTCTGTGCTAAGTTGGAAACTGGAGGGCCTGTCTGAGTAGCAATCATAGAGAGATTCGTACAGGACCCTTTCAGGTTATTCTTAGGAAGGTATCTTTTCAGGGATCCACGTAAAATGAGTTCTCATTGATAATAGTATCTCCTTCTTTGAGGAATGATGACAGAATGTGGACGGACTATGGGCACATTATATACTGTGAGTAAAGTGCAGGCTATGGCTCTTAGGCATCCCAAACACATATTCGATGATCAAGACCAGTGGTGATCCCCCCGTTCTTTCTCTGTAAAAAACGCTTTCAACATTGTGAGGGAAGTGTGCTTTAGGAGGGATTCGTTGCAGTGTTGCGTCTGTTAAAGAAGGAAGCTCTTGGGACTGACTCTGCAGTAACTGCAATAGGCGTACATAGGGCTCTAGTATCATACGTCTATCCGTTGGACTATAGCAAGCTCTGTTTAAGGGAAACTCTTTCAGGCTGAATCGCACTTCTCACAGTGTCTTATCAGCGGAGGAATAGAGAAAGAACAACTATGGACAGGGGGAATTTGTGCCCTGAGAGTGAAGGACCGGGTATGGAACATAGGCTTCTATGACACATACTGGAAGGTCAACACCTGTGATGTTCCATTGTGTCTAACTCGTGTCAAAACCCTTCAGATGTACGAGGGAACTGTGCTACAGTACTTTCCCACGACAATAATGAGTCTGTGCTAAGTTGGAAACTGTAGGACCTGTCTGTGCAGCAATCAGAGAGAGTATCGTACAGGACCCTGACGGGTTATTCTTAGGAAGGTATCTTTTCAGGGATCCTAGTTAAAGTGTGTTCTCATTCTTAACAGTGTCTCCTACACTGAGGAATGATGATAGAATGCGGACGGACTTTGGGCACATTAGGTACTGTGAGTAAAGTGCAGGCTATGGCGCTTAGGCATCCCAAACTCATATTGGATGCTCACGACCAGTGGTGATCCGCACTTTCTTTCAGTGTTAAAAACGCTTCCAACATTGTGAGGGAAGTGTGCTTTAGGAGGGATTCGTTGCACTGTTGCGTCTGTTAAAGAAGGAAGCACTTGGGACTGACTCTGCGGTAACTGCAATAGGCGCACATAGGGCTCTAGTAACAGACGTCTATCCCTTGGACTATAGCAAGTTCTGTTTAAGGGAAACTCCTTCAGGCGGAATCGCACTTCTCCCAGTGTCTTTTTAATGGAGGAATGGAGAAAGAACAACTACGGAGAGAGGGAACGTTGTGCCCTTAGAGTGAAGGAAAGGGTATGGAACATAGGCCTCTAAGACACATACTGGAAAGTCAACAGCTGTGATGTTCCACTGTGTCTAACTCGTCTCAAAACACTTAAAATGCAGGAGGGAACTGTGCTACTGTACGTTCTCACTTCAGGAATGAGTCTGTGCTAAGTTGGAAACTGGAGGGCCTGTCTGAGTAGCAATCATAGAGAGATTCGTACAGGACCCTTTCAGGTTATTCTTAGGAGGGTATCTTTTCAGGGATCCACTTAAAATGTGTTCTCATTGATAATAGTATCTCCTTCTTTGAGGAATGATGATAGAATGTGGACGGACCATGGGCACATTATATACTGTGAGTAAAGTGCAGGCTATGGCGCTTAGGCATCCCAAACACATATTCGATGATCAAGACCAGTGGTGATCCCCACGTTCTTTCTTTGTTAAAAACGCTTTCAACATTGTGAGGGAAGTGTGCTTTAGGAGGGATTCGTTGCAGTGTTGCGTCTGTTAAAGAAGGAAGCTCTTGGGACTGACTCTGCGGTAACTGCAATAGGCGCACATAGGGCTCTAGTATCAGACGTCTATCCGTTGGACTATAGCAAGCTCTGTTTAAGGGAAACTCTTTCAGGCTGAATCGCACTTCTCACAGTGTCTTATCAGCGGAGGAATAGAGAAAGAACAACTATGGACAGAGGGAATTTATGCCCTGAGAGTGAAGGACCGGGTATGCAACATAGGCTTCTATGACACATACTGGAAGGTCAAAACCTGTGATGTTCCATTGTGTCTAACTCGTGTCAAAACCCTTCAAATGTACGAGGGAACTGTGCTACAGTACTTTCACACGACAATAATGAGTCTGTGCTAAGTTGGAAACTGTAGGACCTGTCTGTTCAGCAATCAGAGAGAGTATCGTACAGGACCCTGACGGGTTATTCTTAGGAAGGTATCTTTTCAGGGATCCTAGTTAAAGTGTGTTCTCATTCTTAACAGTGTCTCCTACTCTGAGGAATGATGATAGAATGCGGACGGACTTTGGGCACATTAGGTACTGTGAGTAAAGTTCAGGCTATGGCGCTTAGGCATCCCAAACACATATTAGATAATCAAGACCAGTGATGATCCGCACTTTCTTTCTGAGTAAAAAACGCTTCCAGCATTGTGATGGAAGTGTGCTTTAGGAGGGATTCGTTGCTGTGTTGCGACTGTTAGAAAAGAAAGCTCTTGGGACTGACTCTGCGGTAACTGCAATAGGCGTACATAGGGCTCTAGTATCATACGTCTATCCGTTGGACTATAGCAAGATCTGTTTAAGGGAAACTCTTTCAGGCTGAATCGCACTTCTCACAGTGTCTTATCAGCGGAGGAATAGAGAAAGAACAACTATGGACAGAGGGAACGTTTTGCCCTGAGAGTGAAGGACCGGGTATGGAACATAGGCCTCTATGACACATACTGGAAGGTCAACACCTGTGATGTTCCATTGTGTATAACTCGTCTCAAAACCCTTCAGATGTACGAGGGAACTGTGCTACAGTATTTTCCCAGGACAGGGATGAGTCTGTGCTAAGTTGGAAACTGTAAGACCTGTCCGTGTAGCAATCATAGAGAGTATTGTACAGGACCCTGACGGGTTATTCTTAGGAAGGTATCTTTTCAGGGACCCTAGTTAAAGTGTGTTCTCATTCATAACAGTGTCTCCTCCTTTGAGGAAATATGATAGAACACGGACGGACTATGGGCATCTTAGGTACTCTGAGTAAAGTGCAGGCTATGGCGCTTAGGCATCCCAAACTCATATTGGATGCTCACGACCAGTGGTGTACCGCACTTTCTTTCAGTGTTAAAAACGCTTCCAACATTGTGAGGGAAGTGTGCTTTAGGAGGGATTCGTTGCAGTGTTGCGTCTGATAAAGAAGGAAGCTCTTGGGACTGACTATGCGATCACTGCAATAGGCGCACATAGGGCTCTAGTATCAGACGTCTATCCGTTGGACTATAGCAAGTTCTGTTTAAGGGAAACTCCATCAAACGGAATCGCACTTCTCACAGTGTCTTTTCAGAGGGGGAAAGGATACAGAACAACTAAGGGGAGGGAACGTTGTGCCCTGAGAGTGAATGACAGCTTATGGCACATAGGCCTCAATGACACATACTGGAAGGTCAACACCTGTGATGTTCCACTGTGTCTAGCTCGTCTCAAACACTTCAAATGTACGAGGGAACTTTGCTACTGTACGTTCTCACGACAGGTTTGAGTCTGTGCTCTGTAGGAAACATTAGGACCTGTCTGTGTAGCAATCATAAACTATCACATACAGGACCATGACAAGTGATTCTTAGGAAGGTATCTTTTCAGGGATCCTACTTAAAGTGGGTTCTCATTCATCACAGCGTCTCCTCCTTTCAGGAATGATGACAGAACACGGACGGACTATGGGCACCTTAGGTACTGTGAGTAAAGTGCAGGCTATGGCGCTTAGGCATCCCAAACTCATATTAGATGCTCACGACCAGTGGTGATCCGCACTTTCTTTCAGTGTTAAAAACGCTTCCAACATTGTGAGGGAAGTGTGCTTTAGGAGGGATTCGTTGCAGTGTTGCGTCTGTTAAAGAAGGAAGCGCTTGGGACTGACTCTGCGGTAACTGCAATAGGCGCACATAGGGCTCTAGTAACAGACGTCTATCCCTTGGACTATAGCAAGTTCTGTTTAAGGGAAACTCATTCAGGCGGAATCGCACTTCTCCCAGTGACTTTTTAATGGAGGAATGGAGAAAGAACAACTACGGAGAGAGGGAACGTTGTGCCCTTAGAGTGAAGGAAACGGTATGGAACATAGGCCTCTAAGACACATACTGGAAAGTCAACAGCTGTGATGTTCCACTGCGTCTAACTCGTCTCAAAACACTTAAAATGCAGGAGGGAACTGTGCTACTGTACGTTCTCACTTCAGGAATGAGTCTGTGCTAAGTTGGAAACTGGAGGGCCTGTCTGAGTAGCAATCATAGAGAGATTCGTACAGGACCCTTTCAGGTTATTCTTAGGAAGGTATCTTTTCAGGGATCCACTTAAAATGTGTTCTCATTGATAATAGTATCTCCTTCTTTGAGGAATGATGACAGAATGTGGACGGACCATGGGCACATTATATACTGTGAGTAAAGTGCAGGCTATGGCTCTTAGGCATCCCAAACACATATTCGATGATCAAGACCAGTGGTGATCCCCACGTTCTTTCTCTGTAAAAAACGCTTTCAACATTGTGAGGGAAGTGTGCTTTAGGAGGGATTCGTTGCAGTGTTGCGTCTGTTAAAGAAGGAAGCTCTTGGGACTGACTCTGCAGTAACTGCAATAGGCGCACATAGGGCTCTAGTATCAGACGTCTATCCGTTGGACTATAGCAAGCTCTGTTTAAGGGAAACTCTTTCAGGCTGAATCGCACTTCTCACAGTGTCTTATCAGCGGAGGAATAGAGAAAGAACAACTATGTACAGAGGGAATTTGTGCCCTGAGAGTGAAGGACCAGGTATGGAACATAGGCTTCTATGATACACACTGGAAGGTCAACACCTGTGATGTTCCATTGTGTATAACTCGTCTCAAAACCCTTCAGATGTACGAGGGAACTGTGCTACAGTACTTTCCCACGACAATAATGAGTCTGTGCTAAGTTGGAAACTGTAGGACCTGTCTGTGCAGCAATCAGAGAGAGTATCGTACAGGACCCTGACGGGTTATTCTTAGGAAGGTATCTTTTCAGGGATCCTAGTTAAAGTGTGTTCTCATTCATAACAGTGTCTCCTCCTTTGAGGAATGATGATAGAACGCGGACGGACTATGGGAATCTTAGGTACTCTGAGTAAAGTGCAGGCTATGGCGCTTAGACATCCCAAACTCATATTGCATGCTCACGACCAGTGGTGATCCGCACTTTCTTTCAGTGTTAAAAACGCTTCCAACATTGTGAGGGAAGTGTGCTTTAGGAGGGATTCGTTGCAGTGTTGCGTCTGATAAAGAAGGAAGCTCTTGGGACTGACTATGCGATCACTGCAATAGGCGCACATAGGGCTCTAGTATCAGACGTCTATCCGTTGGACTATAGCAAGTTCTGTTTAAGGGAAACTCCATCAAACGGAATCGCACTTCTCACAGTGTCTTTTCAGAGGGGGAAAGGATATAGAACAACTAAGGGGAGGGAACGTTGTGCCCTGAGAGTGAATGACAGCTTATGGCACATAGGCCTCTATGACACTTACTGGAAGGTCAACACCTGTGATGTTCCACTGTGTCTAGCTCGTCTCAAACACTTCAAATGTACGAGGGAACTTTGCTACTGTACGTTCTCACGACAGGTTTGAGTCTGTGCTCTGTAGGAAACATTAGGACCTGTCTGTGTAGCAATCATAAACTATCACATACAGGACCATGACAAGTGATTCTTAGGAAGGTATCTTTTCAGGGATCCTACTTAAAGTGCGTTCTCATTCATCACAGAGTCTCCTCCTTTCAGGAATGATGACAGAACACGGACGGACTATGGGCACCTTAGGTACTGTGAGTAAAGTGCAGGCTATGGCGCTTAGGCATCCCAAACTCATATTGGATGCTCACGACCAGTGGTGATCCGCACTTTCTTTCAGTGTTAAAAACGCTTCCAACATTGTGAGGGAAGTGTGCTTTAGGAGGGATTCGTTGCAGTGTTGCGTCTGTTAAAAAAGGAAGCGCTTGGGACTGACTCTGCGGTAACTGCAATAGGCGCACATAGGGCTCTAGTAACAGACGTCTATCCCTTGGACTATAGCAAGTTCTGTTTAAGGGAAACTCCTTCAGGCGGAATCGCACTTCTCCCAGTGTCTTTTTAATGGAGGAATGGAGAAAGAACAACTACGGAGAGAGGGAAAGTTGTGCCCTTAGAGTGAAGGAAAGGGTATGGAACATAGGCCTCTAAGACACATACTGGAAAGTCAAGAGCTGTGATGTTCCACTGCGTCTAACTCGTCTCAAAACACTTAAAATGCGGGAGGGAACTGTGCTACTGTACGTTCTCACTTCAGGAATGAGTCTGTGCTAAGTTGGAAACTGGAGGGCCTGTCTGAGTAGCAATCATAGAGAGATTCGTACAGGACCCTTTCAGGTTATAGTTAGGAAGGTATCTTTTCAGGGTTCCTACTTAAAATGTGTTCTCATTGATAATAGTATCTCCTTCTTTGAGGAATGATGATAGAATGTGGACGGACCATGGGCACATTATATACTGTGAGTAAAGTGCAGGCTATGGCGCTTAGGCATCCCAAACACATATTCGATGATCAAGACCAGTGGTGATCCCCACGTTCTTTCTCTGTAAAAAACGCTTTCACCATTGTGAGGGAAGTGTGCTTTAGGAGGGATTCGTTGCAGTGTTGCGTTTGTTAAAGAAGGAAGCTCTTGGGACTGACTCTGCAGTAACTGCAATAGGCGCACATAGGGCTCTAGTATCAGACGTCTATCCGTTGGACTATAGCAAGCTCTGTTTAAGGGAAAAGTTTTCAGGCTGAATCACACTTCTCACAGTGTCTTATCAGCGGAGGAATAGAGAAAGAACAACTAGGGACAGAGGGAATTTGTGCCCTGAGAGTGAAGGACCGGGTATGGAACATAGGCTTCTATGACACATACTGGAAAGTCAACACCTGTGATGTTCCATTGTGTCTAACTCGTGTCAAAACCCTTCAGATGTACGAGGGAACTGTGCTACAGTACTTTCCCACGACAATAATGAGTCTGTGCTATGTTGGAAACTGTAGGACCTGTCTGTGCAGCAATCAGAGAGAGTATCGTACAGGACCCTGACGGGTTATTCTTAGGAAGGTATCTTTTCAGGGATCCTAGTTAAAGTGTGTTCTCATTCTTAACAGTGTCTCCTACTCTGAGGAATGATCATAGAATGCGGACGGACTTTGGGCACATTAGGTACTGTGAGTAAAGTGCAGGCTATGGCGCTTAGGCATCCCATACTCATATTGGATGCTCACGACCAGTGGTGATCCGCACTTTCTTTCAGTGTTAAAAACGCTTCCAACATTGTGAGGGAAGTGTGCTTTAGGGGGAATTCGTTGCACTGTTGCGTCTGTTAAAGAAAGAAGCGCTTGGGACTGACACTGCGGTAACTGCAATAGGCTCACATAGGGCTCTAGTAACAGACGTCTATCCCTTGGACTATAGCAAGCTCTGTGTAAGGGAAACTCTTTCAGGCTGAATCGCACTTCTCACAGTGTCTTATCAGCGGAGGAATAGAGAAAGAACAACTATGGACAGAGGGAATTTGTGCCCTGAGAGTGAAGGACCGGGTATGGAACATAGGCTTCTATGACACATACTGGAAGGTCAACACCTGTGATGTTCCATTGTCTCTAACTCGTCTCAAAACCCTTCAGATGTACGAGGGAAATGTGCTACAGTACTTTCCCACGACAATAATGAGTCTGTGCTAAGTTGGAAACTGTAGGACCTGTCTGTGCAGCAATCAGAGAGAGTATCGTACAGGACCCTGACGGGTTATTCTTAGGAAGGTATCTTTTCAGGGATCCTAGTTAAAGTGTGTTCTCATTCATTACAGTGTCTCCTCCTTTGAGGAATGATGATAGAACACGGACGGACTATGGGCATCTTAGGTACTCTGAGTAAAGTGCAGGCTATGGCGCTTAGGCATCCCAAACTCATATTGGATGCTCACGACCAGTGGTGATCCGCACTTTCTTTCAGTGTTAAAAACGCTTCCAACATTGTGAGGGAAGTGTGCTTTAGGAGGGATTCGTTGCACTGTTGCGTCTGTTAAAGAAGGAAGCGCTTGGGACTGACTATGCGATAACTGCAATAGGCGCACATAGGGCTCTAGTAACCGACGTCTATCCCTTGGACTATAGCAAGTTCTGTTTAAGGGAAACTCCTTCAGGCGGAATCGCACTTCTCCCAGTGTCTTTTTAATGGAGGAATGGAGGAATAACAACTACGGAGAGAGGGAACGTTGTGCCCTTAGAGTGAAGGAAAGGGTATGGAACATAGGCCTCTAAGACACATACTGGAAAGTCAACAGCTGTGATGTTCCACTGTGTCTAACTCGTCTCAAAACACTTAAAATGCAGGAGGGAACTGTGCTACTGTACGTTCTCACTTCAGGAATGAGTCTGTGCTAAGTTGGAAACTGGAGGGCCTGTCTGAGTAGCAATCATAGAGAGATTCGTACAGGACCCTTTCAGGTTATTCTTAGGAAGGTATCTTTTCAGGGATCCTAGTTAAAGTGTGTTCTCATTCTTAACAGTGTCTCCTACTCTGAGGAATGATGAGAGAATGCGGATGGACTTTGGGCACATTAGGTACTGTGGTTAAAGTGCAGGCTATGGCGCTTAGGCATCCCAAACACATATTAGATAATCAAGACCAGTGGTGATCCGCACTTTCTTTCTGAGTAAAAAACGCTTCCAGCATTGTGATGGAAGTGTGCTTTAGGAGGGATTCGTTGCTGTGTTGCGTCTGTTAGAAAAGGAAGCTCTTGGGACTGACTCTGCGGTAACTGCAATAGGCGTACATAGGGCTCTAGTATCATACGTCTATCCGTTGGACTATAGCAAGTTCTGTTTAAGGGAAACTCTTTCAGGCTGAATCGCACTTCTCACAGTGTCTTATCAGCGGAGGAATAGAGAAAGAACAACTATGGACAGAGGGAACGTTTTGCCCTGAGAGTGAAGGACCGGGTATGGAACATAGGCCTCTATGACACATACTGGAAGGTCAACACCTGTGATGTTCCATTGTGTATAACTCGTCTCAAAACCCTTCAGATGTACGAGGGAACTGTGCTACAGTATTTTCCCAGGACAGGAATGAGTCTGTGCTAAGTTGGAAACTGTAAGACCTGTCCGTGTAGCAATCATAGAGAGTATTGTACAGGACCCTGACGGGTTATTCTTCGGAAGGTATCTTTTCAGGGATCCTAGTTAAAGTGTGTTCTCATTCATAACAGTGTCTCCTCCTTTGAGGAATGATGATAGAACACGGACGGACTATGGGCATTTAGGTACTCTGTGTAAAGTGCAGGCTATGGCGCTTAGGCATCCCAAACTCATATTGGATGCTCACGACCAGTGGTGATCCGCACTTTCTTTCAGTGTTAAAAACGCTTCCAACATTGTGAGGGAAGTGTGCTTTAGGAGGGATTCGTTGCAGTGTTGCGTCTGATAAAGAAGGAAGCTCTTGGGACTGACTATGCGATAACTGCAGTAGGCGCACATAGGGCTCTAGTATCAGACGTCTATCCGTTGGACTATAGCAAGTTCTGTTTAAGGGAAACTCCATCAAACGGAATCGCACTTCTCACAGTGTCTTTTCAGAGGGGGAAAGGATATAGAACAACTAAGGGGAGGGAACGTTGTGCCCTGAGAGTGAATGACAGCTTATGGCACATAGGCCTCTATGACACATACTGGAAGGTCAACACCTGTGATGTTCCACTGTGTCTAGCTCGTCTCAAACACTTCAATGTACGAGGGAACTTTGCTACTGTACATTCTCACGACAGGTTTGAGTCTGTGCTCTGTAGGAAACATTGGGACCTGTCTGTGTAGCAATCATAATCTATCACATACAGGACCATGACAAGTGATTCTTAGGAAGGTATCTTTTCAGGGATCCTACTTAAAGTGCGTTCTCATTCATCACAGAGTCTCCTCCTTTCAGGAATGATGATAGAACACGGACGGACTATGGGCACCTTAGGTACTGTGAGTAAAGTGCAGGCTATGGCGCTTAGGCATCCCAAACTCATATTGGATGCTCACGACCAGTGGTGATCCGCACTTTCTTTCAGTGTTAAAAACGCTTCCAACATTGTGAGGGAAGTGTGCTTTAGGAGGGATTCGTTGCAGTGTTGCGTCTGTTAAAGAAGGAAGCGCTTAGGACTGACTCTGCGGTAACTGCAATAGGCGCACATAGGGCTCTAGTAACAGACGTCTATCCCTTGGACTATAGCAAGTTCTGTTTAAGGGAAACTCCTTCAGGCGGAATCGCACTACTCCCAGTGTCTTTTTAATGGAGGAATGGAGAAAGAACAACTACGGAGAGAGGGAACGTTGTGCCCTTAGAGTGAAGGAAAGTGTATGGAACATAGGCCTCTAAGGAACATACTGGAAAGTCAACAGCTGTGATGTTCCACTGTGTCTAACTCGTCTCAAAACACTTAAAATGCAGGAGGGAACTGTGCTACTGTACGTTCTCACTTCAGGAATGAGTCTGTGCTAAGTTGGAAACTGGTGGGCCTGTCTGAGTAGCAATCATAGAGAGATTCGTACAGGACCCTTTCAGGTTAATCTTAGGAAGGTATCTTTTCAGGGATCCACTTAAAATGTGTTCTCATTGATAATAGTATCTCCTTCTTTGAGGAATGATGATAGAATGTGGACGGACCATGGGCACATTATATAGTGTGAGTAAAGTGCAGGCTATGGCGCTTAGGCATCCCAAACACATATTCAATGATCAAGACCAGTGGTGATCCCCACGTTCTTTCTCTGTAAAAACGCTTTCAACATTGTGAGGGAAGTGTGCTTTAGGAGGGATTCGTTGCAGTGTTGCGTCTGTTAAAGAAGGAAGCTCTTGGGACTGACTCTGGAGTAACTGCAATAGGCGCACATAGGGCTCTAGTAGCAGACGTCTATCCGTTGGACTATAGCAAGCTCTGTTTAAGGGAAACTCTTTCAGGCTGAATCGCACTTCTCACAGTGTCTTATCAGCGGAGGAATAGAGAAAGAACAACTATGGACAGAGGGAATTTGTGCCCTGATAGTGAAGGACCGGGTATGGAACATAGGCTTCTATGACACATACTGGAAGGTCAACACCTGTGATGTTCCATTGTGTCTAACTCGTGTCAAAACCCTTCAAATGTACGAGGGAACTGTGCTACAGTACTTTCCCACGACAATAATGAGTCTGTGCTAAGTTGGAAACTGTAGGACCTGTCTGTGCAGCAATCAGAGAGAGTATCGTACAGGACCCTGACGGGTTATTCTTAGGAAGGTATCTTTTCAGGGATCCTAGTTAAAGTGTGTTCTCATTCTTAACAGTGTCTCCTACTCTGAGGAATGATGATAGAATGCGGACGGACTTTGGGCACATTAGGTACTGTGAGTAAAGTGCAGGCTATGGCGCTTAGGCATCCCAAACACTTATTAGATAATCAAGACCAGTGGTGATCCGCACTTTCTTTCTGAGTAAAAAACGCTTCCAGCATTGTGATGAAAGTGTGCTTTAGGAGGGATTCGTTGCTGTGTTGCGTCTGTTAGAAAAGGAAGCTCTTGGGATTGACTCTGCGGTAACTGCAATAGGCGTACATAGGGCTCTAGTATCATACGTCTATCCGTTGGACTATAGCAAGTTCTGTTTAAGGGAAACTCTTTCAGGCTGAATCGCACTTCTCACAGTGTCTTATCAGCGGAGGAATAGAGAAAGAACAACTATGGACAGAGGGAACGTTTTGCCCTGAGAGTGAAGGACCGGGTATGGAACATAGTCCTCTATGACACATACTGGAAGGTCAACACCTGTGATGTTCCATTGTGTATAACTCGTCTCAAAACCCTTCAGATGTACGAGGGAACTGTGCTACAGTATTTTCCCAGGACCGGAATAAGTCTGTGCTAAGTTGGAACTGTAAGACCTGTCCGTGTAGCAATCTTAGAGAGTATTGTACAGGACCCTGACGGGTTATTCTTCGGAAGGTATCTTTTCAGGGATCCTAGTTAAAGTGTGTTCTCATTCATAACAGTGTCTCCTCCTTTGAGGAATGATGATAGAACACGGACGGACTATGGGCATCTTAGGTACTCTGAGTAAAGTGCAGGCTATGGCGCTTAGGCATCCCAAACTCATATTGGATGCTCACGAACAGTGGTGATCCGCACTTTCTTTCAGTGTTAAAAACGCTTCCAACATTGTGAGGGAAGTGTGCTTTAGGAGGGATTCGTTGCAGTGTTGCGTCTGATAAAGAAGGAAGCTCTTGGGACTGACTATGCGATAACTGCAATAGGCGCACATAGGGCTCTAGTATCAGACGTCTATCCGTTGGACTATAGCAAGGTCTGTTTAAGGGAAACTCCATCAAACGGAATCGCACTTCTCACAGTGTCTTTTCAGAGGGGGAAAGGATATAGAACAACTAAGGGGAGGGAACGTTGTGCCCTGAGAGTGAATGACAGCTTATGGCACATAGGCCTCTATGACACATACTGGAAGGTCAACACCTGTGATGTTACACTGTGTCTAGCTCGTCTCAAACACTTCAAATGTACGAGGAAACTTTGCTACTGTACGTTCTCACGACAGGTTTGAGTCTGTGCTCTGTAGGAAACATTAGGACCTGTCTGTGTAGCAATCATAAACTATCACATACAGGACCATGACAAGTGATTCTTAGGAAGGTATCTTTTCAGGGATCCTACTTAAAGTGCGTTCTCATTCATCACAGAGTCTCCTCCTTTCAGGAATGATGATAGAACACGGACGGACTATGGGCACCTTAGGTACTGTGAGTAAAGTGCAGGCTATGGCGCTTAGGCATCCCAAACTCATATTGGATGCTCACGACCAGTGGTGATCCGCACTTTCTTTCAGTGTTAAAAACGCTTCCAACATTGTGAGGGAAGTGTGCTTTAGGAGGGATTCGTTGCAGTGTTGCGTCTGTTAAGGAAGGAAGCGCTTGGGACTGACTCTGCGGTAACTGCAATAGGCGCACATAGGGCTCTAGTAACAGACGTCTATCCCTTGGACTATAGCAAGTTCTGTTTAAGGGAAACTCCTTCAGGCGGAATCGCACTTCTCCCAGTGTCTTTTTAATGGAGGAATGGAGAAAGAACAACTACGGAGAGAGGCAACGTTGTGCCCTTAGAGTGAAGGAAAGGGTATGGAACATAGGCCTCTAAGACACATAGTGGAAAGTCAACAGCTGTGATGTTCCACTGTGTCTAACTCGTCTCAAAACACTTAAAATGCAGGAGGGAACTGTGCTACTGTACGTTCTCACTTCAGGAATGAGTCTGGGCTAAGTTGGAAACTGGAGGGCCTGTCTGAGTAGCAATCATAGAGAGATTCGTACAGGACCCTTTCAGGTTATTCTTAGGAAGGGATCTTTTCAGGGATCCTACTTAAAATGTGTTCTCATTGATAATAGTATCTCCTTCTTTGAGGAATGATGATAGAATGTGGACGGACCATGGGCACATTATATACTGTGTGTAAAGTGCAGGCTATGGCGCTTAGGCATCCCAAACACATATTCGATGATCAAGACCAGTGGTGATCCCCACGTTCTTCTCTGTAAAAAACGCTTTCAACATTGTGAGGGAAGTGTGCTTTAGGAGGGATTCGTTGCAGTGTTGCGTCTGTTAAAGAAGGAAGCTCTTGGGACTGACTCTGCGGTAACTGCAATAGGCGCACATAGGGCTCTAGTATCAGACGTCTATCCGTTGGACTATAGCAAGCTCTGTTTAAGGGAAACTCTTTCAGGCTGAATCGCACTTCTCACAGTGTCTTATCAGCGGAGGAATAGAGAAAGAACAACTATGGACAGAGGGAACGTTGTGCCCTGAGAGTGAAGGACCGGGTATGGAACATAGGCTTCTATGACACATACTGGAAGGTCAACACCTGTGATGTTCCATTGTGTCTAACTCGTGTCAAAACCCTTCAAATGTACGAGGGAACTGTGCTACAGTACTTTCCCACGACAATAATGAGTCTGTGCTAAGTTGGAAACTGTAGGACCTGTCTGTGCAGCAATCAGAGAGAGTATCGTACAGGACCCTGACGGGTTATTCTTAGGAAGGTATCTTTTCAGGGATCCTAGTTAAAGTGTGTTCTCATTCATAACAGTGTCTCCTACTCTGAGTAATGATGATAGAATGCGGACGGACTTTGGGCACATTAGGTACTGTGGTTAAAGTGCAGGCTATGGCGCTTAGGCATCCCAAACACATATTAGATAATCAAGACCAGTGGTGATCCGCACTTTCTTTCTGAGTAAAAAACGCTTCCAGCATTGTGATGGAAGTGTGCTTTAGGAGGGATTCGTTGCTGTGTTGCGTCTGTTAGAAAAGGAAGCTCTTGGGACTGACTCTGCGGTAACTGCAATAGGCGTACATAGGGCTCTAGTATCATACGTCTATCCGTTGGACTATAGAGAGTTCTGTTTAAGGGAAACTCTTTCAGGCTGAATCGCACTTCTCACAGTGTCTTATCAGCGGAGGAATAGAGAAAGAACAACTATGGACAGAGGGAACGTTTTGCCCTGAGAGTGAAGGACCGGGTATGGAACATAGGCCTCTATGACACATACTGGAAGGTCAACACCTGTGATGTTCCATTGTGTATAACTCGTCTCAAAACCCTTCAGATGTACGAGGGAACTGTGCTACAGTATTTTCCCAGGACAGGAATGAGTCTGTGCTAAGTTGGAAACTGTAAGACCTGTCCGTGTAGCAATCATAGAGAGTATTGTACAGGACCCTGACGGGTTATTCTTAGGAAGGTATCTTTTCAGGGATCCTAGTTAAAGTGTGTTCTCATTCATAACAGTGTCTCCTCCTTTGAGGAATGATGATAGAACACGGACGGACTATGGGCATCTTAGGTACTCTGAGTAAAGTGCAGGCTATGGCGCTTAGGCATCCCAAACTCATATTGCATGCTCACGACCAGTGGTGATCCGCACTTTCTTTCAGTGTTAAAAATGCTTCCAACATTGTGAGGGAAGTGTGCTTTAGGAGGGATTCGTTGCAGTGTTGCGTCTGATAAAGAAGGAAGCTCTTGGGACTGACTAGGCGATAACTGCAATAGGCGCACATAGGGCTCTAGTATCAGACGTCTATCCGTTGGACTATAGCAAGTTCTGTTTAAGGGAAACTCCTTCAGGCGGAATCGCACTTCTCCCAGTGTCTTTTTAATGGAGGAATGGAGAAAGAACAACTACGGAGAGAGGGAACGTTGTGCCCTTAGAGTGAAGGAAAGGGTATGGAACATAGGCCTCTAAGACACATACTGGAAAGTCAACAGCTGTGATGTTCCACTGTGTCTAACTCGTCTCAAAACACTTAAAATGCAGGAGGGAACTGTGCTACTGTACGTTCTCACTTCAGGAATGAGTCTGTGCTAAGTTGGAAACTGGAGGGCCTGTCTGAGTAGCAATCATAGAGAGATTCGTACAGGACCCTTTCAGGTTATTCTTAGGAAGGTATCTTTTCAGGGATCCACTTAAAATGTGTTCTCATTGATAATAGTATCTCCTTCTTTGAGGAATGATGATAGAATGTGGACGGACCATGGGCACATTATTTACTGTGAGTAAAGTGCAGGCTATGGCGCTTAGGCATCCCAAACACATATTCGATGATCAAGACCAGTGGTGATCCCCACGTTCTTTCTCTGTAAAAAACGCTTTCAACATTGTGAGGGAAGTGTGCTTTAGGAGGGATTCGTTGCAGTGTTGCGTCTGTTAAAGAAGGAAGCTCTTGGGACTGACTCTGCGGTAACTGCAATAGGCGCACATAGGGCTCTAGTATCAGACGTCTACCCGTTGGACTATAGCAAGCTCTGTTTAAGGGAAACTCTTTCAGGCTGAATCGCACTTCTCACAGTGTCTTATCAGCGGAGGAATAGAGAAAGAACAACTAAGGAAAGAGGGAACGTTGTGCCCTGAGAGTGAAGGACCGGGTATGGAACATAGGCTTCTATGACACATACTGGAAGGTCAACACCTGTGATGTTCCATTGTGTCTAACTCGTGTCAAAACCCTTCAAATGTACGAGGGAACTGTGCTACAGTACTTTCCCACGACAATAATGAGTCTGTGCTAAGTTGGAAACTGTAGGACCTGTCTGTGCAGCAATCAGAGAGAGTATCGTACAGGACCCTGACGGGTTATTCTTAGGAAGGTATCTTTTCAGGGATCCTAGTTAAAGTGTGTTCTCATTCATAACAGTGTCTCCTACTCTGAGGAATGATGATAGAATGCGGACGGACTTTGGGCACATTAGGTACTGTGGTTAAAGTGCAGGCTATGGCGCTTAGGCATCCCAAACACATATTAGATAATCAAGACCAGTGGTGATCCGCACTTTCTTTCTGAGTAAAAAACGCTTCCAGCATTGTGATGGAAGTGTGCTTTAGGAGGGATTCGTTGCTGTGTTGCGTCTGTTAGAAAAGGAAGCTCTTGGGACTGACTCTGCGGTAACTGCAATAGGCGTACATAGGGCTCTAGTATCATACGTCTATCCGTTGGACTATAGCAAGTTCTGTTTAAGGGAAACTCTTTCAGGCTGAATCGCACTTCTCACAGTGTCTTATCAGCGGAGGAATAGAGAAAGAACAACTATGGACAGAGGGAACGTTTTGCCCTGAGAGTGAAGGACCGGGTATGGTACATAGGCCTCTATGACACATACTGGAAGGTCAACACCTGTGATGTTCCATTGTGTATAACTCGTCTCAAAACCCTTCAGATGTACGAGGGAACTGTGCTACAGTATTTTCCCAGGACAGGAATGAGTCTGTGCTAAGTTGGAAACTGTAAGACCTGTCCGTGTAGCAATCATAGAGAGTATTGTACAGGACCATGACGGGTTATTCTTAGGAAGGTATCTTTTCAGGGATCCTAGTTAAAGTGTGTTCTCATTCATAACAGTGTCTCCTCCTTTGAGGAATGATGATAGAACACGGACGGACTATGGGCATCTTAGGTACTCTGAGTAAAGTGCAGGCTATGGCGCTTAGGCATCCCAAACTCATATTGCTGCTCACGATCAGTGGTGATCCGCACTTTCTTTCAGTGTTAAAAACGCTTCCAACATTGTGAGGGAAGTGTGCTTTAGGAGGGATTCGTTGCAGTGTTGCGTCTGATAAAGAAGGAAGCTCTTGGGACTGACTATGCGATAACTGCAATAGGCGCACATAGGGCTCTAGTAACAGACGTCTATCCCTTGGACTATAGCAAGTTCTGTTTAAGGGAAACTCCTTCAGGCGGAATCGCACTTCTCCCAGTGTCTTTTTAATGGAGGAATGGAGAAAGAACAACTACGGAGAGAGGGAACGTTGTGCCCTTAGAGTGAAGGAAAGGGTATGGAACATAGGCCTCTAAGACACATACTGGAAAGTCAACAGCTGTGATGTTCCACTGTGTCTAACTCGTCTCAAAACACTTAAAATGCAGGAGGGAACTGTGCTACTGTACGTTCTCACTTCAGGAATGAGTCTGTGCTAAGTTGGAAACTGGAGGGCCTGTCTGAGTAGCAATCATAGAGAGATTCGTACAGGACCCTTTCAGGTTATTCTTAGGAAGGTATCTTTTCAGGGATCCACTTAAAATGTGTTCTCATTGATAATAGTATCTCCTTCTTTGAGGAATGATGATAGAATGTGGACGGACCATGGGCACATTATATACTGTGAGTAAAGTGCAGGCTATGGCGCTTAGGCATCCCAAACACATATGCGATGATCAAGACCAGTGGTGATCCCCACGTTCTTTCTCTGTAAAAAACGCTTTCAACATTGTGAGGGAAGTGTGCTTTAGGAGGGATTCGTTGCAGTGTTGCGTCTGTTAAAGAAGGAAGCTCTTGGGACTGACTCTGCGGTAACTGCAATAGGCGCACATAGGGCTCTAGTATCAGACGTCTATCCGTTGGACTATAGCAAGCTCTGTTTAAGGGAAACTCTTTCAGGCTGAATCGCACTTCTCACAGTGTCTTATCAGCGGAGGAATAGAGAAAGAACAACTATGGACAGAGGGAACGTTGTGCCCTGAGAGTGAAGGACCGGGTATGGAACATAGGCTTCTATGACACATACTGGAAGGTCAACACCTGTGATGTTCCATTGTGTCTAACTCGTGTCAAAACCCTTCAAATGTACGAGGGAACTGTGCTACAGTACTTTCCCACGACAATAATGAGTCTGTGCTAAGTTGGAAACTGTAGGACCTGTCTGTGCAGCAATCAGAGAGAGTATCGTACAGGAACCTGACGGGTTATTCTTAGGAAGGTATCTTTTCAGGGATCCTAGTTAAAGTGTGTTCTCATTCTTAACAGTGTCTCCTACTCTGAGGAATGATGATAGAATGCGGACGGACTTTGGGCACATTAGGTACTGTGGTTAAAGTGCAGGCTATGGCGCTTAGGCATCCCAAACTCATATTGGATGCTCACGACCAGTGGTGATCCGCACTTTCTTTCAGTGTTAAAAACGCTTCCAACATTGTGAGGGAAGTGTGCTTTAGGAGGGATTCGTTGCAGTGTTGCGTCTGTTAAAGAAGGAAGCTCTTGGGACTGACTCTGCTGTAACTGCAATAGGCGCACATAGGGCTCTAGTATCAGACGTCTATCCGTTGGACTATAGCAAGCTCTGTTTAAGGGAAACTCTTTCAGGCTGAATCGCACTTCTCACAGTGTCTTATCAGCGGAGGAATAGAGAAAGAACAACTATGGACAGAGGGAACGTTGTGCCCTGAGAGTGAAGGACCGGGTATGGAACATAGACTTCTATGACACATACTGGAAGGTCAACACCTGTGATGTTCCATTGTGTCTAACTCGTGTCAAAACCCTTCAAATGTACGAGGGAACTGTGCTACAGTACTTTCCCACGACAATAATGAGTCTGTGCTAAGTTTGAAACTGTAGGACCTGTCTGTGCAGCAATCAGAGAGAGTATCGTACAGGACCCTGACAGGTTATTCTTAGGAAGGTATCTTTTCAGGGATCCTAGTTAAAGTGTGTTCTCATTCATAACAGTGTCTCCTCCTTTGAGGAATGATGATAGAACACGGACGGACTATGGGCATCTTAGGTACTCTGAGTAAAGTGCAGGCTATGGCGCTTAGGCATCCCAAACTCATATTGCATGCTCACGACCAGTGGTGATCCGCACTTTCTTTCAGTGTTAAAAACGCTTCCAACATTGTGAGGGAAGTGTGCTTTAGGAGGGATTCGTTGCAGTGTTGCGTCTGATAAAGAAGGAAGCTCTTGGGACTGACTATGCGATAACTGCAATAGGCGCACATAGGGCTCTAGTATCAGACGTCTATCCCTTGGACTATAGCAAGTTCTGTTTAAGGGAAATTCCTTCAGGCGGAATCGCACTTCTCCCAGTGTCTTTTTAATGGAGGAATGGAGAAAGAACAACTACGGAGAGAGGGAACGTTGTGCCCTTAGAGTGAAGGAAAGGGTATGGAACATAGGCCTCTAAGACACATACTGGAAAGTCAACAGCTGTGATGTTCCACTGTGTCTAACTCGTCTCAAAACACTTAAAATGCAGGAGGGAACTGTGCTACTGTACGTTCTCACTTCAGGAATGAGTCTGTGCTAAGTTGGAAACTGGAGGGCCTGTCTGAGTAGCAATCATAGAGAGATTCGTACAGGACCCTTTCAGGTTATTCTTAGGAAGGTATCTTTTCAGGGATCCACTTAAAATGTGTTCTCATTGATAATAGTATCTCCTTCTTTGAGGAATGATGATAGAATGTGGACGGACCATGGGCACATTATATACTGTGAGTAAAGTGCAGGCTATGGCGCTTAGGCATCCCAAACACATATTCGATGATCAAGACCAGTGGTGATCCCCACGTTCTTTCTCTGTAAAAAACGCTTTCAACATTGTGAGGGAAGTGTGCTTTAGGAGGGATTCGTTGCAGTGTTGCGTCTGTTAAAGATGGAAGCTCTTGGGACTGACTATGCGGTAACTGCAATAGGCGCACATAGGGCTCTAGTATCAGACGTCTATCCGTTGGACTATAGCAAGCTCTGTTTAAGGGAAACTCTTTCAGGCTGAATCGCACTTCTCACAGTGTCTTATCAGCGGAGGAATAGAGAAAGAACAACTATGGACAGAGGGAACGTTGTGCCCTGAGAGTGAAGGACCGGGTATGGAACATAGGCTTCTATGACACATACTGGAAGGTCAACACCTGTGATGTTCCATTGTGTCTAACTCGTGTCAAAACCCTTCAAATGTACGAGGGAACTGTGCTACAGTACTTTCCCACGACAATAATGAGTCTGTGCTAAGTTGGAAACTGTAGGACCTGTCTGTGCAGCAATCAGAGAGAGTATCGTACAGGACCCTGACGGGTTATTCTTAGGAAGGTATCTTTTCAGGGATCCTAGTTAAAGTGTGTTCTCATTCATAACAGTGTCTCCTACTCTGAGGAATGATGATAGAATGCGGACGGACTTTGGGCACATTAGGTACTGTGGTTAAAGTGCAGGCTATGGCGCTTAGGCATCCCAAACACATATTAGATAATCAAGACCAGTGGTGATCCGCACTTTCTTTCTGAGTAAAAAACGCTTCCAGCATTGTGATGGAAGTGTGCTTTAGGAGGGATTCGTTGCTGTGTTGCGTCTGTTAGAAAAGGAAGCTCTTGGGACTGACTCTGCGGTAACTGCAATAGGCGTACATAGGGCTCTAGTATCATACGTCTATCCGTTGGACTATATAGCAAGTTCTGTTTAAGGGAAACTCTTTCAGGCTGAATCGCACTTCTCACAGTGTCTTATCAGCGGAGGAATAGAGAAAGAACAACTATGGACAGAGGGAACGTTTTGCCCTGAGAGTGAAGGACCGGGTATGGAACATAGGCCTCTATGACACATACTGGAAGGTCAACACCTGTGATGTTCCATTGTGTATAACTCGTCTCAAAACCCTTCAGATGTACGAGGGAACTGTGCTACAGTATTTTCCCAGGACAGGAATGAGTCTGTGCTAAGTTGGAAACTGTAAGACCTGTCCGTGTAGCAATCATAGAGAGTATTGTACAGGACCCTGACGGGTTATTCTTAGGAAGGTATCTTTTCAGGGATCCTAGTTAAAGTGTGTTCTCATTCATAACAGTGTCTCCTCCTTTGAGGAATGATGATAGAACACGGACGGACTATGGGCATCTTAGGTACTCTGAGTAAAGTGCAGGCTATGGCGCTTAGGCATCCCAAACTCATATTGCATGCTCACGACCAGTGGTGATCCGCACTTTCTTTCAGTGTTAAAAACGCTTCCAACATTGTGAGGGAAGTGTGCTTTAGGAGGGATTCGTTGCAGTGTTGCGTCTGATAAAGAAGGAAGCTCTTGGGACTGACGATGCGATAACTGCAATAGGCGCACATAGGGCTCTAGTATCAGACGTCTATCCCTTGGACTATAGCAAGTTCTGTTTAAGGGAAACTCCTTCAGGCGGAATCGCACTTCTCCCAGTGTCTTTTTAATGGAGGAATGGAGAAAGAACAACTACGGAGAGAGGGAACGTTGTGCCCTTAGAGTGAAGGAAAGGGTATGGAACATAGGCCTCTAAGACACATACTGGAGAGTCAACAGCTGTGATGTTCCACTGTGTCTAACTCGTCTCAAAACACTTAAAATGCAGGAGGGAACTGTGCTACTGTACGTTCTCACTTCAGGAATGAGTCTGTGCTAAGTTGGAAACTGGAGGGCCTGTCTGAGTAGCAATCATAGAGAGATTCGTACAGGACCCTTTCAGGTTATTCTTAGGAAGGTATCTTTTCAGGGATCCACTTAAAATGTGTTCTCATTGATAATAGTATCTCCTTCTTTGAGGAATGATGATAGAATGTGGACGGACCATGGGCACATTATATACTGTGAGTAAAGTGCAGGCTATGGCGCTTAGGCATCCCAAACACATATTCGATGATCAAGACCAGTGGTGATCCCCACGTTCTTTCTCTGTAAAAAACGCTTTCAACATTGTGAGGGAAGTGTGCTTTAGGAGGGATTCGTTGCAGTGTTGCGTCTGTTAAAGAAGGAAGCTCTTGGGACTGACTCTGCGGTAACTGCAATAGGCGCACATAGGGCTCTAGTATCAGACGTCTATCCGTTGGACTATAGCAAGCTCTGTTTAAGGGAAACTCTTTCAGGCTGAATCGCACTTCTCACAGTGTCTTATCAGCGGAGGAATAGAGAAAGAACAACTATGGACAGAGGGAACGTTGTGCCCTGAGAGTGAAGGACCGGGTATGGAACATAGGCTTCTATGACACATACTGGAAGGTCAACACCTGTGATGTTCCATTGTGTCTAACTCGTGTCAAAACCCTTCAAATGTACGAGGGAACTGTGCTACAGTACTTTCCCACGACAATAATGAGTCTGTGCTAAGTTGGAAACTGTAGGACCTGTCTGTGCAGCAATCAGAGAGAGTATCGTACAGGACCCTGACGGGTTATTCTTAGGAAGGTATCTTTTCAGGGATCCTAGTTAAAGTGTGTTCTCATTCCTAACAGTGTCTCCTACTCTGAGGAATGATGATAGAATGCGGACGGACTTTGGGCACATTAGGTACTGTGGTTAAAGTGCAGGCTATGGCGCTTAGGCATCCCAAACACATATTAGATAATCAAGACCAGTGGTGATCCGCACTTTCTTTCTGAGTAAAAAACGCTTCCAGCATTGTGATGGAAGTGTGCTTTAGGAGGGATTCGTTGCTGTGTTGCGTCTGTTAGAAAAGGAAGCTCTTGGGACTGACTCTGCGGTAACTGCAATAGGCGTACATAGGGCTCTAGTATCATACGTCTATCCGTTGGACTATATAGCAAGTTCTGTTTAAGGGAAACTCTTTCAGGCTGAATCGCACTTCTCACAGTGTCTTATCAGCGGAGGAATAGAGAAAGAACAACTATGGACAGAGGGAACGTTTTGCCCTGAGAGTGAAGGACCGGGTATGGAACATAGGCCTCTATGACACATACTGGAAGGTCAACACCTGTGATGTTCCATTGTGTATAACTCGTCTCAAAACCCTTCAGATGTACGAGGGAACTGTGCTACAGTATTTTCCCAGGACAGGAATGAGTCTGTGCTAAGTTGGAAACTGTAAGACCTGTCCGTGTAGCAATCATAGAGAGTATTGTACAGGACCCTGACGGGTTATTCTTAGGAAGGTATCTTTTCAGGGATCCTAGTTAAAGTGTGTTCTCATTCATAACAGTGTCTCCTCCTTTGAGGAATGATGATAGAACACGGACGGACTATGGGCATCTTAGGTACTCTGAGTAAAGTGCAGGCTATGGCGCTTAGGCATCCCAAACTCATATTGCATGCTCACGACCAGTGGTGATCCGCACTTTCTTTCAGTGTTAAAAACGCTTCCAACATTGTGAGGGAAGTGTGCTTTAGGAGGGATTCGTTGCAGTGTTGCGTCTGATAAAGAAGGAAGCTCTTGGGACTGACTATGCGATAACTGCAATAGGCGCACATAGGGCTCTAGTATCAGACGTCTATCCCTTGGACTATAGCAAGTTCTGTTTAAGGGAAACTCCTTCAGGCGGAATCGCACTTCTCCCAGTGTCTTTTTAATGGAGGAATGGAGAAAGAACAACTACGGAGAGAGGGAACGTTGTGCCCTTCGAGTGAAGGAAAGTGTATGGAACATAGGCCTCTAAGACACATACTGGAAAGTCAACAGCTGTGATGTTCCACTGTGTCTAACTCGTCTCAAAACACTTAAAATGCAGGAGGGAACTGTGCTACTGTACGTTCTCACTTCAGGAATGAGTCTGTGCTAAGTTGGAAACTGGAGGGCCTGTCTGAGTAGCAATCATAGAGAGATTCGTACAGGACCCTTTCAGGTTATTCTTAGGAAGGTATCTTTTCAGGGATCCACTTAAAATGTGTTCTCATTGATAATAGTATCTCCTTCTTTGAGGAATGATGATAGAATGTGGACGGACCATGGGCACATTATATACTGTGAGTAAAGTGCAGGCTATGGCGCTTAGGCATCCCAAACACATATTCGATGATCAAGACCAGTGGTGATCCCCACGTTCTTTCTCTGTAAAAAACGCTTTCAACATTGTGAGGGAAGTGTGCTTTAGGAGGGATTCGTTGCAGTGTTGCGTCTGTTAAAGAAGGAAGCTCTTGGGACTGACTCTGCGGTAACTGCAATAGGCGCACATAGGGCTCTAGTATCAGACGTCTATCCGTTGGACTATAGCAAGCTCTGTTTAAGGGAAACTCTTTCAGGCTGAATCGCACTTCTCACAGTGTCTTATCAGCGGAGGAATAGAGAAAGAACAACTATGGACAGAGGGAACGTTGTGCCCTGAGAGTGAAGGACCGGGTATGGAACATAGGCTTCTATGACACATACTGGAAGGTCAACACCTGTGATGTTCCATTGTGTCTAACTCGTGTCAAAACCCTTCAAATGTACGAGGGAACTGTGCTACAGTACTTTCCCACGACAATAATGAGTCTGTGCTAAGTTGGAAACTGTAGGACCTGTCTGTGCAGCAATCAGAGAGAGTATCGTACAGGACCCTGACGGGTTATTCTTAGGAAGGTATCTTTTCAGGGATCCTAGTTAAAGTGTGTTCTCATTCATAACAGTGTCTCCTACTCTGAGGAATGATGATAGAATGCGGACGGACTTTGGGCACATTAGGTACTGTGGTTAAAGTGCAGGCTATGGCGCTTAGGCATCCCAAACACATATTAGATAATCAAGACCAGTGGTGATCCGCACTTTCTTTCTGAGTAAAAAACGCTTCCAGCATTGTGATGGAAGTGTGCTTTAGGAGGGATTCGTTGCTGTGTTGCGTCTGTTAGAAAAGGAAGCTCTTGGGACTGACTCTGCGGTAACTGCAATAGGCGTACATAGGGCTCTAGTATCATACGTCTATCCGTTGGACTATAGCAAGTTCTGTTTAAGGGAAACTCTTTCAGGCTGAATCGCACTTCTCACAGTGTCTTATCAGCGGAGGAATAGAGAAAGAACAACGTATGGACAGAGGGAACGTTTTGCCCTGAGAGTGAAGGACCGGGTATGGAACATAGGCCTCTATGACACATACTGGAAGGTCAACACCTGTGATGTTCCATTGTGTATAACTCGTCTCAAAACCCTTCAGATGTACGAGGGAACTGTGCTACAGTATTTTCCCAGGACAGGAATGAGTCTGTGCTAAGTTGGAAACTGTAAGACCTGTCCGTGTAGCAATCATAGAGAGTATTGTACAGGACCCTGACGGGTTATTCTTAGGAAGGTATCTTTTCAGGGATCCTAGTTAAAGTGTGTTCTCATTCATAACAGTGTCTCCTCCTTTGAGGAATGATGATAGAACACGGACGGACTATGGGCATCTTAGGTACTCTGAGTAAAGTGCAGGCTATGGCGCTTAGGCATCCCAAACTCATATTGCATGCTCACGACCAGTGGTGATCCGCACTTTCTTTCAGTGTTAAAAACGCTTCCAACATTGTGAGGGAAGTGTGCTTTAGGAGGGATTCGTTGCAGTGTTGCGTCTGATAAAGAAGGAAGCTCTTGGGACTGACGATGCGATAACTGCAATAGGCGCACATAGGGCTCTAGTATCAGACGTCTATCCCTTGGACTATAGCAAGTTCTGTTTAAGGGAAACTCTTTCAGGCTGAATCGCACTTCTCACAGTGTCTTATCAGCGGAGGAATAGAGAAAGAACAACTATGGACAGAGGGAACGTTTTGCCCTGAGAGTGAAGGACCGGGTATGGAACATAGGCCTCTATGACACATACTGGAAGGTCAACACCTGTGATGTTCCATTGTGTATAACTCGTCTCAAAACCCTTCAGATGTACGAGGGAACTGTGCTACAGTATTTTCCCAGGACAGGAATGAGTCTGTGCTAAGTTGGAAACTGTAAGACCTGTCCGTGTAGCAATCATAGAGAGTATTGTACAGGACCCTGACGGGTTATTCTTAGGAAGGTATCTTTTCAGGGATCCTAGTTAAAGTGTGTTCTCATTCATAACAGTGTCTCCTCCTTTGAGGAATGATGATAGAACACGGACGGACTATGGGCATCTTAGGTACTCTGAGTAAAGTGCAGGCTATGGCGCTTAGGCATCCCAAACTCATATTGCATGCTCACGACCAGTGGTGATCCGCACTTTCTTTCAGTGTTAAAAACGCTTCCAACATTGTGAGGGAAGTGTGCTTTAGGAGGGATTCGTTGCAGTGTTGCGTCTGATAAAGAAGGAAGCTCTTGGGACTGACTATGCGATAACTGCAATAGGCGCACATAGGGCTCTAGTATCAGACGTCTATCCCTTGGACTATAGCAAGTTCTGTTTAAGGGAAACTCCTTCAGGCGGAATCGCACTTCTCCCAGTGTCTTTTTAATGGAGGAATGGAGAAAGAACAACTACGGAGAGAGGGAACGTTGTGCCCTTCGAGTGAAGGAAAGGGTATGGAACATAGGCCTCTAAGACACATACTGGAAAGTCAACAGCTGTGATGTTCCACTGTGTCTAACTCGTCTCAAAACACTTAAAATGCAGGAGGGAACTGTGCTACTGTACGTTCTCACTTCAGGAATGAGTCTGTGCTAAGTTGGAAACTGGAGGGCCTGTCTGAGTAGCAATCATAGAGAGATTCGTACAGGACCCTTTCAGGTTATTCTTAGGAAGGTATCTTTTCAGGGATCCACTTAAAATGTGTTCTCATTGATAATAGTATCTCCTTCTTTGAGGAATGATGATAGAATGTGGACGGACCATGGGCACATTATATACTGTGAGTAAAGTGCAGGCTATGGCGCTTAGGCATCCCAAACACATATTCGATGATCAAGACCAGTGGTGATCCCCACGTTCTTTCTCTGTAAAAAACGCTTTCAACATTGTGAGGGAAGTGTGCTTTAGGAGGGATTCGTTGCAGTGTTGCGTCTGTTAAAGAAGGAAGCTCTTGGGACTGACTCTGCGGTAACTGCAATAGGCGCACATAGGGCTCTAGTATCAGACGTCTATCCGTTGGACTATAGCAAGCTCTGTTTAAGGGAAACTCTTTCAGGCTGAATCGCACTTCTCACAGTGTCTTATCAGCGGAGGAATAGAGAAAGAACAACTATGGACAGAGGGAACGTTGTGCCCTGAGAGTGAAGGACCGGGTATGGAACATAGGCTTCTATGACACATACTGGAAGGTCAACACCTGTGATGTTCCATTGTGTCTAACTCGTGTCAAAACCCTTCAAATGTACGAGGGAACTGTGCTACAGTACTTTCCCACGACAATAATGAGTCTGTGCTAAGTTGGAAACTGTAGGACCTGTCTGTGCAGCAATCAGAGAGAGTATCGTACAGGACCCTGACGGGTTATTCTTAGGAAGGTATCTTTTCAGGGATCCTAGTTAAAGTGTGTTCTCATTCATAACAGTGTCTCCTACTCTGAGGAATGATGATAGAATGCGGACGGACTTTGGGCACATTAGGTACTGTGGTTAAAGTGCAGGCTATGGCGCTTAGGCATCCCAAACACATATTAGATAATCAAGACCAGTGGTGATCCGCACTTTCTTTCTGAGTAAAAAACGCTTCCAGGATTGTGATGGAAGTGTGCTTTAGGAGGGATTCGTTGCTGTGTTGCGTCTGTTAGAAAAGGAAGCTCTTGGGACTGACTCTGCGGTAACTGCAATAGGCGTACATAGGGCTCTAGTATCATACGTCTATCCGTTGGACTATATAGCAAGTTCTGTTTAAGGGAAACTCTTTCAGGCTGAATCGCACTTCTCACAGTGTCTTATCAGCGG
Organism: Neogale vison; assembly: GCF_020171115.1. NCBI lineage: Eukaryota > Metazoa > Chordata > Mammalia > Carnivora > Mustelidae > Neogale > Neogale vison. The sequence continues at coordinate 28,041,559 of NC_058100.1, read as the reverse complement.
AGGAATAGAGAAAGAACAACTATGGACAGAGGGAACGTTTTGCCCTGAGAGTGAAGGACCGGGTATGGAACATAGGCCTCTATGACACATACTGGAAGGTCAACACCTGTGATGTTCCATTGTGTATAACTCGTCTCAAAACCCTTCAGATGTACGAGGGAACTGTGCTACAGTATTTTCCCAGGACAGGAATGAGTCTGTGCTAAGTTGGAAACTGTAAGACCTGTCCGTGTAGCAATCATAGAGAGTATTGTACAGGACCCTGACGGGTTATTCTTAGGAAGGTATCTTTTCAGGGATCCTAGTTAAAGTGTGTTCTCATTCATAACAGTGTCTCCTCCTTTGAGGAATGATGATAGAACACGGACGGACTATGGGCATCTTAGGTACTCTGAGTAAAGTGCAGGCTATGGCGCTTAGGCATCCCAAACTCATATTGCATGCTCACGACCAGTGGTGATCCGCACTTTCTTTCAGTGTTAAAAACGCTTCCAACATTGTGAGGGAAGTGTGCTTTAGGAGGGATTCGTTGCAGTGTTGCGTCTGATAAAGAAGGAAGCTCTTGGGACTGACTATGCGATAACTGCAATAGGCGCACATAGGGCTCTAGTATCAGACGTCTATCCCTTGGACTATAGCAAGTTCTGTTTAAGGGAAACTCCTTCAGGCGGAATCGCACTTCTCCCAGTGTCTTTTTAATGGAGGAATGGAGAAAGAACAACTACGGAGAGAGGGAACGTTGTGCCCTTCGAGTGAAGGAAAGGGTATGGAACATAGGCCTCTAAGACACATACTGGAAAGTCAACAGCTGTGATGTTCCACTGTGTCTAACTCGTCTCAAAACACTTAAAATGCAGGAGGGAACTGTGCTACTGTACGTTCTCACTTCAGGAATGAGTCTGTGCTAAGTTGGAAACTGGAGGGCCTGTCTGAGTAGCAATCATAGAGAGATTCGTACAGGACCCTTTCAGGTTATTCTTAGGAAGGTATCTTTTCAGGGATCCACTTAAAATGTGTTCTCATTGATAATAGTATCTCCTTCTTTGAGGAATGATGATAGAATGTGGACGGACCATGGGCACATTATATACTGTGAGTAAAGTGCAGGCTATGGCGCTTAGGCATCCCAAACACATATTCGATGATCAAGACCAGTGGTGATCCCCACGTTCTTTCTCTGTAAAAAACGCTTTCAACATTGTGAGGGAAGTGTGCTTTAGGAGGGATTCGTTGCAGTGTTGCGTCTGTTAAAGAAGGAAGCTCTTGGGACTGACTCTGCGGTAACTGCAATAGGCGCACATAGGGCTCTAGTATCAGACGTCTATCCGTTGGACTATAGCAAGCTCTGTTTAAGGGAAACTCTTTCAGGCTGAATCGCACTTCTCACAGTGTCTTATCAGCGGAGGAATAGAGAAAGAACAACTATGGACAGAGGGAACGTTGTGCCCTGAGAGTGAAGGACCGGGTATGGAACATAGGCTTCTATGACACATACTGGAAGGTCAACACCTGTGATGTTCCATTGTGTCTAACTCGTGTCAAAACCCTTCAAATGTACGAGGGAACTGTGCTACAGTACTTTCCCACGACAATAATGAGTCTGTGCTAAGTTGGAAACTGTAGGACCTGTCTGTGCAGCAATCAGAGAGAGTATCGTACAGGACCCTGACGGGTTATTCTTAGGAAGGTATCTTTTCAGGGATCCTAGTTAAAGTGTGTTCTCATTCATAACAGTGTCTCCTACTCTGAGGAATGATGATAGAATGCGGACGGACTTTGGGCACATTAGGTACTGTGGTTAAAGTGCAGGCTATGGCGCTTAGGCATCCCAAACACATATTAGATAATCAAGACCAGTGGTGATCCGCACTTTCTTTCTGAGTAAAAAACGCTTCCAGCATTGTGATGGAAGTGTGCTTTAGGAGGGATTCGTTGCTGTGTTGCGTCTGTTAGAAAAGGAAGCTCTTGGGACTGACTCTGCGGTAACTGCAATAGGCGTACATAGGGCTCTAGTATCATACGTCTATCCGTTGGACTATATAGCAAGTTCTGTTTAAGGGAAACTCTTTCAGGCTGAATCGCACTTCTCACAGTGTCTTATCAGCGGAGGAATAGAGAAAGAACAACTATGGACAGAGGGAACGTTTTGCCCTGAGAGTGAAGGACCGGGTATGGAACATAGGCCTCTATGACACATACTGGAAGGTCAACACCTGTGATGTTCCATTGTGTATAACTCGTCTCAAAACCCTTCAGATGTACGAGGGAACTGTGCTACAGTATTTTCCCAGGACAGGAATGAGTCTGTGCTAAGTTGGAAACTGTAAGACCTGTCCGTGTAGCAATCATAGAGAGTATTGTACAGGACCCTGACGGGTTATTCTTAGGAAGGTATCTTTTCAGGGATCCTAGTTAAAGTGTGTTCTCATTCATAACAGTGTCTCCTCCTTTGAGGAATGATGATAGAACACGGACGGACTATGGGCATCTTAGGTACTCTGAGTAAAGTGCAGGCTATGGCGCTTAGGCATCCCAAACTCATATTGCATGCTCACGACCAGTGGTGATCCGCACTTTCTTTCAGTGTTAAAAACGCTTCCAACATTGTGAGGGAAGTGTGCTTTAGGAGGGATTCGTTGCAGTGTTGCGTCTGATAAAGAAGGAAGCTCTTGGGACTGACTATGCGATAACTGCAATAGGCGCACATAGGGCTCTAGTATCAGACGTCTATCCCTTGGACTATAGCAAGTTCTGTTTAAGGGAAACTCCTTCAGGCGGAATCGCACTTCTCCCAGTGTCTTTTTAATGGAGGAATGGAGAAAGAACAACTACGGAGAGAGGGAACGTTGTGCCCTTCGAGTGAAGGAAAGGGTATGGAACATAGGCCTCTAAGACACATACTGGAAAGTCAACAGCTGTGATGTTCCACTGTGTCTAACTCGTTTCAAAACACTTAAAATGCAGGAGGGAACTGTGCTACTGTACGTTCTCACTTCAGGAATGAGTCTGTGCTAAGTTGGAAACTGGAGGGCCTGTCTGAGTAGCAATCATAGAGAGATTCGTACAGGACCCTTTCAGGTTATTCTTAGGAAGGTATCTTTTCAGGGATCCACTTAAAATGTGTTCTCATTGATAATAGTATCTCCTTCTTTGAGGAATGATGATAGAATGTGGACGGACCATGGGCACATTATATACTGTGAGTAAAGTGCAGGCTATGGCGCTTAGGCATCCCAAACACATATTCGATGATCAAGACCAGTGGTGATCCCCACGTTCTTTCTCTGTAAAAAACGCTTTCAACATTGTGAGGGAAGTGTGCTTTAGGAGGGATTCGTTGCAGTGTTGCGTCTGTTAAAGAAGGAAGCTCTTGGGACTGACTCTGCGGTAACTGCAATAGGCGCACATAGGGCTCTAGTATCAGACGTCTATCCGTTGGACTATAGCAAGCTCTGTTTAAGGGAAACTCTTTCAGGCTGAATCGCACTTCTCACAGTGTCTTATCAGCGGAGGAATAGAGAAAGAACAACTATGGACAGAGGGAACGTTGTGCCCTGAGAGTGAAGGACCGGGTATGGAACATAGGCTTCTATGACACATACTGGAAGGTCAACACCTGTGATGTTCCATTGTGTCTAACTCGTGTCAAAACCCTTCAAATGTACGAGGGAACTGTGCTACAGTACTTTCCCACGACAATAATGAGTCTGTGCTAAGTTGGAAACTGTAGGACCTGTCTGTGCAGCAATCAGAGAGAGTATCGTACAGGACCCTGACGGGTTATTCTTAGGAAGGTATCTTTTCAGGGATCCTAGTTAAAGTGTGTTCTCATTCATAACAGTGTCTCCTACTCTGAGGAATGATGATAGAATGCGGACGGACTTTGGGCACATTAGGTACTGTGGTTAAAGTGCAGGCTATGGCGCTTAGGCATCCCAAACACATATTAGATAATCAAGACCAGTGGTGATCCGCACTTTCTTTCTGAGTAAAAAACGCTTCCAGGATTGTGATGGAAGTGTGCTTTAGGAGGGATTCGTTGCTGTGTTGCGTCTGTTAGAAAAGGAAGCTCTTGGGACTGACTCTGCGGTAACTGCAATAGGCGTACATAGGGCTCTAGTATCATACGTCTATCCGTTGGACTATAGCAAGTTCTGTTTAAGGGAAACTCTTTCAGGCTGAATCGCACTTCTCACAGTGTCTTATCAGCGGAGGAATAGAGAAAGAACAACTATGGACAGAGGGAACGTTTTGCCCTGAGAGTGAAGGACCGGGTATGGAACATAGGCCTCTATGACACATACTGGAAGGTCAACACCTGTGATGTTCCATTGTGTATAACTCGTCTCAAAACCCTTCAGATGTACGAGGGAACTGTGCTACAGTATTTTCCCAGGACAGGAATGAGTCTGTGCTAAGTTGGAAACTGTAAGACCTGTCCGTGTAGCAATCATAGAGAGTATTGTACAGGACCCTGACGGGTTATTCTTAGGAAGGTATCTTTTCAGGGATCCTAGTTAAAGTGTGTTCTCATTCATAACAGTGTCTCCTCCTTTGAGGAATGATGATAGAACACGGACGGACTATGGGCATCTTAGGTACTCTGAGTAAAGTGCAGGCTATGGCGCTTAGGCATCCCAAACTCATATTGCATGCTCACGACCAGTGGTGATCCGCACTTTCTTTCAGTGTTAAAAACGCTTCCAACATTGTGAGGGAAGTGTGCTTTAGGAGGGATTCGTTGCAGTGTTGCGTCTGATAAAGAAGGAAGCTCTTGGGACTGACTATGCGATAACTGCAATAGGCGCACATAGGGCTCTAGTATCAGACGTCTATCCCTTGGACTATAGCAAGTTCTGTTTAAGGGAAACTCCTTCAGGCGGAATCGCACTTCTCCCAGTGTCTTTTTAATGGAGGAATGGAGAAAGAACAACTACGGAGAGAGGGAACGTTGTGCCCTTCGAGTGAAGGAAAGGGTATGGAACATAGGCCTCTAAGACACATACTGGAAAGTCAACAGCTGTGATGTTCCACTGTGTCTAACTCGTCTCAAAACACTTAAAATGCAGGAGGGAACTGTGCTACTGTACGTTCTCACTTCAGGAATGAGTCTGTGCTAAGTTGGAAACTGGAGGGCCTGTCTGAGTAGCAATCATAGAGAGATTCGTACAGGACCCTTTCAGGTTATTCTTAGGAAGGTATCTTTTCAGGGATCCACTTAAAATGTGTTCTCATTGATAATAGTATCTCCTTCTTTGAGGAATGATGATAGAATGTGGACGGACCATGGGCACATTACATACTGTGAGTAAAGTGCGGGCTATGGCGCTTAGGCATCCCAAACTCATATTGGATGCTCACGACCAGTGGTGATCCGCACTTTCTTTCAGTGTTAAAAACGCTTCCAACATTGTGAGGGAAGTGTGCTTTAGGAGGGATTCGTTGCAGTGTTGCGTCTGTTAAAGAAGGAAGCTCTTGGGACTGACTCTGCTGTAACTGCAATAGGCGCACATAGGGCTCTAGTATCATACGTCTATCCGTTGGACTATAGCAAGCTCTGTTTAAGGGAAACTCTTTCAGGCTGAATCGCACTTCTCACAGTGTCTTATCAGCGGAGGAATAGAGAAAGAACAACTATGGACAGAGGGAACGTTGTGCCCTGAGAGTGAAGGACCGGGTATGGAACATAGGCTTCTATGACACATACTGGAAGGTCAACACCTGTGATGTTCCATTGTGTCTAACTCGTGTCAAAACCCTTCAAATGTACGAGGGAACTGTGCTACAGTACTTTCCCACGACAATAATGAGTCTGTGCTAAGTTGGAAACTGTAGGACCTGTCTGTGCAGCAATCAGAGAGAGTATCGTACAGGACCCTGACGGGTTATTCTTAGGAAGGTATCTTTTCAGGGATCCTAGTTAAAGTGTGTTCTCATTCTTAACAGTGTCTCCTACTCTGAGGAATGATGATAGAATGCGGACGGACTTTGGGCACATTAGGTACTGTGAGTAAAGTGCAGGCTATGGCGCTTAGGCATCCCAAACACATATTAGATAATCAAGACCAGTGGTGATCCGCACTTTCTTTCTGAGTAAAAAACGCTTCCAGCATTGTGATGGAAGTGTGCTTTAGGAGGGATTCGTTGCTGTGTTGCGTCTGTTACAAAAGGAAGCTCTTGGGACTGACTCTGCGGTAACTGCAATAGGCGTACATAGGGCTCTAGTATCATACGTCTATCCGTTGGACTATAGCAAGTTCTGTTTAAGGGAAACTCTTTCAGGCTGAATCGCACTTCTCACAGTGTCTTATCAGCGGAGGAATAGAGAAAGAACAACTATGGACAGAGGGAACGTTTTGCCCTGAGAGTGAAGGACCGGGTATGGAACATAGGCCTCTATGACACATACTGGAAGGTCAACACCTGTGATGTTCCATTGTGTATAACTCGTCTCAAAACCCTTCAGATGTACGAGGGAACTGTGCTACAGTATTTTCCCAGGACAGGAATGAGTCTGTGCTAAGTTGGAAACTGTAAGACCTGTCCGTGTAGCAATCATAGAGAGTATTGTACAGGACCCTGACGGGTTATTCTTAGGAAGGTATCTTTTCAGGGATCCTAGTTAAAGTGTGTTCTCATTCATAACAGTGTCTCCTCCTTTGAGGAATGATGATAGAACACGGACGGACTATGGGCATCTTAGGTACTCTGAGTAAAGTGCAGGCTATGGCGCTTAGGCATCCCAAACTCATATTGCATGCTCACGACCAGTGGTGATCCGCACTTTCTTTCAGTGTTAAAAACGCTTCCAACATTGTGAGGGAAGTGTGCTTTAGGAGGGATTCGTTGCAGTGTTGCGTCTGATAAAGAAGGAAGCTCTTGGGACTGACTATGCGATAACTGCAATAGGCGCACATAGGGCTCTAGTATCAGACGTCTATCCCTTGGACTATAGCAAGTTCTGTTTAAGGGAAACTCCTTCAGGCGGAATCGCACTTCTCCCAGTGTCTTTTTAATGGAGGAATGGAGAAAGAACAACTACGGAGAGAGGGAACGTTGTGCCCTTCGAGTGAAGGAAAGGGTATGGAACATAGGCCTCTAAGACACATACTGGAAAGTCAACAGCTGTGATGTTCCACTGTGTCTAACTCGTCTCAAAACACTTAAAATGCAGGAGGGAACTGTGCTACTGTACGTTCTCACTTCAGGAATGAGTCTGTGCTAAGTTGGAAACTGGAGGGCCTGTCTGAGTAGCAATCATAGAGAGATTCGTACAGGACCCTTTCAGGTTATTCTTAGGAAGGTATCTTTTCAGGGATCCACTTAAAATGTGTTCTCATTGATAATAGTATCTCCTTCTTTGAGGAATGATGATAGAATGTGGACGGACCATGGGCACATTATATACTGTGAGTAAAGTGCGGGCTATGGCGCTTAGGCATCCCAAACACATATTCGATGATCAAGACCAGTGGTGATCCCCACGTTCTTTCTCTGTAAAAAACGCTTTCAACATTGTGAGGGAAGTGTGCTTTAGGAGGGATTCGTTGCAGTGTTGCGTCTGTTAAAGAAGGAAGCTCTTGGGACTGACTCTGCGGTAACTGCAATAGGCGCACATAGGGCTCTAGTATCAGACGTCTATCCGTTGGACTATAGCAAGCTCTGTTTAAGGGAAACTCTTTCAGGCTGAATCGCACTTCTCACAGTGTCTTATCAGCGGAGGAATAGAGAAAGAACAACTATGGACAGAGGGAACGTTGTGCCCTGAGAGTGAAGGACCGGGTATGGAACATAGGCTTCTATGACACATACTGGAAGGTCAACACCTGTGATGTTCCATTGTGTCTAACTCGTGTCAAAACCCTTCAAATGTACGAGGGAACTGTGCTACAGTACTTTCCCACGACAATAATGAGTCTGTGCTAAGTTGGAAACTGTAGGACCTGTCTGTGCAGCAATCAGAGAGAGTATCGTACAGGACCCTGACGGGTTATTCTTAGGAAGGTATCTTTTCAGGGATCCTAGTTAAAGTGTGTTCTCATTCATAACAGTGTCTCCTACTCTGAGGAATGATGATAGAATGCGGACGGACTTTGGGCACATTAGGTACTGTGGTTAAAGTGCAGGCTATGGCGCTTAGGCATCCCAAACACATATTAGATAATCAAGACCAGTGGTGATCCGCACTTTCTTTCTGAGTAAAAAACGCTTCCAGCATTGTGATGGAAGTGTGCTTTAGGAGGGATTCGTTGCTGTGTTGCGTCTGTTACAAAAGGAAGCTCTTGGGACTGACTCTGCGGTAACTGCAATAGGCGTACATAGGGCTCTAGTATCATACGTCTATCCGTTGGACTATATAGCAAGTTCTGTTTAAGGGAAACTCTTTCAGGCTGAATCGCACTTCTCACAGTGTCTTATCAGCGGAGGAATAGAGAAAGAACAACTATGGACAGAGGGAACGTTTTGCCCTGAGAGTGAAGGACCGGGTATGGAACATAGGCCTCTATGACACATACTGGAAGGTCAACACCTGTGATGTTCCATTGTGTATAACTCGTCTCAAAACCCTTCAGATGTACGAGGGAACTGTGCTACAGTATTTTCCCAGGACAGGAATGAGTCTGTGCTAAGTTGGAAACTGTAAGACCTGTCCGTGTAGCAATCATAGAGAGTATTGTACAGGACCCTGACGGGTTATTCTTAGGAAGGTATCTTTTCAGGGATCCTAGTTAAAGTGTGTTCTCATTCATAACAGTGTCTCCTCCTTTGAGGAATGATGATAGAACACGGACGGACTATGGGCATCTTAGGTACTCTGAGTAAAGTGCAGGCTATGGCGCTTAGGCATCCCAAACTCATATTGCATGCTCACGACCAGTGGTGATCCGCACTTTCTTTCAGTGTTAAAAACGCTTCCAACATTGTGAGGGAAGTGTGCTTTAGGAGGGATTCGTTGCAGTGTTGCGTCTGATAAAGAAGGAAGCTCTTGGGACTGACTATGCGATAACTGCAATAGGCGCACATAGGGCTCTAGTATCAGACGTCTATCCCTTGGACTATAGCAAGTTCTGTTTAAGGGAAACTCCTTCAGGCGGAATCGCACTTCTCCCAGTGTCTTTTTAATGGAGGAATGGAGAAAGAACAACTACGGAGAGAGGGAACGTTGTGCCCTTCGAGTGAAGGAAAGGGTATGGAACATAGGCCTCTAAGACACATACTGGAAAGTCAACAGCTGTGATGTTCCACTGTGTCTAACTCGTCTCAAAACACTTAAAATGCAGGAGGGAACTGTGCTACTGTACGTTCTCACTTCAGGAATGAGTCTGTGCTAAGTTGGAAACTGGAGGGCCTGTCTGAGTAGCAATCATAGAGAGATTCGTACAGGACCCTTTCAGGTTATTCTTAGGAAGGTATCTTTTCAGGGATCCACTTAAAATGTGTTCTCATTGATAATAGTATCTCCTTCTTTGAGGAATGATGATAGAATGTGGACGGACCATGGGCACATTATATACTGTGAGTAAAGTGCAGGCTATGGCGCTTAGGCATCCCAAACACATATTCGATGATCAAGACCAGTGGTGATCCCCACGTTCTTTCTCTGTAAAAAACGCTTTCAACATTGTGAGGGAAGTGTGCTTTAGGAGGGATTCGTTGCAGTGTTGCGTCTGTTAAAGAAGGAAGCTCTTGGGACTGACTCTGCGGTAACTGCAATAGGCGCACATAGGGCTCTAGTATCAGACGTCTATCCGTTGGACTATAGCAAGCTCTGTTTAAGGGAAACTCTTTCAGGCTGAATCGCACTTCTCACAGTGTCTTATCAGCGGAGGAATAGAGAAAGAACAACTATGGACAGAGGGAACGTTGTGCCCTGAGAGTGAAGGACCGGGTATGGAACATAGGCTTCTATGACACATACTGGAAGGTCAACACCTGTGATGTTCCATTGTGTCTAACTCGTGTCAAAACCCTTCAAATGTACGAGGGAACTGTGCTACAGTACTTTCCCACGACAATAATGAGTCTGTGCTAAGTTGGAAACTGTAGGACCTGTCTGTGCAGCAATCAGAGAGAGTATCGTACAGGACCCTGACGGGTTATTCTTAGGAAGGTATCTTTTCAGGGATCCTAGTTAAAGTGTGTTCTCATTCATAACAGTGTCTCCTACTCTGAGGAATGATGATAGAATGCGGACGGACTTTGGGCACATTAGGTACTGTGGTTAAAGTGCAGGCTATGGCGCTTAGGCATCCCAAACACATATTAGATAATCAAGACCAGTGGTGATCCGCACTTTCTTTCTGAGTAAAAAACGCTTCCAGCATTGTGATGGAAGTGTGCTTTAGGAGGGATTCGTTGCTGTGTTGCGTCTGTTAGAAAAGGAAGCTCTTGGGACTGACTCTGCGGTAACTGCAATAGGCGTACATAGGGCTCTAGTATCATACGTCTATCCGTTGGACTATAGCAAGTTCTGTTTAAGGGAAACTCTTTCAGGCTGAATCGCACTTCTCACAGTGTCTTATCAGCGGAGGAATAGAGAAAGAACAACTATGGACAGAGGGAACGTTTTGCCCTGAGAGTGAAGGACCGGGTATGGAACATAGGCCTCTATGACACATACTGGAAGGTCAACACCTGTGATGTTCCATTGTGTATAACTCGTCTCAAAACCCTTCAGATGTACGAGGGAACTGTGCTACAGTATTTTCCCAGGACAGGAATGAGTCTGTGCTAAGTTGGAAACTGTAAGACCTGTCCGTGTAGCAATCATAGAGAGTATTGTACAGGACCCTGACGGGTTATTCTTAGGAAGGTATCTTTTCAGGGATCCTAGTTAAAGTGTGTTCTCATTCATAACAGTGTCTCCTCCTTTGAGGAATGATGATAGAACACGGACGGACTATGGGCATCTTAGGTACTCTGAGTAAAGTGCAGGCTATGGCGCTTAGGCATCCCAAACTCATATTGCATGCTCACGACCAGTGGTGATCCGCACTTTCTTTCAGTGTTAAAAACGCTTCCAACATTGTGAGGGAAGTGTGCTTTAGGAGGGATTCGTTGCAGTGTTGCGTCTGATAAAGAAGGAAGCTCTTGGGACTGACTATGCGATAACTGCAATAGGCGCACATAGGGCTCTAGTATCAGACGTCTATCCCTTGGACTATAGCAAGTTCTGTTTAAGGGAAACTCCTTCAGGCGGAATCGCACTTCTCCCAGTGTCTTTTTAATGGAGGAATGGAGAAAGAACAACTACGGAGAGAGGGAACGTTGTGCCCTTCGAGTGAAGGAAAGGGTATGGAACATAGGCCTCTAAGACACATACTGGAAAGTCAACAGCTGTGATGTTCCACTGTGTCTAACTCGTCTCAAAACACTTAAAATGCAGGAGGGAACTGTGCTACTGTACGTTCTCACTTCAGGAATGAGTCTGTGCTAAGTTGGAAACTGGAGGGCCTGTCTGAGTAGCAATCATAGAGAGATTCGTACAGGACCCTTTCAGGTTATTCTTAGGAAGGTATCTTTTCAGGGATCCACTTAAAATGTGTTCTCATTGATAATAGTATCTCCTTCTTTGAGGAATGATGATAGAATGTGGACGGACCATGGGCACATTACATACTGTGAGTAAAGTGCGGGCTATGGCGCTTAGGCATCCCAAACTCATATTGGATGCTCACGACCAGTGGTGATCCGCACTTTCTTTCAGTGTTAAAAACGCTTCCAACATTGTGAGGGAAGTGTGCTTTAGGAGGGATTCGTTGCAGTGTTGCGTCTGTTAAAGAAGGAAGCTCTTGGGACTGACTCTGCTGTAACTGCAATAGGCGCACATAGGGCTCTAGTATCATACGTCTATCCGTTGGACTATAGCAAGCTCTGTTTAAGGGAAACTCTTTCAGGCTGAATCGCACTTCTCACAGTGTCTTATCAGCGGAGGAATAGAGAAAGAACAACTATGGACAGAGGGAACGTTGTGCCCTGAGAGTGAAGGACCGGGTATGGAACATAGGCTTCTATGACACATACTGGAAGGTCAACACCTGTGATGTTCCATTGTGTCTAACTCGTGTCAAAACCCTTCAAATGTACGAGGGAACTGTGCTACAGTACTTTCCCACGACAATAATGAGTCTGTGCTAAGTTGGAAACTGTAGGACCTGTCTGTGCAGCAATCAGAGAGAGTATCGTACAGGACCCTGACGGGTTATTCTTAGGAAGGTATCTTTTCAGGGATCCTAGTTAAAGTGTGTTCTCATTCTTAACAGTGTCTCCTACTCTGAGGAATGATGATAGAATGCGGACGGACTTTGGGCACATTAGGTACTGTGAGTAAAGTGCAGGCTATGGCGCTTAGGCATCCCAAACACATATTAGATAATCAAGACCAGTGGTGATCCGCACTTTCTTTCTGAGTAAAAAACGCTTCCAGCATTGTGATGGAAGTGTGCTTTAGGAGGGATTCGTTGCTGTGTTGCGTCTGTTACAAAAGGAAGCTCTTGGGACTGACTCTGCGGTAACTGCAATAGGCGTACATAGGGCTCTAGTATCATACGTCTATCCGTTGGACTATAGCAAGTTCTGTTTAAGGGAAACTCTTTCAGGCTGAATCGCACTTCTCACAGTGTCTTATCAGCGGAGGAATAGAGAAAGAACAACTATGGACAGAGGGAACGTTTTGCCCTGAGAGTGAAGGACCGGGTATGGAACATAGGCCTCTATGACACATACTGGAAGGTCAACACCTGTGATGTTCCATTGTGTATAACTCGTCTCAAAACCCTTCAGATGTACGAGGGAACTGTGCTACAGTATTTTCCCAGGACAGGAATGAGTCTGTGCTAAGTTGGAAACTGTAAGACCTGTCCGTGTAGCAATCATAGAGAGTATTGTACAGGACCCTGACGGGTTATTCTTAGGAAGGTATCTTTTCAGGGATCCTAGTTAAAGTGTGTTCTCATTCATAACAGTGTCTCCTCCTTTGAGGAATGATGATAGAACACGGACGGACTATGGGCATCTTAGGTACTCTGAGTAAAGTGCAGGCTATGGCGCTTAGGCATCCCAAACTCATATTGCATGCTCACGACCAGTGGTGATCCGCACTTTCTTTCAGTGTTAAAAACGCTTCCAACATTGTGAGGGAAGTGTGCTTTAGGAGGGATTCGTTGCAGTGTTGCGTCTGATAAAGAAGGAAGCTCTTGGGACTGACTATGCGATAACTGCAATAGGCGCACATAGGGCTCTAGTATCAGACGTCTATCCCTTGGACTATAGCAAGTTCTGTTTAAGGGAAACTCCTTCAGGCGGAATCGCACTTCTCCCAGTGTCTTTTTAATGGAGGAATGGAGAAAGAACAACTACGGAGAGAGGGAACGTTGTGCCCTTAGAGTGAAGGAAAGGGTATGGAACATAGGCCTCTAAGACACATACTGGAAAGTCAACAGCTGTGATGTTCCACTGTGTCTAACTCGTCTCAAAACACTTAAAATGCAGGAGGGAACTGTGCTACTGTACGTTCTCACTTCAGGAATGAGTCTGTGCTAAGTTGGAAACTGGAGGGCCTGTCTGAGTAGCAATCATAGAGAGATTCGTACAGGACCCTTTCAGGTTATTCTTAGGAAGGTATCTTTTCAGGGATCCACTTAAAATGTGTTCTCATTGATAATAGTATCTCCTTCTTTGAGGAATGATGATAGAATGTGGACGGACCATGGGCACATTATATACTGTGAGTAAAGTGCAGGCTATGGCGCTTAGGCATCCCAAACACATATTCGATGATCAAGACCAGTGGTGATCCCCACGTTCTTTCTCTGTAAAAAACGCTTTCAACATTGTGAGGGAAGTGTGCTTTAGGAGGGATTCGTTGCAGTGTTGCGTCTGTTAAAGAAGGAAGCTCTTGGGACTGACTCTGCGGTAACTGCAGTGGGCGCACATAGGGCTCTAGTATCAGACGTCTATCCGTTGGACTATAGCAAGCTCTGTTTAAGGGAAACTCTTTCAGGCTGAATCGCACTTCTCACAGTGTCTTATCAGCGGAGGAATAGAGAAAGAACAACTATGGACAGAGGGAACGTTGTGCCCTGAGAGTGAAGGACCGGGTATGGAACATAGGCTTCTATGACACATACTGGAAGGTCAACACCTGTGATGTTCCATTGTGTCTAACTCGTGTCAAAACCCTTCAATGTACGAGTGAACTGTGCTACAGTACTTTCCCAAGACAATAATGAGTCTGTGCTAAGTTTGAAACTGTAGGACCTGTCTGTGCAACAATCAGAGAGAGTATCGTACAGGACCCTGACGGGTTATTCTTAGGAAGGTATCTTTTCAGGGATCCTACTTAAAGTGCGTTCTCATTCTTAACAGTGTCTCCTACTCTGAGGAATGATGATAGAATGCCTACGGACTTTGGCACATTAGGTACTGTGAGTAAAGTGCAGGCTATGGCGCTTAGGCATCCCAACTCATATTGGATGCTCACGACCAGTGGTGATCTGCACTTTCTTTCAGTGTTAAAACCTCTTCCAACATTGTGAGGGAAGTGTGCTTTAGGAGGGATTCGTTGCACTGTTGCGTCTGTTAAAGAAGGAAGCGCTTGGGACTGACTCTGCGGTAACTGCAATAGGCGCACATAGGGCTCTAGTAACAGACGTCTATCCCTTGGACTATAGCAAGTTCTGTTTAAGGGAAACTCCTTCAGGCGGAATCGCACTTCTCCCAGTGTCTTTTTAATGGAGGAATGGAGAAAGAACAACTACGGAGAGAGGGAACGTTGTGCCCTTAGAGTGAAGGAAAGGGTATGGAACATAGGCCTCTAAGACACATACTGGAAAGTCAACAGCTGTGATGTTCCACTGTGTCTAACTCGTCTCAAAACACTTAAAATGCAGGAGGGAACTGTGCTACTGTACGTTCTCACTTCAGGAATGAGTCTGTGCTAAGTTGGAAAGTGGAGGGCCTGTCTGAGTAGCACTCATAGAGAGATTCGTACAGGACCCTTTCAGGTTATTCTTAGGAAGGTATCTTTTCAGGGATCCACTTAAAATGTGTTCTCATTGATAATAGTATCTCCTTCTTTGAGGAATGATGATAGAATGTGGACGGACCATGGGCACATTATATACTGTGAGTAAAGTGCAGGCTATGGCGCTTAGGCATCCCAAACACATATTCGATGCTCACGACCAGTGGTGATCCGCACTTTCTTTCAGTGTTAAAAACGCTTCCAACATTGTGAGGGAAGTGTGCTTTAGGAGGGATTCGTTGCACTGTTGCGTCTGTTAAAGAAGGAAGCGCTTGGGACTGACTCTGCGGTAACTGCAATAGGCGCACATAGGGCTCTAGTATCAGACGTCTATCCGTTGGACTATAGCAAGCTCTGTTTAAGGGAAACTCTTTCAGGCTGAATCGCACTTCTCACAGTGTCTTATCAGCGGAGGAATAGAGAAAGAACAACTATGGACAGAGGGAACGTTGTGCCCGGAGAGTGAAGGACCGGGTATGGAACATAGGCTTCTATGACACATACTGGAAGGTCAACACCTGTGATGTTCCATTGTGTCTAACTCGTGTCAAAACCCTTCAGATGTACGAGCGAACTGTGCTACAGTACTTTCCCACGACAATAATGAGTCTGTGCTAAGTTGGAAACTGTAGGACCTGTGTGTGCAGCAATCAGAGAGAGTATCGTACAGGACCCTGACGGGTTATTCTTAGGAAGGTATCTTTTCAGGGATCCTAGTTAAAGTGTGTTCTCATTCTTAACAGTGTCTCCTACGCTGAGGAATGATGATAGAATTCGGACGGACTTTGGCCACATTAGGTACTGTGAGTAAAGTGCAGGCTATGGCGCTTAGGCATCCCAAACTCATATTGGATGCTCACGACCAGTGGTGATCCGCACTTTCTTTCAGTGTTAAAAACGCTTCCAACATTCTGAGGGAAGAGTGCTTTAGGAGGGATTCGTTGCACTGTTGCGTCTGTTAAAGAAGGAAGCGCTTGGGACTGACTCTGCGATAACTGCAATAGGCGCACATAGGGCTCTAGTAACAGACGTCTATCCCTTGGACTATAGCAAGTTCTGTTTAAGGGAAACTCCTTCAGGCGGAATCGCACTTCTCCCAGTGTCTTTTTAATGGAGGAATGGAGAAAGAACAACTATGGAGAGAGGGAACGTTGTGCCCTTAGAGTGAAGGAAAGGGTATGGAACATAGGCCTCTAAGACACATACTGGAAAGTCAACAGCTGTGATGTTCCACTGTGTCTAACTCGTTTCAAAACACTTAAAATGCAGGAGGGAACTGTGCTACTGTACGTTCTCACTTCAGGAATGAGTCTGTGCTAAGTTGGAAACTGGAGGGCCTGTCTGAGTAGCAATCATAGAGAGATTCGTACAGGACCCTTTCAGGTTATTCTTAGGAAGGTATCTTTTCAGGGATCCACTTAAAATGTGTTCTCATTGATAAAGTATCTCCTTCTTTGAGGAATGATGATAGAATGTGGACGGACCATGGGCACATTATATACTGTGAGTAAAGTGCAGGCTATGGCGCTTAGGCATCCCAAACACATATTCGATGCTCACGACCAGTGGTGATCCGCACTTACTTTCAGTGTTAAAAACGCTTCCAACATTGTGAGGGAAGTGTGCTTTAGGAGGGATTCGTTGCAGTGTTGCGTCTGATAAAGAAGGAATCTCTTGGGACTGACTATGCGATAACTGCAATAGGCGCACATAGGGCTCTAGTATCAGACGTCTATCCGTTGGACTATAGCAAGTTCTGTTTAAGGGAAACTCCATCAAACGGAATCGCACTTCTCACAGTGTCTTTTCAGAGGGGGAAAGGATATAGAACAACTAAGGGGAGGGAACGTTGTGCCCTGAGAGTGAATGACAGCTTAGGGCACATAGGCCTCTATGACACATACTGGAAGGTCAACACCTGTGATGTTCCACTGTGTCTAGCTCGTCTCAAACACTTCAAATGTACGAGGGAACTTTGCTACTGTACGTTCTCACGACAGGTTTGAGTCTGTGCTCTGTAGGAAACATTAGTACCTGTCTGTGTAGCAATCATAAACTATCACATACAGGACCATGACAAGTGATTCTTAGGAAGGTATCTTTTCAGGGATCCTACTTAAAGTGCGTTCTCATTCATCACAGAGTATCCTCCTTTCAGGAATGATGACAGAACACGGACGGACTATGGGCACCTTAGGTACTGTGAGTAAAGTGCAGGCTATGGCGCTTAGGCATCCCAAACTCATATTGGATGCTCACGACCAGTGGTGATCCGCACTTTCTTTCAGTGTTAAAAACGCTTCCAACATTGTGAGGGAAGTGTGCTTTAGGAGGGATTCGTTGCAGTGTTGCGTCTGTTAAAGAAGGAAGCGCTTGGGACTGACTCTGCGGTAACTGCAATAGGCGCACATAGGGCTCTAGTAACAGACGTCTATCCCTTGGACTATAGCAAGTTCTGTTTAAGGGAAACTCCTTCAGGCGGAATCGCACTTCTCCCAGTGTCTTTTTAATGGAGGAATGGAGAAAGAACAACTACGGAGAGAGGGAACGTTGTGCCCTTAGAGTGAAGGAAAGGGTATGGAACATAGGCCTCTAAGACACATACTGGAAAGTCAACAGCTGTGATGTTCCACTGTGTCTAACTCGTCTCAAAACACTTAAAATGCAGGAGGGAACTGTGCTACTGTACGTTCTCACTTCAGGAATGAGTCTGTGCTAAGTTGGAAACTGGAGGGCCTGTCTGAGTAGCAATCATAGAGAGATTCGTACAGGACACTTTCAGGTTAATCTTAGGAAGGTATCTTTTCAGGGATCCACTTAAAATGTGTTCTCATTGATAATAGTATCTCCTTGTTTGAGGAATGATGATAGAATGTGGACGGACCATGGGCACATTATATACTGTGAGTAAAGTGCAGGCTATGGCGCTTAGGCATCCCAAACACATATTCGATGATCAAGACCAGTGGTGATCCCCACGTTCTTTCTCTGTAAAAAACGCTTTCAACATTGTGAGGAAAGTGTGCTTTAGGAGGGATTCGTTGCAGTCTTGCGTCTGTTAAAGAAGGAATCTCTTGGGACTGACTCTGCGGTAACTGCAATAGGCGCACATAGGGCTCTAGTATCAGACGTCTATCCCTTGGACTATAGCAAGTTCTGTTTAAGGGAAACTCCTTCAGGCGGAATCGCACTTCTCCCAGTGTCTTTTTAATGGAGGAATGGAGAAAGAACAACTACGGAGAGAGGGAACGTTGTGCCCTTAGAGTGAAGGAAAGGGTATGGAACATAGGCCTCTAAGACACATACTGGAAAGTCAACAGCTGTGATGTTCCACTGTGTCTAACTCGTTTCAAAACACTTAAAATGCAGGAGGGAACTGTGCTACTGTACGTTCTCACTTCAGGAATGAGTCTGTGCTAAGTTGGAAACTGGAGGGCCTGTCTGAGTAGCAATCATAGAGAGATTCGTACAGGACCCTTTCAGGTTATTCTTAGGAAGGTATCTTTTCAGGGATCCACTTAAAATGTGTTCTCATTGATAATAGTATCTCCTTCTTTGAGGAATGATGATAGAATGTGGACGGACCATGGGCACATTATATACTGTGAGTAAAGTGCAGGCTATGGCGCTTAGGCATCCCAAACACATATTCGATGCTCACGACCAGTGGTGATCCGCACTTACTTTCAGTGTTAAAAACGCTTCCAACATTGTGAGGGAAGTGTGCTTTAGGAGGGATTCGTTGCAGTGTTGCGTCTGTTAAAGAAGGAAGCGCTTGGGACTGACTCTGCGGTAACTGCAATAGGCGCACATAGGGCTCTAGTAACAGACGTCTATCCCTTGGACTATAGCAAGTTCTGTTTAAGGGAAACTCCTTCAGGCGGAATCGCACTTCTCCCAGTGTCTTTTTAATGGAGGAATGGAGAAAGAACAACTACGGAGAGAGGGAACGTTGTGCCCTTAGAGTGAAGGAAAGGGTATGGAACATAGGCCTCTAAGACACATACTGGAAAGTCAACAGCTGTGATGTTCCACTGTGTCTAACTCGTCTCAAAACACTTAAAATGCAGGAGGGAACTGTGCTACTGTACGTTCTCACTTCAGGAATGAGTCTGTGCTAAGTTGGAAACTGGAGGGCCTGTCTGAGTAGCAATCATAGAGAGATTCGTACAGGACACTTTCAGGTTAATCTTAGGAAGGTATCTTTTCAGGGATCCACTTAAAATGTGTTCTCATCGATAATAGTATCTCCTTGTTTGAGGAATGATGATAGAATGTGGACGGACCATGGGCACATTATATACTGTGAGTAAAGTGCAGGCTATGGCGCTTAGGCATCCCAAACACATATTCGATGATCAAGACCAGTGGTGATCCCCACGTTTTTTCTCTGTAAAAAACGCTTTCAACATTGTGAGGAAAGTGTGCTTTAGGAGGGATTCGTTGCAGTCTTGCGTCTGTTAAAGAAGGAAGCTCTTGGGACTGACTCTGCGGTAACTGCAATAGGCGCACATAGGGCTCTAGTATCAGACGTCTATCCGTTGGACTATAGCAAGCTCTGTTTAAGGGAAACTCTTTCAGGCTGAATCGCACTTCTCACAGTGTCTTATCAGCGGAGGAATAGAGAAAGAACAACTATGGACAGAGGGAACGTTGTGCCCTGAGAGTGAAGGACCGGGTATGGAACATAGGCTTCTATGACACATACTGGAAGGTCAACACCTGTGATGTTCCATTGTGTCTAACTCGTGTCAAAACCCTTCAAATGTACGAGGGAACTGTGCTACAGTACCTTCCCACGACAATAATGAGTCTGTGCTAAGTTTGAAACTGTAGGACCTGTCTGTGCAGCAATCAGAGAGAGTATCGTACAGGACCCTGACGGGTTATTCTTAGGAAGGTATCTTTTCAGGGATCCTAGTTAAAGTGTGTTCTCATTCTTAACAGTGTCTCCTACTCTGAGAATGATGATAGAATGCGGACGGACTTTGGGCACATTAGGTACTGTGAGTAAAGTGCAGGCTATGGCGCTTAGGCATCCCAAACTCATATTGGATGCTCACGACCAGTGGTGATCCGCACTTTCTTTCAGTGTTAAAAACGCTTCCAACATTGTGAGGGAAGTGTGCTTTAGGAGGGATTCGTTGCAGTGTTGCGTCTGTTAAAGAAGGAAGCTCTTGGGACTGACTCTGCTGTAACTGCAATAGGCGCACATAGGGCTCTAGTATCAGACGTCTATCCGTTGGACTATAGCAAGCTCTGTTTAAGGGAAACTCTTTCAGGCTGAATCGCACTTCTCACAGTGTCTTATCAGCGGAGGAATAGAGAAAGAACAACTATGGACAGAGGGAACGTTGTGCCCTGAGAGTGAAGGTCCGGGTATGGAACATAGGCTTCTATGACACATACTGGAAGGTCAACACCTGTGATGTTCCATTGTGTCTAACTCGTGTCAAAACCCTTCAAATGTACGAGGGAACTGTGCTACAGTACTTTCCCACGACAATAATGAGTCTGTGCTAAGTTTGAAACTGTAGGACCTGTCTGTGCAGCAATCAGAGAGAGTATCGTACAGGACCCTGACGGGTTATTCTTAGGAAGGTATCTTTTCAGGGATCCTAGTTAAAGTGTGTTCTCATTCTTAACAGTGTCTCCTACTCTGAGGAATGATGATAGAATGCGGACGGACTTTGGGCACATTAGGTACTGTGAGTAAAGTGCAGGCTATGGCGCTTAGGCATCCCAAACTCATATTGGATGCTCACGACCAGTGGTGATCCGCACTTTATTTCAGTGTTAAAAACTCTTCCAACATTGTGAGGGAAGTGTGCTTTAGGAGGGATTAGTTGCAGTGTTGCGTCTGTTAAAGAAGGAAGCTCTTGGGACTGACTCTGCTGTAACTGCAATAGGCGCACATAGGGCTCTAGTATCAGACGTCTATCCGTTGGACTATAGCAAGCTCTGTTTAAGGGAAACTCTTTCAGGCTGAATCGCACTTCTCACAGTGTCTTATCAGCGGAGGAATAGAGAAAGAACAACTATGGACAGAGGGAACGTTGTGCCCTGAGAGTGAAGGACCGGGTATGGAACATAGGCTTCTATGACACATACTGGAAGGTCAACACCTGTGATGTTCCATTGTGTCTAACTCGTGTCAAAACCCTTCAAATGTACGAGGGAACTGTGCTACAGTACTTTCCCACGACAATAATGAGTCTGTGCTAAGTTTGAAACTGTAGGACCTGTCTGTGCAGCAATCAGAGAGAGTATCGTACAGGACACTGACGGGTTATTCTTAGGAAGGTATCTTTTCAGGGATCCTAGTTAAAGTGTGTTCTCATTCTTAACAGTGTCTCCTACTCTGAGGAATGATGATAGAATGCGGACGGACTTTGGGCACATTAGGTACTGTGAGTAAAGTGCAGGCTATGGCGCTTAGGCATCCCAAACTCATATTGGATGCTCACGACCAGTGGTGATCCGCACTTTCTTTCAGTGTTAAAAACGCTTCCAACATTGTGAGGGAAGTGTGCTTTAGGAGGGATTCGTTGCAGTGTTGCATCTGTTAAAGAAGGAAGCTCTTGGGACTGACTCTGCGGTAACTGCAATAGGCGCACCTAGGGCTCTAGTATCAGACGTCTATCCGTTGGACTATAGCAAGCTCTGTTTAAGGGAAACTCTTTCAGGCTGAATCGCACTTCTCACAGTGTCTTATCAGCGGAGGAATAGAGAAAGAACAACTATGGACAGAGGGAACGTTGTGCCCTGAGAGTGAAGGACCGGGTATGGAACATAGGCTTCTATGACACATACTGGAAGGTCAACACCTGTGATGTTCCATTGTGTCTAACTCGTGTCAAAACCCTTCAAATGTACGAGGGAACTGTGCTACAGTACTTTCCCACGACAATAATGAGTCTGTGCTAAGTTGGAAAATGTAGGACCTGTCTGTGCAGCAATCAGAGAGAGTATCGTACAGGACCCTGACGGGTTATTCTTTGGAAGGTATCTTTTCAGGGATCCTAGTTAAAGTGTGTTCTCATTCTTAACAGTGTCTCCTACTCTGAGGAATGATGATAGAATGCGGACGGACTTTGGGCACATTAGGTACTGTGAGTAAAGTGCAGGCTATGGCGCTTAGGCATCCCAAACTCATATTGGATGCTCACGACCAGTGGTGATCCGCACTTTCTTTCAGTGTTAAACACGCTTCCAACATTGTGAGGGAAGTGTGCTTTAGGAGGGATTCGTTGCAGTGTTGCGTCTGTTAAAGAAGGAAGCTCTTGGGACTGACTCTGCTGTAACTGCAATAGGCGCACATAGGGCTCTAGTATCAGACGTCTATCCGTTGGACTATAGCAAGCTCTGTTTAAGGGAAACTCTTTCAGGCTGAATCGCACTTCTCACAGTGTCTTATCAGCGGAGGAATAGAGAAAGAACAACTATGGACAGAGGGAACGTTGTGCCCTGAGAGTGAAGGACCGGGTATGGAACATAGGCTTCTATGACACATACTGGAAGGTCAACACCTGTGATGTTCCATTGTGTCTAACTCGTGTCAAAACCCTTCAAATGTACGAGGGAACTGTGCTACAGTACTTTCCCACGACAATAATGAGTCTGTGCTAAGTTGGAAACTGTAGGACCTGTCTGTGCAGCAATCAGAGAGAGTATCGTACAGGACCCTGACGGTTTATTCTTAGGAAGGTATCTTTTCAGGGATCCTAGTTAAAGTGTGTTCTCATTCATAACAGTGTCTCCTCCTTTGAGGAATGATGATAGAACACGGACGGGCTATGGGCATCTTAGGTACTCTGAGTAAAGTGCAGGCTATGGCGCTTAGGCATCCCAAACTCATATTGCATGCTCACGACCAGTGGTGATCCGCACTTTCTTTCAGTGTTAAAAACGCCTCCAACATTGTGAGGGAAGTGTGCTTTAGGAGGGATTCGTTGCAGTGTTGCGTCTGATAAAGAAGGAAGCCCTTGGGACTGACTATGCGATAACTGCAATAGGCGCACATAGGGCTCTAGTATCAGACGTCTATCCGTTGGACTATAGCAAGTTCTGTTTAAGGGAAACTCCATCAAACGGAATCCCACTTCTCACAGTGTCTTTTCAGAGGGGGAAAGGATATAGAACAACTAAGGGGAGGGAACGTTGTGCCCTGAGAGTGAATGAGAGCTTATGGCACAGAGGCCTCTATGACACATACTGGAAGGTCAACACCTGTGATGTTCCACTGTGTCTAGCTCGTCTCAAACACTTCAAATGTACGAGGGAACTTTGCTACTGTACATTCTCACGACAGGTTGGAGTCTGTGCTCTGTAGGAAACATTAGGACCTGTCTGTGTAGCAATCATAAACTATCACATACAGACCATGACAAGTGATTCTTAGGAAGGTATTTTTTCAGGGATCCTACTTAAAGCGCGTTCTCATTATCACAGAGTCTCCTCCTTTCAGGAATGATGACAGAACACGGACGGACTATGGGCACCTTAGGTACTGTGAGTAAAGTGCAGGCTATGGCGCTTAGGCATCCCAAACTCATATTGGATGCTCACGACCAGTGGTGATCCGCACTTTCTTTCAGTGTTAAAAACGCTTCCAACATTGTGAGGGAAGTGTGCTTTAGGAGGGATTCGTTGCAGTGTTGCGTCTGTTAAAGAAGGAAGCGCTTGGGACTGACTCAGCGGTAACTGCAATAGGCGCACATAGGGCTCTAGTAACAGACGTCTATCCCTTGGACTATAGCAAGTTCTGTTTAAGGGAAACTCCTTCAGGCGGAATCGCACTTCTCCCAGTGTCTTTTTAATGGTAGAATGGAGAAAGAACAACTACGGAGAGAGGGAACGTTGTGCCCTTAGAGTGAAGGAAAGGGTATGGAACATAGGCCTCTAAGACACATACTGGAAAGTCAACAGCTGTGATGTTCCACTGTGTCTAACTCGTCTCAAAACACTTAAAATGCAGGAGGGAACTGTGCTACTGTACGTTCTCACTTCAGGAATGAGTCTGTGCTAAGTTGGAAACTGGAGGGCCTGTCTGAGTTGCAATCATAGAGAGATTCTTACAGGACCCTTTCAGGTTATTCTTAGGAAGGTATCTTTTCAGGGATCCACTTAAAATGTGTTCTCATTGATAATAGTATCTCCTTCTTTGAGGAATGATGATAGAATGTGAACGGACCATGGGCACATTATATACTGTGAGTAAAGTGAAGGCTATGGCGCTTAGGCATCCCAAACACATATTCGATGATCAAGTCCAGTGGTGATCTCACGATCTTTCTCTATAAAAAACGCTTTCAAAATTGTGAGGGAAGTGTGCTTTAGGAGGGATTCGTTGCAGTGTTGCGTCTGTTAAAGAAGGAAGCTCTTGGGACTGACTCTGCAGTAACTGCAATAGGCGCACATAGGGCTCTAGTATCAGACGTCTATCCGTTGGACTATAGCAAGCTCTGTTTAAGGGAAACTCTTTCAGGCTGAATCGCACTTCTCACAGTGTCTTATCAGCGGAGGAATAGAGAAAGAACAACTATGGACAGAGGGAATTTGTGCACTGAGAGTGAAGGACCGGGTATGGAACATAGGCTTCTATGACACATACTGGAAGGTTAACACCTGTGTTGTTCCATTGTGTCTAACTCGTGTCAAAACCCTTCAGATGTACGAGGGAACTGTGCTAGAGTACTTTCCCACGACAATAATGAGTCTGTGCTAAGTTTGAAACTGTAGGACCTGTCTGTGCAGCAATCAGAGAGAGTATCGTACAGGACCCTGACGGGTTATTCTTAGGAAGGTATCTTTTCAGGGATCCTACTTAAAGTGCGTTCTCATTCTTAACAGTGTCTCCTACTCTGAGGAATGATGATAGAATGCCTACGGACTTTGGCACATTAGGTACTGTGAGTAAAGTGCAGGCTATGGCGCTTAGGCATCCCAACTCATATTGGATGCTCACGACCAGTGGTGATCTGCACTTTCTTTCAGTGTTAAAACCTCTTCCAACATTGTGAGGGAAGTGTGCTTTAGGAGGGATTCGTTGCACTGTTGCGTCTGTTAAAGAAGGAAGCGCTTGGGACTGACTCTGCGGTAACTGCAATAGGCGCACATAGGGCTCTAGTAACAGACGTCTATCCCTTGGACTATAGCAAGTTCTGTTTAAGGGAAACTCCTTCAGGCGGAATCGCACTTCTCCCAGTGTCTTTTTAATGGAGGAATGGAGAAAGAACAACTACGGAGAGAGGGAACGTTGTGCCCTTAGAGTGAAGGAAAGGGTATGGAACATAGGCCTCTAAGACACATACTGGAAAGTCAACAGCTGTGATGTTCCACTGTGTCTAACTCGTCTCAAAACACTTAAAATGCAGGAGGGAACTGTGCTACTGTACGTTCTCACTTCAGGAATGAGTCTGTGCTAAGTTGGAAAGTGGAGGGCCTGTCTGAGTAGCACTCATAGAGAGATTCGTACAGGACCCTTTCAGGTTATTCTTAGGAAGGTATCTTTTCAGGGATCCACTTAAAATGTGTTCTCATTGATAATAGTATCTCCTTCTTTGAGGAATGATGATAGAATGTGGACGGACCATGGGCACATTATATACTGTGAGTAAAGTGCAGGCTATGGCGCTTAGGCATCCCAAACACATATTCGATGCTCACGACCAGTGGTGATCCGCACTTTCTTTCAGTGTTAAAAACGCTTCCAACATTGTGAGGGAAGTGTGCTTTAGGAGGGATTCGTTGCACTGTTGCGTCTGTTAAAGAAGGAAGCGCTTGGGACTGACTCTGCGGTAACTGCAATAGGCGCACATAGGGCTCTAGTATCAGACGTCTATCCGTTGGACTATAGCAAGCTCTGTTTAAGGGAAACTCTTTCAGGCTGAATCGCACTTCTCACAGTGTCTTATCAGCGGAGGAATAGAGAAAGAACAACTATGGACAGAGGGAACGTTGTGCCCGGAGAGTGAAGGACCGGGTATGGAACATAGGCTTCTATGACACATACTGGAAGGTCAACACCTGTGATGTTCCATTGTGTCTAACTCGTGTCAAAACCCTTCAGATGTACGAGCGAACTGTGCTACAGTACTTTCCCACGACAATAATGAGTCTGTGCTAAGTTGGAAACTGTAGGACCTGTGTGTGCAGCAATCAGAGAGAGTATCGTACAGGACCCTGACGGGTTATTCTTAGGAAGGTATCTTTTCAGGGATCCTAGTTAAAGTGTGTTCTCATTCTTAACAGTGTCTCCTACGCTGAGGAATGATGATAGAATTCGGACGGACTTTGGCCACATTAGGTACTGTGAGTAAAGTGCAGGCTATGGCGCTTAGGCATCCCAAACTCATATTGGATGCTCACGACCAGTGGTGATCCGCACTTTCTTTCAGTGTTAAAAACGCTTCCAACATTCTGAGGGAAAAGTGCTTTAGGAGGGATTCGTTGCACTGTTGCGTCTGTTAAAGAAGGAAGCGCTTGGGACTGACTCTGCGATAACTGCAATAGGCGCACATAGGGCTCTAGTAACAGACGTCTATCCCTTGGACTATAGCAAGTTCTGTTTAAGGGAAACTCCTTCAGGCGGAATCGCACTTCTCCCAGTGTCTTTTTAATGGAGGAATGGAGAAAGAACAACTATGGAGAGAGGGAACGTTGTGCCCTTAGAGTGAAGGAAAGGGTATGGAACATAGGCCTCTAAGACACATACTGGAAAGTCAACAGCTGTGATGTTCCACTGTGTCTAACTCGTTTCAAAACACTTAAAATGCAGGAGGGAACTGTGCTACTGTACGTTCTCACTTCAGGAATGAGTCTGTGCTAAGTTGGAAACTGGAGGGCCTGTCTGAGTAGCAATCATAGAGAGATTCGTACAGGACCCTTTCAGGTTATTCTTAGGAAGGTATCTTTTCAGGGATCCACTTAAAATGTGTTCTCATTGATAATAGTATCTCCTTCTTTGAGGAATGATGATAGAATGTGGACGGACCATGGGCACATTATATACTGTGAGTAAAGTGCAGGCTATGGCGCTTAGGCATCCCAAACACATATTCGATGCTCACGACCAGTGGTGATCCGCACTTACTTTCAGTGTTAAAAACGCTTCCAACATTGTGAGGGAAGTGTGCTTTAGGAGGGATTCGTTGCAGTGTTGCGTCTGATAAAGAAGGAATCTCTTGGGACTGACTATGCGATAACTGCAATAGGCGCACATAGGGCTCTAGTATCAGACGTCTATCCGTTGGACTATAGCAAGTTCTGTTTAAGGGAAACTCCATCAAACGGAATCGCACTTCTCACAGTGTCTTTTCAGAGGGGGAAAGGATATAGAACAACTAAGGGGAGGGAACGTTGTGCCCTGAGAGTGAATGACAGCTTAGGGCACATAGGCCTCTATGACACATACTGGAAGGTCAACACCTGTGATGTTCCACTGTGTCTAGCTCGTCTCAAACACTTCAAATGTACGAGGGAACTTTGCTACTGTACGTTCTCACGACAGGTTTGAGTCTGTGCTCTGTAGGAAACATTAGTACCTGTCTGTGTAGCAATCATAAACTATCACATACAGGACCATGACAAGTGATTCTTAGGAAGGTATCTTTTCAGGGATCCTACTTAAAGTGCGTTCTCATTCATCACAGAGTATCCTCCTTTCAGGAATGATGACAGAACACGGACGGACTATGGGCACCTTAGGTACTGTGAGTAAAGTGCAGGCTATGGCGCTTAGGCATCCCAAACTCATATTGGATGCTCACGACCAGTGGTGATCCGCACTTTCTTTCAGTGTTAAAAACGCTTCCAACATTGTGAGGGAAGTGTGCTTTAGGAGGGATTCGTTGCAGTGTTGCGTCTGTTAAAGAAGGAAGCGCTTGGGACTGACTCTGCGGTAACTGCAATAGGCGCACATAGGGCTCTAGTAACAGACGTCTATCCCTTGGACTATAGCAAGTTCTGTTTAAGGGAAACTCCTTCAGGCGGAATCGCACTTCTCCCAGTGTCTTTTTAATGGAGGAATGGAGAAAGAACAACTACGGAGAGAGGGAACGTTGTGCCCTTAGAGTGAAGGAAAGGGTATGGAACATAGGCCTCTAAGACACATACTGGAAAGTCAACAGCTGTGATGTTCCACTGTGTCTAACTCGTCTCAAAACACTTAAAATGCAGGAGGGAACTGTGCTACTGTACGTTCTCACTTCAGGAATGAGTCTGTGCTAAGTTGGAAACTGGAGGGCCTGTCTGAGTAGCAATCATAGAGAGATTCGTACAGGACACTTTCAGGTTAATCTTAGGAAGGTATCTTTTCAGGGATCCACTTAAAATGTGTTCTCATTGATAATAGTATCTCCTTCTTTGAGGAATGATGATAGAATGTGGACGGACCATGGGCACATTATATACTGTGAGTAAAGTGCAGGCTATGGCGCTTAGGCATCCCAAACACATATTCGATGATCAAGACCAGTGGTGATCCCCACGTTCTTTCTCTGTAAAAAACGCTTTCAACATTGTGAGGAAAGTGTGCTTTAGGAGGGATTCGTTGCAGTCTTGCGTCTGTTAAAGAAGGAATCTCTTGGGACTGACTCTGCGGTAACTGCAATAGGCGCACATAGGGCTCTAGTATCAGACGTCTATCCCTTGGACTATAGCAAGTTCTGTTTAAGGGAAACTCCTTCAGGCGGAATCGCACTTCTCCCAGTGTCTTTTTAATGGAGGAATGGAGAAAGAACAACTACGGAGAGAGGGAACGTTGTGCCCTTAGAGTGAAGGAAAGGGTATGGAACATAGGCCTCTAAGACACATACTGGAAAGTCAACAGCTGTGATGTTCCACTGTGTCTAACTCGTTTCAAAACACTTAAAATGCAGGAGGGAACTGTGCTACTGTACGTTCTCACTTCAGGAATGAGTCTGTGCTAAGTTGGAAACTGGAGGGCCTGTCTGAGTAGCAATCATAGAGAGATTCGTACAGGACCCTTTCAGGTTATTCTTAGGAAGGTATCTTTTCAGGGATCCACTTAAAATGTGTTCTCATTGATAATAGTATCTCCTTCTTTGAGGAATGATGATAGAATGTGGACGGACCATGGGCACATTATATACTGTGAGTAAAGTGCAGGCTATGGCGCTTAGGCATCCCAAACACATATTCGATGCTCACGACCAGTGGTGATCCGCACTTACTTTCAGTGTTAAAAACGCTTCCAACATTGTGAGGGAAGTGTGCTTTAGGAGGGATTCGTTGCAGTGTTGCGTCTGTTAAAGAAGGAAGCGCTTGGGACTGACTCTGCGGTAACTGCAATAGGCGCACATAGGGCTCTAGTAACAGACGTCTATCCCTTGGACTATAGCAAGTTCTGTTTAAGGGAAACTCCTTCAGGCGGAATCGCACTTCTCCCAGTGTCTTTTTAATGGAGGAATGTTGAAAGAACAACTACGGAGAGAGGGAACGTTGTGCCCTTAGAGTGAAGGAAAGGGTATGGAACATAGGCCTCTAAGACACATACTGGAAAGTCAACAGCTGTGATGTTCCACTGTGTCTAACTCGTCTCAAAACACTTAAAATGCAGGAGGGAACTGTGCTACTGTACGTTCTCACTTCAGGAATGAGTCTGTGCTAAGTTGGAAACTGGAGGGCCTGTCTGAGTAGCAATCATAGAGAGATTCGTACAGGACACTTTCAGGTTAATCTTAGGAAGGTATCTTTTCAGGGATCCACTTAAAATGTGTTCTCATCGATAATAGTATCTCCTTGTTTGAGGAATGATGATAGAATGTGGACGGACCATGGGCACATTATATACTGTGAGTAAAGTGCAGGCTATGGCGCTTAGGCATCCCAAACACATATTCGATGATCAAGACCAGTGGTGATCCCCACGTTTTTTCTCTGTAAAAAACGCTTTCAACATTGTGAGGAAAGTGTGCTTTAGGAGGGATTCGTTGCAGTCTTGCGTCTGTTAAAGAAGGAAGCTCTTGGGACTGACTCTGCGGTAACTGCAATAGGCGCACATAGGGCTCTAGTATCAGACGTCTATCCGTTGGACTATAGCAAGCTCTGTTTAAGGGAAACTCTTTCAGGCTGAATCGCACTTCTCACAGTGTCTTATCAGCGGAGGAATAGAGAAAGAACAACTATGGACAGAGGGAACGTTGTGCCCTGAGAGTGAAGGACCGGGTATGGAACATAGGCTTCTATGACACATACTGGAAGGTCAACACCTGTGATGTTCCATTGTGTCTAACTCGTGTCAAAACCCTTCAAATGTACGAGGGAACTGTGCTACAGTACCTTCCCACGACAATAATGAGTCTGTGCTAAGTTTGAAACTGTAGGACCTGTCTGTGCAGCAATCAGAGAGAGTATCGTACAGGACCCTGACGGGTTATTCTTAGGAAGGTATCTTTTCAGGGATCCTAGTTAAAGTGTGTTCTCATTCTTAACAGTGTCTCCTACTCTGAGAATGATGATAGAATGCGGACGGACTTTGGGCACATTAGGTACTGTGAGTAAAGTGCAGGCTATGGCGCTTAGGCATCCCAAACTCATATTGGATGCTCACGACCAGTGGTGATCCGCACTTTCTTTCAGTGTTAAAAACGCTTCCAACATTGTGAGGGAAGTGTGCTTTAGGAGGGATTCGTTGCAGTGTTGCGTCTGTTAAAGAAGGAAGCTCTTGGGACTGACTCTGCTGTAACTGCAATAGGCGCACATAGGGCTCTAGTATCAGACGTCTATCCGTTGGACTATAGCAAGCTCTGTTTAAGGGAAACTCTTTCAGGCTGAATCGCACTTCTCACAGTGTCTTATCAGCGGAGGAATAGAGAAAGAACAACTATGGACAGAGGGAACGTTGTGCCCTGAGAGTGAAGGTCCGGGTATGGAACATAGGCTTCTATGACACATACTGGAAGGTCAACACCTGTGATGTTCCATTGTGTCTAACTCGTGTCAAAACCCTTCAAATGTACGAGGGAACTGTGCTACAGTACTTTCCCACGACAATAATGAGTCTGTGCTAAGTTTGAAACTGTAGGACCTGTCTGTGCAGCAATCAGAGAGAGTATCGTACAGGACCCTGACGGGTTATTCTTAGGAAGGTATCTTTTCAGGGATCCTAGTTAAAGTGTGTTCTCATTCTTAACAGTGTCTCCTACTCTGAGGAATGA
This sequence comes from Neogale vison, assembly GCF_020171115.1. Classification (NCBI taxonomy): domain Eukaryota; kingdom Metazoa; phylum Chordata; class Mammalia; order Carnivora; family Mustelidae; genus Neogale; species Neogale vison. The sequence goes on along the minus strand of NC_058100.1, from coordinate 28,010,353 downwards.
TGATAGAATGCGGACGGACTTTGGGCACATTAGGTACTGTGAGTAAAGTGCAGGCTATGGCGCTTAGGCATCCCAAACTCATATTGGATGCTCACGACCAGTGGTGATCCGCACTTTATTTCAGTGTTAAAAACTCTTCCAACATTGTGAGGGAAGTGTGCTTTAGGAGGGATTAGTTGCAGTGTTGCGTCTGTTAAAGAAGGAAGCTCTTGGGACTGACTCTGCTGTAACTGCAATAGGCGCACATAGGGCTCTAGTATCAGACGTCTATCCGTTGGACTATAGCAAGCTCTGTTTAAGGGAAACTCTTTCAGGCTGAATCGCACTTCTCACAGTGTCTTATCAGCGGAGGAATAGAGAAAGAACAACTATGGACAGAGGGAACGTTGTGCCCTGAGAGTGAAGGACCGGGTATGGAACATAGGCTTCTATGACACATACTGGAAGGTCAACACCTGTGATGTTCCATTGTGTCTAACTCGTGTCAAAACCCTTCAAATGTACGAGGGAACTGTGCTACAGTACCTTCCCACGACAATAATGAGTCTGTGCTAAGTTTGAAACTGTAGGACCTGTCTGTGCAGCAATCAGAGAGAGTATCGTACAGGACACTGACGGGTTATTCTTAGGAAGGTATCTTTTCAGGGATCCTAGTTAAAGTGTGTTCTCATTCTTAACAGTGTCTCCTACTCTGAGGAATGATGATAGAATGCGGACGGACTTTGGGCACATTAGGTACTGTGAGTAAAGTGCAGGCTATGGCGCTTAGGCATCCCAAACTCATATTGGATGCTCACGACCAGTGGTGATCCGCACTTTCTTTCAGTGTTAAAAACGCTTCCAACATTGTGAGGGAAGTGTGCTTTAGGAGGGATTCGTTGCAGTGTTGCATCTGTTAAAGAAGGAAGCTCTTGGGACTGACTCTGCGGTAACTGCAATAGGCGCACCTAGGGCTCTAGTATCAGACGTCTATCCGTTGGACTATAGCAAGCTCTGTTTAAGGGAAACTCTTTCAGGCTGAATCGCACTTCTCACAGTGTCTTATCAGCGGAGGAATAGAGAAAGAACAACTATGGACAGAGGGAACGTTGTGCCCTGAGAGTGAAGGACCGGGTATGGAACATAGGCTTCTATGACACATACTGGAAGGTCAACACCTGTGATGTTCCATTGTGTCTAACTCGTGTCAAAACCCTTCAAATGTACGAGGGAACTGTGCTACAGTACTTTCCCACGACAATAATGAGTCTGTGCTAAGTTGGAAACTGTAGGACCTGTCTCTGCAGCAATCAGAGAGAGTATTGTACAGGACCCTGACGGGTTATTCTTAGGAAGGTATCTTTTCAGGGATCCTAGTTAAAGTGTGTTCTCATTCTTAACAGTGTCTCCTACTCTGAGGAATGATGATAGAATGCGGACGGACTTTGGGCACATTAGGTACTGTGAGTAAAGTGCAGGCTATGGCGCTTAGGCATCCCAAACTCATATTGGATGCTCACGACCAGTGGTGATCCGCACTTTCTTTCAGTGTTAAAAACGCTTCCAACATTGTGAGGGAAGTGTGCTTTAGGAGGGATTCGTTGCAGTGTTGCGTCTGTTAAAGAAGGAAGCTCTTGGGACTGACTCTGCTGTAACTGCAATAGGCGCACATAGGGCTCTAGTATCAGACGTCTATCCGTTGGACTATAGCAAGCTCTGTTTTTTTTTTTTTTTTTTTTTTTTCATCTTCTTTACAATTTATTTCAATCTATAAACCCATGTAGGCCTTCTCAAATTAATCCCATCCTTTTAAATGACCAATTAAACTCATGTCCAAAAAATCGATTCAGGCCCATGGTTGATCGTAAAGTAAGTAGACATTGATTTTCTAAAAATCTCGCTTTGTCCATCTTGTACAAGTTTGTTTTTTTTTTTTTTTTTCTTCCCAATTTATTTATTTTCAGAAAAACAGTATTCATTATTTTTTCACCACACCCAGTGCTCCATGCAAGCTGTGCCCTCTATAATACCCACCACCTGGTACCCCAACCTCCCACCCCCCCGCCACTTCAAACCCCTCAGACTGTTTTTCAGAGTCCATAGTCTCTCATGGTTCACCTAACCTTCCAATTTACCCAAATTCCCTACTACTCTCTAACGCCCCTTGTCCTCCATGCTATTGGTTATGCTCCACAAATGAGTGAAACCATATGATAATTGACTCTCTCTGCTTGACTGATTTCACTCAGCATAATCTCTTCCAGTCCCATCCATGTTGCTACAAAAGTTGGATATTCGTCCTTTCTGATGGAGGCATAATACTCCATAGTGTATATGGACCACATCTTCCTTATCCATTCATCCGTTGAAGGGCATCTTGGTTCTTTCCATAGTTTGGCGACTGTGGCCATTGCTGCTATAAACATTGGGGTACAGATGGCCCTTCTTTTCACGACATCTGTATCTTTGGGGTAAATACCCAGGAGTGCAATTGCAGGGTCGTAGGGAAGCTCTATTTTTAATTTCTTGAGGAATCTCCACACTGTTCTCCAAAGAGGCTGCACCAACTTGCATTCCCACCAACAGTGTAAGAGGGTTCCCCTTTCTCCACATCCTCTCCAACACATGTTGTTTCCTGTTTTGTTAATTTTGGCCATTCTAACTGGTGTAAGGTGATATCTCAATGTGGTTTTAATTTGAATCTCCCTGAGGGCTAATGATGATGAGCATTTTTTCATGTGTCTGATAGCCATTTGTATGTCTTGATTGGAGAAGTGTCTGTTCATATCTTCTGCCCATTTTTTGATGTGTTTGTCTGTTTCGTGTGGGTTGAGTTTGAGGAGTTCATTATAGATCCTGGATATCAACCTTTTGTCTGTACTGTCATTTGCAAATATCTTCTCCCATTCCGTGGGTTGCCTCTTTGTTTTTTTGACTGTTTCCTTTGCTGTGCAGAAGCTTTTGATTTTGATGAAGTCCCAGAAGTCTATTTTCGCTTTTGTTTCCTTTGCCTTTGGAGACGTATCTTGAAAGAAGTTGCTGTGGCTGATATCGAAGAGATTACTGCCTATGTTCTCCTCTAAGATTCTGATAGATTCCTGTCTCACGTTGAGGTCTTTTATCCATTTTGAGTTGATCTTTGTGTACGGTGTAAGAGAATGGTCGAGTTTCATTCTTCTACATATAGCTGTCCAGTTTTCCCAGCACCATTTATTGAAGAGACTGTCTTTTTTCCACTGTATATTTTTTCCTGTTTTGTCGAAGATTAATTGACCATAGAGTTGAGGGTCCATATCAGGGCTCTCTACTCTGTTCCACTGGTCTATGTGTCTGTTTTTATGCCAGTACCATGCTGTCTTGGTGATCACAGCTTTGTAATAAAGCTTGAAATCAGGTAAGGTGATGCCGCCAGCTTTATTTTTGTTTTTCAACGTTTCCTTAGCGATTCGGGGTCTCTTCTGATTCCATACAAATTTTTGGATTATTTGCTCCAGCTCTTTGAAGAATGCCGGTGGAATTTTGATCGGAATGGCATTAAAAGTATAGATTGCTCTAGGCAGTATAGACATTTTAATGATGTTTATTCTTCCGATCCAAGAGCATGGAATGGTCTTCCATCTTTTTGTGTCTTCTTCAATTTCTTTCATGAGTGTTCTATAGTTCCTCAAGTATAGATCCTTTACCTCTTTAGTTAGGTTTATTCCCAGGTATCTCATGGTTCTTGGTGCTATAGTAAATGGAATCGATTCTCTTATTTCCATTTCTGTATTTTCCTTGTTAGTGTATAAGAAAGCCACTGATTTCTGCACATTGACTTTGTATCCTGCCACACTGCTGAATTGCTGTATGAGTTCTAGTAGTTTGGGGGTGGAGTCTTTTGGGTTTTCCATATAAAGAATCATGTCATCTGCGAAGAGAGAGAGTTTGACTTCTTCATTACCAATTTGGATACCTTTTATTTCTCTCTGTTGTCTGATTGCTGTTGCTAGGACTTCTAATACTATGTTGAACAAGAGTGGTGAAAGTGGGCATCCTTGTCTTGTTCCTGATCTCAACGGGAAGGCTGCAAGCTTTTTCCCATTGAGGATGATATTTGCTGTGGGTCTTTCATAGATAGATTTGATGAGGTTCAGGAATGTTCCCTCTATCCCTATACTTTGAAGCGTTTTAATCAGGAACGGATGTTGGATTTTGTCAAATGCTTTTTCTGCATCAATTGAGAGGACCATGTGGTTCTTCTCTCTTCTCCTATTAATTTGTTGTATCACATTGATTGATTTACGAATGTTGAACCATCCTTGTAGCCCAGGGATGAATCCCACCTGATCATGGTGGATAATCTTTTTAATGTGTTGTTGGATCCTGTTGGCTAGGATCTTGTTGAGAATCTTAGCATCCATATTCATCAGTGATATTGGTCTGAAATTCTCCTTTTTGGTATGGTCCTTGCCTGGTTTGGGGATCAGGGTAATGCTGGCTTCATAGAAAGAGTCTGGAAGTTTTCCTTCTGCTTCAATTTTTTGAAACAGCTTCAGGAGAATAGGTGTTATTTCTTCTTGGAAGGTTTGGTAGAATTCCCCAGGGAATCCGTCAGGTCCTGGGCTCTTGTTTTTTGGGAGATTTTTGATCACTGCTTCAATCTCGTTATTAGATATCGATCTATTCAGGTTGTTGATTTCTTCCTGGTTCAATTTTGGTAGTTTATATTTTTCCAGGAATGCATCCATTTCATCAAGGTTGCTAAGCTTATTGGCATATAACTGTTCGTAGTAACTTCTGATGATTGTTTCTACTTCCTTGGTGTTAGTTGTGATTTCTCCCCTTTCATTCATAATTTTATGAATTTGGGATTTCTCTCTTTTCTTTTGGATTAGTGTAGCCAGTGGCTTATCGATCTTATTGATTCTTTCAAAAAACCAGCTTCTAGTTTCATTGATACGTTCTACTGTATCTCTGGTTTCTCCCTCATTGATCTCAGCTCTAATCTTGATGATTTCCCTTCTTATGTGTGGAGTTGGTTTGATTTGTTGTTGATCCTCCGGTTCTTTAAGGTGTAGAGACAGCTGGTGTGTTCTGGATTTTTCAATTTTTTTGAGCAAGGCTTGGATGGCTATATATTTTCCCCTTAGGACCGCCTTTGCTGTATCCCATAGGTTTTGGACCGAAGTGTCTTCATTCTCATTGGTTTCCATGAATTGTTTCAGTTCTTCTTTGATCTCCTGGTTGATCCAAGCATTCTTAAGCAAGGTGGTCTTTAGCTTCCAGGTGTTTGAGTTCCTTCGGAACTTTTCCTTGTGATTGAGCTCCAGTTTCAAAGCATTGTGATCTGAGAATATGCAGGGAATAATCTCAGTCTTTTGGTATCGGCTGAGTCCTGATTTGTGACCCAGTATGTGGTCTATTCTGGAGAAGGTTCCGTGTGCACTTGAGAAGAATGAGTATTCTGCTGTTTTAGGGTGGAATGTTCTGTATATATCTATGAGGTCCATCTGGTCCAATGTGTCGTTCAATGCTCTTGTTTCTTTATTGATTTTCTGCTTCGATGATCTGTCTAATTCTGAAAGAGGCGTGTTAAGATCACCTACGATTAGTGTATTCATATCAATATGACTCTTTATCTTGATTAACAGTTTTCTTAAGTAATTGGCTGCTCCCATATTGGGAGCATAGATATTTACAATTGTTAGATCATCTTGGTGGATAGTCCCTTTAAGGATTATGTAGTGTCCTTCTGTATCTCTGACTACAGTCTTTAGTTTGAAGTCTAATTTATCTGATATGAGAATCGCTACCCCAGCCTTCTTTTGAGTCCCATTGGCATGAAAGATGCTTCTCCACCCCTTCACTTTCAGTCTGCGTGTATCTTTAGGTTCAAAATGGGTCTCTTGTAGACAGCATATGGATGGGTCCTGTCGTTTTATCCAATCTGCAACCCTGTGCCGTTTTATGGGTGCATTGAGGCCATTCACATTGAGAGTGATTATTGATAGATACGTTTTTATTGACATCGAGTTACCTTTGAAGTCTTTCTTTCTGTAGACTGTCTCTATATTTCTGTTCAATGCTATTCTTGGGATTTTTCCTCTTTTATAGAACCCCCCTTAATATTCCCTGCAGTATCGGCTTGGTGGTTGCATAGTCTTTTAAGTCTTGCCGGTCTTGGAAACTCTTTATCTCTCCATCCATTTTGAATGTCATTCTTGCTGGATAAAGTATTCTTGGCTGCATGTTCTTCTCATTTAGTGCCCTGAATATATCTTGCCAGCCTCTTCTGGCTTGCCAGGTCTCTGTGGACAGGTCTGACGTTATTCTGATGGGCTTCCCTCTGTAAGTAAGGAGCCTCTTTGCCCTGGCAGCTTTCAAGAGATTATACCTACAATTATAATTTCTCAATTTGACTATCAGGTGTCGTGATGTTTTTTTGGAGTGTATAATCTTGGGTGGAGACCGTTCAGCCTCTAGTACATGAACGCTGGTTTCATTCGCGAGATTCGGAAAGTTTTCATGAAGGACTTGTTCCACGACATCTTCTAGACTTCTTTCTTTCTCCTCCCCTTCAGGAATTCCAATAATTCTGACGTTGGAACGCTTCATGGCATCACTTATTTCCCTAATTCTGCTTTCGTGGGATCTAAGCTGTTTGTTCCAGGCTTCCTCCTGATCCTTTCTCTCTATCTGTTTGTCTTCCAGATCACTAATTCTATCCTCTGTCTCAGTTACCCTAGCTTTGAGAGAGTTTAGATTGGATTGGAACTCATTGAGAGCATTGTGGACCTCCTCCCTGGTAGCTTTAAGCTCCGCCCTAACATTGTGAACATCCTGTCTGGTCGCTTTCAGTTCGGCTCTAATCAATTCTGTTTGGTCATCCATGGCTTTCTCCAACCTAGCTATTGCCTGGATAATTGTTAGCCTGAATTCTCTTTCCGACATATTGTCTATGTTGATAGCCGTTAGCTCTGTTGCGGAAGGTCCATCCTCTGTATTTTTCTTCTGTTGGGCATTCCTCCTCCTAGTCATTTTGGTGGGAGAAGACTGAACAGATGTAGCTGGATGTATCAACTCTGGTGCAGTCAAGGTGCACCCTGGAACACTTCCTGATCTCCGTCTCAGAGAGAAGCCTCAGTCTGGGTGCAGAAGCTGAATAAATTCCCCCTTGGATGCTGGCAGTGCAGGTTCCAAGTTAAAGACCCTGGGGGCGCAGGATCTTTTGCTCGTCCCCAAAGCCAAGGCAGTGGCGGCTGTCTGGGAGCTCCTGACCGCCAGAGAGGTTCCAAGCAGCGATCGCACACTGAGATTTTGCCGCTGGACGGGGCTGGGAGTGCCCGGCTTGCGTGCACCTCTTTTCAGAGGCGGCTGTGGGTCGGGCGCGCGTCTGGGGCACTGAGAACGGGGCGCTGGTCCGTAAGCCGCAGGCTGGGCTTTTGCGCGCCTCTGTCTGGGGAAGAGTTTCATGGGCGCGGGGCTTAGACTTTGAAACAATGGCCTGGGTCTAGAAGCGCCCCAGGGCCTTAGAAACCCAGGAGAGCTGGAGCGACGTGCACGCGCATCTCAAGCTTTGTGGTAGGGCTAGCGCGCGTTCTGCAGACCGGCTCCCATCCCCTCACAGGAGCCAGAACCCCGCGCTCTGGGGCACGCTGGCGGCTTAGGGACCAGGAGCCGGTTTCTCCGCCGCACTCTCTCTGCTTCCGCGCCTGGGAGGCCGTCTGGGACCGGGGACTCAAGCCCCTGTCCCTAGCCGCCCCGATTCCCACAGTTTGCCCCCGCGATCCTTTGCTCTTTTGGAGTGCTTTCAACCAGTCTCCGAGTTAATGCTGGTCCCCAGACGCAGGGCACTCTCGCTCATATCAGGGTATTACTTTCCCACCGGTCGCCTCTGGTGGCTCCCTCCCCCTTTTGTTTATCTTCCGATCTCAGTCCGCTGTTCCCATTCCGCTTTACCTGCTCACTGGCGTCTTCTGCCCCTGTAGAGATCCAGACGTGTATAATTCTGATCTCAGGCTGATTTCATGGGTGATGAGAGTTCTTTGGTAGGTAATGAGCTCACTTTGGGGTACCAGCTGAAAAGACGCCTCTTCCTAGTACCCCGCAATCTTGTCCCCCCCTAGCAAGCTCTGTTTAAGGGAAACTCTTTCAGGCTGAATCGCACTTCTCACAGTGTCTTATCAGCGGAGGAATAGAGAAAGAACAACTATGGACAGAGGGAACGTTGTGCCCTGAGAGTGAAGGACCGGGTATGGAACATAGGCTTCTATGACACATACTGGAAGGTCAACACCTGTGATGTTCCATTGTGTCTAACTCGTGTCAAAACCCTTCAAATGTACGAGGGAACTGTGCTACAGTACTTTCCCACGACAATAATGAGTCTGTGCTAAGTTTGAAACTGTAGGACCTGTCTGTGCAGCAATCAGAGAGAGTATCGTACAGGACCCTGACGGGTTATTCTTAGGAAGGTATCTTTTCAGGGATCCTAGTTAAAGTGTGTTCTCATTCTTAACAGTGTCTCCTACTCTGAGGAATGATGATAGAATGCGGACGGACTTGGGCACATTAGGTACTGTGAGTAAAGTGCAGGCTATGGCGCTTAGGCATCCCAAACTCATATTGGATGCACACGACCAGTGGTGATCCGCACTTTCTTTCAGTGTTAAAAACGCTTCCAACATTGTGAGGGAAGTGTGCTTTAGGAGGGATTCGTTGCAGTGTTGCGTCTGTTAAAGAAGGAAGCTCTTGGGACTGACTCTGCGGTAACTGCAATAGGCGCACATAGGGCTCTAGTATCAGACGTCTATCCGTTGGACTATAGCAAGCTCTGTTTAAGGGAAACTCTTTCAGGCTGAATCGCACTTCTCACAGTGTCTTATCAGCGGAGGAATAGAGAAAGAACAACTATGGACAGAGGGAACGTTGTGCCCTGAGAGTGAAGGACCGGGTATGGAACATAGGATTCTATGACACATACTGTAAGGTCAACACCTGTGATGTTCCATTGTGTCTAACTCGTGTCAAAACCCTTCAAATGTACGAGGGAACTGTGCTACAGTACTTTCCCACGACAATAATGAGTCTGTGCTAAGTTTGAAACTGTAGGACCTGTCTGTGCAGCAATCAGAGAGAGTATCGTACAGGACCCTGACGGGTTATTCTTAGGAAGGTATCTTTTCAGGGATCCTAGTTAAAGTGTGTTCTCATTCTTAACAGTGTCTCCTACTCTGAGGAATGATGATAGAATGCGGACGGACTTTGGGCACATTAGGTACTGTGGTTAAAGTGCAGGCTGTGGCGCTTAGGCATCCCAAACTCATATTGGATGCTCACGACCAGTGGTGATCCGCACTTTCTTTCAGTGTTAAAAACGCTTCCAACATTGTGAGGGAAGTGTGCTTTAGGAGGGATTCGTTGCACTGTTGCGTCTGATAAAGAAGGAAGCTCTTGGGACTGACTATGCGATAACTGCAATAGGCGCACATAGGGCTCTAGTATCAGACGTCTATCCCTTGGACTATAGCAAGTTCTGTTTAAGGGAAACTCCTTCAGGCGGAATCGCACTTCTCCCAGTGTCTTTTTAATGGAGGAATGGAGAAAGAACAACTACGGAGAGAGGGAACGTTGTGCCCTTAGAGTGAAGGAAAGGGTATGGAATATAGGCCTCTAAGACACATACTGGAAAGTCAACAGCTGTGATGTTCCACTGTGTCTAACTCGTCTGAAAACACTTAAAATGCAGGAGGGAACTGTGCTACTGTACGTTCTCACTTCAGGAATGAGTCTGTGCTAAGTTGGAAACTGGAGGGCCTGTCTGAGTAGCAATCATAGAGAGATTCGTACAGGACCCTTTCAGGTTATTCTTAGGAAGGTATCTTTTCAGGGATCCACTTAAAATGTGTTCTCATTGATAATAGTATCTCCTTCTTTGAGGAATGATGATAGAATGTGGACGGACCATGGGCACATTATATACTGTGAGTAAAGTGCAGGCTATGGCGCTTAGGCATCCCAAACACATATTCGATGATCAAGACCAGTGGTGATCCCCACGTTCTTTCTCTGTAAAAAACGCTTTCAACATTGTGAAGGAAGTGTGCTTTAGGAGGGATTCGTTGCAGTGTTGCGTCTGTTAAAGAAGGAAGCTCTTGGGACTGACTCTGCGGTAACTGCAATAGGCGCACATAGGGCTCTAGTATCAGACGTCTATGCGTTGGACTATAGCAAGCTCTGTTTAAGGGAAACTCTTTCAGGCTGAATCGCACTTCTCACAGTGTCTTATCAGCGGAGGAATAGAGAAAGAACAACTATGGACAGAGGGAACGTGTGCCCTGAGAGTGAAGGACCGGGTATGGAACATAGGATTCTATGACACATACTGGAAGGTCAACACCTGTGATGTTCCATTGTGTCTAACTCGTGTCAAAACCCTTCAAATGTACGAGGGAACTGTGCTACAGTACTTTCCCACGACAATAATGAGTCTGTGCTAAGTTGGAAACTGTAGGACCTGTCTGTGCAGCAATCAGAGAGAGTATCGTACAGGACCCTGACGGGTTATTCTTAGGAAGGTATCTTTTCAGGGATCCTAGTTAAAGTGTGTTCTCATTCTTAACAGTGTCTCCTACTCTGAGGAATGATGATAGAATGCGGACGGACTTTGGGCACATTAGGTACTGTGAGTAAAGTGCAGGCTATGGCGCTTAGGCATCCCAAACACATATTAGATAATCAAGACCAGTGGTGATCCGCACTTTCTTTCTGAGTAAAAAACGCTTCCAGCATTGTGATGGAAGTGTGCTTTAGGAGGGATTCGTTGCTGTGTTGCGTCTGTTAGAAAAGGAAGCTCTTGGGACTGACTCTGCGGTAACTGCAATAGGCGCACATAGGGCTCTAGTATCATACGTCTATCCGTTGGACTATATCAAGTTCTGTTTAAGGGAAACACTTTCAGGCTGAATCGCACTTCTCACAGTGTCTTATCAGCGGAGGAATAGAGAAAGAACAACTATGGACAGAGGGAACGTTTTGCCCTGAGAGTGAAGGACCGGGTATGGAACATAGGCCTCTATGACACATACTGGAAGGTCAACACCTGTGATGTTCCATTGTGTATAACTCGTCTCAAAACCCTTCAGATGTACGAGGGAACTGTGCTACAGTATTTTCCCAGGACAGGAATGAGTCTGTGCTAAGTTGGAAACTGTAAGACCTGTCCGTGTAGCAATCATAGAGAGTATTGTACAGGACCCTGACGGGTTATTCTTAGGAAGGTATCTTTTCAGGGATCCTAGTTAAAGTGTGTTCTCATTCATAACAGTGTCTCCTCCTTTGAGGAATGTTGATAGAACACGTACGGTCTATGGGCATCTTAGGTACTCTGAGATAAGTGCAGGCTATGGCGCTTAGGCATCCCAAACTCATATTGCATGCTCACGACCAGTGGTGATCCGCACTTTCTTTCAGTGTTAAAAACGCTTCCAACATTGTGAGGGAAGTGTGCTTTAGGAGGGATTCGTTGCAGTGTTGCGTCTGATAAAGAAGGAAGCTCTTGGGACTGACTATGCGATAACTGCAATAGGCGCACATAGGGCTCTAGTATCATACGTCTATCCGTTGGACTATAGCAAGTTCTGTTTAAGGGAAACTCCATCAAACGGAATCGCACTTCTCACAGTGTCTTTTCAGAGGGGGAAAGGATATAGAACAACTAAGGGGAGGGAACGTTGTGCCCTGAGAGTGAATGACAGCTTATGGCACATAGGCCTCTATGACACATACTGGAAGGTCAACACCTGTGATGTTCCACTGTGTCTAGCTCGTCTCAAACACTTCAAATGTACGAGGGAACTTTGCTACTGTACATTCTCACGACAGGTTTGAGTCTGTGCTTTGTAGGAAACATTAGGACCTGTCTGTGTAGCAATCATAAACTATCACATACAGGACCATGACAAGTGATTCTTAGGAAGGTATCTTTTCAGGGATCCTACTTAAAGTGCGTTCTCATTCATCACAGAGTCTCCTCCTTTCAGGAATGATGATAGAACACGGACGGACTATGGGCACCTTAGGTACTGTGAGTAAAGTGCAGGCTATGGCGCTTAGGCATCCCAAACTCATATTGGATGCTCACGACCAGTGGTGATCCGCACTTTCTTTCAGTGTTAAAAACGCTTCCAACATTGTGAGGGAAGTGTGCTTTAGGAGGGATTCGTTGCAGTGTTGCGTCTGATAAAGAAGGAAGCTCTTGGGACTGACTATGCGATAACTGCAATAGGCGCACATAGGGCTCTAGTATCTGACGTCTATCCGTTGGACTATAGCAAGTTCTGTTTAAGGGAAACTCCATCAAACGGAATCGCACTTCTCACAGTGTCTTTTCAGAGGGGGAAAGGATATAGAACAACTAAGGGGAGGGAATGTTGTGCCCTGAGAGTGAATGACAGCTTAGGGCACATAGGCCTCTATGACACATACTGGAAGGTCAACACCTGTGATGTTCCACTGTGTCTAGCTCGTCTCAAACACTTCAAATGTACGAGGGAACTTTGCTACTGTACGTTCTCACGACAGGTTTGAGTCTGTGCTCTGTAGGAAACATTAGGACCTGTCTGTGTAGCAATCATAAACTATCACATACAGGACCATGACAAGTGATTCTTAGGAAGGTATCTTTTCAGGGATCCTACTTAAAGTGCGTTCTCATTCATCACAGAGTCTCCTCCTTTCAGGAATGATGACAGAACACGGACGGACTATGGGCACCTTAGGTACTGTGAGTAAAGTGCAGGCTATGGCGCTTAGGCATCCCAAACTCATATTGGATGCTCACGACCAGTGGTGATCCGCACTTTCTTTCAGTGTTAAAAACGCTTCCAACATTGTGAGGGAAGTGTGCTTTAGGAGGGATTCTTTGCAGTGTTGCGTCTGTTAAAGAAGGAAGTGCTTGGGACTGACTCTGCGGTAACTGCAATAGGCGCACATAGGGCTCTAGTAACAGACGTCTATCCCTTGCACTATAGCAAGTTCTGTTTAAGGGAAACTCCTTCAGGCGGAATCGCACTTCTCGCAGTGTCTTTTTAATGGAGGAATGGAGAAAGAACAACTACGGAGAGAGGGAACGTTGTGCCCTTAGAGTGAAGGAAAGGGTATGGAACATAGGACTCTAAGACACATACTGGAAAGTCAACAGCTGTGATGTTCCACTGTGTCTAACTCGTCTCAAAACACTTAAAATGCAGGAGGGAACTGTGCTACTGTACGTTCTCACTTCAGGAATGAGTCTGTTCTAAGTTGGAGACTGGAGGGCCTGTCTGAGTAGCAATCATAGAGAGATTCGTACAGGACCCTTTCAGGTTATTCTTAGGAAGGGATCTTTTCAGGGATCCACTTAAAATGTGTTCTCATTGATAATAGTATCTCCTTCTTTGAGGAATGATGATAGAATGTGGACGGACCATGGGCACATTATATACTGTGAGTAAAGTGCAGGCTATGGCGCTTAGGCATCCCAAACACATATTCGATGATCAAGACCAGTGGTGATCCCACGTTCTTTCTCTGTAAAAAACGCTTTCAACATTGTGAGGGAAGCGTGCTTTAGGAGGGATTCGTTGCAGTGTTGCGCCTGTTAAAGAAGGAAGCTCTTGGGACTGACTCTGAGGTAACTGCAATAGGCGCACATAGGGCTCTAGTATCAGACGTCTATCCGTTGGACTATAGCAAGCTCTGTTTAAGGGAAACTCTTTCAGGCTGAATCGCACTTCTCACAGTGTCTTATCAGCGGAGGAATAGAGAAAGAACAACTATGGACAGAGGGAATTTGTGCCCTGAGAGTGAAGGACCGGGTATGGAACATAGGCTTCTATGACACATACTGAAGGTTAACACCTGTGTTGTTCCATTGTGTCTAACTCGTGTCAAAACCCTTCAGATGTACGAGGGAACTGTGCTACAGTACTTTCCCACGACAATAATGAGTCTGTGCTAAGTTGGAAACTGTAGGACCTGTCTGTGCAGCAATCAGAGAGAGTATCGTACAGGACCCTGACGGGTTATTCTTAGGAAGGTATCTTTTCAGGGATCCTAGTTAAAGTGTATTCTCATTCTTGACAGTGTCTCCTACTTTGAGGAATGATGATAGAATGCGGACGGACTTTGGGCACATTAGGTACTGTGAGTAAAGTGCAGGCTATGGCGCTTAGGCATCCCAAACTCATAATGGATGCTCACGACCAGTGGTGATCCGCACTTTCTTTCAGTGTTAAAAACGCTTCCAACATTGTGAGGGAAGTGTGCTTTAGGAGGGATTCATTGCACTGTTGCGTCTGTTAAAGAAGGAAGCGCTTGGGACTGACTCTGCGGTAACTGCAATAGGCGCACATAGGGCTCTAGTAACAGAAGTCTTTCCCTTGGACTATAGCAAGTTCTGTTTAAGGGAAACTCCTTCAGGCGGAATCGCACTTCTCCCAGTGTCTTTTTAATGGAGGAGTGGAGAAAGAACAACTACGGAGAGAGGGAACGTTGTGCCCTTAGAGTGAAGGAAAGGGTATGGAACATAGGCCTCTAAGACACATACTGGAAAGTCAACAGCTGTGATGTTCCACTGTGTCTAACTCGTCTCAAAACACTTAAAATGCAGGAGGGAACTGTGCTACTGTACGTTCTCACTTCAGGAATGAGTCTGTGCTAAGTTGGAAACTGGAGGGCCTGTCTGAGTAGCAATCATAGAGAGATTCGTACAGGACCCTTTCAGGTTATTCTTAGGAAGGTATCTTTTCAGGGATCCTACTTAAAATGTGTTCTCATTGATAATAGTATCTCCTTCTTTGAGGAATGATGATAGAATGTGGACGGACCATGGGCACATTATATACTGTGAGTAAAGTGCAGGCTATGGCGCTTAGGCATCCCTAACACATATTCGATGATCAAGACCAGTGGTGATCCCCACGTTCTTTCTCTGTAAAAAACGCTTTCAACATTGTGAGGTAAGTGTGCTTTAGGAGGGATTCGTTGCAGTGTTGCGTCTGATAAAGAAGGAAGCTCTTGGGACTGACTCTGCGGTAACTGCAATAGGCGCGCATAGGGCTCTAGTATCAGACGTCTATCCGTTGGACTATAGCAAGCTCTGTTTAAGGGAAACTCTTTCAGGCTGAATCGCACTTCTCACAGTGTCTAATCAGCGGAGGAATAGAGAAAGAACAACTATGGACAGAGGGACCGTTGTGCCCTGAGAGTGAAGGACCGGGTATGGAACATAGGCTTCTATGACACATACTGGAAGGTCAACACCTGTGATGTTCCATTGTGTCTAACTCGTGTCAAAACCCTTCAAATGTACGAGGGAACTGTGCTACAGTACTTTCCCACGACAATAATGAGTCTGTGCTAAGTTGGAAACTGTAGGACCTGTCTGTGCAGCAATCAGAGAGAGTATCGTACAGGACCCTGACGGGTTATTCTTAGGAAGGTATCTTTTCAGGGATCCTAGTTAAAGTGTGTTCTCATTCTTAACTGTGTCTCCTACTCTGAGGAATGATGATAGAATGCGGACGGACTTTGGGCACATTAGGTACTGTGAGTAAAGTGCAGGCTATGGCGCTTAGGCATCCCAAACACATATTAGATAATCAAGACCAGTGGTGATCCGCACTTTCTTTCTGAGTAAAAAACGCTTCCAGCATTGTGATGGAAGTGTGCTTTAGGAGGGATTCGTTGCTGTGTTGCGTCTGTTAGAAAAGGAAGCTCTTGGGACTGACTCTGCGGTAACTGCAATAGGCGTACATAGTGCTCTAAGATCATACGTCTATCCGTTGGACTATAGCAAGTTCTGTTTAAGGGAAACTCTTTCAGGCTGAATCGCACTTCTCACAGTGTCTTATCAGCGGAGGAATAGAGAAAGAACAACTATGGACAGAGGGAACGTTTTGCCCTGAACTGAAGGACCGGGTAGGGAACATAAGCCTCTATAACACATACTGGTAGGTCAACACCTGTGATGTTCCACTGTGTCTAGCTTGTCTCAAACACTTCAAATGTACGAGGAAACTTTGCTACTGTACGTTCTCACGACAGGTTTGAGTCTGTGCTCTCTAGGAAACATTAGGACCTGTCTGTGTAGCAATCATAAACTATCACATACAGGACTATGACAAGTGATTCTTAGGAAGGTAGCTTTTCAGTGTTCCTACTTAAAGTGCGTTCTCATTCATCACAGCGTCTCCTCCTTTCAAGAATGATGACAGAACACGGACGGACTATTGGCACCTTAGGTACTGTGAGTAAAGTGCAGGCTATGGCGCTTAGGCATCACAAACTCATATTTGAAGCTCACGACCAGTGGTGATCCGCACTTTCTTTCAGTGTTAAAAACGCTTCCAACATTGTGAGGGAAGTATGCTTTAGGAGGGATTCGTTGCAGTGTTGCGTCTGTTAAGGAAGGAAGCGCTTGGGACTGACTCAGCGGTAACTGCAATAGGCGCACATAGGGCTCTAGTAACAGACGTCTATCCCTTGGACTATAGCAAGTTCTGTTTAAGGGAAACTCCTTCAGGCGGAATCGCACTTCTCCCTGTGTCTTTTTAATGGAGGAATGGAGGAAGAACAACTACGGAGAGAGGGAACGTTGTGCCCTTAGGGTGAAGGAAAGGGTATGGAACATAGGCCTATAAGACACATACTGGAAGTCAAAGCTGTGATATTCCACTGTGTATTACTCGTCTCAAAACACTTAAAATGCAGGAGTAAACTGTGCTACTGTACGTTCTCACTTCAGGAATGAGTCTGTGCTAAGTTGGAAACTGGAGGGCCTGTCTGAGTAGCAATCATAGAGAGATTCGTACAGGACCCTTTCAGGTTATTCTTAGGAAGGTATCTTTTCAGGGATCTACTTAAAATGTGTTCTCAATGATAATATTATCTCCTTCTTTGAGGAATGATGATAGAATGTGGACGGACCATGGGCACATTATATACGGTGTGTAAAGTGCAGGCTATGGCGCTTAGGCATCCCAAACACATATTCGATGATCAAGACCAGTGGTGATCCCCACGTTCTTTCTCTGTAAAAAACGCTTTCAACATTGTGAGGGAAGTGTGCTTTAGGAGGGATTCGTTGCAGTGTTGCGTCTGTTAAAGAAGGAAGCTCTTGGGACTGACTCTGCGGTAACTGCAATAGGCGCACATAGGGCTATAGTATCAGACGTCTATCCGTTGGACTATAGGAAGTTCTGTTTAAGGGAAACTCCATCAAACGGAATCGCACTTCTCACAGTGTCTTTTCAGAGGGGGAAAGGATATAGAACAACAAAGGGGAGGGAACGTTGTGCCCTGAGAGTGAATGACAGCTTATGGCACATAGGCCTCTATGACACATACTGGAAGGTAAACACCTGTGATGTTCCACTGTGTCTAGCTCGTCTCAAACACTTCAAATGTACGAGGGAACTTTGCTACTGTACGTTCTCACGACAGGTTTGAGTCTGTGCTCTGTAGGAAACATTAGGACCTGTCTGTGTAGCAATCATAAACTATCACATACAGGACCGTGACAAGTGATGCTTAGGAAGGTATCTTTTCAGGGATCCTACTTAAAATGCGTTCTCATTCATCACAGAGTCTCCTCCTTTCAGGAATGATGACAGAACACGGACGGACTATGGGCACCTTAGGTACTGTGAGTAAAGTGCAGGCTATGGCGCTTAGGCATCCCAAACTCATATTGGAAGCTCACGACCAGTGGTGATCCGCACTTTCTTTCAGTGTTAAAAACGCTTCCAACATTGTGAGGGAAGTGTGCTTTAGGAGGGATTCGTTGCAGTGTTGCGTCTGTTAAGGAAGGAAGCGCTTGGGACTGACTCAGCGGTAACTGCAATAGGCGCACATAGGGCTCTAGTAACAGACGTCTATCCCTTGGACTATAGCAAGTTCTGTTTAAGGGAAACTCCTTCAGGCGGAATCGCACTTCTCCCAGTGTCTTTTTAATGGAGGAATGGAGAAAGAACAACTACGGAGAGAGGGAACTTTGTGCCCTTAGAGTGAAGGAAAGGGTAAGGAACATAGGCCTCTAAGACACATACTGGAAAGTCAACAGCTGTGATGTTCCACTGTGTCTAACTCGTCTAAAAACACTTAGAATGCAGGAGCGAACTGTGCTACTGTACGTTCTCACTTCAGGAATGAGTCTGTGCTAAGTTGGAAACTGGAGGGCCTGTCTGAGTAGCAATCATAGAGAGATTCGTACAGGACCCTTTCAGGTTATTCTTAGGAAGGAATCTTTTCAGGGATCTACTTAAAATGTGTTCTCATTGATCATAGTATCTCCTTCTTTGAGGAATGATGATAGAAAGTGGACGGACCATGGGCACATTATATACTCTGAGTAAAGTGCAGGCTATGGCGCTTAGGCATCCCAAACACATATTCGATGATCAAGACCAGTGGTGATCCCCACGTTCTTTCTCTGTAAAAAACGCTTTCAACATTGTGAGGGAAGTGTGCTTTAGGAGGGATTCGTTGCAGTGTTGCGTCTGTTAAAGAAGGAAGCTCTTGGGACTGACTCTGCGGTAACTGCAATAGGCGCACATAGGGCTCTAGTATCAGACGTCTATCCGTTGGACTATAGCAAGCTCTGTTTAAGGGAAACTCTTTCAGGCTGAATCGCACTTCTCACAGTGTCTTATCAGCGGAGGAATAGAGAAAGAACAACTATGGACAGAGGGAACGTTTTGCCCTGAGAGTGAAGGACCGGGTATGGAACATAGGCTTCTATGACACATACTGGAAGGTCAACACCTGTGATGTTCCATTGTGTATAACTCGTCTCAAAACCCTTCAGATGTACGAGGGAACTGTGCTACAGTATTTTCCCAGGACAGGAATGAGTCTGTGCTAAGTTGGAAACTGTAAGACCTGTCCGTGTAGCAATCATAGAGAGTATTGTACAGGACCCTGACGGGTTATTATTAGGAAGGTATCTTTTCAGGGATCCTACTTAAAGTGCGTTCTCATTCATAACAGTGTCTCCCCCTTTGAGGAATGATGATAGAACACGGACGGACTATGGGCATCTTAGGTACTCTGAGTAAAGTGCAGGCTATGGCGCTTAGGCATCCCAAACTCATATTGGATGCTCACGACCAGTGGTGATCCGCACTTTCTTTCAGTGTTAAAAACGCTTCCAACATTGTGAGGGAAGTGTGCTTTAGGAAGGATTCGTTGCAGTGTTGCGTCTGATAAAGAAGGAAGCTCTTGGGACTGACTATGCGATCACTGCAATAGGCGCACATAGGGCTCTAGTATCAGATGTCTATCCGTTGGACTATAGCAAGTTCTGTTTAAGGGAAACTCCATCAAACGGAATCGCACTTCTCACAGTGTCTTTTCAGAGGGGGAAAGGATATAGAACAACTAACGGGAGGGAACGTTGTGCCCTGAGAGTGAATGACAGCTTATGGCACATAGGCCTCTATGACACATACTGGAAGGTCAACACCTGTGATGTTCCACTGTGTCTAGCTCGTCTCAAACACTTCAAATGTACGTGGAAACTTTGCTACTGTACGTTCTCACGACAGGTTTGAGTCTGTGCTCTGTAGGAAACATTAGGACCTGTCTGTGTAGCAATCATAAACTATCACATACAGGACCATGACAAGTGATTCTTAGGAAGGTATCTTTTAAGGTATCCTACTTAAAGTGCGTTCTCATTCATCACAGAGTCTCCTCCTTTCAGGAATGATGACAGAACACGGACGGACTATGGGCACCTTAGGTACTGTGAGTAAAGTGCAGGCTATGGCGCTTAGGCATCCCAAACTCATATTGGATGCTCACGACCAGTGGTGATCCGCACTTTCTTTCAGTGTTAAAAACGCTTCCAACATTGTGAGGGAAGTGTGCTTTAGGAGGGATTCGTTGCAGTGTTGCGTCTGTTAAAAAAGGAAGCGCTTGGGACTGACTCAGCGGTAACTGCAATAGGCGCACATAGGGCTCTAGTAACAGACGTCTATCCCTTGGACTATAGCAAGTTCTGTTTAAGGGAAACTCCTTCAGGCGGAATCGCACTTCTCCCAGTGTCTTTTTAATGGAGGAATGGAGAAAGAACAACTACGGAGAGAGGGAACGTTGTGCCCTTAGAGTGAAGGAAAGGGTATGGAACATAGGCCTCTAAGACACATACTGGAAAGTCAACAGCTGTGATGTTCCACTGTGTCTAACTCGTCTCAAAACACTTAAAATGCAGGAGTAAACTGTGCTACTGTACGTTCTCACTTCAGGAATGAGTCTGTGCTAAGTTGGAAACTGGAGGGCCTGTCTGAGTAGCAATCATAGAGAGATTCGTACAGGACCCTTTCAGGTTATTCTTAGGAAGGTATCTTTTCAGGGATCCTACTTAAAATGTGTTCTCATTGATAATAGTATCTCCTTCTTTGAGGAATGATGATAGAATGTGGACGGACCATGGGCACATTATATACTGTGAGTAAAGTGCAGGCTATGGCGCTTAGGCATCCCTAACACATATTCGATGATCAAGACCAGTGGTGATCCCCACGTTCTTTCTCTGTAAAAAACGCTTTCAACATTGTGAGGGAAGTGTGCTTTAGGAGGGATTCGTTGCAGTGTTGCGTCTCTTAAAGAAGGAAGCTCTTGGGACTGACTCGGCAGTAACTGCAATAGGCGCACATAGGGCTCTAGTATCAGACGTCTATCCGTTGGACTATAGCAAGCTCTGTTTAAGGGAAACTCTTTCAGGCTGAATCGCACTTCTCACAGTGTCTTATCAGCGGAGGAATAGAGAAAGAACAACTATGGACAGAGGGAACGTTGTGCCCTGAGAGTGAAGGACCGGGTATGGAACATAGGCTTCTATGACACATACTGGAAGGTCAACACCTGTGATGTTCCATTGTGTCTAACTCGTGTCAAAACCCTTCAAATGTACGAGGGAACTGTGCTACAGTACTTTCCCACGACAATAATGAGTCTGTGCTAAGTTGGAAACTGTAGGACCTGTCTGTGCAGCAATCAGAGAGAGTATCGTACAGGACCCTGACGGGTTATTCTTAGGAAGGTATCTTTTCAGGGATCCTAGTTAAAGTGTGTTCTCATTCTTAACTGTGTCTCCTACTCTGAGGAATGATGATAGAATGCGGACGGACTTTGGGCACATTAGGTACTGTGAGTAAAGTGCAGGCTATGGCGCTTAGGCATCCCAAACACATATTAGATAATCAAGACCAGTGGTGATCCGCACTTTCTTTCTGAGTAAAAAACGCTTCCAGCATTGTGATGGAAGTGTGCTTTAGGAGGGATTCGTTGCTGTGTTGCGTCTGTTAGAAAAGGAAGCTCTTGGGACTGACTCTGCGGTAACTGCAATAGGCGTACATAGGGCTCTGTATCATACGTCTATCCGTTGGATTATAGCAAGTTCTGTTTAAGGGAAACTCTTTCAGGCTGAATCGCACTTCTCACAGTGTCTTATCAGCGGAGGAATAGAGAAAGAAAATCTATGGACAGAGGGAACGTTTTGCCCTGAGAGTGAAGGACTGGGTATGGAACATAGGCCTCTATGACACATACTGGAAGGTCAACACCTGTGATGTTCCATTGTGTATAACTCGTCTCAAAACCCTTCAGATGTACGAGGGAACTGTGCTACAGTATTTTCCCAGGACAGGAATGAGTCTGTGCTAAGTTGGAAACTGTAAGACCTGTCCGTGTAGCAATCATAGAGAGTATTGTACAGGACCCTGACGGGTTATTCTTAGGAAGGTATCTTTTCAGGGATCCTAGTTAAAGTGTGTTCTCATTCATAACAGTGTCTCCTCCTTTGAGGAATGATGAT
Organism: Neogale vison; assembly: GCF_020171115.1. Lineage (NCBI taxonomy): Eukaryota > Metazoa > Chordata > Mammalia > Carnivora > Mustelidae > Neogale > Neogale vison. The sequence continues at coordinate 27,988,536 of NC_058100.1, read as the reverse complement.
AGAACACGGACGGACTATGGGCATCTTAGGTACTCTGAGTAAAGTGCAGGCTATGGCGCTTAGGCATCCCAAACTCATATTGGATGCTCACGACCAGTGGTGATCCGCACTTTCTTTCAGTGTTAAAAACGCTTCCAACATTGTGAGGGAAGTGTGCTTTAGGAGGGATTCGTTGCAGTGTTGCGTCTGATAAAGAAGGAAGCTCTTGGGACTGACTATGCGATAACTGCAATAGGCGCACATAGGGCTCTAGTATCAGACGTCTATCCGTTGGACTATAGCAAGTTCTGTTTAAGGGAAACTCCATCAAACGGAATCGCACTTCTCACAGTTTCTTTTCAGAGGGGGAAAGGATATAGAACAACTAAGGGGAGGGAACGTTGTGCCCTGAGAGTGAATGACAGCTTATGGCACATAGGCCTCTATGACACATACTGGAAGGTCAACACCTGTGATGTTCCACTGTGTCTAGCTCGTCTCAAACACTTCAAATGTACGTGGAAACTTTGCTACTATACGTTCTCACGACAGGTTTGAGTCTGTGCTCTGTAGGAAACATTAGGACCTGTCTGTGTAGCAATCATAAACTATCACATACAGGACCATGACAAGTGATTCTTAGGAAGGTATCTTTTCAGGTATCCTACTTAAAGTGCGTTCTCATTCATCACAGAGTCTCCTCCTTTCAGGAATGATGACAGAACACGGACGGACTATGGGCACCTTAGGTACTGTGAGTAAAGTGCAGGCTATGGCGCTTAGGCATCCCAAACTCATATTGGATGCTCACGACCAGTGGTGATCCGCACTTTCTTTCAGTGTTAAAAACGCTTCCAACATTGTGAGGGAAGTGTGCTTTAGGAGGGATTCGTTGCAGTGTTGCGTCTGTTAAAGAAGGAAGCGCTTGGGACTGACTCTGCGGTAACTGCAATAGGCGCACATAGGGCTCTAGTAACAGACGTCTATCCCTTGGACTATAGCAAGATCTGTTTAAGGGAAACTCCTTCAGGCGGAATCGCACTTCTCCCAGTGTCTTTTTAATGGAGGAATGGAGAAAGAACAACTACGGAGAGAGGGAACGTTGTGCCCTTAGAGTGAAGGAAAGGGTATGGAACATAGGCCTCTAAGACACATACTGGAAAGTCAACAGCTGTGATGTTCCACTGTGTATAACTCGTCTCAAAACACTTAAAATGCAGGAGGGAACTGTGCTACTGTACGTTCTCACTTCAGGAATGAGTCTGTGCTAAGTTGGAAACTGGAGGGCCTGTCTGAGTAGCAATCATAGAGAGATTCGTACAGGACCCTTTCAGGTTATTCTTAGGAAGGTATCTTTTCAGGGATCCTACTTAAAATGTGTTCTCATCGATAATAGTATCTCCTTCTTTGAGGAATGATGATAGAATGTGGACGGACCATGGGCACATTATATACTGTGAGTAAAGTGCAGGCTATGGCGCTTAGGCATCCCAAACACATATTCGATGATCAAGACCAGTGGTGATCCCCACGTTCTTTCTCTGTAAAAAACGCTTTCAACATTGTGAGGGAAGTGTGCTTTAGGAGGGATTCGTTGCAGTGTTGCGTCTGTTAAAGAAGGAAGCTCTTGGGACTGACTCTGCGGTAACTGCAATAGGCGCACATAGGGCTCTAGTATCAGACGTCTATCCGTTGGACTATAGCAAGCTCTGTTTAAGGGAAACTCTTTCAGGCTGAATCGCACTTCTCACAGTGTCTTATCAGCGGAGGAATAGAGAAAGAACAACTATGGACAGAGGGAACGTTGTGCCCTGAGAGTGAAGGACCGGGTATGGAACATAGGCTTCTATGACACATACTGGAAGGTCAACACCTGTGATGTCACATTGTGTCTAACTCGTGTCAAAACCCTTCAAATGTACGAGGGAACTGTGCTACAGTACTTTCCCACGACAATAATGAGTCTGTGCTAAGTTGGAAACTGTAGGACCTGTCTGTGCAGCAATCAGAGAGAGTATCGTACAGGACCCTGACGGGTTATTCTTAGGAAGGTATCTTTTCAGGGATCCTAGTTAAAGTGTGTTCTCATTCTTAACAGTGTCTCCTACTCTGAGGAATGATGATAGAATGCGGACGGACTTTGGGCACATTAGGTACTGTGAGTAAAGTGCAGGCTATGGCGCTTAGGCATCCCAAACACATATTAGATAATCAAGACCAGTGGTGATCCGCACTTTCTTTCTGAGTAAAAAACGCTTCCAGCATTGTGATGGAAGTGTGCTTTAGGAGGGATTCGTTGCTGTGTTGCGTCTGTTAGAAAAGGAAGCTCTTGGGACTGACTCTGCGGTAACTGCAATAGGCGTACATAGGGCTCTAGTATCATACGTCTATCCGTTGGACTATAGCAAGATCTGTTTAAGGGAAACTCTTTCAGGCTGAATCGCACTTCTCACAGTGTCTTATCAGCGGAGGAATAGAGAAAGAACAACAATGGACAGAGGGAACGTTTTGCCCTGAGAGTGAAGGACCGGGTATGGAACATAGGCCTCTATGACACATACTGGAAGGTCAACACCTGTGATGTTCCATTGTGTATAACTCGTCTCAAAACCCTTCAGATGTACGAGGGAACTGTGCTACAGTATTTTCCCAGGACAGGAATGAGTCTGTGCTAAGTTGGAAACTGTAAGACCTGTCCGTGTAGCAATCATAGAGAGTATTGTACAGGACCCTGACGGGTTATTCTTAGGAAGGTATCTTTTCAGGGATCCTAGTTAAAGTGTGTTCTCATTCATAACAGTGTCTCCTCCTTTGAGGAATGATGATAGAACACGGACGGACTATGGGCATCTTAGGTACTCTGAGTAAAGTGCAGGCTATGGCGCTTAGGCATCCCAAACTCATATTGCATGCTCACGACCAGTGGTGATCCGCACTTTCTTTCAGTGTTAAAAACGCTTCCAACATTGTGAGGGAAGTGTGCTTTAGGAGGGATTCGTTGCAGTGTTGCGTCTGATAAAGAAGGAAGCTCTTGGGACTGACTATGCGATCACTGCCATAGGCGCACATAGGGCTCTAGTATCAGACGTCTATCCGTTGGACTATAGCAAGTTCTGTTTAAGGGAAACTCCATCAAACGGAATCGCACTCTCACAGTGTCTTTTCAGAGGGGGAAAGGATATAGAACAACTAAGGGGAGGGAACGTTGTGCCCTGAGAGTGAATGACAGCTTAGGGCACATAGGCCTCTATGACACATACTGGAAGGTCAACACCTGTGATGTTCCACTGTGTCTAGCTTGTCTCAAACACTTCAAATGTACGAGGGAACTTTGCTACTCTACATTCTCACGACAGGTTTGAGTCTGTGCTCTGTAGGAAACATTAGGACCTGTCTGTGTAGCAATCATAAACTATCACATACAGGACCATGACAAGTGATTCTTAGGAAGGTATCTTTTCAGGGATCCTACTTAAAGTGCGTTCTCATTCATCACAGAGTCTCCTCCTTTCAGGAATGATGATAGAACACGGACGGACTATGGGCACCTTAGGTACTGTGAGTAAAGTGCAGGCTATGGCGCTTAGGCATCCCAAACTCATATTGGATGCTCACGACCAGTGGTGATCCGCACTTTCTTTCAGTGTTAAAAACGCTTCCAACATTGTGAGGGAAGTGTGCTTTAGGAGGGATTCGTTGCACTGTTGCGTCTGTTAAAGAAGGAAGCGCTTGGGACTGACTCTGCGGTAACTGCAATAGGCGCACATAGGGCTCTAGTCACAGACGTCTATCCCTTGGACTATAGCAAGTTCTGTTTAAGGGAAACTCCTTCAGGCGGAATCGCACTTCTCCCAGTGTCTTTTTAATGGAGGAATGGAGAAAGAACAACTACGGAGAGAGGGAACGTTGTGCCCTTAGAGTGAAGGAAAGGGTATGGAACATAGGCCTCTAAGACACATAATGGAAAGTCAACAGCTGTGATGTTCCACTGTGTCTAACTCGTCTCAAAACACTTAAAATGCAGGAGGGAACTGTGCTACTGTACGTTCTCACTTCAGGAATGAGTCTGTGCTAAGTTGGAAACTGGAGGGCCTGTCTGAGTAGCAATCATAGAGAGATTCGTACAGGACCCTTTCAGGTTATTCTTAGGAAGGTATCTTTTCAGGGATCCTACTTAAAATGTGTTCTCATCGATAATAGTATCTCCTTCTTTGAGGAATGATGATAGAATGTGGACGGACCATGGGCACATTATATACTGTGAGTAAAGTGCAGGCTATGGCGCTTAGGCATCCCAAACACATATTCGATGATCAAGACCAGTGGTGATCCCCACGTTCTTTCTCTGTAAAAAACGCTTTCAACATTGTGAGGGAAGTGTGCTTTAGGAGGGATTCGTTGCAGTGTTGCGTCTGTTAAAGAAGGAAGCTCTTGGGACTGACTCTGCGGTAACTGCAATAGGCGCACATAGGGCTCTAGTATCAGACGTCTATCCGTTGGACTATAGCAAGCTCTGTTTAAGGGAAACTCTTTCAGGCTGAATCGCACTTCTCACAGTGTCTTATCAGCGGAGGAATAGAGAAAGAACAACTATGGACAGAGGGAACGGTGTGCCCTGAGAGTGAAGGACCGGGTATGGAACATAGGCTTCTATGACACATACTGGAAGGTCAACACCTGTGATGTTCCATTGTGTCTAACTCGTGTCAAAACCCTTCAAATGTACGAGGGAACTGTGCTACAGTACTTTCCCACGACAATAATGAGTCTGTGCTAAGTTGGAAACTGTAGGACCTGTCTGTGCAGCAATCAGAGAGAGTATCGTACAGGACCCTGACGGGTTATTCTTAGGAAGGTATCTTTTCAGGGATCCTAGTTAAAGTGTGTTCTCATTCTTAACAGTGTCTCCTACTCTGAGGAATGATGATAGAATGCGGACGGACTTTGGGCACATTAGGTACTGTGAGTAAAGTGCAGGCTATGGCGCTTAGGCATCCCAAACACATATTAGATAATCAAGACCAGTGGTGATCCGCACTTTCTTTCTGAGTAAAAAACGCTTCCAGCATTGTGATGGAAGTGTGCTTTAGGAGGGATTCGTTGCTGTGTTGCGTCTGTTAGAAAAGGAAGCTCTTGGGACTGACTCTGCGGTAACTGCAATAGGCGTACATAGGGCTCTAGTATCATACGTCTATCCGTTGGACTATAGCAAGATCTGTTTAAGGGAAACTCTTTCAGGCTGAATCGCACTTCTCACAGTGTCTTATCAGCGGAGGAATAGAGAAAGAACAACTATGGACAGAGGGAACGTTTTGCCCTGAGAGTGAAGGACCGGGTATGGAACATAGGCCTCTATGACACATACTGGAAGGTCAACACCTGTGATGTTCCATTGTGTATAACTCGTCTCAAAACCCTTCAGATGTACGAGGGAACTGTGCTACAGTATTTTCCCAGGACAGGAATGAGTCTGTGCTAAGTTGGAAACTGTAAGACCTGTCCGTGTAGCAATCATAGAGAGTATTGTACAGGACCCTGACGGGTTATTCTTAGGAAGGTATCTTTTCAGGGATCCTAGTTAAAGTGTGTTCTCATTCATAACAGTGTCTCCTCCTTTGAGGAATGATGATAGAACACGGACGGACTATGGGCATCTTAGGTACTCTGAGTAAAGTGCAGGCTATGGCGCTTAGGCATCCCAAACTCATATTGCAAGCTCACGACCAGTGGTGATCCGCACTTTCTTTCAGTGTTAAAAACGATTCCAACATTGTGAGGGAAGTGTGCTTTAGGAGGGATTCGTTGCAGTGTTGCGTCTGATAAAGAAGGAAGGTCTTGGGACTGACTATGCGATCACTGCAATAGGCGCACATAGGGCTCTAGTATCAGACGTCTATCCGTTGGACTATAGCAAGTTCTGTTTAAGGGAAACTCCATCAAACGGAATCGCACTTCTCATAGTGTCTTTTCAGAGGGGGAAAGGATATAGAACAACTAAGGGGAGGGAACGTTGTGCCCTGAGAGTGAATGACAGCTTAGGGCACATAGGCCTCTATGACACATACTGGAAGGTCAACACCTGTGATGTTCCACTGTGTCTAGCTTGTCTCAAACACTTCAAATGTACGAGGGAACTTTGCTACTGTACATTCTCACGACAGGTTTGAGTCTGTGCTCTGTAGGAATCATTAGGACCTGTCTGTGTAGCAATCATAAACTATCACATACAGGACCATGACAAGTGATTCTTAGGAAGGTATCTTTTCAGGGATCCTACTTAAAGTGCGTTCTCATTCATCACAGAGTCTCCTCCTTTCAGGAATGATGACAGAACACGGACGGACTATGGGCACCTTAGGTACTGTGAGTAAAGTGCAGGCTATGGCGCTTAGGCATCCCAAACTCATATTGGATGCTCACGACCAGTGGTGATCCGCACTTTCTTTCAGTGTTAAAAACGCTTCCAACATTGTGAGGGAAGTGTGCTTTAGGAGGGATTCGTTGCACTGTTGCGTCTGTTAAAGAAGGAAGCGATTGGGACTGACTCTGCGGTAACTGCAATAGGCGCACATAGGGCTCTAGTAACAGACGTCTATCCCTTGGACTATAGCAAGTTCTGTTTAAGGGAAACTCCTTCAGACGGAATCGCACTTCTCCCAGTTTCTTTTTAATGGATGAATGGAGAAAGAACAACTACGGAGAGAGGGAACGTTGTGCCCTTAGAGTGAAGGAAAGGGTATGGAACAGAGGCCTCTAAGACACATAATGGAAAGTCAACAGCTGTGATGTTCCACTGTGTCTAACTCGTCTCAAAACACTTAAAATGCAGGAGGGAACTGTGCTACTGTACGTTCTCACTTCAGGAATGAGTCTGTGCTAAGTTGGAAACTGGAGGGCCTGTCTGAGTAGCAATCATAGAGAGATTCGTACAGGTCCCTTTCAGGTTATTCTTAGGAAGGTATCTTTTCAGGGATCCTACTTAAAATGTGTTCTCATTGATAATAGTATCTCCTTCTTTGAGGAATGATGATAGAATGTGGACGGACCATGGGCACATTATATACTGTGAGTAAAGTGCAGGCTATGGCGCTTAGGCATCCCAAACACATATTCGATGATCAAGACCAGTGGTGATCCCCACGTTCTTTCTCTGTAAAAAACGCTTTCAACATTGTGAGGGAAGTGTGCTTCAGGAGGGATTCGTTGCAGTGTTGCGTCTGTTAAAGAAGGAAGCTCTTGGGACTGACTCTGCGGTAACTGCAATAGGCGCACATAGGGCTCTAGTATCAGACGTCTATCCGTTGGACTATAGCAAGCTCTGTTTAAGGGAAACTCTTTCAGGCTGAATCGCACTTCTCACAGTGTCTTATCAGCGGAGGAATAGAGAAAGAACAACTATGGACAGAGGGAACGTTGTGCCCTGAGAGTGAAGGACCGGGTATGGAACATAGGCTTCTATGACACATACTGGAAGGTCAACACCTGTGATGTTCCATTGTGTCTAACTCGTGTCAAAACCCTTCAAATGTACGAGGGAACTGTGCTACAGTACTTTCCCACGACAATAATGAGTCTGTGCTAAGTTGGAAACTGTAGGACCTGTCTGTGCAGCAATCAGAGAGAGTATCGTACAGGACCCTGACGGGTTATTCTTAGGAAGGTATCTTTTCAGGGATCCTAGTTAAAGTGTGTTCTCATTCTTAACAGTGTCTCCTCCTCTGAGGAATGATGATAGAATGCGGACGGACTTTGGGCACATTAGGTACTGTGAGTAAAGTGCAGGCTATGGCGCTTAGGCATCCCAAACACATATTAGATAATCAAGACCAGTGGTGATCCGCACTTTCTTTCTGAGTAAAAAACGCTTCCAGCATTGTGATGGAAGTGTGCTTTAGGAGGGATTCGTTGCTGTGTTGCGTCTGTTAGAAAAGGAAGCTCTTGGGACTGACTCTGCGGTAACTGCAATAGGCGTACATAGGGCTCTAGTATCATACGTCTATCCGTTGGACTATAGCAAGATCTGTTTAAGGGAAACTCTTTCAGGCTGAATCGCACTTCTCACAGTGTCTTATCAGCGGAGGAATAGAGAAAGAACAACTATGGACAGAGGGAACGTTTTGCCCTGAGAGTGAAGGACCGGGTATGGAACATAGGCCTCTATGACACATACTGGAAGGTCAACACCTGTGATGTTCCATTGTGTATAACTCGTCTCAAAACCCTTCAGATGTACGAGGGAACTGTGCTACAGTATTTTCCCAGGACAGGAATGAGTCTGTGCTAAGTTGGAAACTGTAAGACCTGTCCGTGTAGCAATCATAGAGAGTATTGTACAGGACCCTGACGGGTTATTCTTAGGAAGGTATCTTTTCAGGGATCCTAGTTAAAGTGTGTTCTCATTCATAACAGTGTCTCCTCCTTTGAGGAATGATGATAGAACACGGACGGACTATGGGCATCTTAGGTACTCTGAGTAAAGTGCAGGCTATGGCGCTTAGGCATCCCAAACTCATATTGCAAGCTCACGACCAGTGGTGATCCGCACTTTCTTTCAGTGTTAAAAACGCTTCCAACATTGTGAGGGAAGTGTGCTTTAGGAGGGATTCGTTGCAGTGTTGCGTCTGATAAAGAAGGAAGGTCTTGGGACTGACTATGCGATCACTGCAATAGGCGCACATAGGGCTCTAGTATCAGACGTCTATCCGTTGGACTATAGCAAGTTCTGTTTAAGGGAAACTCCATCAAACGGAATCGCACTTCTCACAGTGTCTTTTCAGAGGGGGAAAGGATATAGAACAACTAAGGGGAGGGAACGTTGTGCCCTGAGAGTGAATGACAGCTTAGGGCACATAGGCTTCTATGACACATACTGGAAGGTCAACACCTGTGATGTTCCACTGTGTCTAGCTTGTCTCAAACACTTCAAATGTACGAGGGAACTTTGCTACTGTACATTCTCACGACAGGTTTGAGTCTGTGCTCTGTAGGAAACATTAGGACCTGTCTGTGTAGCAATCATAAACTATCACATACAGGACCATGACAAGTGATGCTTAGGAAGGTATCTTTTCAGGGATCCTACTTAAAGTGCGTTCTCATTCATCACAGAGTCTCCTCCTTTCAGGAATGATGACAGAACACGGACGGACTATGGGCACCTTAGGTACTGTGAGTAAAGTGCAGGCTATGGCGCTTAGGCATCCCAAACTCATATTGGATGCTCACGACCAGTATTGATCCGCACTTTCTTTCAGTGTTAAAAACGCTTCCAACATTGTGAGGGAAGTGTGCTTTAGGAGGGATTCGTTGCACTGTTGCGTCTGTTAAAGAAGGAAGCGCTTGGGACTGACTCTGCGGTAACTGCAATAGGCGCACATAGGGCTCTAGTAACAGACGTCTATCCCTTGGACTATAGCAAGTTCTGTTTAAGGGAAACTCCTTCAGGCGGAATCGCACTTCTCCCAGTTTCTTTTTAATGGAGGAATGGAGAAAGAACAACTACGGAGAGAGGGAACGTTGTGCCCTTAGAGTGAAGGAAAGGGTATGGAACAGAGGCCTCTAAGACACATAATGGAAAGTCAACAGCTGTGATGTTCCACTGTGTCTAACTCGTCTCAAAACACTTAAAATGCAGGAGGGAACTGTGCTACTGTACGTTCTCACTTCAGGAATGAGTCTGTGCTAAGTTGGAAACTGGAGGGCCTGTCTGAGTAGCAATCATAGAGAGATTCGTACAGGACCCTTTCAGGTTTTTCTTAGGAAGGTATCTTTTCAGGGATCCTACTTAAAATGTGTTCTCATTGATAATAGTATCTCCTTCTTTGAGGAATGATGATAGAATGTGGACGGACCATGGGCACATTATATACTGTGAGTAAAGTGCAGGCTATGGCGCTTAGGCATCCCAAACACATATTCGATGATCAAGACCAGTGGTGATCCCCACGTTCTTTCTCTGTAAAAAACGCTTTCAACATTGTGAGGGAAGTGTGCTTCAGGAGGGATTCGTGGCAGTGTTGCGTCTGTTAAAGAAGGAAGCTCTTGGGACTGACTCTGCGGTAACTGCAATAGGCGCACATAGGGCTCTAGTATCAGACGTCTATCCGTTGGACTATAGCAAGCTCTGTTTAAGGGAAACTCTTTCAGGCTGAATCGCACTTCTCACAGTGTCTTATCAGCGGAGGAATAGAGAAAGAACAACTATGGACAGAGGGAATTTGTGTCCTGAGAGTGAAGGACCGGGTATGGAACATAGGCTTCTATGACACATACTGGAAGGTCAACACCTGTGATGTTCCATTGTGTCTAACTCGTGTCAAAACCCTTCAAATGGGGGACAAGATGGCGCGGTACTAGGAAGAGGCGTCTTTTCAGCTGGTACCCCAAAGTGAGCTGATTACCTACCAAAGAACTCTGATCACCCATGAAATCAGCCTGAGATCAGAATTATACACGTCTGGATCTCTACAGGGGCAGAAGAGGCCAGTGAGCAGGTAAAGCGGAATGGGAACAGCGGACTGATATCGGAAGATAAACAAAAGGGGGAGGGAGCCACCAGAGGCGACCGGTGGGAAAGTAATACCCCGATAAGAGCGAGAGCGCCCTGTGTCTGGGGACCAGCATTAACTCGGAGACTGGTTGAAAGCACTCCAAAAGAGCAAAGGATCGCGGGGGCGGCTAGGGACAGGGGCTTGAGTCCCCGGTCCCAGACGGCCTCCCCGGCGCGGAGACAGAGAGAGTGCGGCGGAGAAACCGGCTCCTGGTCCCTAAGCCGCCAGCGTGCCCCAGAGCGCGGGGTTCCGGCTCCTGTGAGGGGATGGGAGCCAGTCTGCAGAACGCGCGCTAGCCCTACCACAAAGCTTGAGATGCGCGTGCACGTCGCTCCAGCTCTCCTGGGTTTCTAAGGCCCTGGGGCCCTTCTTGACCCGGGCCATTGTTTCAAAGTCTAAGCCGCGCGCCCGAGAAACTCTTCCCCGGACAGAGGCGCGCAAAAGCCCAGCCTGCGGCTTATGGACCAGCGCCCCGTTCTCAGTGCCCCAGACGCGCGCCGGACCCACAGCCGCCTCTGAAAAGAGGTGCGCGCAAGCCGGGCACTCCCAGCCCCGGCCAGCGGCAAAATCTCAGTGTGCAATCGCTGCTTGGAACCTCTCTGGCGGTCAGGAGCTCCCAGACAGCCGCCACTGCCTTGGCTTTGGGGACGAGCAAAAGATCCTGCGCCCCCAGGGTCTTTAACTTGGAACCTGCACTGCCAGCGTCCAAGGGGGAATTTATTCAGCTTCTGCACCCAGACTGAGGCTTCTGAGATGGAGAACAGGAAGTGCTCCAGGGTGCACCTTGACTGCACCAGAGTTGATACATCCAGCTACATCTGTTCAGTCTTCTCCCACCAAAATGACTAGGAGGAGGAATGCCCAACAGAAGAAAAATACAGAGGATGGACCTTCTGCAACAGAGCTAATGGCTATCAACATAGACAATATGTCGGAAAGAGAATTCAGGCTAACAATTATCCAGGCAATAGCTAGGTTGGAGAAAGCCATGGATGACCAAACAGAATTGATTAGAGCCGAACTGAAAGGGACCAGACAGGATGTTCACAATGTTAGGGCGGAGCTTAAAGCTACCAGGGAGGAGGTCCACAATGCTCTCAATGAGTTCCAATCCAATCTAAACTCTCTCAAAGCTAGGGTAACTGAGACAGAAGATAGAATTAGTGATCTGGAAGACAAACAGATAGAGAGAAAGGATCAGGAGGAAGCCTGGAACAAACAGCTTAGATCCCACGAAAGCAGAATTAGGGAATTAAGTGATGCCATGAAGCGTTCCAACGTCAGAATTATTGGAATTCCCGAAGGGGAGGAGAAAGAAAGAAGTCTAGAAGATGTCGTGGAACAAGTCCTTCATGAAAACTTTCCGAATCTCGCGAATGAAACCAGCGTTCATGTACTAGAGGCTGAACGGTCTCCACCCAAGATTATACACTCCAAAAAAACATCACGACACCTGATAGTCAAATTGAGAAATTATAATTGTAGGTATAATCTCTTGAAAGCTGCCAGGGCAAAGAGGCTCCTTACTTACAGAGGGAAGCCCATCAGAATAACGTCAGACCTGTCCACAGAGACCTGGCAAGCCAGAAGAGGCTGGCAAGATATATTCAGGGCACTAAATGAGAAGAACATGCAGCCAAGAATACTTTATCCAGCAAGACTGACATTCAAAATGGATGGAGAGATAAAGAGTTTCCAAGACCAGCAAGACTTAAAAGACTATGCAACCACCAAGCCGATACTGCAGGAAATATTAAGGGGGGTTCTATAAAAGAGGAAAAATCCCAAGAATAGCATTGAACAGAAATATAGAGACAGTCTACAGGAAGAAAGACTTCAAAGGTAACTCGATGTCAATAAAAACGTATCTATCAATAATCACTCTCAATGTGAATGGCCTAAATGCACCCATAAAACGGCACAGGGTTGCAGATTGGATAAAACGACAGGACCCATCCATATGCTGTCTACAAGAGACCCATTTTGAACCTAAAGATACACGCAGACTGAAAGTGAAGGGGTGGAGAAGCATCTTTCATGCCAATGGGACTCAAAAGAAGGCTGGGGTAGCGATTCTCATATCAGATAAATTAGACTTCAAACTAAAGACTGTAGTCAGAGATACAGAAGGACACTACATAATCCGTAAAGGGACTATCCACCAAGATGATCTAACAATTGTAAATATCTATGCTCCCAATATGGGAGCAGCCAATTACTTAAGAAAACTGTTAATCAAGATAAAGAGTCATATTGATATGAATACACTAATCGTAGGTGATCTTAACACGCCTCTTTCAGAATTAGACAGATCATCGAAGCAGAAAATCAATAAAGAAACAAGAGCATTGAATGACACATTGGACCAGATGGACCTCATAGATATATACAGAACATTCCACCCTAAAACAGCAGAATACTCATTCTTCTCAAGTGCACACGGAACCTTCTCCAGAATAGACCACATACTGGGTCACAAATCAGGACTCAGCCGATACCAAAAGACTGAGATTATTCCCTGCATATTCTCAGATCACAATGCTTTGAAACTGGAGCTCAATCACAAGGAAAAGTTCCGAAGGAACTCAAACACCTGGAAGCTAAAGACCACCTTGCTTAAGAATGCTTGGATCAACCAGGAGATCAAAGAAGAACTGAAACAATTCATGGAAACCAATGAGAATGAAGACACTTCGGTCCAAAACCTATGGGATACAGCAAAGGCGGTCCTAAGGGGAAAATATATAGCCATCCAAGCCTTGCTCAAAAAAATTGAAAAATCCAGAACACACCAGCTGTCTTTACACCTTAAAGAACTGGAGGATCAACAACAAATCAAACCAACTCCACACATAAGAAGGGAAATCATCAAGATTAGAGCTGAGATCAATGAGGGAGAAACCAGAGATACAGTAGAACGTATCAATGAAACTAGAAGCTGGTTTTTTGAAAGAATCAATAAGATCGATAAGCCACTGGCTACACTAATCCAAAAGAAAAGAGAGAAATCCCAAATTCATAAAATTATGAATGAAAGGGGAGAGATCACAACTAACACCAAGGAAGTAGAAACAATCATCAGAAGTTACTACGAACAGTTATATGCCAATAAGTTTAGCAACCTAGATGAAATGGATGCATTCCTGGAAAAATATAAACTACCAAAATTGAACCAGGAAGAAATCGACAACCTGAATAGACCGATATCTAATAACGAGATTGAAGCAGTGATCAAAAATCTCCCAAAAAACAAGAGCCCAGGACCTGACGGATTCCCTGGGGAATTCTACCAAACCTTCCAAGAAGAAATAACACCTATTCTCCTGAAGCTGTTTCAAAAAATTGAAGCAGAAGGAAAACTTCCAGACTCTTTCTATGAAGCCAGCATTACCCTGATCCCCAAACCAGGCAAGGACCATACCAAAAAGGAGAATTTCAGACCAATATCACTGATGAATATGGATGCTAAGATTCTCAACAAGATCCTAGCCAACAGGATCCAACAACACATTAAAAAGGTTATCCACCATGATCAGGTGGGATTCATCCCTGGGCTACAAGGATGGTTCAACATTCGTAAATCAATCAATGTGATACAACAAATTAATAGGAGAAGAGAGAAGAACCACATGGTCCTCTCAATTGATGCAGAAAAAGCATTTGACAAAATCCAACATCCGTTCCTGATTAAAACGCTTCAAAGTATAGGGATAGAGGGAACATTCCTGAACCTCATCAAATCTATCTATGAAAGACCCACAGCAAATATCATCCTCAATGGGAAAAAGCTTGCAGCCTTCCCGTTGAGATCAGGAACAAGACAAGGATGCCCACTTTCACCACTCTTGTTCAACATAGTATTAGAAGTCCTAGCAACAGCAATCAGACAACAGAGAGAAATAAAAGGTATCCAAATTGGTAATGAAGAAGTCAAACTCTCTCTCTTCGCAGATGACATGATTCTTTATATGGAAAACCCAAAAGACTCCACCCCCAAACTACTAGAACTCATACAGCAATTCAGCAGCGTGGCAGGATACAAAGTCAATGTGCAGAAATCAGTGGCTTTCTTATACACTAACAAGGAAAATACAGAAAGGGAAATTAGAGAATCAATTCCATTTACTATAGCACCAAGAACCATAAGATACCTGGGAATAAACCTAACTAAAGAGGTAAAGGATCTATACTTGAGGAACTATAGAACACTCATGAAAGAAATTGAAGAAGACACAAAAAGATGGAAGACCATTCCATGCTCTTGGATCGGAAGAATAAACATCGTTAAAATGTCTATACTGCCTAGAGCAATCTATACTTTTAATGCCATTCCGATCAAAATTCCACCGGCATTCTTCAAAGAGCTGGAGCAAATAATCCAAAAATTTGTATGGAATCAGAAGAGACCCCGAATCGCTAAGGAAACGTTGAAAAACAAAAATAAAGCTGGCGGCATCACCTTACCTGATTTCAAGCTTTATTACAAAGCTGTGATCACCAAGACAGCATGGTACTGGCATAAAAACAGACACATAGACCAGTGGAACAGAGTAGAGAGCCCTGATATGGACCCTCAACTCTATGGTCAATTAATCTTCGACAAAACAGGAAAAAATATACAGTGGAAAAAAGACAGTCTCTTCAATAAATGGTGCTGGGAAAACTGGACAGCTATATGTAGAAGAATGAAACTCGACCATTCTCTTACACCGTACACAAAGATCAACTCAAAATGGATAAAAGACCTCAACGTGAGACAGGAATCTATCAGAATCTTAGAGGAGAACATAGGCAGTAATCTCTTCGATATCAGCCACAGCAACTTCTTTCAAGATACGTCTCCAAAGGCAAAGGAAACAAAAGCGAAAATAGACTTCTGGGACTTCATCAAAATCAAAAGCTTCTGCACAGCAAAGGAAACAGTCAAAAAAACAAAGAGGCAACCCACGGAATGGGAGAAGATATTTGCAAATGACAGTACAGACAAAAGGTTGATATCCAGGATCTATAATGAACTCCTCAAACTCAACCCACACGAAACAGACAAACACATCAAAAAATGGGCAGAAGATATGAACAGACACTTCTCCAATCAAGACATACAAATGGCTATCAGACACATGAAAAAATGCTCATCATCATTAGCCCTCAGGGAGATTCAAATTAAAACCACATTGAGATATCACCTTACACCAGTTAGAATGGCCAAAATTAACAAAACAGGAAACAACATGTGTTGGAGAGGATGTGGAGAAAGGGGAACCCTCTTACACTGTTGGTGGGAATGCAAGTTGGTGCAGCCTCTTTGGAGAACAGTGTGGAGATTCCTCAAGAAATTAAAAATAGAGCTTCCCTACGACCCTGCAATTGCACTCCTGGGTATTTACCCCAAAGATACAGATGTCGTGAAAAGAAGGGCCATCTGTACCCCAATGTTTATAGCAGCAATGGCCACAGTCGCCAAACTATGGAAAGAACCAAGATGCCCTTCAACGGATGAATGGATAAGGAAGATGTGGTCCATATACACTATGGAGTATTATGCCTCCATCAGAAAGGACGAATATCCAACTTTTGTAGCAACATGGACGGGACTGGAAGAGATTATGCTGAGTGAAATCAGTCAAGCAGAGAGAGTCAATTATCATATGGTTTCACTCATTTGTGGAGCATAACCAATAGCATGGAGGACAAGGGGCGTTAGAGAGTAGTAGGGAATTTGGGTAAATTGGAAGGGGAGGTGAACCATGAGAGACTATGGACTCTGAAAAACAGTCTGAGGGGTTTGAAGTGGCGGTGGGGTGGGAGGTTGGGGTACCAGGTAGTGGGTATTATAGAGGGCACAGCTTGCATGGAGCACTGGGTGTGGTGAAAAAATAATGAATACTGTTTTTCTGAAAATAAATAATTTGGGGGAAAAAAAAAAAAACCCTTCAAATGTACGTGGGAACTGTGCTACAGTACTTTCCCACGACAATAATGAGTCTGTGCTAAGTTGGAAACTGTAGGACCTGTCTGTGCAGCAATCAGAGAGAGTATCGTACAGGACCCTGACGGGTTATTCTTAGGAAGGTATCTTTTCAGGGATCCTAGTTAAAGTGTGTTCTCATTCTTAACAGTGTCTCCTACTCTGAGGAATGATGATAGAATGCGGACGAACTTTGGGCACATTAGGTACTGTGAGTAAAGTGCAGGCTATAACGCTTAGGCATCCCAAACACATATTAGATAATCAAGACCAGTGGTGATCCGCACTTTCTTTCTGAGTAAAAAACGCTTCCAGCATTGTGATGGAAGTGTGCTTTAGGAGGGATTCGTTGCTGTGTTGCGTCTGTTAGAAAAGGAAGCTCTTGGGACTGACTCTGCGGTAACTGCAATAGGCGTACATAGGGCTCTAGTATCATACGTCTATCCGTTGGACTATAGCAAGATCTGTTTAAGGGAAACTCTTTCAGGCTGAATCGCACTTCTCACAGTGTCTTATCAGCGGAGGAATAGAGAAAGAACAACTATGGACAGAGGGAACGTTTTGCCCTGAGAGTGAAGGACCGGGTATGGAACATAGGCCTCTATGACACATACTGGAAGGTCAACACCTGTGATGTTCCATTGTGTATAACTCGTCTCAAAACCCTTCAGATGTACGAGGGAACTATGCTACAGTATTTTCCCAGGACAGGAATGAGTCTGTGCTAAGTTGGAAACTGTAAGACCTGTCCGTGTAGCAATCATAGAGAGTATTGTACAGGACCCTGACGGGTTATTCTTAGGAAGGTATCTTTTCAGGGATCCTAGTTAAAGTGTGTTCTCATTCATAACAGTGTCTCCTCCTTTGAGGAATGATGATAGAACACGGACGGACTATGGGCATCTTAGGTACTCTGAGTAAAGTGCAGGCTATGGCGCTTAGGCATCCCAAACTCATATTGCATGCTCACGACCAGTGGTGATCCGCACTTTCTTTCAGTGTTAAAAACGCTTCCAACATTGTGAGGGAAGTGTGCTTTAGGAGGGATTCGTTGCAGTGTTGCGTCTGATAAAGAAGGAAGCTCTTGTGGCTGACTATGCGATCACTGCAATAGGCGCACATAGGGCTCTAGTATCAGACGTCTATCCGTTGGACTATAGCAAGTTCTGTTTAAGGGAAACTCCATCAAACGGAATCGCACTTCTCATAGTGTCTTTTCAGAGGGGGAAAGGATATAGAACAACTAAGGGGAGGGAACGTTGTGCCCTGAGAGTGAATGACAGCTTATGGCACATAGGCCTCTATGACACATACTGGAAGGTCAACACCTGTGATGTTCCACTGTGTCTAGCTTGTCTCAAACACTTCAAATGTACGAGGGAACTTTGCTACTGTACATTCTCACGACAGGTTTGAGTCTGTGCTCTGTAGGAAACATTAGGACCTGTCTGTGTAGCAATCATAAACTATCACATACAGGACCATGACAAGTGATTCTTAGGAAGGTATCTTTTCAGGGATCCTACTTAAAGTGCGTTCTCATTCATCACAGAGTCTCCTCCTTTCAGGAATGATGACAGAACACGGACGGACTATGGGCACCTTAGGTACTGTGAGTAAAGTGCAGGCTATGGCGCTTAGGCATCCCAAACTCATATTGGATGCTCACGACCAGTGGTGATCCGCACTTTTTTTCAGTGTTAAAAACGCTTCCAACATTGTGAGGGAAGTGTGCTTTAGGAGGGATTCGTTGCAGTGTTGCGTCTGTTAAAGAAGGAAGCGCTTGGGACTGACTCTTTGGTAACTGCAATAAGCGCACATAGGGCTCTAGTAACAGACGTCTATCCCTTGGACTATAGCAAGTTCTGTTTAAGGGAAACTCCTTCAGGCGGAATCGCACTTCTCCCAGTGTCTTTTTAATGGAGGAATGGAGAAAGAACAACTACGGAGAGAGGGAACGTTGTGCCCTTAGAGTGAAGGAAAGGGTATGGAACATAGGCCTCTAAGACACATACTGGAAAGTCAACAGCTGTGATGTTCCACTGTGTCTAACTCGTCTCAAAACACTTAAAATGCAGGAGGGAACTGTGCTACTGTACGTTCTCACTTCAGGAATGAGTCTGTGCTAAGTTGGAAACTGGAGGGCCTGTCTGAGTAGCAATCATAGAGAGATTCGTACAGGACCCTTTCAGGTTATTCTTAGGAAGGTATCTTTTCAGGGATCCTACTTAAAATGTGTTCTCATTGATAATAGTATCTCCTTCTTTGAGGAATGATGATAGAATGTGGACGGACCATGGGCACATTATATACTGTGAGTAAAGTGCAGGCTATGGCGCTTAGGCATCCCAAACACATATTCGATGATCAAGACCAGTGGTGATCCCCACGTTCTTTCTCTGTAAAAAACGCTTTCAACATTGTGAGGGAAGTGTGCTTTAGGAGGGATTCGTTGCAGTGTTGCGTCTGTTAAAGAAGGAAGCTCTTGGGACTGACTCTGCGGTAACTGCAATAGGCGCACATAGGGCTCTAGTATCAGACGTCTATCCGTTGGACTATAGCAAGCTCTGTTTAAGGGAAACTCTTTCAGGCTGAATCGCACTTCTCACAGTGTCTTATCAGCGGAGGAATAGAGAAAGAACAACTATGGACAGAGGGAATTTGTGCCCTGAAAGTGAAGGACCGGGCATGGAACATAGGCTTCTATGACACATACTGGAAGGTCAACACCTGTGATGTTCCATTGTGTCTAACTCGTGTCAAAACCCTTCAAATGTACGAGGGAACTGTGCTACAGTACTTTCCCACGACAATAATGAGTCTGTGCTAAGTTGGAAACTGTAGGACCTGTCTGTGCAGCAATCAGAGAGAGTATCGTACAGGACCCTGACGGGTTATTCTTAGGAAGGTATCTTTTCAGGGATCCTAGTTAAAGTGTGTTCTCATTCTTAACAGTGTCTCCTACTCTGAGGAATGATGATAGAATGCGGACGGACTTTGGGCACATTAGGTACTGTGAGTAAAGTGCAGGCTATGGCGCTTAGGCATCCCAAACACATATTAGATAATCAAGACCAGTGGTGATCCGCACTTTCTTTCTGAGTAAAAAACGCTTCCAGCATTGTGATGGAAGTGTGCTTTAGGAGGGATTCGTTGCTGTTTGCGTCTGTTAGAAAAGGAAGCTCTTGGGACTGACTCTGCGGTAACTGCAATAGGCGTACATAGGGCTCTAGTATCATACGTCTATCCGTTGGACTATAGCAAGATCTGTTTAAGGGAAACTCTTTCAGGCTGAATCGCACTTCTCACAGTGTCTTATCAGCGGAGGAATAGAGAAAGAACAACTATGGACAGAGGGAACGTTTTGCCCTGAGAGTGAAGGACCGGGTATGGAACATAGGCCTCTATGACACATACTGGAAGGTCAACACCTGTGATGTTCCATTGTGTATAACTCGTCTCAAAACCCTTCAGATGTACGAGGGAACTGTGCTACAGTATTTTCCCAGGACAGGAATGAGTCTGTGCTAAGTTGGAAACTGTAAGACCTGTCCGTGTAGCAATCATAGAGAGTATTGTACAGGACCCTGACGGGTTATTCTTAGGAAGGTATCTTTTCAGGGATCCTAGTTAAAGTGTGTTCTCATTCATAACAGTGTCTCCTCCTTTGAGGAATGATGATAGAACACGGACGGACTATGGGCATCTTAGGTACTCTGAGTAAAGTGCAGGCTATGGTGCTTAGGCATCCCAAACTCATATTGCATGCTCACGACCAGTGGTGATCCGCACTTTCTTTCAGTGTTAAAAACGCTTCCAACATTGTGAGGGAAGTGTGCTTTAGGAGGGATTCGTTGCAGTGTTGCGTCTGATAAAGAAGGAAGCTCTTGGGACTGACTATGCGATCACTGCAATAGGCGCACATAGGGCTCTAGTATCAGACGTCTATCCGTTGGACTATAGCAAGTTCTGTTTAAGGGAAACTCCATCAAACGGAATCGCACTTCTCACAGTGTCTTTTCAGAGGGGGAAAGGATATAGAACAACTAAGGGGAGGGAACGTTGTGCCCTGAGAGTGAATGACAGCTTAGGGCACATAGGCCTCTATGACACATACTGGAAGGTCAACACCTGTGATGTTCCACTGTGTCTAGCTTGTCTCAAACACTTCAAATGTACGAGGGAACTTTGCTACTGTACATTCTCACGACAGGTTTGAGTCTGTGCTCTGTAGGAAACATTAGGACCTGTCTGTGTAGCAATCATAAACTATCACATACAGGACCATGACAAGTGATTCTTAGGAAGGTATCTTTTCAGGGATCCTACTTAAAGTGCGTTCTCATTCATCACAGTGTCTCCTCCTTTCAGGAATGATGACAGAACACGGACGGACTATGGGCACCTTAGGTACTGTGAGTAAAGTGCAGGCTATGGCGCTTAGGCATCCCAAACTCATATTGGATGCTCACGACCAGTGGTGATCCGCACTTTCTTTCAGTGTTAAAAACGCTTCCAACATTGTGAGGGAAGTGTGCTTTAGGAGGGATTCGTTGCACTGTTGCGTCTGTTAAAGAAGGAAGCGCTTGGGACTGACTCTGCGGTAACTGCAATAGGCGCACATAGGGCTCTAGTAACAGACGTCTATCCCTTGGACTATAGCAAGTTCTGTTTAAGGGAAATCCTTCAGGCGGAATCGCACTTCTCCCAGTGTCTTTTTAATGGAGGAATGGAGAAAGAACAACTACGGAGAGAGGGAACGTTGTGCCCTTAGAGTGAAGGAAAGGGTATGGAACATAGGCCTCTAAGACACATACTGGAAAGTCAACAGCTGTGATGTTCCACTGTGTCTAACTCGTCTCAAAACACTTAAAATGCAGGAGGGAACTGTGCTACTGTACGTTCTCACTTCAGGAATGAGTCTGTGCTAAGATGGAAACTGGAGGGCCTGTCTGAGTAGCAATCATAGAGAGATTCGTACAGGACCCTTTCAGGTTATTCTTAGGAAGGTATCTTTTCAGGGATCCTACTTAAAATGTGTTCTCATTGATAATAGTATCTCCTTCTTTGAGGAATGATGATAGAATGTGGACGGACCATGGGCACATTATATACTGTGAGTAAAGTGCAGGCTATGGCGCTTAGGCATCCCAAACACATATTCGATGATCAAGACCAGTGGTGATCCCCACGTTCTTTCTCTGTAAAAAACGCTTTCAACATTGTGAGGGAAGTGTGCTTTAGGAGGGATTCGTTGCAGTGTTGCGTCTGTTAAAGAAGGAAGCTCTTGGGACTGATCTGCGGTAACTGCAATAGGCGCATATAGGGCTCTAGTATCAGACGTCTATCCGTTGGACTATAGCAAGCTCTGTTTAAGGGAAACTCTTTCAGGCTGAATCGCACTTCTCACAGTGTCTTATCAGCGGAGGAATAGAGAAAGAACAACTATGGACAGAGGGAATTTGTGCCCTGAGAGTGAAGGACCGGGTATGGAACATAGGCTTCTATGACACATACTGGAAGGTCAAAACCTGTGAGGTTCCATTGTGTCTAACTCGTGTCAAAACCCTTCAAATGTACGAGGGAACTGTGCTACAGTACTTTCCCACGACAATAATGAGTCTGTGCTAAGTTGGAAACTGTAGGACCTGTCTGTGCAGCAATCAGAGAGAGTATCGTACAGGACCCTGACGGGTTATTCTTAGGAAGGTATCTTTTCAGGGATCCTAGTTAAAGTGTGTTCTCATTCTTAACAGTGTCTCCTACTCTAAGGAATGATGATAGAATGCGGACAGACTTTGGGCACATTAGGTACTGTGAGTAAAATGCAGGCTATGGCGCTTAGGCATCCCAAACTCATATTGGATAATCAAGACCAGTGGTGATCCGCACTTTCTTTCTGAGTAAAAAACGCTTCAAGCATTGTGATGGAAGTGTGCTTTAGGAGGGATTCGTTGCTGTGTTGCGTCTGTTAGAAAAGGAAGCTCTTGGGACTGACTCTGCGGTAACTGCAATAGGCGTACATAGGGCTCTAGTATCATACGTCTATCCGTTGGACTATAGCAAGTTCTGTTTAAGGGAAACTCTTTCAGGCTGTATCGCACTTCTCACAGTGTCTTATCAGCGGAGGAATAGAGAAAGAACAACTATGGACAGAGGGAACGTTTTGCCCTGAGAGTGAAGGACCGGGTATGGAACATAGGCCTCTATGACACATACTGGAAGGTCAACACCTGTGATGTTCCATTGTGTATAACTCATCTCAAAACCCTTCAGATGTACGAGGGAACTGTGCTACAGTATTTTCCCAGGACAGGAATGAGTCTGTGCTAAGTTGGAAACTGTAAGACCTGTCCGTGTAGCAATCATAGAGAGTATTGTACAGGACCCTGACGGGTTATTCTTAGGAAGGTATCTTTTCAGGGATCCTAGTTAAAGTGTGTTCTCATTCATAACAGTGTCTCCTCCTTTGAGGAATGATGATAGAACACGGACGGACTATGGGCACCTTAGGTACTCTGAGTAAAGTGCAGGCTATGGCGCTTAGGCATCCCAAACTCATATTGCATGCTCACGACCAGTGGTGATCCGCACTTTCTTTCAGTGTTAAAAACGCTTCCAACATTGTGAGGGAAGTGTGCTTTAGGAGGGATTCGTTGCAGTGTTGCGTCTGATAAAGAAGGAAGCTCTTGGGACTGACTATGCGATCACTGCAATAGGCGCACATAGGGCTCTAGTATCAGACGTCTATCCGTTGGACTATAGCAAGTTCTGTTTAAGGGAAACTCCATCAAACGGAATCGCACTTCTCACAGTGTCTTTTCAGAGGGGGAAAGGATATAGAACAACTAAGGGGAGGGAACGTTGTGCCCTGAGAGTGAATGACAGCTTAGGGCACATAGGCCTCTATGACACATACTGGAAGGTCAACACCTGTGATGTTCCACTGTGTCTAGCTTGTCTCAAACACTTCAAATATACGAGGGAACTTTGCTACTGTACATTCTCACGACAGGTTTGAGTCTGTGCTCTGTAGGAAACATTAGGACCTGTCTGTGTAGCAATCATAAACTATCACATACAGGACCATGACAAGTGATTCTTAGGAAGGTATCTTTTCAGGGATCCTACTTAAAGTGCGTTCTCATTCATCACAGAGTCTCCTCCTTTCAGGAATGATGACAGAACACGGACGGACTATGGGCACCTTAGGTACTGTGAGTAAAGTGCAGGCTATGGCGCTTAGGCATCCCAAACTCATATTGGATGCTCACGACCAGTGGTGATCCGCACTTTCTTTCAGTGTTAAAAACGCTTCCAACATTGTGAGGGAAGTGTGCTTTAGGAGGGATTCGTTGCACTGTTGCGTCTGTTAAAGAAGGAAGCGCTTGGGACTGACTCTGCGGTAACTGCAATAGGCGCACATAGGGCTCTAGTAACAGACGTCTATCCCTTGGACTATAGCAAGTTCTGTTTAAGGGAAACTCCTTCAGGCGGAATCGCACTTCTCCCAGTGTCTTTTTAATGGAGGAATGGAGAAAGAACAACTACGGAGAGAGGGAACGTTGTGCCCTTAGAGTGAAGGAAAGGGTATGGAACATAGGCCTCTAAGACACATACTGGAAAGTCAACAGCTGTGATGTTCCACTGTGTCTAACTCGTCTCAAAACACTTAAAATGCAGGAGGGAACTGTGCTACTGTACGTTCTCACTTCAGGAATGAGTCTGTGCTAAGTTGGAAACTGGAGGGCCTGTCTGAGTAGCAATCATAGAGAGATTCGTACAGGACCCTTTCAGGTTATTCTTAGGAAGGTATCTTTTCAGGGATCCTACTTAAAATGTGTTCTCATTGATAATAGTATCTCCTTCTTTGAGGAATGATGATAGAATGTGGACGGACCATGGGCACATTATATACTGTGAGTAAAGTGCAGGCTATGGCGCTTAGGCATCCCAAACACATATTCGATGATCAAGACCAGTGGTGATCCCCACGTTCTTTCTCTGTAAAAAACGCTTTCAACATTGTGAGGGAAGTGTGCTTTAGGAGGGATTCGTTGCAGTGTTGCGTCTGTTAAAGAAGGAAGCTCTTGGGACTGACTCTGCGGTAACTGCAATAGGCGCACATAGGGCTCTAGTATCAGACGTCTATCCGTTGGACTATAGCAAGCTCTGTTTAAGGGAAACTCTTTCAGGCTGAATCGCACTTCTCACAGTGTCTTATCAGCGGAGGAATAGAGAAAGAACAACTATGGACAGAGGGAATTTGTGCCCTGAGAGTGAAGGACCGGGCATGGAACATAGGCTTCTATGACACATACTGGAAGGTCAACACCTGTGATGTTCCATTGTGTCTAACTCGTGTCAAAACCCTTCAAATGTACGAGGGAACTGTGCTACAGTACTTTCCCACGACAATAATGAGTCTGTGCTAAGTTGGAAACTGTAGGACCTGTCTGTGCAGCAATCAGAGGGAGTATCGTACAGGACCCTGACGGGTTATTCTTCGGAAGGTATCTTTTCAGGGATCCTAGTTAAAGTGTGTTCTCATTCTTAACAGTGTCTCCTACTCTGAGGAATGATGATAGAATGCGGACGGACTTTGGGCACATTAGGTACTGTGAGTAAAGTGCAGGCTATGGCGCTTAGGCATCCCAAACACATATTAGATAATCAAGACCAGTGGTGATCCGCACTTTCTTTCTGAGTAAAAAACGCTTCCAGCATTGTGATGGAAGTGTGCTTTAGGAGGGATTCGTTGCTGTGTTGCGTCTGTTAGAAAAGGAAGCTCTTGGGACTGACTCTGCGGTAACTGCAATAGGCGTACATAGGGCTCTAGTATCATACGTCTATCCGTTGGACTATAGCAAGATCTGTTTAAGGGAAACTCTTTCAGGCTGAATCGCACTTCTCACAGTGTCTTATCAGCGGAGGAATAGAGAAAGAACAACTATGGACAGAGGGAACGTTTTGCCCTGAGAGTGAAGGACCGGGTATGGAACATAGGCCTCTATGACACATACTGGAAGGTCAACACCTGTGATGTTCCATTGTGTATAACTCGTCTCAAAACCCTTCAGATGTACGAGGGAACTGTGCTACAGTATTTTCCCAGGACAGGAATGAGTCTGTGCTAAGTTGGAAACTGTAAGACCTGTCCGTGTAGCAATCATAGAGAGTATTGTACAGGACCCTGACGGGTTATTCTTAGGAAGGTATCTTTTCAGAGACCCTAGTTAAAGTGTGTTCTCATTCATAACAGTGTCTCCTCCTTTGAGGAATGATGATAGAACACGGACGGACTATGGGCATCTTAGGTACTCTGAGTAAAGTGCAGGCTATGGCGCTTAGGCATCCCAAACTCATATTGCATGCTCACGACCAGTGGTGATCCGCACTTTCTTTCAGTGTTAAAAACGCTTCCAACATTGTGAGGGAAGTGTGCTTTAGGAGGGATTCGTTGCAGTGTTGCGTCTGATAAAGAAGGAAGCTCTTGGGACTGACTATGCGATCACTGCAATAGGCGCACATAGGGCTCTAGTATCAGACGTCTATCCGTTGGACTATAGCAAGTTCTGTTTAAGGGAAACTCCATCAAACGGAATCGCACTTCTCACAGTGTCTTTTCAGAGGGGGAAAGGATATAGAACAACTAAGGGGAGGGAACGTTGTGCCCTGAGAGTGAATGACAGCTTAGGGCACATAGGCCTCTATGACACATACTGGAAGGTCAACACCTGTGATGTTCCACTGTGTCTAGCTTGTCTCAAACACTTCAAATGTACGAGGGAACTTTGCTACTGTACATTCTCACGAGAGGTTTGAGTCTGTGCTCTGTAGGAAACATTAGGACCTGTCTGTGTAGCAATCATAAACTATCACATACAGGACCATGACAAGTGATTCTTAGGAAGGTATCTTTTCAGGGATCCTACATAAAGTGCGTTCTCATTCATCACAGAGTCTCCTCCTTTCAGGAATGATGACAGAACACGGACGGACTATGGGCACCTTAGGTACTGTGAGTAAAGTGCAGGCTATGGCGCTTAGGCATCCCAAACTCATATTGGATGCTCACGACCAGTGGTGATCCGCACTTTCTTTCAGTGTTAAAAATGCTTCCAACATTGTGAGGGAAGTGTGCTTTAGGAGGGATTCGTTGCACTGTTGCGTCTGTTAAAGAAGGAAGCGCTTGGGACTGACTCTGCGGTAACTGCAATAGGCGCACATAGGGCTCTAGTAACAGACGTCTATCCCTTGGACTATAGCAAGTTCTGTTTAAGGGAAACTCCTTCAGGCGGAATCGCACTTCTCCCAGTGTCTTTTTAATGGAGGAATGGAGAAAGAACAACTACGGAGAGAGGGAACGTTGTGCCCTTAGAGTGAAGGAAACGGTATGGAACATAGGCCTCTAAGACACATACTGGAAAGTCAACAGCTGTGATGTTCCACTGTGTCTAACTCGTCTCAAAACACTTAAAATGCAGGAGGGAACTGTGCTACTGTACGTTCTCACTTCAGGAATGAGTCTGTGCTAAGTTGGAAACTGGAGGGCCTGTCTGAGTAGCAATCATGGAGAGATTCGTACAGGAACCTTTCAGGTTATTCTTAGGAAGGTATCTTTTCAGGGATCCTACTTAAAATGTGTTCTCATTGATAATAGTATCTCCTTCTTTGAGGAATGATGATAGAATGTGGACGGACCATGGGCACATATTATACTGTGAGTAAAGTGCAGGCTATGGCGCTTAGGCATCCCAAACACATATTCGATGATCAAGACCAGTGGTGATCCCCACGTTCTTTCTCTGTAAAAAACGCTTTCAACATTGTGAGGGAAGTGTGCTTTAGGAGGGATTCGTTGCAGTGTTGCGTCTGTTAAAGAAGGAAGCTCTTGGGACTGACTCTGCGGTAACTGCAATAGGCGCACATAGGGCTCTAGTATCAGACGTCTATCCGTTGGACTATAGCAAGCTCTGTTTAAGGGAAACTCTTTCAGGCTGAATCGCACTTCTCACAGTGTCTTATCAGCGGAGGAATAGAGAAAGAACAACTATGGACAGAGGGAACGTTGTGCCCTGAGAGTGAAGGACCGGGTATGGAACATAGGCTTCTATGACACATACTGGAAGGTCAACACCTGTGATGTTCCATTGTGTCTAACTCGTGTCAAAACCCTTCAAATGTACGAGGGAACTGTGCTACAGTACTTTCCCACGACAATAATGAGTCTGTGCTAAGTTGGAAACTGTAGGACCTGTCTGTGCAGCAATCAGAGAGAGTATCGTACAGGACCCTGACGGGTTATTCTTAGGAAGGTATCTTTTCAGGGATCCTAGTTAAAGTGTGTTCTCATTCATAACAGTGTCTCCTCCTTTGAGGAATGATGATAGAACACGGACGGACTATGGGCATCTTAGGTACTCTGAGTAAAGTGCAGGCTATGGCGCTTAGGCATCCCAAACTCATTTTTCATGCTCACGACCAGTGGTGATCCGCACTTTCTTTCAGTGTTAAAAACGCTTCCAACATTGTGAGGGAAGTGTGCTTTAGGAGGGATTCGTTGCAGTGTTGCGTCTGATAAAGAAGGAAGCTCTTGGGACTGACTATGCGATCACTGCAATAGGCGCACATAGGGCTCTAGTATCAGACGTCTATCCGTTGGACTATAGCAAGTTCTGTTTAAGGGAAACTCCATCAAACGGAATCGCACTTCTCACAGTGTCTTTTCAGAGGGGGAAAGGATATAGAACAACTAAGGGGAGGGAACGTTGTGCCCTGAGAGTGAATGACAGCTTAGGGCACATAGGCCTCTATGACACATACTGGAAGGTCAACACCTGTGATGTTCCACTGTGTCTAGCTTGTCTCAAACACTTCAAATGTACGAGGGAACTTTGCTACTGTACATTCTCACGAGAGGTTTGAGTCTGTGCTCTGTAGGAAACATTAGGACCTGTCTGTGTAGCAATCATAAACTATCACATACAGGACCATGACAAGTGATTCTTAGGAAGGTATCTTTTCAGGGATCCTACTTAAAGTGCGTTCTCATTCATCACAGAGTCTCCTCCTTTCAGGAATGATGACAGAACACGGACGGACTATGGGCACCTTAGGTACTGTGAGTAAAGTGCAGGCTATGGCGCTTAGGCATCCCAAACTCATATTGGATGCTCACGACCAGTGGTGATCCGCACTTTCTTTCAGTGTTAAAAACGCTTCCAACATTGTGAGGGAAGTGTGCTTTAGGAGGGATTCGTTGCACTGTTGCTTCTGTTAAAGAAGGAAGCGCTTGGGACTGACTCTGCGGTAACTGCAATAGGCGCACATAGGGCTCTAGTAACAGACGTCTATCCCTTGGACTATAGCAAGTTCTGTTTAAGGGAAACTCCTTCAGGCGGAATCGCACTTCTCCCAGTGTCTTTTTAATGGCGGAATGGAGAAAGAACAACTACGGAGAGAGGGAACGTTGTGCCCTTAGAGTGAAGGAAAGGGTATGGAACATAGGCCTCTAAGACACATACTGGAAAGTCAACAGCTGTGATGTTCCACTGTGTCTAACTCGTCTCAAAACACTTAAAATGCAGGAGGGAACTGTGCTACTGTACGTTCTCACTTCAGGAATGAGTCTGTGCTAAGTTGGAAACTGTAGGGCCTGTCTGAGTAGCAATCATAGAGAGATTCGTACAGGACCCTTTCAGGTTATTCTTAGGAAGGTATCTTTTCAGGGATCCTACTTAAAATGTGTTCTCATTGATAATAGTATCTCCTTCTTTGAGGAATGATGATAGAATGTGGACGGACCATGGGCACATTATATACTGTGAGTAAAGTGCAGGCTATGGTGCTTAGGCATCCCAAACACATATTCGATGATCAAGACCAGTGGTGATCCCCACGTTCTTTCTCTGTAAAAAACGCTTTCAACATTGTGAGGGAAGTGTGCTTTAGGAGGGATTCGTTGCAGTGTTGCGTCTGTTAAAGAAGGAAGCTCTTGGGACTGACTCTGCGGTAACTGCAATAGGCGCACATAGGGCTCTAGTATCAGACGTCTATCCGTTGGACTATAGCAAGCTCTGTTTAAGGGAAACTCTTTCAGGCTGAATCGCACTTCTCACAGTGTCTTATCAGCGGAGGAATAGAGAAAGAACAACTATGGACAGAGGGAATTTGTGCCCTGAGAGTGAAGGACCGGGCATGGAACATAGGCTTCTATGACACATACTGGAAGGTCAACACCTGTGATGTTCCATTGTGTCTAACTCGTGTCAAAACCCTTCAAATGTACGAATGAACTGTGCTACAGTACTTTCCCACGACAATAATGAGTCTGTGCTAAGTTGGAAACTGTAGGACCTGTCTGTGCAGCAATCAGAGAGAGTATCGTACAGGACCCTGACGGGTTATTCTTAGGAAGGTATCTTTTCAGGGATCCTAGTTAAAGTGTGTTCTCATTCTTAACAGTGTCTCCTACTCTGAGGAATGATGATAGAATGCGGACGGACTTTGGGCACATTAGGTACTGTGAGTAAAGTGCAGGCTATGGCGCTTAGGCATCCCAAACACATATTAGATAATCAAGACCAGTGGTGATCCGCACTTTCTTTCTGAGTAAAAAACGCTTCCAGCATTGTGATGGAAGTGTGCTTTAGGAGGGATTCGTTGCTGTGTTGCGTCTGTTAGAAAAGGAAGCTCTTGGGACTGACTCTGCGGTAACTGCAATAGGCGTACATAGGGCTCTAGTATCATACGTCTATCCGTTGGACTATAGCAAGATCTGTTTAAGGGAAACTCTTTCAGGCTGAATCGCACTTCTCACAGTGTCTTATCAGCGGAGGAATAGAGAAAGAACAACTATGGACAGAGGGAACGTTTTGCCCTGAGAGTGAAGGACCGGGTATGGAACATAGGCCTCTATGACACATACTGGAAGGTCAACACCTGTGATGTTCCATTGTGTATAACTCGTCTCAAAACCCTTCAGATGTACGAGGGAACTGTGCTACAGTATTTTCCCAGGACAGGAATGAGTCTGTGCTAAGTTGGAAACTGTAAGACCTGTCCGTGTAGCAATCATAGAGAGTATTGTACAGGACCCTGACGTGTTATTCTTAGGAAGGTATCTTTTCAGAGACCCTAGTTAAAGTGTGTTCTCATTCATAACAGTGTCTCCTCCTTTGAGGAATGATGATAGAACACGGACGGACTATGGGCATCTTAGGTACTCTGAGTAAAGTGCAGGCTATGGCGCTTAGGCATCCCAAACTCATATTGCATGCTCACGACCAGTGGTGATCCGCACTTTCTTTCAGTGTTAAAAACGCTTCCAACATTGTGAGGGAAGTGTGCTTTAGGAGGGATTCGTTGCAGTGTTGCGTCTGATAAAGAAGGAAGCTCTTGGGACTGACTATGCGATCACTGCAATAGGCGCACATAGGGCTCTAGTATCAGACGTCTATCCGTTGGACTATAGCAAGTTCTGTTTAAGGGAAACTCCATCAAACGGAATCGCACTTCTCACAGTGTCTTTTCAGAGGGGGAAAGGATATAGAACAACTAAGGGGAGGGAACGTTGTGCCCTGAGAGTGAATGACAGCTTAGGGCACATAGGCCTCTATGACACATACTGGAAGGTCAACACCTGTGATGTTCCACTGTGTCTAGCTTGTCTCAAACACTTCAAATGTACGAGGGAACTTTGCTACTGTACATTCTCACGACAGGTTTGAGTCTGTGCTCTGTAGGAAACATTAGGACCTGTCTGTGTAGCAATCATAAACTATCACATACAGGACCATGACAAGTGATTCTTAGGAAGGTATCTTTTCAGGGATCCTACTTAAAGTGCGTTCTCATTCATCACAGAGTCTCCTCCTTTCAGGAATGATGACAGAACACGGACGGACTATGGGCACCTTAGGTACTGTGAGTAAAGTGCAGGCTATGGCGCTTAGGCATCCCAAACTCATATTGGATGCTCACGACCAGTGGTGATCCGCACTTTCTTTCAGTGTTAAAAATGCTTCCAACATTGTGAGGGAAGTGTGCTTTAGGAGGGATTCGTTGCACTGTTGCGTCTGTTAAAGAAGGAAGCGCTTGGGACTGACTCTGCGGTAACTGCAATAGGCGCACATAGGGCTCTAGTAACAGACGTCTATCCCTTGGACTATAGCAAGTTCTGTTTAAGGGAAACTCCTTCAGGCGGAATCGCACTTCTCCCAGTGTCTTTTTAATGGCGGAATGGAGAAAGAACAACTACGGAGAGAGGGAACGTTGTGCCCTTAGAGTGAAGGAAAGGGTATGGAACATAGGCCTCTAAGACACATACTGGAAAGTCAACAGCTGTGATGTTCCACTGTGTCTAACTCGTCTCAAAACACTTAAAATGCAGGAGGGAACTGTGCTACTGTACGTTCTCACTTCAGGAATGAGTCTGTGCTAAGTTGGAAACTGGAGGGCCTGTCTGAGTAGCAATCATAGAGAGATTCGTACAGGACCCTTTCAGGTTATTCTTAGGAAGGTATCTTTTCAGGGATCCTACTTAAAATGTGTTCTCATTGATAATAGTATCTCCTTCTTTGAGGAATGATGATAGAATGTGGACGGACCATGGGCACATTATATACTGTGAGTAAAGTGCAGGCTATGGCGCTTAGGCATCCCAAACACATATTCGATGATCAAGACCAGTGGTGATCCCCACGTTCTTTCTCTGTAAAAAACGCTTTCAACATTGTGAGGGAAGTGTGCTTTAGGAGGGATTCGTTGCAGTGTTGCGTCTGTTAAAGAAGGAAGCTCTTGGGACTGACTCGGCGGTAACTGCAATAGGCGCACATAGGGCTCTAGTATCAGACGTCTATCCGTTGGACTATAGCAAGATCTGTTTAAGGGAAACTCTTTCAGGCTGAATCGCACTTCTCACAGTGTCTTATCAGCGGAGGAATAGAGAAAGAACAACTATGGACAGAGGGAATTTGTGCCCTGAGAGTGAAGGACCGGGCATGGAACATAGGCTTCTATGACACTACTGGAAGGTCAACACCTGTGATGTTCCATTGTGTCTAACTCGTGTCAAAACCCTTCAAATGTACGAGGGAACTGTGCTACAGTACTTTCCCACGACAATAATGAGTCTGTGCTAAGTTGGAAACTGTAGGACCTGTCTGTGCAGCAATCAGAGAGAGTATCGTACAGGACCCTGACGGGTTATTCTTAGGAAGGTATCTTTTCAGGGATCCTAGTTAAAGTGTGTTCTCATTCATAACAGTGTCTCCTCCTTTGAGGAATGATGATAGAACACGGACGGACTATGGGCATCTTAGGTACTCTGAGTAAAGTGCAGGCTATGGCGCTTAGGCATCCCAAACTCATTTTTCATGCTCACGACCAGTGGTGATCCGCACTTTCTTTCAGTGTTAAAAACGCTTCCAACATTGTGAGGGAAGTGTGCTTTAGGAGGGATTCGTTGCAGTGTTGCGTCTGATAAAGAAGGAAGCTCTTGGGACTGACTCTGCGGTAACTGCAATAGGCGTACATAGGGCTCTAGTATCATACGTCTATCCGTTGGACTATAGCAAGTTCTGTTTAAGGGAAACTCTTTCAGGCTGAATCGCACTTCTCACAGTGTCTTTTCAGAGGGGGAAAGGATATAGAACAACTAAGGGGAGGGAACGTTGTGCCCTGAGAGTGAATGACAGCTTAGGGCACATAGGCCTCTATGACACATACTGGAAGGTCAACACCTGTGATGTTCCACTGTGTCTAGCTTGTCTCAAACACTTCAAATGTACGAGGGAACTTTGCTACTGTACATTCTCACGAGAGGTTTGAGTCTGTGCTCTGTAGGAAACATTAGGACCTGTCTGTGTAGCAATCATAAACTATCACATACAGGACCATGACAAGTGATTCTTAGGAAGGTATCTTTTCAGGGATCCTACTTAAAGTGCGTTCTCATTCATCACAGAGTCTCCTCCTTTCAGGAATGATGACAGAACACGGACGGACTATGGGCACCTTAGGTACTGTGAGTAAAGTGCAGGCTATGGCGCTTAGGCATCCCAAACTCATATTGGATGCTCACGACCAGTGGTGATCCGCACTTTCTTTCAGTGTTAAAAACGCTTCCAACATTGTGAGGGAAGTGTGCTTTAGGAGGGATTCGTTGCAGTGTTGCGTCTGTTAAAGAAGGAAGCGCTTGGGACTGACTCTGCGGTAACTGCAATAGGCGCACATAGGGCTCTAGTAACAGACGTCTATCCCTTGGACTATAGCAAGTTCTGTTTAAGGGAAACTCCTTCAGGCGGAATCGCACTTCTCCCAGTGTCTTTTTAATGGAGGAATGGAGAAAGAACAACTACGGAGAGAGGGAACGTTGTGCCCTTAGAGTGAAGGAAAGGGTATGGAACATAGGCCTCTAAGACACATACTGGAAAGTCAACAGCTGTGATGTTCCACTGTGTCTAACTCGTCTCAAAACACTTAAAATGCAGGAGGGAACTGTGCTACTGTACGTTCTCACTTCAGGAATGAGTCTGTGCTAAGTTGGAAACTGGAGGGCCTGTCTGAGTAGCAATCATAGAGAGATTCGTACAGGACCCTTTCAGGTTATTCTTAGGAAGGTATCTTTTCAGGGATCCTACTTAAAATGTGTTCTCATTGATAATAGTATCTCCTTCTTTGAGGAATGATGATAGAATGTGGACGGACCATGGGCACATTATATACTGTGAGTAAAGTGCAGGCTATGGCGCTTAGGCATCCCAAACACATATTCGATGATCAAGACCAGTGGTGATCCCCACGTTCTTTCTCTGTAAAAAACGCTTTCAACATTGTGAGGGAAGTGTGCTTTAGGAGGGATTCGTTGCAGTGTTGCGTCTGTTAAAGAAGGAAGCTCTTGGGACTGACTCTGCGGTAACTGCAATAGGCGCACATAGGGCTCTAGTATCAGACGTCTATCCGTTGGACTATAGCAAGCTCTGTTTAAGGGAAACTCTTTCAGGCTGAATCGCACTTCTCACAGTGTCTTATCAGCGGAGGAATAGAGAAAGAACAACTATGGACAGAGGGAATTTGTGCCCTGAGAGTGAAGGACCGGGCATGGAACATAGGCTTCTATGACACATACTGGAAGGTCAACACCTGTGATGTTCCATTGTGTCTAACTCGTGTCAAAACCCTTCAAATGTACGAGGGAACTGTGCTACAGTACTTTCCCACGACAATAATGAGTCTGTGCTAAGTTGGAAACTGTAGGACCTGTCTGTGCAGCAATCAGAGAGAGTATCGTACAGGACCCTGACGGGTTATTCTTAGGAAGGTATCTTTTCAGGGATCCTAGTTAAAGTGTGTTCTCATTCTTAACAGTGTCTCCTACTCTGAGGAATGATGATAGAATGCGGACGGACTTTGGGCACATTAGGTACTGTGAGTAAAGTGCAGGCTATGGCGCTTAGGCATCCCAAACACATATTAGATAATCAAGACCAGTGGTGATCCGCACTTTCTTTCTGAGTAAAAAACGCTTCCAGAATTGTGATGGAAGTGTGCTTTAGGAGGGATTCGTTGCTGTGTTGCGTCTGTTAGAAAAGGAAGCTCTTGGGACTGACTCTGCGGTAACTGCAATAGGCGTACATAGGGCTCTAGTATCATACGTCTATCCGTTGGACTATAGCAAGATCTGTTTAAGGGAAACTCTTTCAGGCTGAATCGCACTTCTCACAGTGTCTTATCAGCGGAGGAATAGAGAAAGAACAACTATGGACAGAGGGAACGTTTTGCCCTGAGAGTGAAGGACCGGGTATGGAACATAGGCCTCTATGACACATACTGGAAGGTCAACACCTGTGATGTTCCATTGTGTATAACTCGTCTCAAAACCCTTCAGATGTACGAGGGAACTGTGCTACAGTATTTTCCCAGGACAGGAATGAGTCTGTGCTAAGTTGGAAACTGTAAGACCTGTCCGTGTAGCAATCATAGAGAGTATTGTACAGGACCCTGACGGGTTATTCTTAGGAAGGTATCTTTTCAGAGACCCTAGTTAAAGTGTGTTCTCATTCATAACAGTGTCTCCTCCTTTGAGGAATGATGATAGAACACGGACGGACTATGGGCATCTTAGGTACTCTGAGTAAAGTGCAGGCTATGGCGCTTAGGCATCCCAAACTCATATTGCATGCTCACGACCAGTGGTGATCCGCACTTTCTTTCAGTGTTAAAAACGCTTCCAACATTGTGAGGGAAGTGTGCTTTAGGAGGGATTCGTTGCAGTGTTGCGTCTGATAAAGAAGGAAGCTCTTGGGACTGACTATGCGATCACTGCAATAGGCGCACATAGCGCTCTAGTATCAGACGTCTATCCGTTGGACTATAGCAAGTTCTGTTTAAGGGAAACTCCATCAAACGGAATCGCACTTCTCACAGTGTCTTTTCAGAGGGGGAAAGGATATAGAACAACTAAGGGGAGGGAACGTTGTGCCCTGAGAGTGAATGACAGCTTAGGGCACATAGGCCTCTATGACACATACTGGA
This sequence comes from Neogale vison, assembly GCF_020171115.1. Taxonomy (NCBI): domain Eukaryota; kingdom Metazoa; phylum Chordata; class Mammalia; order Carnivora; family Mustelidae; genus Neogale; species Neogale vison. The sequence continues at coordinate 27,952,500 of NC_058100.1, read as the reverse complement.
AGGTCAACACCTGTGATGTTCCACTGTGTCTAGCTTGTCTCAAACACTTCAAATGTACGAGGGAACTTTGCTACTGTACATTCTCACGACAGGTTTGAGTCTGTGCTCTGTAGGAAACATTAGGACCTGTCTGTGTAGCAATCATAAACTATCACATACAGGACCATGACAAGTGATTCTTAGGAAGGTATCTTTTCAGGGATCCTACTTAAAGTGCGTTCTCATTCATCACAGAGTCTCCTCCTTTCAGGAATGATGACAGAACACGGACGGACTATGGGCACCTTAGGTACTGTGAGTAAAGTGCAGGCTATGGCGCTTAGGCATCCCAAACTCATATTGGATGCTCACGACCAGTGGTGATCCGCACTTTCTTTCAGTGTTAAAAATGCTTCCAACATTGTGAGGGAAGTGTGCTTTAGGAGGGATTCGTTGCACTGTTGCGTCTGTTAAAGAAGGAAGCGCTTGGGACTGACTCTGCGGTAACTGCAATAGGCGCACATAGGGCTCTAGTAACAGACGTCTATCCCTTGGACTATAGCAAGTTCTGTTTAAGGGAAACTCCTTCAGGCGGAATCGCACTTCTCCCAGTGTCTTTTTAATGGAGGAATGGAGAAAGAACAACTACGGAGAGAGGGAACGTTGTGCCCTTAGAGTGAAGGAAAGGGTATGGAACATAGGCCTCTAAGACACATACTGGAAAGTCAACAGCTGTGATGTTCCACTGTGTCTAACTCGTCTCAAAACACTTAAAATGCAGGAGGGAACTGTGCTACTGTACGTTCTCCCTTCAGGAATGAGTCTGTGCTAAGGTGGAAACTGGAGGGCCTGTCTGAGTAGCAATCATAGAGAGATTCGTACAGGACCCTTTCAAGTTATTCTTAGGAAGGTATCTTTTCAGGGATCCTACTTAAAATGTGTTCTCATTGATAATAGTATCTCCTTCTTTGAGGAATGATGATAGAATGTGGACGGACCATGGGCACATTATATACTGTGAGTAAAGTGCAGGCTATGGCGCTTAGGCATCCCAAACACATATTCGATGATCAAGACCAGTGGTGATCCCCACGTTCTTTCTCTGTAAAAAACGCTTTCAACATTGTGAGGGAAGTGTGCTTTAGGAGGGATTCGTTGCAGTGTTGCGTCTGTTAAAGAAGGAAGCTCTTGGGACTGACTCTGCGGTAACTGCAATAGGCGCACATAGGGCTCTAGTATCAGACGTCTATCCGTTGGACTATAGCAAGCTCTGTTTAAGGGAAACTCTTTCAGGCTGAATCGCACTTCTCACAGTGTCATATCAGCGGAGGAATAGAGAAAGAACAACTATGGACAGAGGGAATTTGTGCCCTGAGAGTGAAGGACCGGGCATGGAACATAGGCTTCTATGACACTACTGGAAGGTCAACACCTGTGATGTTCCATTGTGTCTAACTCGTGTCAAAACCCTTCAAATGTACGAGGGAACTGTGCTACAGTACTTTCCCACGACAATAATGAGTCTGTGCTAAGTTGGAAACTGTAGGACCTGTCTGTGCAGCAATCAGAGAGAGTATCGTACAGGACCCTGACGGGTTATTCTTAGGAAGGTATCTTTTCAGGGATCCTAGTTAAAGTGTGTTCTCATTCATAACAGTGTCTCCTCCTTTGAGGAATGATGATAGAACACGGACGGACTATGGGCATCTTAGGTACTCTGAGTAAAGTGCAGGCTATGGCGCTTAGGCATCCCAAACTCATTTTTCATGCTCACGACCAGTGGTGATCCGCACTTTCTTTCAGTGTTAAAAACGCTTCCAACATTGTGAGGGAAGTGTGCTTTAGGAGGGATTCGTTGCAGTGTTGCGTCTGATAAAGAAGGAAGCTCTTGGGACTGACTCTGCGGTAACTGCAATAGGCGTACATAGGGCTCTAGTATCATACGTCTATCCGTTGGACTATAGCAAGTTCTGTTTAAGGGAAACTCTTTCAGGCTGAATCGCACTTCTCACAGTGTCTTTTCAGAGGGGGAAAGGATATAGAACAACTAAGGGGAGGGAACGTTGTGCCCTGAGAGTGAATGACAGCTTAGGGCACATAGGCCTCTATGACACATACTGGAAGGTCAACACCTGTGATGTTCCACTGTGTCTAGCTTGTCTCAAACACTTCAAATGTACGAGGGAACTTTGCTACTGTACATTCTCACGAGAGGTTTGAGTCTGTGCTCTGTAGGAAACATTAGGACCTGTCTGTGTAGCAATCATAAACTATCACATACAGGACCATGACAAGTGATTCTTAGGAAGGTATCTTTTCAGGGATCCTACTTAAAGTGCGTTCTCATTCATCACAGAGTCTCCTCCTTTCAGGAATGATGACAGAACACGGACGGACTATGGGCACCTTAGGTACTGTGAGTAAAGTGCAGGCTATGGCGCTTAGGCATCCCAAACTCATATTGGATGCTCACGACCAGTGGTGATCCGCACTTTCTTTCAGTGTTAAAAACGCTTCCAACATTGTGAGGGAAGTGTGCTTTAGGAGGGATTCGTTGCACTGTTGCGTCTGTTAAAGAAGGAAGCGCTTGGGACTGACTCTGCGGTAACTGCAATAGGCGCACATAGGGCTCTAGTAACAGACGTCTATCCCTTGGACTATAGCAAGTTCTGTTTAAGGGAAACTCCTTCAGGCGGAATCGCACTTCTCCCAGTGTCTTTTTAATGGAGGAATGGAGAAAGAACAACTACGGAGAGAGGGAACGTTGTGCCCTTAGAGTGAAGGAAAGGGTATGGAACATAGGCCTCTAAGACACATACTGGAAAGTCAACAGCTGTGATGTTCCACTGTGTCTAACTCGTCTCAAAACACTTAAAATGCAGGAGGGAACTGTGCTACTGTACGTTCTCACTTCAGGAATGAGTCTGTGCTAAGTTGGAAACTGGAGGGCCTGTCTGAGTAGCAATCATAGAGAGATTCGTACAGGACCCTTTCAGGTTATTCTTAGGAAGGTATCTTTTCAGGGATCCTACTTAAAATGTGTTCTCATTGATAATAGTATCTCCTTCTTTGAGGAATGATGATAGAATGTGGACGGACCATGGGCACATTATAGACTGTGAGTAAAGTGCAGGCTATGGCGCTTAGGCATCCCAAACACATATTCGATGATCAAGACCAGTGGTGATCCCCACGTTCTTTCTCTGTAAAAAACGCTTTCAACATTGTGAGGGAAGTGTGCTTTAGGAGGGATTCGTTGCAGTGTTGCGTCTGTTAAAGAAGGAAGCTCTTGGGACTGACTCTGCGGTAACTGCAATAGGCGCACATAGGGCTCTAGTATCAGACGTCTATCCGTTGGACTATAGCAAGCTCTGTTTAAGGGAAACTCTTTCAGGCTGAATCGCACTTCTCACAGTGTCTTATCAGCGGAGGAATAGAGAAAGAACAACTATGGACAGAGGGAATTTGTGCCCTGAGAGTGAAGGACCGGGCATGGAACATAGGCTTCTATGACACATACTGGAAGGTCAACACCTGTGATGTTCCATTGTGTCTAACTCGTGTCAAAACCCTTCAAATGTACGAGGGAACTGTGCTACAGTACTTTCCCACGACAATAATGAGTCTGTGCTAAGTTGGAAACTGTAGGACCTGTCTGTGCAGCAATCAGAGAGAGTATCGTACAGGACCCTGACGGGTTATTCTTAGGAAGGTATCTTTTCAGGGATCCTAGTTAAAGTGTGTTCTCATTCTTAACAGTGTCTCCTACTCTGAGGAATGATGATAGAATGCGGACGGACTTTGGGCACATTAGGTACTGTGAGTAAAGTGCAGGCTATGGCGCTTAGGCATCCCAAACACATATTAGATAATCAAGACCAGTGGTGATCCGCACTTTCTTTCTGAGTAAAAAACGCTTCCAGAATTGTGATGGAAGTGTGCTTTAGGAGGGATTCGTTGCTGTGTTGCGTCTGTTAGAAAAGGAAGCTCTTGGGACTGACTCTGCGGTAACTGCAATAGGCGTACATAGGGCTCTAGTATCATACGTCTATCCGTTGGACTATAGCAAGATCTGTTTAAGGGAAACTCTTTCAGGCTGAATCGCACTTCTCACAGTGTCTTATCAGCGGAGGAATAGAGAAAGAACAACTATGGACAGAGGGAACGTTTTGCCCTGAGAGTGAAGGACCGGGTATGGAACATAGGCCTCTATGACACATACTGGAAGGTCAACACCTGTGATGTTCCATTGTGTATAACTCGTCTCAAAACCCTTCAGATGTACGAGGGAACTGTGCTACAGTATTTTCCCAGGACAGGAATGAGTCTGTGCTAAGTTGGAAACTGTAAGACCTGTCCGTGTAGCAATCATAGAGAGTATTGTACAGGACCCTGACGGGTTATTCTTAGGAAGGTATCTTTTCAGAGACCCTAGTTAAAGTGTGTTCTCATTCATAACAGTGTCTCCTCCTTTGAGGAATGATGATAGAACACGGACGGACTATGGGCATCTTAGGTACTCTGAGTAAAGTGCAGGCTATGGCGCTTAGGCATCCCAAACTCATATTGCATGCTCACGACCAGTGGTGATCCGCACTTTCTTTCAGTGTTAAAAACGCTTCCAACATTGTGAGGGAAGTGTGCTTTAGGAGGGATTCGTTGCAGTGTTGCGTCTGATAAAGAAGGAAGCTCTTGGGACTGACTATGCGATCACTGCAATAGGCGCACATAGGGCTCTAGTATCAGACGTCTATCCGTTGGACTATAGCAAGTTCTGTTTAAGGGAAACTCCATCAAACGGAATCGCACTTCTCACAGTGTCTTTTCAGAGGGGGAAAGGATATAGAACAACTAAGGGGAGGGAACGTTGTGCCCTGAGAGTGAATGACAGCTTAGGGCACATAGGCCTCTATGACACATACTGGAAGGTCAACACCTGTGATGTTCCACTGTGTCTAGCTTGTCTCAAACACTTCAAATGTACGAGGGAACTTTGCTACTGTACATTCTCACGACAGGTTTGAGTCTGTGCTCTGTAGGAAACATTAGGACCTGTCTGTGTAGCAATCATAAACTATCACATACAGGACCATGACAAGTGATTCTTAGGAAGGTATCTTTTCAGGGATCCTACTTAAAGTGCGTTCTCATTCATCACAGAGTCTCCTCCTTTCAGGAATGATGACAGAACACGGACGGACTATGGGCACCTTAGGTACTGTGAGTAAAGTGCAGGCTATGGCGCTTAGGCATCCCAAACTCATATTGGATGCTCACGACCAGTGGTGATCCGCACTTTCTTTCAGTGTTAAAAATGCTTCCAACATTGTGAGGGAAGTGTGCTTTAGGAGGGACTCGTTGCACTGTTGCGTCTGTTAAAGAAGGAAGCGCTTGGGACTGACTCTGCGGTAACTGCAATAGGCGCACATAGGGCTCTAGTAACAGACGTCTATCCCTTGGACTATAGCAAGTTCTGTTTAAGGGAAACTCCTTCAGGCGGAATCGCACTTCTCCCAGTGTCTTTTTAATGGAGGAATGGAGAAAGAACAACTACGGAGAGAGGGAACGTTGTGCCCTTAGAGTGAAGGAAAGGGTATGGAACATAGGCCTCTAAGACACATACTGGAAAGTCAACAGCTGTGATGTTCCACTGTGTCTAACTCGTCTCAAAACACTTAAAATGCAGGAGGGAACTGTGCTACTGTACGTTCTCCCTTCAGGAATGAGTCTGTGCTAAGGTGGAAACTGGAGGGCCTGTCTGAGTAGCAATCATAGAGAGATTCGTACAGGACCCTTTCAAGTTATTCTTAGGAAGGTATCTTTTCAGGGATCCTACTTAAAATGTGTTCTCATTGATAATAGTATCTCCTTCTTTGAGGAATGATGATAGAATGTGGACGGACCATGGGCACATTATATACTGTGAGTAAAGTGCAGGCTATGGCGCTTAGGCATCCAAAACACATATTCGATGATCAAGACCAGTGGTGATCCCCACGTTCTTTCTCTGTAAAAAACGCTTTCAACATTGTGAGGGAAGTGTGCTTTAGGAGGGATTCGTTGCAGTGTTGCGTCTGTTAAAGAAGGAAGCTCTTGGGACTGACTCTGCGGTAACTGCAATAGGCGCACATAGGGCTCTAGTATCAGACGTCTATCCGTTGGACTATAGCAAGCTCTGTTTAAGGGAAACTCTTTCAGGCTGAATCGCACTTCTCACAGTGTCATATCAGCGGAGGAATAGAGAAAGAACAACTATGGACAGAGGGAATTTGTGCCCTGAGAGTGAAGGACCGGGCATGGAACATAGGCTTCTATGACACTACTAGAAGGTCAACACCTGTGATGTTCCATTGTGTCTAACTCGTGTCAAAACCCTTCAAATGTACGAGGGAACTGTGCTACAGTACTTTCCCACGACAATAATGAGTCTGTGCTAAGTTGGAAACTGTAGGACCTGTCTGTGCAGCAATCAGAGAGAGTATCGTACAGGACCCTGACGGGTTATTCTTAGGAAGGTATCTTTTCAGGGATCCTAGTTAAAGTGTGTTCTCATTCTTAACAGTGTCTCCTACTCTGAGGAATGATGATAGAATGCGGACGGACTTTGGGCACATTAGGTACTGTGAGTAAAGTGCAGGCTATGGCGCTTAGGCATCCCAAACACATATTAGATAATCAAGACCAGTGGTGATCCGCACTTTCTTTCTGAGTAAAAAACGCTTCCAGCATTTGATGGAAGTGTGCTTTAGGAGGGATTCGTTGCTGTGTTGCGTCTGTTAGAAAAGGAAGCTCTTGGGACTGACTCTGCGGTAACTGCAATAGGCGTACATAGGGCTCTAGTATCATACGTCTATCCGTTGGACTATAGCAAGATCTGTTTAAGGGAAACTCTTTCAGGCTGAATCGCACTTCTCACAGTGTCTTATCAGCGGAGGAATAGAGAAAGAACAACTATGGACAGAGGGAACGTTTTGCCCTGAGAGTGAAGGACCGGGTATGGAACATAGGCCTCTATGACACATACTGGAAGGTCAACACCTGTGATGTTCCATTGTGTATAACTCGTCTCAAAACCCTTCAGATGTACGAGGGAACTGTGCTACAGTATTTTCCCAGGACAGGAATGAGTCTGTGCTAAGTTGGAAACTGTAAGACCTGTCCGTGTAGCAATCATAGAGAGTATTGTACAGGACCCTGACGTGTTATTCTTAGGAAGGTATCTTTTCAGAGACCCTAGTTAAAGTGTGTTCTCATTCATAACAGTGTCTCCTCCTTTGAGGAATGATGATAGAACACGGACGGACTATGGGCATCTTAGGTACTCTGAGTAAAGTGCAGGCTATGGCGCTTAGGCATCCCAAACTCATATAGCATGCTCACGACCAGTGGTGATCCGCACTTTCTTTCAGTGTTAAAAACGCTTCCAACATTGTGAGGGAAGTGTGCTTTAGGAGGGATTCGTTGCAGTGTTGCGTCTGATAAAGAAGGAAGCTCTTGGGACTGACTATGCGATCACTGCAATAGGCGCACATAGGGCTCTAGTATCAGACGTCTATCCGTTGGACTATAGCAAGTTCTGTTTAAGGGAAACTCCATCAAACGGAATCGCACTTCTCACAGTGTCTTTTCAGAGGGGGAAAGGATATAGAACAACTAAGGGGAGGGAACGTTGTGCCCTGAGAGTGAATGACAGCTTAGGGCACATAGGCCTCTATGACACATACTGGAAGGTCAACACCTGTGATGTTCCACTGTGTCTAGCTTGTCTCAAACACTTCAAATGTACGAGGGAACTTTGCTACTGTACATTCTCACGACAGGTTTGAGTCTGTGCTCTGTAGGAAACATTAGGACCTGTCTGTGTAGCAATCATAAACTATCACATACAGGACCATGACAAGTGATTCTTAGGAAGGTATCTTTTCAGGGATCCTACTTAAAGTGCGTTCTCATTCATCACAGAGTCTCCTCCTTTCAGGAATGATGACAGAACACGGACGGACTATGGGCACCTTAGGTACTGTGAGTAAAGTGCAGGCTATGGCGCTTAGGCATCCCAAACTCATATTGGATGCTCACGACCAGTGGTGATCCGCACTTTCTTTCAGTGTTAAAAATGCTTCCAACATTGTGAGGGAAGTGTGCTTTAGGAGGGATTCGTTGCACTGTTGCGTCTGTTAAAGAAGGAAGCGCTTGGGACTGACTCTGCGGTAACTGCAATAGGCGCACATAGGGCTCTAGTAACAGACGTCTATCCCTTGGACTATAGCAAGTTCTGTTTAAGGGAAACTCCTTCAGGCGGAATCGCACTTCTCCCAGTGTCTTTTTAATGGCGGAATGGAGAAAGAACAACTACGGAGAGAGGGAACGTTGTGCCCTTAGAGTGAAGGAAAGGGTATGGAACATAGGCCTCTAAGACACATACTGGAAAGTCAACAGCTGTGATGTTCCACTGTGTCTAACTCGTCTCAAAACACTTAAAATGCAGGAGGGAACTGTGCTACTGTACGTTCTCACTTCAGGAATGAGTCTGTGCTAAGTTGGAAACTGGAGGGCCTGTCTGAGTAGCAATCATAGAGAGATTCGTACAGGACCCTTTCAGGTTATTCTTAGGAAGGTATCTTTTCAGGGATCCTACTTAAAATGTGTTCTCATTGATAATAGTATCTCCTTCTTTGAGGAATGATGATAGAATGTGGACGGACCATGGGCACATTATAGACTGTGAGTAAAGTGCAGGCTATGGCGCTTAGGCATCCCAAACACATATTCGATGATCAAGACCAGTGGTGATCCCCACGTTCTTTCTCTGTAAAAAACGCTTTCAACATTGTGAGGGAAGTGTGCTTTAGGAGGGATTCGTTGCAGTGTTGCGTCTGTTAAAGAAGGAAGCTCTTGGGACTGACTCTGCGGTAACTGCAATAGGCGCACATAGGGCTCTAGTATCAGACGTCTATCCGTTGGACTATAGCAAGCTCTGTTTAAGGGAAACTCTTTCAGGCTGAATCGCACTTCTCACAGTGTCTTATCAGCGGAGGAATAGAGAAAGAAAAACTATGGACAGAGGGAATTTGTGCCCTGAGAGTGAAGGACCGGGCATGGAACATAGGCTTCTATGACACATACTGGAAGGTCAACACCTGTGATGTTCCATTGTGTCTAACTCGTGTCAAAACCCTTCAAATGTACGAGGGAACTGTGCTACAGTACTTTCCCACGACAATAATGAGTCTGTGCTAAGTTGGAAACTGTAGGACCTGTCTGTGCAGCAATCAGAGAGAGTATCGTACAGGACCCTGACGGGTTATTCTTAGGAAGGTATCTTTTCAGGGATCCTAGTTAAAGTGTGTTCTCATTCTTAACAGTGTCTCCTACTCTGAGGAATGATGATAGAATGCGGACGGACTTTGGGCACATTAGGTACTGTGAGTAAAGTGCAGGCTATGGCGCTTAGGCATCCCAAACACATATTAGATAATCAAGACCAGTGGTGATCCGCACTTTCTTTCTGAGTAAAAAACGCTTCCAGAATTGTGATGGAAGTGTGCTTTAGGAGGGATTCGTTGCAGTGTTGCGTCTGATAAAGAAGGAAGCTCTTGGGACTGACTATGCGATCACTGCAATAGGCGTACATAGGGCTCTAGTATCATACGTCTATCCGTTGGACTATAGCAAGATCTGTTTAAGGGAAACTCTTTCAGGCTGAATCGCACTTCTCACAGTGTCTTATCAGCGGAGGAATAGAGAAAGAACAACTATGGACAGAGGGAACGTTTTGCCCTGAGAGTGAAGGACCAGGTATGGAACATAGGCCTCTATGACACATACTGGAAGGTCAACACCTGTGATGTTCCATTGTGTATAACTCGTCTCAAAACCCTTCAGATGTACGAGGGAACTGTGCTACAGTATTTTCCCAGGACAGGAATGAGTCTGTGCTAAGTTGGAAACTGTAAGACCTGTCCGTGTAGCAATCATAGAGAGTATTGTACAGGACCCTGACGGGTTATTCTTAGGAAGGTATCTTTTCAGAGACCCTAGTTAAAGTGTGTTCTCATTCATAACAGTGTCTCCTCCTTTGAGGAATGATGATAGAACACGGACGGACTATGGGCATCTTAGGTACTCTGAGTAAAGTGCAGGCTATGGCGCTTAGGCATCCCAAACTCATATTGCATGCTCACGACCAGTGGTGATCCGCACTTTCTTTCAGTGTTAAAAACGCTTCCAACATTGTGAGGGAAGTGTGCTTTAGGAGGGATTCGTTGCAGTGTTGCGTCTGATAAAGAAGGAAGCTCTTGGGACTGACTATGCGATCACTGCAATAGGCGCACATAGGGCTCTAGTATCAGACGTCTATCCGTTGGACTATAGCAAGTTCTGTTTAAGGGAAACTCCATCAAACGGAATCGCACTTCTCACAGTGTCTTTTCAGAGGGGGAAAGGATATAGAACAACTAAGGGGAGGGAACGTTGTGCCCTGAGAGTGAATGACAGCTTAGGGCACATAGGCCTCTATGACACATACTGGAAGGTCAACACCTGTGATGTTCCACTGTGTCTAGCTTGTCTCAAACACTTCAAATGTACGAGGGAACTTTGCTACTGTACATTCTCACGACAGGTTTGAGTCTGTGCTCTGTAGGAAACATTAGGACCTGTCTGTGTAGCAATCATAAACTATCACATACAGGACCATGACAAGTGATTCTTAGGAAGGTATCTTTTCAGGGATCCTACTTAAAGTGCGTTCTCATTCATCACAGAGTCTCCTCCTTTCAGGAATGATGACAGAACACGGACGGACTATGGGCACCTTAGGTACTGTGAGTAAAGTGCAGGCTATGGCGCTTAGGCATCCCAAACTCATATTGGATGCTCACGACCAGTGGTGATCCGCACTTTCTTTCAGTGTTAAAAACGCTTCCAAAATTGTGAGGGAAGTGTGCTTTAGGAGGGATTCGTTGCACTGTTGCGTCTGTTAAAGAAGGAAGCGCTTGGGACTGACTCTGCGGTAACTGCAATAGGCGCACATAGGGCTCTAGTAACAGACGTCTATCCCTTGGACTATAGCAAGTTCTGTTTAAGGGAAACTCCTTCAGGCGGAATCGCACTTCTCCCAGTGTCTTTTTAATGGAGGAATGGAGAAAGAACAACTACGGAGAGAGGGAACGTTGTGCCCTTAGAGTGAAGGAAAGGGTATGGAACATAGGCCTCTAAGACACATACTGGAAAGTCAACAGCTGTGATGTTCCACTGTGTCTAACTCGTCTCAAAACACTTAAAATGCAGGAGGGAACTGTGCTACTGTACGTTCTCCCTTCAGGAATGAGTCTGTGCTAAGGTGGAAACTGGAGGGCCTGTCTGAGTAGCAATCATAGAGAGATTCGTACAGGACCCTTTCAAGTTATTCTTAGGAAGGTATCTTTTCAGGGATCCTACTTAAAATGTGTTCTCATTGATAATAGTATCTCCTTCTTTGAGGAATGATGATAGAATGTGGACGGACCATGGGCACATTATATACTGTGAGTAAAGTGCAGGCTATGGCGCTTAGGCATCCCAAACACATATTCGATGATCAAGACCAGTGGTGATCCCCACGTTCTTTCTCTGTAAAAAACGCTTTCAACATTGTGAGGGAAGTGTGCTTTAGGAGGGATTCGTTGCAGTGTTGCGTCTGTTAAAGAAGGAAGCTCTTGGGACTGACTCTGCGGTAACTGCAATAGGCGCACATAGGGCTCTAGTATCAGACGTCTATCCGTTGGACTATAGCAAGCTCTGTTTAAGGGAAACTCTTTCAGGCTGAATCGCACTTCTCACAGTGTCTTATCAGCGGAGGAATAGAGAAAGAACAACTATGGACAGAGGGAATTTGTGCCCTGAGAGTGAAGGACCGGGTATGGAACATAGGCTTCTATGACACATACTGGAAGGTCAACACCTGTGATGTTCCATTGTGTCTAACTCGTGTCAAAACCCTTCAAATGTACGAGGGAACTGTGCTACAGTACTTTCCCACGACAATAATGAGTCTGTGCTAAGTTGGAAACTGTAGGACCTGTCTGTGCAGCAATCAGAGAGAGTATCGTACAGGACCCTGACGGGTTATTCTTAGGAAGGTATCTTTTCAGGGATCCTAGTTAAAGTGTGTTCTCATTCTTAACAGTGTCTCCTACTCTGAGGAATGATGATAGAATGCGGACGGACTTTGGGCACATTAGGTACTGTGAGTAAAGTGCAGGCTATGGCGCTTAGGCATCCCAAACACATATTAGATAATCAAGACCAGTGGTGATCCGCACTTTCTTTCTGAGTAAAAAACGCTTCCAGCATTGTGATGGAAGTGTGCTTTAGGAGGGATTCGTTGCTGTGTTGCGTCTGTTAGAAAAGGAAGCTCTTGGGACTGACTCTGCGGTAACTGCAATAGGCGTACATAGGGCTCTAGTATCATACGTCTATCCGTTGGACTATAGCAAGATCTGTTTAAGGGAAACTCTTTCAGGCTGAATCGCACTTCTCACAGTGTCTTATCAGCGGAGGAATAGAGAAAGAACAACTATGGACAGAGGGAACGTTTTGCCCTGAGAGTGAAGGACCGGGTATGGAACATAGGCCTCTATGACACATACTGGAAGGTCAACACCTGTGATGTTCCATTGTGTATAACTCGTCTCAAAACCCTTCAGATGTACGAGGGAACTGTGCTACAGTATTTTCCCAGGACAGGAATGAGTCTGTGCTAAGTTGGAAACTGTAAGACCTGTCCGTGTAGCAATCATAGAGAGTATTGTACAGGACCCTGACGTGTTATTCTTAGGAAGGTATCTTTTCAGAGACCCTAGTTAAAGTGTGTTCTCATTCATAACAGTGTCTCCTCCTTTGAGGAATGATGATAGAACACGGACGGACTATGGGCATCTTAGGTACTCTGAGTAAAGTGCAGGCTATGGCGCTTAGGCATCCCAAACTCATATTGCATGCTCACGACCAGTGGTGATCCGCACTTTCTTTCAGTGTTAAAAACGCTTCCAACATTGTGAGGGAAGTGTGCTTTAGGAGGGATTCGTTGCAGTGTTGCGTCTGATAAAGAAGGAAGCTCTTGGGACTGACTATGCGATCACTGCAATAGGCGCACATAGGGCTCTAGTATCAGACGTCTATCCGTTGGACTATAGCAAGTTCTATTTAAGGGAAACTCCATCAAACGGAATCGCACTTCTCACAGTGTCTTTTCAGAGGGGGAAAGGATATAGAACAACTAAGGGGAGGGAACGTTGTGCCCTGAGAGTGAATGACAGCTTAGGGCACATAGGCCTCTATGACACATACTGGAAGGTCAACACCTGTGATGTTCCACTGTGTCTAGCTTGTCTCAAACACTTCAAATGTACGAGGGAACTTTGCTACTGTACATTCTCACGACAGGTTTGAGTCTGTGCTCTGTAGGAAACATTAGGACCTGTCTGTGTAGCAATCATAAACTATCACATACAGGACCATGACAAGTGATTCTTAGGAAGGTATCTTTTCAGGGATCCTACTTAAAGTGCGTTCTCATTCATCACAGAGTCTCCTCCTTTCAGGAATGATGACAGAACACGGACGGACTATGGGCACCTTAGGTACTGTGAGTAAAGTGCAGGCTATGGCGCTTAGGCATCCCAAACTCATATTGGATGCTCACGACCAGTGGTGATCCGCACTTTCTTTCAGTGTTAAAAACGCTTCCAACATTGTGAGGGAAGTGTGCTTTAGGAGGGATTCGTTGCACTGTTGCGTCTGTTAAAGAAGGAAGCGCTTGGGACTGACTCTGCGGTAACTGCAATAGGCGCACATAGGGCTCTAGTAACAGACGTCTATCCCTTGGACTATAGCAAGTTCTGTTTAAGGGAAACTCCTTCAGGCGGAATCGCACTTCTCCCAGTGTCTTTTTAATGGAGGAATGGAGAAAGAACAACTACGGAGAGAGGGAACGTTGTGCCCTTAGAGTGAAGGAAAGGGTATGGAACATAGGCCTCTAAGTCACATACTGGAAAGTCAACAGCTGTGATGTTCCACTGTGTCTAACTCGTCTCAAAACACTTAAAATGCAGGAGGGAACTGTGCTACTGTACGTTCTCACTTCAGGAATGAGTCTGTGCTAAGTTGGAAACTGGAGGGCCTGTCTGAGTAGCAATCATAGAGAGATTCGTACAGGACCCTTTCAGGTTATTCTTAGGAAGGTATCTTTTCAGGGATCCTACTTAAAATGTGTTCTCATTGATAATAGTATCTCCTTCTTTGAGGAATGATGATAGAATGTGGACGGACCATGGGCACATTATATACTGTGAGTAAAGTGCAGGCTATGGCGCTTAGGCATCCCAAACACATATTCGATGATCAAGACCAGTGGTGATCCCCACGTTCTTTCTCTGTAAAAAACGCTTTCAACATTGTGAGGGAAGTGTGCTTTAGGAGGGATTCGTTGCAGTGTTGCGTCTGTTAAAGAAGGAAGCTCTTGGGACTGACTCTGCGGTAACTGCAATAGGCGCACATAGGGCTCTAGTATCAGACGTCTATCCGTTGGACTATAGCAAGCTCTGTTTAAGGGAAACTCTTTCAGGCTGAATCGCACTTCTCACAGTGTCTTATCAGCGGAGGAATAGAGAAAGAACAACTATGGACAGAGGGAATTTGTGCCCTGAGAGTGAAGGACCGGGCATGGAACATAGGCTTCTATGACACATACTGGAAGGTCAACACCTGTGATGTTCCATTGTGTCTAACTCGTGTCAAAACCCTTCAAATGTACGAGGGAACTGTGCTACAGTACTTTCCCACGACAATAATGAGTCTGTGCTAAGTTGGAAACTGTAGGACCTGTCTGTGCAGCAATCAGAGAGAGTATCGTACAGGACCCTGACGGGTTATTCTTAGGAAGGTATCTTTTCAGGGATCCTAGTTAAAGTGTGTTCTCATTCTTAACAGTGTCTCCTACTCTGAGGAATGATGATAGAATGCGGACGGACTTTGGGCACATTAGGTACTGTGAGTAAAGTGCAGGCTATGGCGCTTAGGCATCCCAAACACATATTAGATAATCAAGACCAGTGGTTATCCGCACTTTCTTTCTGAGTAAAAAACGCTTCCAGAATTGTGATGGAAGTGTGCTTTAGGAGGGATTCGTTGCTGTGTTGCGTCTGTTAGAAAAGGAAGCTCTTGGGACTGACTCTGCGGTAACTGCAATAGGCGTACATAGGGCTCTAGTATCATACGTCTATCCGTTGGACTATAGCAAGATCTGTTTAAGGGAAACTCTTTCAGGCTGAATCGCACTTCTCACAGTGTCTTATCAGCGGAGGAATAGAGAAAGAACAACTATGGACAGAGGGAACGTTTTGCCCTGAGAGTGAAGGACCAGGTATGGAACATAGGCCTCTATGACACATACTGGAAGGTCAACACCTGTGATGTTCCATTGTGTATAACTCGTCTCAAAACCCTTCAGATGTACGAGGGAACTGTGCTACAGTATTTTCCCAGGACAGGAATGAGTCTGTGCTAAGTTGGAAACTGTAAGACCTGTCCGTGTAGCAATCATAGAGAGTATTGTACAGGACCCTGACGGGTTATTCTTAGGAAGGTATCTTTTCAGAGACCCTAGTTAAAGTGTGTTCTCATTCATAACAGTGTCTCCTCCTTTGAGGAATGATGATAGAACACGGACGGACTATGGGCATCTTAGGTACTCTGAGTAAAGTGCAGGCTATGGCGCTTAGGCATCCCAAACTCATATTGCATGCTCACGACCAGTGGTGATCCGCACTTTCTTTCAGTGTTAAAAACGCTTCCAACATTGTGAGGGAAGTGTGCTTTAGGAGGGATTCGTTGCAGTGTTGCGTCTGATAAAGAAGGAAGCTCTTGGGACTGACTATGCGATCACTGCAATAGGCGCACATAGGGCTCTAGTATCAGACGTCTATCCGTTGGACTATAGCAAGTTCTGTTTAAGGGAAACTCCATCAAACGGAATCGCACTTCTCACAGTGTCTTTTCAGAGGGGGAAAGGATATAGAACAACTAAGGGGAGGGAACGTTGTGCCCTGAGAGTGAATGACAGCTTAGGGCACATAGGCCTCTATGACACATACTGGAAGGTCAACACCTGTGATGTTCCACTGTGTCTAGCTTGTCTCAAACACTTCAAATGTACGAGGGAACTTTGCTACTGTACATTCTCACGACAGGTTTGAGTCTGTGCTCTGTAGGAAACATTAGGACCTGTCTGTGTAGCAATCATAAACTATCACATACAGGACCATGACAAGTGATTCTTAGGAAGGTATCTTTTCAGGGATCCTACTTAAAGTGCGTTCTCATTCATCACAGAGTCTCCTCCTTTCAGGAATGATGACAGAACACGGACGGACTATGGGCACCTTAGGTACTGTGAGTAAAGTGCAGGCTATGGCGCTTAGGCATCCCAAACTCATATTGGATGCTCACGACCAGTGGTGATCCGCACTTTCTTTCAGTGTTAAAAACGCTTCCAAAATTGTGAGGGAAGTGTGCTTTAGGAGGGATTCGTTGCACTGTTGCGTCTGTTAAAGAAGGAAGCGCTTGGGACTGACTCTGCGGTAACTGCAATAGGCGCACATAGGGCTCTAGTAACAGACGTCTATCCCTTGGACTATAGCAAGTTCTGTTTAAGGGAAACTCCTTCAGGCGGAATCGCACTTCTCCCAGTGTCTTTTTAATGGAGGAATGGAGAAAGAACAACTACGGAGAGAGGGAACGTTGTGCCCTTAGAGTGAAGGAAAGGGTATGGAACATAGGCCTCTAAGACACATACTGGAAAGTCAACAGCTGTGATGTTCCACTGTGTCTAACTCGTCTCAAAACACTTAAAATGCAGGAGGGAACTGTGCTACTGTACGTTCTCCCTTCAGGAATGAGTCTGTGCTAAGGTGGAAACTGGAGGGCCTGTCTGAGTAGCAATCATAGAGAGATTCGTACAGGACCCTTTCAAGTTATTCTTAGGAAGGTATCTTTTCAGGGATCCTACTTAAAATGTGTTCTCATTGATAATAGTATCTCCTTCTTTGAGGAATGATGATAGAATGTGGACGGACCATGGGCACATTATATACTGTGAGTAAAGTGCAGGCTATGGCGCTTAGGCATCCCAAACACATATTCGATGATCAAGACCAGTGGTGATCCCCACGTTCTTTCTCTGTAAAAAACGCTTTCAACATTGTGAGGGAAGTGTGCTTTAGGAGGGATTCGTTGCAGTGTTGCGTCTGTTAAAGAAGGAAGCTCTTGGGACTGACTCTGCGGTAACTGCAATAGGCGCACATAGGGCTCTAGTATCAGACGTCTATCCGTTGGACTATAGCAAGCTCTGTTTAAGGGAAACTCTTTCAGGCTGAATCGCACTTCTCACAGTGTCTTATCAGCGGAGGAATAGAGAAAGAACAACTATGGACAGAGGGAATTTGTGCCCTGAGAGTGAAGGACCGGGTATGGAACATAGGCTTCTATGACACATACTGGAAGGTCAACACCTGTGATGTTCCATTGTGTCTAACTCGTGTCAAAACCCTTCAAATGTACGAGGGAACTGTGCTACAGTACTTTCCCACGACAATAATGAGTCTGTGCTAAGTTGGAAACTGTAGGACCTGTCTGTGCAGCAATCAGAGAGAGTATCGTACAGGACCCTGACGGGTTATTCTTAGGAAGGTATCTTTTCAGGGATCCTAGTTAAAGTGTGTTCTCATTCTTAACAGTGTCTCCTACTCTGAGGAATGATGATAGAATGCGGACGGACTTTGGGCACATTAGGTACTGTGAGTAAAGTGCAGGCTATGGCGCTTAGGCATCCCAAACACATATTAGATAATCAAGACCAGTGGTGATCCGCACTTTCTTTCTGAGTAAAAAACGCTTCCAGCATTGTGATGGAAGTGTGCTTTAGGAGGGATTCGTTGCTGTGTTGCGTCTGTTAGAAAAGGAAGCTCTTGGGACTGACTCTGCGGTAACTGCAATAGGCGTACATAGGGCTCTAGTATCATACGTCTATCCGTTGGACTATAGCAAGATCTGTTTAAGGGAAACTCTTTCAGGCTGAATCGCACTTCTCACAGTGTCTTATCAGCGGAGGAATAGAGAAAGAACAACTATGGACAGAGGGAACGTTTTGCCCTGAGAGTGAAGGACCGGGTATGGAACATAGGCCTCTATGACACATACTGGAAGGTCAACACCTGTGATGTTCCATTGTGTATAACTCGTCTCAAAACCCTTCAGATGTACGAGGGAACTGTGCTACAGTATTTTCCCAGGACAGGAATGAGTCTGTGCTAAGTTGGAAACTGTAAGACCTGTCCGTGTAGCAATCATAGAGAGTATTGTACAGGACCCTGACGTGTTATTCTTAGGAAGGTATCTTTTCAGAGACCCTAGTTAAAGTGTGTTCTCATTCATAACAGTGTCTCCTCCTTTGAGGAATGATGATAGAACACGGACGGACTATGGGCATCTTAGGTACTCTGAGTAAAGTGCAGGCTATGGCGCTTAGGCATCCCAAACTCATATAGCATGCTCACGACCAGTGGTGATCCGCACTTTCTTTCAGTGTTAAAAACGCTTCCAACATTGTGAGGGAAGTGTGCTTTAGGAGGGATTCGTTGCAGTGTTGCGTCTGATAAAGAAGGAAGCTCTTGGGACTGACTATGCGATCACTGCAATAGGCGCACATAGGGCTCTAGTATCAGACGTCTATCCGTTGGACTATAGCAAGTTCTGTTTAAGGGAAACTCCATCAAACGGAATCGCACTTCTCACAGTGTCTTTTCAGAGGGGGAAAGGATATAGAACAACTAAGGGGAGGGAACGTTGTGCCCTGAGAGTGAATGACAGCTTAGGGCACATAGGCCTCTATGACACATACTGGAAGGTCAACACCTGTGATGTTCCACTGTGTCTAGCTTGTCTCAAACACTTCAAATGTACGAGGGAACTTTGCTACTGTACATTCTCACGACAGGTTTGAGTCTGTGCTCTGTAGGAAACATTAGGACCTGTCTGTGTAGCAATCATAAACTATCACATACAGGACCATGACAAGTGATTCTTAGGAAGGTATCTTTTCAGGGATCCTACTTAAAGTGCGTTCTCATTCATCACAGAGTCTCCTCCTTTCAGGAATGATGACAGAACACGGACGGACTATGGGCACCTTAGGTACTGTGAGTAAAGTGCAGGCTATGGCGCTTAGGCATCCCAAACTCATATTGGATGCTCACGACCAGTGGTGATCCGCACTTTCTTTCAGTGTTAAAAACGCTTCCAACATTGTGAGGGAAGTGTGCTTTAGGAGGGATTCGTTGCACTGTTGCGTCTGTTAAAGAAGGAAGCGCTTGGGACTGACTCTGCGGTAACTGCAATAGGCGCACATAGGGCTCTAGTAACAGACGTCTATCCCTTGGACTATAGCAAGTTCTGTTTAAGGGAAACTCCTTCAGGCGGAATCGCACTTCTCCCAGTGTCTTTTTAATGGAGGAATGGAGAAAGAACAACTACGGAGAGAGGGAACGTTGTGCCCTTAGAGTGAAGGAAAGGGTATGGAACATAGGCCTCTAAGACACATACTGGAAAGTCAACAGCTGTGATGTTCCACTGTGTCTAACTCGTCTCAAAACACTTAAAATGCAGGAGGGAACTGTGCTACTGTACGTTCTCCCTTCAGGAATGAGTCTGTGCTAAGTTGGAAACTGGAGGGCCTGTCTGAGTAGCAATCATAGAGAGATTCGTACAGGACCCTTTCAAGTTATTCTTAGGAAGGTATCTTTTCAGGGATCCTACTTAAAATGTGTTCTCATTGATAATAGTATCTCCTTCTTTGAGGAATGATGATAGAATGTGGACGGACCATGGGCACATTATATACTGTGAGTAAAGTGCAGGCTATGGCGCTTAGGCATCCCAAACACATATTCGATGATCAAGACCAGTGGTGATCCCCACGTTCTTTCTCTGTAAAAAACGCTTTCAACATTGTGAGGGAAGTGTGCTTTAGGAGGGATTCGTTGCAGTGTTGCGTCTGTTAAAGAAGGAAGCTCTTGGGACTGACTCTGCGGTAACTGCAATAGGCGCACATAGGGCTCTAGTATCAGACGTCTATCCGTTGGACTATAGCAAGCTCTGTTTAAGGGAAACTCTTTCAGGCTGAATCGCACTTCTCACAGTGTCTTATCAGCGGAGGAATAGAGAAAGAACAACTATGGACAGAGGGAATTTGTGCCCTGAGAGTGAAGGACCGGGCATGGAACATAGGCTTCTATGACACATACTGGAAGGTCAACACCTGTGATGTTCCATTGTGTCTAACTCGTGTCAAAACCCTTCAAATGTACGAGGGAACTGTGCTACAGTACTTTCCCACGACAATAATGAGTCTGTGCTAAGTTGGAAACTGTAGGACCTGTCTGTGCAGCAATCAGAGAGAGTATCGTACAGGACCCTGACGGGTTATTCTTAGGAAGGTATCTTTTCAGGGATCCTAGTTAAAGTGTGTTCTCATTCTTAACAGTGTCTCCTACTCTGAGGAATGATGATAGAATGCGGACGGACTTTGGGCACATTAGGTACTGTGAGTAAAGTGCAGGCTATGGCGCTTAGGCATCCCAAACACATATTAGATAATCAAGACCAGTGGTGATCCGCACTTTCTTTCTGAGTAAAAAACGCTTCCAGCATTGTGATGGAAGTGTGCTTTAGGAGGGATTCGTTGCTGTGTTGCGTCTGTTAGAAAAGGAAGCTCTTGGGACTGACTCTGCGGTAACTGCAATAGGCGTACATAGGGCTCTAGTATCATACGTCTATCCGTTGGACTATAGCAAGATCTGTTTAAGGGAAACTCTTTCAGGCTGAATCGCACTTCTCACAGTGTCTTATCAGCGGAGGAATAGAGAAAGAACAACTATGGACAGAGGGAACGTTTTGCCCTGAGAGTGAAGGACCGGGTATGGAACATAGGCCTCTATGACACATACTGGAAGGTCAACACCTGTGATGTTCCATTGTGTATAACTCGTCTCAAAACCCTTCAGATGTACGAGGGAACTGTGCTACAGTATTTTCCCAGGACAGGAATGAGTCTGTGCTAAGTTGGAAACTGTAAGACCTGTCCGTGTAGCAATCATAGAGAGTATTGTACAGGACCCTGACGTGTTATTCTTAGGAAGGTATCTTTTCAGAGACCCTAGTTAAAGTGTGTTCTCATTCATAACAGTGTCTCCTCCTTTGAGGAATGATGATAGAACACGGACGGACTATGGGCATCTTAGGTACTCTGAGTAAAGTGCAGGCTATGGCGCTTAGGCATCCCAAACTCATATAGCATGCTCACGACCAGTGGTGATCCGCACTTTCTTTCAGTGTTAAAAACGCTTCCAACATTGTGAGGGAAGTGTGCTTTAGGAGGGATTCGTTGCAGTGTTGCGTCTGATAAAGAAGGAAGCTCTTGGGACTGACTATGCGATCACTGCAATAGGCGCACATAGGGCTCTAGTATCAGACGTCTATCCGTTGGACTATAGCAAGTTCTGTTTAAGGGAAACTCCATCAAACGGAATCGCACTTCTCACAGTGTCTTTTCAGAGGGGGAAAGGATATAGAACAACTAAGGGGAGGGAACGTTGTGCCCTGAGAGTGAATGACAGCTTAGGGCACATAGGCCTCTATGACACATACTGGAAGGTCAACACCTGTGATGTTCCACTGTGTCTAGCTTGTCTCAAACACTTCAAATGTACGAGGGAACTTTGCTACTGTACATTCTCACGACAGGTTTGAGTCTGTGCTCTGTAGGAAACATTAGGACCTGTCTGTGTAGCAATCATAAACTATCACATACAGGACCATGACAAGTGATTCTTAGGAAGGTATCTTTTCAGGGATCCTACTTAAAGTGCGTTCTCATTCATCACAGAGTCTCCTCCTTTCAGGAATGATGACAGAACACGGACGGACTATGGGCACCTTAGGTACTGTGAGTAAAGTGCAGGCTATGGCGCTTAGGCATCCCAAACTCATATTGGATGCTCACGACCAGTGGTGATCCGCACTTTCTTTCAGTGTTAAAAATGCTTCCAACATTGTGAGGGAAGTGTGCTTTAGGAGGGATTCGTTGCACTGTTGCGTCTGTTAAAGAAGGAAGCGCTTGGGACTGACTCTGCGGTAACTGCAATAGGCGCACATAGGGCTCTAGTAACAGACGTCTATCCCTTGGACTATAGCAAGTTCTGTTTAAGGGAAACTCCTTCAGGCGGAATCGCACTTCTCCCAGTGTCTTTTTAATGGCGGAATGGAGAAAGAACAACTACGGAGAGAGGGAACGTTGTGCCCTTAGAGTGAAGGAAAGGGTATGGAACATAGGCCTCTAAGACACATACTGGAAAGTCAACAGCTGTGATGTTCCACTGTGTCTAACTCGTCTCAAAACACTTAAAATGCAGGAGGGAACTGTGCTACTGTACGTTCTCACTTCAGGAATGAGTCTGTGCTAAGTTGGAAACTGGAGGGCCTGTCTGAGTAGCAATCATAGAGAGATTCGTACAGGACCCTTTCAGGTTATTCTTAGGAAGGTATCTTTTCAGGGATCCTACTTAAAATGTGTTCTCATTGATAATAGTATCTCCTTCTTTGAGGAATGATGATAGAATGTGGACGGACCATGGGCACATTATAGACTGTGAGTAAAGTGCAGGCTATGGCGCTTAGGCATCCCAAACACATATTCGATGATCAAGACCAGTGGTGATCCCCACGTTCTTTCTCTGTAAAAAACGCTTTCAACATTGTGAGGGAAGTGTGCTTTAGGAGGGATTCGTTGCAGTGTTGCGTCTGTTAAAGAAGGAAGCTCTTGGGACTGACTCTGCGGTAACTGCAATAGGCGCACATAGGGCTCTAGTATCAGACGTCTATCCGTTGGACTATAGCAAGCTCTGTTTAAGGGAAACTCTTTCAGGCTGAATCGCACTTCTCACAGTGTCTTATCAGCGGAGGAATAGAGAAAGAACAACTATGGACAGAGGGAATTTGTGCCCTGAGAGTGAAGGACCGGGCATGGAACATAGGCTTCTATGACACATACTGGAAGGTCAACACCTGTGATGTTCCATTGTGTCTAACTCGTGTCAAAACCCTTCAAATGTACGAGGGAACTGTGCTACAGTACTTTCCCACGACAATAATGAGTCTGTGCTAAGTTGGAAACTGTAGGACCTGTCTGTGCAGCAATCAGAGAGAGTATCGTACAGGACCCTGACGGGTTATTCTTAGGAAGGTATCTTTTCAGGGATCCTAGTTAAAGTGTGTTCTCATTCTTAACAGTGTCTCCTACTCTGAGGAATGATGATAGAATGCGGACGGACTTTGGGCACATTAGGTACTGTGAGTAAAGTGCAGGCTATGGCGCTTAGGCATCCCAAACACATATTAGATAATCAAGACCAGTGGTGATCCGCACTTTCTTTCTGAGTAAAAAACGCTTCCAGAATTGTGATGGAAGTGTGCTTTAGGAGGGATTCGTTGCAGTGTTGCGTCTGATAAAGAAGGAAGCTCTTGGGACTGACTCTGCGGTAACTGCAATAGGCGTACATAGGGCTCTAGTATCATACGTCTATCCGTTGGACTATAGCAAGTTCTGTTTAAGGGAAACTCTTTCAGGCTGAATCGCACTTCTCACAGTGTCTTTTCAGAGGGGGAAAGGATATAGAACAACTAAGGGGAGGGAACGTTGTGCCCTGAGAGTGAATGACAGCTTAGGGCACATAGGCCTCTATGACACATACTGGAAGGTCAACACCTGTGATGTTCCACTGTGTCTAGCTTGTCTCAAACACTTCAAATGTACGAGGGAACTTTGCTACTGTACATTCTCACGAGAGGTTTGAGTCTGTGCTCTGTAGGAAACATTAGGACCTGTCTGTGTAGCAATCATAAACTATCACATACAGGACCATGACAAGTGATTCTTAGGAAGGTATCTTTTCAGGGATCCTACTTAAAGTGCGTTCTCATTCATCACAGAGTCTCCTCCTTTCAGGAATGATGACAGAACACGGACGGACTATGGGCACCTTAGGTACTGTGAGTAAAGTGCAGGCTATGGCGCTTAGGCATCCCAAACTCATATTGGATGCTCACGACCAGTGGTGATCCGCACTTTCTTTCAGTGTTAAAAACGCTTCCAACATTGTGAGGGAAGTGTGCTTTAGGAGGGATTCGTTGCACTGTTGCGTCTGTTAAAGAAGGAAGCGCTTGGGACTGACTCTGCGGTAACTGCAATAGGCGCACATAGGGCTCTAGTAACAGACGTCTATCCCTTGGACTATAGCAAGTTCTGTTTAAGGGAAACTCCTTCAGGCGGAATCGCACTTCTCCCAGTGTCTTTTTAATGGAGGAATGGAGAAAGAACAACTACGGAGAGAGGGAACGTTGTGCCCTTAGAGTGAAGGAAAGGGTATGGAACATAGGCCTCTAAGTCACATACTGGAAAGTCAACAGCTGTGATGTTCCACTGTGTCTAACTCGTCTCAAAACACTTAAAATGCAGGAGGGAACTGTGCTACTGTACGTTCTCACTTCAGGAATGAGTCTGTGCTAAGTTGGAAACTGGAGGGCCTGTCTGAGTAGCAATCATAGAGAGATTCGTACAGGACCCTTTCAGGTTATTCTTAGGAAGGTATCTTTTCAGGGATCCTACTTAAAATGTGTTCTCATTGATAATAGTATCTCCTTCTTTGAGGAATGATGATAGAATGTGGACGGACCATGGGCACATTATAGACTGTGAGTAAAGTGCAGGCTATGGCGCTTAGGCATCCCAAACACATATTCGATGATCAAGACCAGTGGTGATCCCCACGTTCTTTCCCTGTAAAAAACGCTTTCAACATTGTGAGGGAAGTGTGCTTTAGGAGGGATTCGTTGCAGTGTTGCGTCTGTTAAAGAAGGAAGCTCTTGGGACTGACTCTGCGGTAACTGCAATAGGCGCACATAGGGCTCTAGTATCAGACGTCTATCCGTTGGACTATAGCAAGCTCTGTTTAAGGGAAACTCTTTCAGGCTGAATCGCACTTCTCACAGTGTCTTATCAGCGGAGGAATAGAGAAAGAACAACTATGGACAGAGGGAATTTGTGCCCTGAGAGTGAAGGACCGGGCATGGAACATAGGCTTCTATGACACATACTGGAAGGTCAACACCTGTGATGTTCCATTGTGTCTAACTCGTGTCAAAACCCTTCAAATGTACGAGGGAACTGTGCTACAGTACTTTCCCACGACAATAATGAGTCTGTGCTAAGTTGGAAACTGTAGGACCTGTCTGTGCAGCAATCAGAGAGAGTATCGTACAGGACCCTGACGGGTTATTCTTAGGAAGGTATCTTTTCAGGGATCCTAGTTAAAGTGTGTTCTCATTCTTAACAGTGTCTCCTACTCTGAGGAATGATGATAGAATGCGGACGGACTTTGGGCACATTAGGTACTGTGAGTAAAGTGCAGGCTATGGCGCTTAGGCATCCCAAACACATATTAGATAATCAAGACCAGTGGTTATCCGCACTTTCTTTCTGAGTAAAAAACGCTTCCAGAATTGTGATGGAAGTGTGCTTTAGGAGGGATTCGTTGCTGTGTTGCGTCTGTTAGAAAAGGAAGCTCTTGGGACTGACTCTGCGGTAACTGCAATAGGCGTACATAGGGCTCTAGTATCATACGTCTATCCGTTGGACTATAGCAAGATCTGTTTAAGGGAAACTCTTTCAGGCTGAATCGCACTTCTCACAGTGTCTTATCAGCGGAGGAATAGAGAAAGAACAACTATGGACAGAGGGAACGTTTTGCCCTGAGAGTGAAGGACCAGGTATGGAACATAGGCCTCTATGACACATACTGGAAGGTCAACACCTGTGATGTTCCATTGTGTATAACTCGTCTCAAAACCCTTCAGATGTACGAGGGAACTGTGCTACAGTATTTTCCCAGGACAGGAATGAGTCTGTGCTAAGTTGGAAACTGTAAGACCTGTCCGTGTAGCAATCATAGAGAGTATTGTACAGGACCCTGACGGGTTATTCTTAGGAAGGTATCTTTTCAGAGACCCTAGTTAAAGTGTGTTCTCATTCATAACAGTGTCTCCTCCTTTGAGGAATGATGATAGAACACGGACGGACTATGGGCATCTTAGGTACTCTGAGTAAAGTGCAGGCTATGGCGCTTAGGCATCCCAAACTCATATTGCATGCTCACGACCAGTGGTGATCCGCACTTTCTTTCAGTGTTAAAAACGCTTCCAACATTGTGAGGGAAGTGTGCTTTAGGAGGGATTCGTTGCAGTGTTGCGTCTGATAAAGAAGGAAGCTCTTGGGACTGACTATGCGATCACTGCAATAGGCGCACATAGGGCTCTAGTATCAGACGTCTATCCGTTGGACTATAGCAAGTTCTGTTTAAGGGAAACTCCATCAAACGGAATCGCACTTCTCACAGTGTCTTTTCAGAGGGGGAAAGGATATAGAACAACTAAGGGGAGGGAACGTTGTGCCCTGAGAGTGAATGACAGCTTAGGGCACATAGGCCTCTATGACACATACTGGAAGGTCAACACCTGTGATGTTCCACTGTGTCTAGCTTGTCTCAAACACTTCAAATGTACGAGGGAACTTTGCTACTGTACATTCTCACGACAGGTTTGAGTCTGTGCTCTGTAGGAAACATTAGGACCTGTCTGTGTAGCAATCATAAACTATCACATACAGGACCATGACAAGTGATTCTTAGGAAGGTATCTTTTCAGGGATCCTACTTAAAGTGCGTTCTCATTCATCACAGAGTCTCCTCCTTTCAGGAATGATGACAGAACACGGACGGACTATGGGCACCTTAGGTACTGTGAGTAAAGTGCAGGCTATGGCGCTTAGGCATCCCAAACTCATATTGGATGCTCACGACCAGTGGTGATCCGCACTTTCTTTCAGTGTTAAAAACGCTTCCAACATTGTGAGGGAAGTGTGCTTTAGGAGGGATTCGTTGCACTGTTGCGTCTGTTAAAGAAGGAAGCGCTTGGGACTGACTCTGCGGTAACTGCAATAGGCGCACATAGGGCTCTAGTAACAGACGTCTATCCCTTGGACTATAGCAAGTTCTGTTTAAGGGAAACTCCTTCAGGCGGAATCGCACTTCTCCCAGTGTCTTTTTAATGGAGGAATGGAGAAAGAACAACTACGGAGAGAGGGAACGTTGTGCCCTTAGAGTGAAGGAAAGGGTATGGAACATAGGCCTCTAAGACACATACTGGAAAGTCAACAGCTGTGATGTTCCACTGTGTCTAACTCGTCTCAAAACACTTAAAATGCAGGAGGGAACTGTGCTACTGTACGTTCTCCCTTCAGGAATGAGTCTGTGCTAAGGTGGAAACTGGAGGGCCTGTCTGAGTAGCAATCATAGAGAGATTCGTACAGGACCCTTTCAAGTTATTCTTAGGAAGGTATCTTTTCAGGGATCCTACTTAAAATGTGTTCTCATTGATAATAGTATCTCCTTCTTTGAGGAATGATGATAGAATGTGGACGGACCATGGGCACATTATATACTGTGAGTAAAGTGCAGGCTATGGCGCTTAGGCATCCCAAACACATATTCGATGATCAAGACCAGTGGTGATCCCCACGTTCTTTCTCTGTAAAAAACGCTTTCAACATTGTGAGGGAAGTGTGCTTTAGGAGGGATTCGTTGCAGTGTTGCGTCTGTTAAAGAAGGAAGCTCTTGGGACTGACTCTGCGGTAACTGCAATAGGCGCACATAGGGCTCTAGTATCAGACGTCTATCCGTTGGACTATAGCAAGCTCTGTTTAAGGGAAACTCTTTCAGGCTGAATCGCACTTCTCACAGTGTCTTATCAGCGGAGGAATAGAGAAAGAACAACTATGGACAGAGGGAATTTGTGCCCTGAGAGTGAAGGACCGGGTATGGAACATAGGCTTCTATGACACATACTGGAAGGTCAACACCTGTGATGTTCCATTGTGTCTAACTCGTGTCAAAACCCTTCAAATGTACGAGGGAACTGTGCTACAGTACTTTCCCACGACAATAATGAGTCTGTGCTAAGTTGGAAACTGTAGGACCTGTCTGTGCAGCAATCAGAGAGAGTATCGTACAGGACCCTGACGGGTTATTCTTAGGAAGGTATCTTTTCAGGGATCCTAGTTAAAGTGTGTTCTCATTCTTAACAGTGTCTCCTACTCTGAGGAATGATGATAGAATGCGGACGGACTTTGGGCACATTAGGTACTGTGAGTAAAGTGCAGGCTATGGCGCTTAGGCATCCCAAACACATATTAGATAATCAAGACCAGTGGTGATCCGCACTTTCTTTCTGAGTAAAAAACGCTTCCAGCATTGTGATGGAAGTGTGCTTTAGGAGGGATTCGTTGCTGTGTTGCGTCTGTTAGAAAAGGAAGCTCTTGGGACTGACTCTGCGGTAACTGCAATAGGCGTACATAGGGCTCTAGTATCATACGTCTATCCGTTGGACTATAGCAAGATCTGTTTAAGGGAAACTCTTTCAGGCTGAATCGCACTTCTCACAGTGTCTTATCAGCGGAGGAATAGAGAAAGAACAACTATGGACAGAGGGAACGTTTTGCCCTGAGAGTGAAGGACCGGGTATGGAACATAGGCCTCTATGACACATACTGGAAGGTCAACACCTGTGATGTTCCATTGTGTATAACTCGTCTCAAAACCCTTCAGATGTACGAGGGAACTGTGCTACAGTATTTTCCCAGGACAGGAATGAGTCTGTGCTAAGTTGGAAACTGTAAGACCTGTCCGTGTAGCAATCATAGAGAGTATTGTACAGGACCCTGACGTGTTATTCTTAGGAAGGTATCTTTTCAGAGACCCTAGTTAAAGTGTGTTCTCATTCATAACAGTGTCTCCTCCTTTGAGGAATGATGATAGAACACGGACGGACTATGGGCATCTTAGGTACTCTGAGTAAAGTGCAGGCTATGGCGCTTAGGCATCCCAAACTCATATTGCATGCTCACGACCAGTGGTGATCCGCACTTTCTTTCAGTGTTAAAAACGCTTCCAACATTGTGAGGGAAGTGTGCTTTAGGAGGGATTCGTTGCAGTGTTGCGTCTGATAAAGAAGGAAGCTCTTGGGACTGACTATGCGATCACTGCAATAGGCGCACATAGGGCTCTAGTATCAGACGTCTATCCGTTGGACTATAGCAAGTTCTATTTAAGGGAAACTCCATCAAACGGAATCGCACTTCTCACAGTGTCTTTTCAGAGGGGGAAAGGATATAGAACAACTAAGGGGAGGGAACGTTGTGCCCTGAGAGTGAATGACAGCTTAGGGCACATAGGCCTCTATGACACATACTGGAAGGTCAACACCTGTGATGTTCCACTGTGTCTAGCTTGTCTCAAACACTTCAAATGTACGAGGGAACTTTGCTACTGTACATTCTCACGACAGGTTTGAGTCTGTGCTCTGTAGGAAACATTAGGACCTGTCTGTGTAGCAATCATAAACTATCACATACAGGACCATGACAAGTGATTCTTAGGAAGGTATCTTTTCAGGGATCCTACTTAAAGTGCGTTCTCATTCATCACAGAGTCTCCTCCTTTCAGGAATGATGACAGAACACGGACGGACTATGGGCACCTTAGGTACTGTGAGTAAAGTGCAGGCTATGGCGCTTAGGCATCCCAAACTCATATTGGATGCTCACGACCAGTGGTGATCCGCACTTTCTTTCAGTGTTAAAAACGCTTCCAACATTGTGAGGGAAGTGTGCTTTAGGAGGGATTCGTTGCACTGTTGCGTCTGTTAAAGAAGGAAGCGCTTGGGACTGACTCTGCGGTAACTGCAATAGGCGCACATAGGGCTCTAGTAACAGACGTCTATCCCTTGGACTATAGCAAGTTCTGTTTAAGGGAAACTCCTTCAGGCGGAATCGCACTTCTCCCAGTGTCTTTTTAATGGAGGAATGGAGAAAGAACAACTACGGAGAGAGGGAACGTTGTGCCCTTAGAGTGAAGGAAAGGGTATGGAACATAGGCCTCTAAGACACATACTGGAAAGTCAACAGCTGTGATGTTCCACTGTGTCTAACTCGTCTCAAAACACTTAAAATGCAGGAGGGAACTGTGCTACTGTACGTTCTCCCTTCAGGAATGAGTCTGTGCTAAGGTGGAAACTGGAGGGCCTGTCTGAGTAGCAATCATAGAGAGATTCGTACAGGACCCTTTCAAGTTATTCTTAGGAAGGTATCTTTTCAGGGATCCTACTTAAAATGTGTTCTCATTGATAATAGTATCTCCTTCTTTGAGGAATGATGATAGAATGTGGACGGACCATGGGCACATTATATACTGTGAGTAAAGTGCAGGCTATGGCGCTTAGGCATCCCAAACACATATTCGATGATCAAGACCAGTGGTGATCCCCACGTTCTTTCTCTGTAAAAAACGCTTTCAACATTGTGAGGGAAGTGTGCTTTAGGAGGGATTCGTTGCAGTGTTGCGTCTGTTAAAGAAGGAAGCTCTTGGGACTGACTCTGCGGTAACTGCAATAGGCGCACATAGGGCTCTAGTATCAGAATTCTATCCGTTGGACTATAGCAAGCTCTGTTTAAGGGAAACTCTTTCAGGCTGAATCGCACTTCTCACAGTGTCTTATCAGCGGAGGAATAGAGAAAGAACAACTATGGACAGAGGGAATTTGTGCCCTGAGAGTGAAGGACCGGGTATGGAACATAGGCTTCTATGACACATACTGGAAGGTCAACACCTGTGATGTTCCATTGTGTCTAACTCGTGTCAAAACCCTTCAAATGTACGAGGGAACTGTGCTACAGTACTTTCCCACGACAATAATGAGTCTGTGCTAAGTTGGAAACTGTAGGACCTGTCTGTGCAGCAATCAGAGAGAGTATCGTACAGGACCCTGACGGGTTATTCTTAGGAAGGTATCTTTTCAGGGATCCTAGTTAAAGTGTGTTCTCATTCTTAACAGTGTCTCCTACTCTGAGGAATGATGATAGAATGCGGACGGACTTTGGGCACATTAGGTACTGTGAGTAAAGTGCAGGCTATGGCGCTTAGGCATCCCAAACACATATTAGATAATCAAGACCAGTGGTGATCCGCACTTTCTTTCTGAGTAAAAAACGCTTCCAGCATTGTGATGGAAGTGTGCTTTAGGAGGGATTCGTTGCTGTGTTGCGTCTGTTAGAAAAGGAAGCTCTTGGGACTGACTCTGCGGTAACTGCAATAGGCGTACATAGGGCTCTAGTATCATACGTCTATCCGTTGGACTATAGCAAGATCTGTTTAAGGGAAACTCTTTCAGGCTGAATCGCACTTCTCACAGTGTCTTATCAGCGGAGGAATAGAGAAAGAACAACTATGGACAGAGGGAACGTTTTGCCCTGAGAGTGAAGGACCGGGTATGGAACATAGGCCTCTATGACACATACTGGAAGGTCAACACCTGTGATGTTCCATTGTGTATAACTCGTCTCAAAACCCTTCAGATGTACGAGGGAACTGTGCTACAGTATTTTCCCAGGACAGGAATGAGTCTGTGCTAAGTTGGAAACTGTAAGACCTGTCCGTGTAGCAATCATAGAGAGTATTGTACAGGACCCTGACGTGTTATTCTTAGGAAGGTATCTTTTCAGAGACCCTAGTTAAAGTGTGTTCTCATTCATAACAGTGTCTCCTCCTTTGAGGAATGATGATAGAACACGGACGGACTATGGGCATCTTAGGTACTCTGAGTAAAGTGCAGGCTATGGCGCTTAGGCATCCCAAACTCATATTGCATGCTCACGACCAGTGGTGATCCGCACTTTCTTTCAGTGTTAAAAACGCTTCCAACATTGTGAGGGAAGTGTGCTTTAGGAGGGATTCGTTGCACTGTTGCGTCTGTTAAAGAAGGAAGCGCTTGGGACTGACTCTGCGGTAACTGCAATAGGCGCACATAGGGCTCTAGTAACAGACGTCTATCCCTTGGACTATAGCAAGTTCTGTTTAAGGGAAACTCCTTCAGGCGGAATCGCACTTCTCCCAGTGTCTTTTTAATGGAGGAATGGAGAAAGAACAACTACGGAGAGAGGGAACGTTGTGCCCTTAGAGTGAAGGAAAGGGTATGGAACATAGGCCTCTAAGACACATACTGGAAAGTCAACAGCTGTGATGTTCCACTGTGTCTAACTCGTCTCAAAACACTTAAAATGCAGGAGGGAACTGTGCTACTGTACGTTCTCACTTCAGGAATGAGTCTGTGCTAAGGTGGAAACTGGAGGGCCTGTCTGAGTAGCAATCATAGAGAGATTCGTACAGGACCCTTTCAAGTTATTCTTAGGAAGGTATCTTTTCAGGGATCCTACTTAAAATGTGTTCTCATTGATAATAGTATCTCCTTCTTTGAGGAATGATGATAGAATGTGGACGGACCATGGGCACATTATATACTGTGAGTAAAGTGCAGGCTATGGCGCTTAGGCATCCCAAACACATATTCGATGATCAAGACCAGTGGTGATCCCCACGTTCTTTCTCTGTAAAAAACGCTTTCAACATTGTGAGGGAAGTGTGCTTTAGGAGGGATTCGTTGCAGTGTTGCGTCTGTTAAAGAAGGAAGCTCTTGGGACTGACTCTGCGGTAACTGCAATAGGCGCACATAGGGCTCTAGTATCAGAATTCTATCCGTTGGACTATAGCAAGCTCTGTTTAAGGGAAACTCTTTCAGGCTGAATCGCACTTCTCACAGTGTCTTATCAGCGGAGGAATAGAGAAAGAACAACTATGGACAGAGGGAATTTGTGCCCTGAGAGTGAAGGACCGGGTATGGAACATAGGCTTCTATGACACATACTGGAAGGTCAACACCTGTGATGTTCCATTGTGTCTAACTCGTGTCAAAACCCTTCAAATGTACGAGGGAACTGTGCTACAGTACTTTCCCACGACAATAATGAGTCTGTGCTAAGTTGGAAACTGTAGGACCTGTCTGTGCAGCAATCAGAGAGAGTATCGTACAGGACCCTGACGGGTTATTCTTAGGAAGGTATCTTTTCAGGGATCCTAGTTAAAGTGTGTTCTCATTCTTAACAGTGTCTCCTACTCTGAGGAATGATGATAGAATGCGGACGGACTTTGGGCACATTAGGTACTGTGAGTAAAGTGCAGGCTATGGCGCTTAGGCATCCCAAACACATATTAGATAATCAAGACCAGTGGTGATCCGCACTTTCTTTCTGAGTAAAAAACGCTTCCAGCATTGTGATGGAAGTGTGCTTTAGGAGGGATTCGTTGCTGTGTTGCGTCTGTTAGAAAAGGAAGCTCTTGGGACTGACTCTGCGGTAACTGCAATAGGCGTACATAGGGCTCTAGTATCATACGTCTATCCGTTGGACTATAGCAAGATCTGTTTAAGGGAAACTCTTTCAGGCTGAATCGCACTTCTCACAGTGTCTTATCAGCGGAGGAATAGAGAAAGAACAACTATGGACAGAGGGAACGTTTTGCCCTGAGAGTGAAGGACCGGGTATGGAACATAGGCCTCTATGACACATACTGGAAGGTCAACACCTGTGATGTTCCATTGTGTATAACTCGTCTCAAAACCCTTCAGATGTACGAGGGAACTGTGCTACAGTATTTTCCCAGGACAGGAATGAGTCTGTGCTAAGTTGGAAACTGTAAGACCTGTCCGTGTAGCAATCATAGAGAGTATTGTACAGGACCCTGACGGGTTATTCTTAGGAAGGTATCTTTTCAGGGATCCTAGTTAAAGTGTGTTCTCATTCATAACAGTGTCTCCTCCTTTGAGGAATGATGATAGAACACGGACGGACTATGGGCATCTTAGGTACTCTGAGTAAAGTGCAGGCTATGGCGCTTAGGCATCCCAAACTCATATTGCATGCTCACGACCAGTGGTGATCCGCACTTTCTTTCAGTGTTAAAAACGCTTCCAACATTGTGAGGGAAGTGTGCTTTAGGAGGGATTCGTTGCAGTGTTGCGTCTGATAAAGAAGGAAGCTCTTGGGACTGACTATGCGATCACTGCAATAGGCGCACATAGGGCTCTAGTATCAGACGTCTATCCGTTGGACTATAGCAAGTTCTGTTTAAGGGAAACTCCATCAAACGGAATCGCACTTCTCACAGTGTCTTTTCAGAGGGGGAAAGGATATAGAACAACTAAGGGGAGGGAACGTTGTGCCCTGAGAGTGAATGACAGCTTAGGGCACATAGGCCTCTATGACACATACTGGAAGGTCAACACCTGTGATGTTCCACTGTGTCTAGCTTGTCTCAAACACTTCAAATGTACGAGGGAACTTTGCTACTGTACATTCTCACGACAGGTTTGAGTCTGTGCTCTGTAGGAAACATTAGGACCTGTCTGTGTAGCAATCATAAACTATCACATACAGGACCATGACAAGTGATTCTTAGGAAGGTATCTTTTCAGGGATCTTACTTAAAGTGCGTTCTCATTCATCACAGTGTCTCCTCCTTTCAGGAATGATGACAGAACACGGACGGACTATGGGCACCTTAGGTACTGTGAGTAAAGTGCAGGCTATGGCGCTTAGGCATCCCAAACTCATATTGGATGCTCACGACCAGTGGTGATCCGCACTTTCTTTCAGTGTTAAAAACGCTTCCAACATTGTGAGGGAAGTGTGCTTTAGGAGGGATTCGTTGCAGTGTTGCGTCTGTTAAAGAAGGAAGCGCTTGGGACTGACTCTGCGGTAACTGCAATAGGCGCACATAGGGCTCTAGTAACAGACGTCTATCCCTTGGACTATAGCAAGTTCTGTTTAAGGGAAATCCTTCAGGCGGAATCGCACTTCTCCCAGTGTCTTTTTAATGGAGGAATGGAGAAAGAACAACTACGGAGAGAGGGAACGTTGTGCCCTTAGAGTGAAGGAAAGGGTATGGAACATAGGCCTCTGAGACACATACTGGAAAGTCAACAGCTGTGATGTTCCACTGTGTCTAATTCGTCTCAAAACACTTAAAATGCAGGAGGGAACTGTGCTACTGCACGTTCTCACTTCAGGAATGAGTCTGTGCTAAGATGGAAACTGGAGGGCCTGTCTGAGTAGCAATCATAGAGAGATTCGTACAGGACCCTTTCAGGTTATTCTTAGGAAGGTATCTTTTCAGGGATCCTACTTAAAATGTGTTCTCATTGATAATAGTATCTCCTTCTTTGAGGAATGATGATAGAATGTGGACGGACCATGGGCACATTATATACTGTGAGTAAAGTGCAGGCTATGGCGCTTAGGCATCCCAAACACATATTCGATGATCAAGACCAGTGGTGATCCCCACGTTCTTTCTCTGTAAAAAACGCTTTCAACATTGTGAGGGAAGTGTGCTTTAGGAGGGATTCGTTGCAGTGTTGCGTCTGTTAAAGAAGGAAGCTCTTGGGACTGACTCTGCGGTAACTGCAATAGGCGCACATAGGGCTCTAGTATCAGACGTCTATCCGTTGGACTATAGCAAGCTCTGTTTAAGGGAAACTCTTTCAGGCTGAATCGCACTTCTCACAGTGTCTTATCAGCGGAGGAATAGAGAAAGAACAACTATGGACAGAGGGAATTTGTGCCCTGAGAGTGAAGGACCGGGTATGGAACATAGGCTTCTATGACACATACTGGAAGGTCAACACCTGTGAGGTTCCATTGTGTCTAACACGTGTCAAAACCCTTCAAATGTACGAGGGAACTGTGCTACAGTACTTTCCCACGACAATAATGAGTCTGTGCTAAGTTGGAAACTGTAGGACCTGTCTGTGCAGCAATCAGAGAGAGTATCGTACAGGACCCTGACGGGTTATTCTTAGGAAGGTATCTTTTCAGGGATCCTAGTTAAAGTGTGTTCTCATTCTTAACAGTGTCTCCTACTCTGAGGAATGATGATAGAATGCGGACGCACTTTGGGCACATTAGGTACTGTGAGTAAAATGCAGGCTATGGCGCTTAGGCATCCCAAACTCATATTAGATAATCAAGACCAGTGGTGATCCGCACTTTCTTTCTGAGTAAAAAACGCTTCCAGCATTGTGATGGAAGTGTGCTTTAGGAGGGATTCGTTGCTGTGTTGCGTCTGTTAGAAAAGGAAGCTCTTGGGACTGACTCTGCGGTAACTGCAATAGGCGTACATAGGGCTCTAGTATCATACGTCTATCCGTTGGACTATAGCAAGTTCTGTTTAAGGGAAACTCTTTCAGGCTGTATCGCACTTCTCACAGTGTCTTATCAGCGGAGGAATAGAGAAAGAACAACTAAGGACAGAGGGAACGTTTTGCCCTGAGAGTGAAGGACCGGGTATGGAACATAGGCCTCTATGACACATACTGGAAGGTCAACACCTGTGATGTTCCATTGTGTATAACTCGTCTCAAAACCCTTCAGATGTACGAGGGAACTGTGCTACAGTATTTTCCCAGGACAGGAATGAGTCTGTGCTAAGTTGGAAACTGTAAGACCTGTCCGTGTAGCAATCATAGAGAGTATTGTACAGGACCCTGACGGGTTATTCTTAGGAAGGTATCTTTTCAGGTATCCTAGTTAAAGTGTGTTCTCATTCATAACAGTGTCTCCTCCTTTGAGGAATGATGATAGAACACGGACGGACTATGGGCATCTTAGGTACTCTGAGTAAAGTGCAGGCTATGGCGCTTAGGCATCCCAAACTCATATTGCATGCTCACGACCAGTGGTGATCCGCACTTTCTTTCAGTGTTAAAAACGCTTCCAACATTGTGAGGGAAGTGTGCTTTAGGAGGGATTCGTTGCAGTGTTGCGTCTGATAAAGAAGGAAGCTCTTGGGACTGACTCTGCGGTAACTGCAATAGGCGTACATAGGGCTCTAGTATCATACGTCTATCCGTTGGACTATAGCAAGTTCTGTTTAAGGGAAACTCTTTCAGGCTGAATCGCACTTCTCACAGTGTCTTTTCAGAGGGGG
Organism: Neogale vison; assembly: GCF_020171115.1. Taxonomy (NCBI): domain Eukaryota; kingdom Metazoa; phylum Chordata; class Mammalia; order Carnivora; family Mustelidae; genus Neogale; species Neogale vison. The sequence continues at coordinate 27,915,442 of NC_058100.1, read as the reverse complement.
AAAGGATATAGAACAACTAAGGGGAGGGAACGTTGTGCCCTGAGAGTGAATGACAGCTTAGGGCACATAGGCCTCTATGACACATACTGGAAGGTCAACACCTGTGATGTTCCACTGTGTCTAGCTTGTCTCAAACACTTCAAATGTACGAGGGAACTTTGCTACTGTACATTCTCACGAGAGGTTTGAGTCTGTGCTCTGTAGGAAACATTAGGACCTGTCTGTGTAGCAATCATAAACTATCACATACAGGACCATGACAAGTGATTCTTAGGAAGGTATCTTTTCAGGGATCCTACTTAAAGTGCGTTCTCATTCATCACAGAGTCTCCTCCTTTCAGGAATGATGACAGAACACGGACGGACTATGGGCACCTTAGGTACTGTGAGTAAAGTGCAGGCTATGGCGCTTAGGCATCCCAAACTCATATTGGATGCTCACGACCAGTGGTGATCCGCACTTTCTTTCAGTGTTAAAAACGCTTCCAACATTGTGAGGGAAGTGTGCTTTAGGAGGGATTCGTTGCACTGTTGCGTCTGTTAAAGAAGGAAGCGCTTGGGACTGACTCTGCGGTAACTGCAATAGGCGCACATAGGGCTCTAGTAACAGACGTCTATCCCTTGGACTATAGCAAGTTCTGTTTAAGGGAAACTCCTTCAGGCGGAATCGCACTTCTCCCAGTGTCTTTTTAATGGAGGAATGGAGAAAGAACAACTACGGAGAGAGGGAACGTTGTGCCCTTAGAGTGAAGGAAAGGGTATGGAACATAGGCCTCTAAGACACATACTGGAAAGTCAACAGCTGTGATGTTCCACTGTGTCTAACTCGTCTCAAAACACTTAAAATGCAGGAGGGAACTGTGCTACTGTACGTTCTCACTTCAGGAATGAGTCTGTGCTAAGTTGGAAACTGGAGGGCCTGTCTGAGTAGCAATCATAGAGAGATTCGTACAGGACCCTTTCAGGTTATTCTTAGGAAGGTATCTTTTCAGGGATCCTACTTAAAATGTGTTCTCATTGATAATAGTATCTCCTTCTTTGAGGAATGATGATAGAATGTGGACGGACCATGGGCACATTATATACTGTGAGTAAAGTGCAGGCTATGGCGCTTAGGCATCCCAAACACATATTCGATGATCAAGACCAGTGGTGATCCCCACGTTCTTTCTCTGTAAAAAACGCTTTCAACATTGTGAGGGAAGTGTGCTTTAGGAGGGATTCGTTGCAGTGTTGCGTCTGTTAAAGAAGGAAGCTCTTGGGACTGACTCTGCAGTAACTGCAATAGGCGCACATAGGGCTCTAGTATCAGACGTCTATCCGTTGGACTATAGCAAGCTCTGTTTAAGGGAAACTCTTTCAGGCTGAATCGCACTTCTCACAGTGTCTTATCAGCGGAGGAATAGAGAAAGAACAACTATGGACAGAGGGAATTTGTGCCCTGAGAGTGAAGGACCGGGTATGGAACATAGGCTTCTATGACACATACTGGAAGGTCAACACCTGTGATGTTCCATTGTGTCTAACTCGTGTCAAAACCCTTCAAATGTACGAGGGAACTGTGCTACAGTACTTTCCCACGACAATAATGAGTCTGTGCTAAGTTGGAAACTGTAGGACCTGTCTGTGCAGCAATCAGAGAGAGTATCGTACAGGACCCTGACGGGTTATTCTTAGGAAGGTATCTTTTCAGGGATCCTAGTTAAAGTGTGTTCTCATTCTTAACAGTGTCTCCTACTCTGAGGAATGATGATAGAATGCGGACGGACTTTGGGCACATTAGGTACTGTGAGTAAAGTGCAGGCTATGGCGCTTAGGCATCCCAAACACATATTAGATAATCAAGACCAGTGGTGATCCGCACTTTCTTTCTGAGTAAAAAACGCTTCCAGCATTGTGATGGAAGTGTGCTTTAGGAGGGATTCGTTGCTGTGTTGCGTCTGTTAGAAAAGGAAGCTCTTGGGACTGACTCTGCGGTAACTGCAATAGGCGTACATAGGGCTCTAGTATCATACGTCTATCCGTTGGACTATAGCAAGATCTGTTTAAGGGAAACTCTTTCAGGCTGAATCGCACTTCTCACAGTGTCTTATCAGCGGAGGAATAGAGAAAGAACAACTATGGATAGAGGGAACGTTTTGCCCTGAGAGTGAAGGACCGGGTATGGAACATAGGCCTCTATGACACATACTGGAAGGTCAACACCTGTGATGTTCCATTGTGTATAACTCGTCTCAAAACCCTTCAGATGTACGAGGGAACTGTGCTACAGTATTTTCCCAGGACAGGAATGAGTCTGTGCTAAGTTGGAAACTGTAAGACCTGTCCGTGTAGCAATCATAGAGAGTATTGTACAGGACCCTGACGGGTTATTCTTAGGAAGGTATCTTTTCAGGGATCCTAGTTAAAGTGTGTTCTCATTCATAACAGTGTCTCCTCCTTTGAGGAATGATGATAGAACACGGACGGACTATGGGCATCTTAGGTACTCTGAGTAAAGTGCAGGCTATGGCGCTTAGGCATCCCAAACTCATATTGCATGCTCACGACCAGTGGTGATCCGCACTTTCTTTCAGTGTTAAAAACGCTTCCAACATTGTGAGGGAAGTGTGCTTTAGGAGGGATTCGTTGCAGTGTTGCGTCTGATAAAGAAGGAAGCTCTTGGGACTGACTATGCGATCACTGCAATAGGCGCACATAGGGCTCTAGTATCAGACGTCTATCCGTTGGACTATAGCAAGTTCTGTTTAAGGGAAACTCCATCAAACGGAATCGCACTTCTCACAGTGTCTTTTCAGAGGGGGAAAGGATATAGAACAACTAAGGGGAGGGAACGTTGTGCCCTGAGAGTGAATGACAGCTTAGGGCACATAGGCCTCTATGACACATACTGGAAGGTCAACACCTGTGATGTTCCACTGTGTCTAGCTTGTCTCAAACACCTCAAATGTACGAGGGAACTTTGCTACTGTACATTCTCACGACAGGTTTGAGTCTGTGCTCTGTAGGAAACATTAGGACCTGTCTGTGTAGCAATCATAAACTATCACATACAGGACCATGACAAGTGATTCTTAGGAAGGTATCTTTTCAGGGATCCTACTTAAAGTGCGTTCTCATTCATCACAGTGTCTCCTCCTTTCAGGAATGATGACAGAACACGGACGGACTATGGGCACCTTAGGTACTGTGAGTAAAGTGCAGGCTATGGCGCTTAGGCATCCCAAACTCATATTGGATGCTCACGACCAGTGGTGATCCGCACTTTCTTTCAGTGTTAAAAACGCTTCCAACATTGTGAGGGAAGTGTGCTTTAGGAGGGATTCGTTGCAGTGTTGCGTCTGTTAAAGAAGGAAGCGCTTGGGACTGACTCTGCGGTAACTGCAATAGGCGCACATAGGGCTCTAGTAACAGACGTCTATCCCTTGGACTATAGCAAGTTCTGTTTAAGGGAAATCCTTCAGGCGGAATCGCACTTCTCCCAGTGTCTTTTTAATGGAGGAATGGAGAAAGAACAACTACGGAGAGAGGGAACGTTGTGCCCTTAGAGTGAAGGAAAGGGTATGGAACATAGGCCTCTAAGACACATACTGGAAAGTCAACAGCTGTGATGTTCCACTGTGTCTAACTCGTCTCAAAACACTTAAAATGCAGGAGGGAACTGTGCTACTGCACGTTCTCACTTCAGGAATGAGTCTGTGCTAAGATGGAAACTGGAGGGCCTGTCTCAGTAGCAATCATAGAGAGATTCGTACAGGACCCTTTCAGGTTATTCTTAGGAAGGTATCTTTTCAGGGATCCTACTTAAAATGTGTTCTCATTGATAATAGTATCTCCTTCTTTGAGGAATGATGATAGAATGTGGACGGACCATGGGCACATTATATACTGTGAGTAAAGTGCAGGCTATGGCGCTTAGGCATCCCAAACACATATTCGATGATCAAGACCAGTGGTGATCCCCACGTTCTTTCTCTGTAAAAAACGCTTTCAACATTGTGAGGGAAGTGTGCTTTAGGAGGGATTCGTTGCAGTGTTGCGTCTGTTAAAGAAGGAAGCTCTTGGGACTGACTCTGCGGTAACTGCAATAGGCGCACATAGGGCTCTAGTATCAGACGTCTATCCGTTGGACTATAGCAAGCTCTGTTTAAGGGAAACACTTTCAGGCTGAATCGCACTTCTCACAGTGTCTTATCAGCGGAGGAATAGAGAAAGAACAACTATGGACAGAGGGAATTTGTGCCCTGAGAGTGAAGGACCGGGCATGGAACATAGGCTTCTATGACACATACTGGAAGGTCAACACCTGTGATGTTCCATTGTGTCTAACTCGTGTCAAAACCCTTCAAATGTACGAGGGAACTGTGCTACAGTACTTTCCCACGACAATAATGAGTCTGTGCTAAGTTGGAAACTGTAGGACCTGTCTGTGCAGCAATCAGAGAGAGTATCGTACAGGACCCTGACGGGTTATTCTTAGGAAGGTATCTTTTCAGGGATCCTAGTTAAAGTGTGTTCTCATTCATAACAGTGTCTCCTCCTTTGAGGAATGATGATAGAACACGGACGGACTATGGGCATCTTAGGTACTCTGAGTAAAGTGCAGGCTATGGCGCTTAGGCATCCCAAACTCATATTGCATGCTCACGACCAGTGGTGATCCGCACTTTCTTTCAGTGTTAAAAACGCTTCCAACATTGTGAGGGAAGTGTGCTTTAGGAGGGATTCGTTGCAGTGTTGCGTCTGATAAAGAAGGAAGCTCTTGGGACTGACTATGCGATCACTGCAATAGGCGCACATAGGGCTCTAGTATCAGACGTCTATCCGTTGGACTATAGCAAGTTCTGTTTAAGGGAAACTCCATCAAACGGAATCGCACTTCTCACAGTGTCTTTTCAGAGGGGGAAAGGATATAGAACAACTAAGGGGAGGGAACGTTGTGCCCTGAGAGTGAATGACAGCTTAGGGCACATAGGCCTCTATGACACATACTGGAAGGTCAACACCTGTGATGTTCCACTGTGTCTAGCTTGTCTCAAACACTTCAAATGTACGAGGGAACTTTGCTACTGTACATTCTCACGAGAGGTTTGAGTCTGTGCTCTGTAGGAAACATTAGGACCTGTCTGTGTAGCAATCATAAACTATCACATACAGGACCATGACAAGTGATTCTTAGGAAGGTATCTCTTCAGGGATCCTACATAAAGTGCGTTCTCATTCATCACAGAGTCTCCTCCTTTCAGGAATGATGACAGAACACGGACGGACTATGGGCACCTTAGGTACTGTGAGTAAAGTGCAGGCTATGGCGCTTAGGCATCCCAAACTCATATTGGATGCTCACGACCAGTGGTGATCCGCACTTTCTTTCAGTGTTAAAAACGCTTCCAACATTGTGAGGGAAGTGTGCTTTAGGAGGGATTCGTTGCACTGTTGCGTCTGTTAAAGAAGGAAGCGCTTGGGACTGACTCTGCGGTAACTGCAATAGGCGCACATAGGGCTATAGTAACAGACGTCTATCCCTTGGACTATAGCAAGTTCTGTTTAAGGGAAACTCCTTCAGGCGGAATCGCACTTCTCCCAGTGTCTTTTTAATGGAGGAATGGAGAAAGAACAACTACGGAGAGAGGGATCGTTGTGCCCTTAGAGTGAAGGAAAGGGTATGGAACATAGGCCTCTAAGACACATACTGGAAAGTCAACAGCTGTGATGTTCCACTGTGTCTAACTCGTCTCAAAACACTTAAAATGCAGGAGGGAACTGTGCTACTGTACGTTCTCACTTCAGGAATGAGTCTGTGCTAAGTTGGAAACTGGAGGGCCTGTCTGAGTAGCAATCATAGAGAGATTCGTACAGGACCCTTTCAGGTTATTCTTAGGAAGGTATCTTTTCAGGGATCCTACTTAAAATGTGTTCTCATTGATAATAGTATCTCCTACTTTGAGGAATGATGATAGAATGTGGACGGACCATGGGCACATTATATACTGTGAGTAAAGTGCAGGCTATGGCGCTTAGTCATCCCAAACACATATTCGATGATCAAGACCAGTGGTGATCCCCACGTTCTTTCTCTGTAAAAAACGCTTTCAACATTGTGAGGGAAGTGTGCTTTAGGAGGGATTCGTTGCAGTGTTGCGTCTGTTAAAGAAGGAAGCTCTTGGGACTGACTCTGCGGTAACTGCAATAGGCGCACATAGGGCTCTAGTATCAGACGTCTATCCGTTGGACTATAGCAAGCTCTGTTTAAGGGAAACTCTTTCAGGCTGAATCGCACTTCTCACAGTGTCTTATCAGCGGAGGAATAGAGAAAGAACAACTATGGACAGAGGGAATTTGTGCCCTGAGAGTGAAGGACCGGGCATGGAACATAGGCTTCTATGTCACATACTGGAAGGTCAACACCTGTGATGTTCCATTGTGTCTAACTCGTGTCAAAACCCTTCAAATGTACGAGGGAACTGTGCTACAGTACTTTCCCACGACAATAATGAGTCTGTGCTAAGTTGGAAACTGTAGGACCTGTCTGTGCAGCAATCAGAGAGAGTATCGTACAGGACCCTGACGGGTTATTCTTAGGAAGGTATCTTTTCAGGGATCCTAGTTAAAGTGTGTTCTCATTCTTAACAGTGTCTCCTACTCTGAGGAATGATGATAGAATGCGGACGGACTTTGGGCACATTAGGTACTGTGAGTAAAGTGCAGGCTATGGCGCTTAGGCATCCAAAACTCATATTAGATAATCAAGACCAGTGGTGATCCGCACTTTCTTTCTGAGTAAAAAACGCTTCCAGCATTGTGATGGAAGTGTGCTTTAGGAGGGATTCGTTGCTGTATTGCGTCTGTTAGAAAAGGAAGCTCTTGGGACTGACTCAGCGGTAACTGCAATAGGCGTACATAGGGCTCTAGTATCATACGTCTATCCGTTGGACTATAGCAAGTTCTGTTTAAGGGAAACTCTTTCAGGCTGAATCGCACTTCTCACAGTGTCTTATCAGCGGAGGAATAGAGAAAGAACAACTATGGACAGAGGGAACGTTTTGCCCTGAGAGTGAAGGACCGGGTATGGAACATAGGCCTCTATGACACATACTGGAAGGTCAACACCTGTGTTGTTCCATTGTGTATAACTCGTCTCAAAACCCTTCAGATGTATGAGGGAACTGTGCTACAGTATTTTCCCCGGACAGGAATGAGTCTGTGCTAAGTTGGAAACTGTAAGACCTGTCCGTGTAGCAATCATAGAGAGTATTGTACAGGACCCTGACGGGTTATTCTTAGGAAGGTATCTTTTCAGAGACCCTAGTTAAAGTGTGTTCTCATTCATAACAGTGTCTCCTCCTTTGAGGAATGATGATAGAACACGGACGGACTATGGGCATCTTAGGTACTCTGAGTAAAGTGCAGGCTATGGCGCTTAGGCATCCCAAACTCATATTGCATGCTCACGACCAGTGGTGATCCGCACTTTCTTTCAGTGTTAAAAACGCTTCCAAAATTGTGAGGGAAGTGTGCTTTAGGAGGGATTCGTTGCAGTGTTGCGTCTGATAAAGAAGGAAGCTCTTGGGACTGACTATGCGATCACTGCAATAGGCGCACATAGGGCTCTAGTATCAGACGTCTATCCGTTGGACTATAGCAAGTTCTGTTTAAGGGAAACTCCATCAAACGGAATCGCACTTCTCACAGTGTCTTTTCAGAGGGGGAAAGGATATAGAACAACTAAGGAGAGGGAACGTTGTGCCCTGAGAGTGAATGACAGCTTAGGGCACATAGGCCTCTATGACACATACTGGAAGGTCAACACCTGTGATGTTCCACTGTGTCTAGCTTGTCTCAAACACTTCAAATGTACGAGGGAACTTTGCTACTGTACATTCTCACGACAGGTTTGAGTCTGTGCTCTGTAGGAAACATTAGGACCTGTCTGTGTAGCAATCATAAACTATCACCTACAGGACCATGACAAGTGATTCTTAGGAAGGTATCTTTTCAGGGATCCTACTTAAAGTGCGTTCTCATTCATCACAGAGTCTTCTCCTTTCAGGAATGATGACAGAACACGGACGGACTATGGGCACCTTAGGTACTGTGAGTAAAGTGCAGGCTATGGCGCTTAGGCATCCCAAACTCATATTGGATGCTCACGACCAGTGGTGATCCGCACTTTCTTTCAGTGTTAAAAACGCTTCCAACATTGTGAGGGAAGTGTGCTTTAGGAGGGATTCGTTGTACTGTTGCGTCTGTTAAAGAAGGAAGCGCTTGGGACTGACTCTGCGGTAACTGCAATAGGCGCACATAGGGCTCTAGTAACAGACGTCTATCCCTTGGACTATAGCAAGTTCTGTTTAAGGGAAACTCCTTCAGGCGGAATCGCACTTCTCCCAGTGTCTTTTTAATGGAGGAATGGAGAAAGAACAACTACGGAGAGAGGGAACGTTGTGCCCTTAGATTGAAGGAAAGGGTATGGAACATAGGCCTCTAAGACACATACTGGAAAGTCAACAGCTGTGATGTTCCACTGTGTCTAACTCGTCTCAAAACACTTAAAATGCAGGAGGGAACTGTGCTACTGTACGTTCTCACTTCAGGAATGAGTCTGTGCTAAGTTGGAAACTGGAGGGCCTGTCTGAGTAGCAATCATAGAGAGATTCGTACAGGACCCTTTCAGGTTATTCTTAGGAAGGTATCTTTTCAGGGATCCTACATAAAATGTGTTCTCATTGATAATAGTATCTCCTACTTTGAGGAATGATGATAGAATGTGGACGGACCATGGGCACATTATATACTGTGAGTAAAGTGCAGGCTATGGCGCTTAGGCATCCCAAACACATATTCGATGATCAAGACCAGTGGTGATCCCCACGTTCTTTCTCTGTAAAAAACGCTTTCAACATTGTGAGGGAAGTGTGCTTTAGGAGGGATTCGTTGCAGTGTTGCGTCTGTTAAAGAAGGAAGCTCTTGGGCTGACTCTGCGGTAACTGCAATAGGCGCACATAGGGCTCTAGTATCAGACGTCTATCCGTTGGACTATAGCAAGCTCTGTTTAAGGGAAACTCTTTCAGGCTGAATCGCACTTCTCACAGTGTCTTATCAGCGGAGGAATAGAGAAAGAACAACTATGGACAGAGGGAATTTGTGCCCTGAGAGTGAAGGACCGGGCATGGAACATAGGCATCTATGACACATACTCGAAGGTCAACACCTGTGATGTTCCATTGTGTCTAACTCGTGTCAAAACCCTTCAAATGTACGAGGGAACTGTGCTACAGTACTTTCCCACGACAATAATGAGTCTGTGCTAAGTTGGAAACTGTAGGACCTGTCTGTGCAGCAATCAGAGAGAGTATCGTAAAGGACCCTGACGGGTTATTCTTAGGAAGGTATCTTTTCAGGGATCCTAGTTAAAGTGTGTTCTCATTCATAACAGTGTCTCCTCCTTTGAGGAATGATGATAGAACACGGACGGACTATGGGCATCTTAGGTACTCTGAGTAAAGTGCAGGCTATGGCGCTTAGGCATCCCAAACTCATTTTTCATGCTCACGACCAGTGGTGATCCGCACTTTCTTTCAGTGTTAAAAACGCTTCCAACATTGTGAGGGAAGTGTGCTTTAGGAGGGATTCGTTGCAGTGTTGCGTCTGATAAAGAAGGAAGCTCTTGGGACTGACTATGCGATCACTGCAATAGGCGCACATAGGGCTCTAGTATCAGACGTCTATCCGTTGGACTATAGCAAGTTCTGTTTAAGGGAAACTCCATCAAACGGAATCGCACTTCTCACAGTGTCTTTTCAGAGGGGGAAAGGATATAGAACAACTAAGGGGAGGGAACGTTGTGCCCTGAGAGTGAATGACAGCTTAGGGCACATAGGCCTCTATGACACATACTGGAAGGTCAACACCTGTGATGTTCCACTGTGTCTAGCTTGTCTCAAACACTTCAAATGTACGAGGGAACTTTGCTACTGTACATTCTCACGACAGGTTTGAGTCTGTGCTCTGTAGGAAACATTAGGACCTGTCTGTGTAGCAATCATAAACTATCACATACAGGACCATGACAAGTGATTCTTAGGAAGGTATCTTTTCAGGGATCCTACTTAAAGTGCGTTCTCATTCATCACAGAGTCCTCCTTTCAGGAATGATGACAGAACACGGACGGACTATGGGCACCTTAGGTACTGTGAGTAAAGTGCAGGCTATGGCGCTTAGGCATCCCAAACTCATATTGGATGCTCACGACCAGTGGTGATCCGCACTTTCTTTCAGTGTTAAAAATGCTTCCACAATTGTGAGGGAAGTGTGCTTTAGGAGGGATTCGTTGCACTGTTGCGTCTGTTAAAGAAGGAAGCGCTTGGGACTGACTCTGCGGTAACTGCAATAGGCGCACATAGGGCTCTAGTAACAGACGTCTATCCCTTGGACTATAGCAAGTTCTGTTTAAGGGAAACTCCTTCAGGCGGAATCGCACTTCTCCCAGTGTCTTTTTAATGGCGGAATGGAGAAAGAACAACTACGGAGAGAGGGAACGTTGTGCCCTTAGAGTGAAGGAAAGTGTATGGAACATAGGCCTCTAAGACACATACTTGAAAGTCAACAGCTGTGATGTTCCACTGTGTCTAACTCGTCTCAAAACACTTAAAATGCAGGAGGGAACTGTGCTACTGTACGTTCTCACTTCAGGAATGAGTCTGTGCTAAGTTGGAAACTGGAGGGCCTGTCTGAGTAGCAATCATAGAGAGATTCGTACAGGACCCTTTCAGGTTATTCTTAGGAAGGTATCTTTTCAGGGATCCTACTTAAAATGTGTTCTCATTGATAATAGTATCTCCTACTTTGAGGAATGATGATAGAATGTGGACGGACCATGGGCACATTATATACTGTGAGTAAAGTGCAGGCTATGGCGCTTAGGCATCCCAAACACATATTAGATAATCAAGACCAGTGGTGATCCGCACTTTCTTTCTGAGTAAAAAACGCTTCCAGCATTGTGATGGAAGTGTGCTTTAGGAGGGATTCGTTGCTGTGTTGCGTCTGTTAGAAAAGGAAGCTCTTGGGACTGACTCTGCGGTAACTGCAATAGGCGTACATAGGGCTCTAGTATCATACGTCTATCCGTTGGACTATAGCAAGTTCTGTTTAAGGGAAACTCTTTCAGGCTGAATCGCACTTCTCACAGTGTCTTATCGGCGGAGGAATAGAGAAAGAACAACTATGGACAGAGGGAACGTTGTGCCCTGAGAGTGAAGGACCGGGTATGGAACATAGGCCTCTATGACACATACTGGAAGGTCAACACCTGTGATGTTCCATTGTGTATAACTCGTCTCAAAACCCTTCAGATGTACGAGGGAACTGTGCTACAGTATTTTCCCAGGACAGGAATGAGTCTGTGCTAAGTTGGAAACTGTAAGACCTGTCCGTGTAGCAATCATAGAGAGTATTGTACAGGACCCTGACGGGTTATTCTTAGGAAGGTATCTTTTCAGAGACCCTAGTTAAAGTGTGTTCTCATTCATAACAGTGTCTCCTCCTTTGAGGAATGATGATAGAACACGGACGGACTATGGGCATCTTAGGTACTCTGAGTAAAGTGCAGGCTATGGCGCTTAGGCATCCCAAACTCATATTGCATGCTCACGACCAGTGGTGATCCGCACTTTCTTTCAGTGTTAAAAACGCTTCCACCATTGTGAGGGAAGTGTGCTTTAGGAGGGATTCGTTGCAGTGTTGCGTCTGATAAAGAAGGAAGCTCTTGGGACTGACTATGCGATCACTGCAATAGGCGCACATAGGGCTCTAGTATCAGACATCTATCCGTTGGACTATAGCAAGTTCTGTTTAAGGGAAACTCCATCAAACGGAATCGGACTTCTCACAGTGTCTTTTCAGAGGGGGAAAGGATATAGAACAACTAAGGGGAGGGAACGTTGTGCCCTGAGAGTGAATGACAGCTTAGGGCACATAGGCCTCTATGACACATACTGGAAGGTCAACACCTGTGATGTTCCACTGTGTCTAGCTTGTCTCAAACACTTCAAATGTACGAGGGAACTTTGCTACTGTACATTCTCACGACAGGTTTGAGTCTGTGCTCTGTAGGAAACATTAGGACCTGTCTGTGTAGCAATCATAAACTATCACATACAGGACCATGACAAGTGATTCTTAGGAAGGTATTTTTTCAGGGATCCTACTTAAAGTGCGTTCTCATTCATCACAGAGTCTCCTCCTTTCAGGAATGATGACAGAACACGGACGGACTATGGGCACCTTAGGTACTGTGAGTAAAGTGCAGGCTATGGCGCTTAGGCATCCCAAACTCATATTGGATGCTCACGACCAGTGGTGATCCGCACTTTCTTTCAGTGTTAAAAACGCTTCCAACATTGTGAGGGAATTGTGCTTTAGGAGGGATTCGTTGCACTGTTGACTCTGTTAAAGAAGGAAGCACTTGGGACTGACTCTGCGGTAACTGCAATAGGCGCACATAGGGCTCTAGTAACAGACGTCTATCCCTTGGACTATAGCAAGTTCTGTTTAAGGGAAACTCCTTCAGGCGGAATCGCACTTCTCCCAGTGTCTTTTTAATGGAGGAATGGAGAAAGAACAACTACGGAGAGAGGGAACGTTGTGCCCTTAGAGTGAAGGAAAGGGTATGGAACATAGGCCTCTAAGACACATACTGGAAAGTCAACAGCTGTGATGTTCCACTGTGTCTAACTCGTCTCAAAACACTTAAAATGCAGGAGGGAACTGTGCTACTGTACGTTCTCACTTCAGGAATGAGTCTGTGCTAAGTTGGAAACTGGAGGGCCTGTCTGAGTAGCAATCATAGAGAGATTCGTACAGGACCCTTTCAGGTTATTCTTAGGAAGGTATCTTTTCAGGGATCCTACTTAAAATGTGTTCTCATCGATAATAGTATCTCCTTCTTTGAGGAATGATGATAGAATGTGGACGGACCATGGGCACATTATATACTGTGAGTAAAGTGCAGGCTATGGCGCTTAGGCATCCCAAACACATATTCGATGATCAAGACCAGTGGTGATCCCCACGTTCTTTCTCTGTAAAAAACGCTTTCAACATTGTGAGGGAAGTGTGCTTTAGGAGGGATTCGTTGCAGTGTTGCGTCTGTTAAAGAAGGAAGCTCTTGGGACTGACTCTGCGGTAACTGCAATAGGCGCACATAGGGCTCTAGTATCAGACGTCTATCCGTTGGACTATAGCAAGCTCTGTTTAAGGGAAACACTTTCAGGCTGAATCGCACTTCTCACAGTGTCTTATCAGCGGAGGAATAGAGAAAGAACAACTATGGACAGAGGGAATTTGTGCCCTGAGAGTGAAGGACCGGGTAAGGAACATAGGCTTCTATGACATATACTGGAAGGTCAACACCTTTGATGTTCCATTGTGTCTAACTCGTGTCAAAACCCTTCAAATGTACAAGGGAACTGTGCTACAGTACTTTCCCACGACAATAATGAGTCTGTGCTAAGTTGGAAACTGTAGGACCTGTCTATGCAGCAATCAGAGAGAGTATCGTACAGGATCCTGACGGGTTATTCTTAGGAAGGTATCTTTTCAGGGATCCTAGTTAAAGTGTGTTCTCATTCTTAACAGTGTCTCCTACTCTGAGGAATGATGATAGAATGCGGACGGACTTTGGGCACATTAGGTACTGTGAGTAAAGTGCAGGCTATGGCGCTTAGGCATCCCAAACACATATTAGATAATCAAGACCAGTGGTGATCCGCACTTTCTTTCTGAGTAAAAAACGCTTCCAGCATTGTGATGGAAGTGTGCTTTAGGAGGGATTCGTTGCTGTGTTGCGTCTGTTAGAAAAGGAAGCTCTTGGGACTGACTCTGCGGTAACTGCAATAGGCGTACATAGGGCTCTAGTATCATACGTCTATCCGTTGGACTCTAGCAAGATCTGTTTAAGGGAAACTCTTTCAGGCTGAATCGCACTTCTCACAGTCTCTTATCAGCGGAGGAATAGAGAAAGAACAACTATGGACAGAGGGAACGTTTTGCCCTGAGAGTGAAGGACCGGGTATGGAACATAGGCCTCTATGACACATACTGGAAGGTCAACACCTGTGATGTTCCATTGTGTATAACTCGTCTCAAAACCCTTCAGATGTACGAGGGAACTGTGCTACAGTACTTTCCCAGGACAGGAATGAGTCTGTGCTAAGTTGGAAACTGTAAGACCTGTCCGTGTAGCAATCATAGAGAGTATTGTACAGGACCCTGACGGGTTATTCTTAGGAAGGTATCTTTTCAGAGACCCTAGTTAAAGTGTGTTCTCATTCATAACAGTGTCTCCTCCTTTGAGGAATGATGATAGAACACGGACGGACTATGGGCATCTTAGGTATTGTGAGTAAAGTGCAGGCTATGGCGCTTAGGCATCCCAAACTCATATTGGATGCTCACGACCAGTGGTGATCCGCACTTTCTTTCAGTGTTAAAAACGCTTCCAACATTGTGAGGGAAGAGTGCTTTAGGAGGGATTCGTTGCAGTGTTGCGTATGATAAAGAAGGAAGCTCTTGGGACTGACTATGCGATCACTGCAATAGGCGCACATAGGGCTCTAGTATCAGACGTCTATCCGTTGGACTATAGCAAGTTCTGTTTAAGGGAAATCCTTCAGGCGGAATCGCACTTCTCCCAGTGTCTTTTTAATGGAGGAATGGAGAAAGAACAACTACGGAGAGAGGGAACGTTGTGCCCTTAGAGTGAAGGAAAGGGTATGGAACATAGGCCTCTAAGACACATACTGGAAAGTCAACAGCTGTGATGTTCCACTGTGTCTAACTCGTCTCAAAACACTTAAAATGCAGGAGGGAACTGTGCTACTGCACGTTCTCACTTCAGGAATGAGTCTGTGCTAAGATGGAAACTGGAGGGCCTGTCTCAGTAGCAATCATAGAGAGATTCGTACAGGACCCTTTCAGGTTATTCTTAGGAAGGTATCTTTTCAGGGATCCTACTTAAAATGTGTTCTCATTGATAATAGTATCTCCTTCTTTGAGGAATGATGATAGAATGTGGACGGACCATGGGCACATTATATACTGTGAGTAAAGTAAAGGCTATGGCGCTTAGGCATCCCAAACACATATTCGATGATCAAGACCAGTGGTGATCCCCACGTTCTTTCTCTGTAAAAAACGCTTTCAACATTGTGAGGGAAGTGTGCTTTAGGAGGGATTCGTTGCAGTGTTGCGTCTGTTAAAGAAGGAAGCTCTTGGGACTGACTCTGCGGTAACTGCAATAGGCGCACATAGGGCTCTAGTATCAGACGTCTATCCGTTGGACTATAGCAAGCTCTGTTTAAGGGAAACTCTTTCAGGCTGAATCGCACTTCTCACAGTGTCTTATCAGCGGAGGAATAGAGAAAGAACAACTATGGACAGAGGGAATTTGTGCCCTGAGAGTGAAGGACCGGGTATGGAACATAGGCTTCTATGACACATACTGGAAGGTCAACACCTGTGAGGTTCCATTGTGTCTAACACGTGTCAAAACCCTTCAAATGTACGAGGGAACTGTGCTACAGTACTTTCCCACGACAATAATGAGTCTGTGCTAAGTTGGAAACTGTAGGACCTGTCTGTGCAGCAATCAGAGAGAGTATCGTACAGGACCCTGACGGGTTATTCTTAGGAAGGTATCTTTTCAGGGATCCTAGTTAAAGTGTGTTCTCATTCTTAACAGTGTCTCCTACTCTGAGGAATGATGATAGAATGCGGACGCACTTTGGGCACATTAGGTACTGTGAGTAAAATGCAGGCTATGGCGCTTAGGCATCCCAAACTCATATTAGATAATCAAGACCAGTGGTGATCCGCACTTTCTTTCTGAGTAAAAAACGCTTCCAGCATTGTGATGGAAGTGTGCTTTAGGAGGATTCGTTGCTGTGTTGCGTCTGTTAGAAAAGGAAGCTCTTGGGACTGACTCTGCGGTAACTGCAATAGGCGTACATAGGGCTCTAGTATCATACGTCTATCCGTTGGACTATAGCAAGTTCTGTTTAAGGGAAACTCTTTCAGGCTGTATCGCACTTCTCACAGTGTCTTATCAGCGGAGGAATAGAGAAAGAACAACTAAGGACAGAGGGAACGTTTTGCCCTGAGAGTGAAGGACCGGGTATGGAACATAGGCCTCTATGACACATACTGGAAGGTCAACACCTGTGATGTTCCATTGTGTATAACTCGTCTCAAAACCCTTCAGATGTACGAGGGAACTGTGCTACAGTATTTTCCCAGGACAGGAATGAGTCTGTGCTAAGTTGGAAACTGTAAGACCTGTCCGTGTAGCAATCATAGAGAGTATTGTACAGGACCCTGACGGGTTATTCTTAGGAAGGTATCTTTTCAGGGATCCTAGTTAAAGTGTGTTCTCATTCATAACAGTGTCTCCTCCTTTGAGGAATGATGATAGAACACGGACGGACTATGGGCATCTTAGGTACTCTGAGTAAAGTGCAGGATATGGCGCTTAGGCATCCCAAACTCATATTGCATGCTCACGACCAGTGGTGATCCGCACTTTCTTTCAGTGTTAAAAACGCTTCCAACATTGTGAGGGAAGTGTGCTTTAGGAGGGATTCGTTGCAGTGTTGCGTCTGATAAAGATGGAAGCTCTTGGGACTGACTATGCGATCACTGCAATAGGCGCACATAGGGCTCTAGTATCAGACGTCTATCCGTTGGACTATAGCAAGTTCTGTTTAAGGGAAACTCCATCAAACGGAATCGCACTTCTCACAGTGTCTTTTCAGAGGGGGAAAGGATATAGAACAACTAAGGGGAGGGAACGTTGTGCCCTGAGAGTGAATGACAGCTTAGGGCACATAGGCCTCTATGACACATACTGGAAGGTCAACACCTGTGATGTTCCACTGTGTCTAGCTTGTCTCAAACACTTCAAATGTACGAGGGAACTTTGCTACTGTACATTCTCACGACAGGTTTGAGTCTGTGCTCTGTAGGAAACATTAGGACCTGTCTGTGTAGCAATCATAAACTATCACATACAGGACCATGACAAGTGATTCTTAGGACGGTATCTTTTCAGGGATCCTACTTAAAGTGCGTTCTCATTCATCACAGAGTCCTCCTTTCAGGAATGATGACAGAACACGGACGGACTATGGGCACCTTAGGTACTGTGAGTAAAGTGCAGGCTATGGCGCTTAGGCATCCCAAACTCATATTGGATGCTCACGACCAGTGGTGATCCGCACTTTCTTTCAGTGTTAAAAATGCTTCCAACATTGTGAGGGAAGTGTGCTTTAGGAGGGATTCGTTGCACTGTTGCGTCTGTTAAAGAAGGAAGCGCTTGGGACTGACTCTGCGGTAACTGCAATAGGCGCACATAGGGCTCTAGTAACAGACGTCTATCCCTTGGACTATAGCAAGTTCTGTTTAAGGGAAACTCCTTCAGGCGGAATCGCACTTCTCCCAGTGTCTTTTTAATGGCGGAATGGAGAAAGAACAACTACGGAGAGAGGGAACGTTGTGCCCTTAGAGTGAAGGAAAGTGTATGGAACATAGGCCTCTAAGACACATACTTGAAAGTCAACAGCTGTGATGTTCCACTGTGTCTAACTCGTCTCAAAACACTTAAAATGCAGGAGGGAACTGTGCTACTGTACGTTCTCACTTCAGGAATGAGTCTGTGCTAAGTTGGAAACTGGAGGGCCTGTCTGAGTAGCAATCATAGAGAGATTCGTACAGGACCCTTTCAGGTTATTCTTAGGAAGGTATCTTTTCAGGGATCCTACTTAAAATGTGTTCTCATTGATAATAGTATCTCCTACTTTGAGGAATGATGATAGAATGTGGACGGACCATGGGCACATTATATACTGTGAGTAAAGTGCAGGCTATGGCGCTTAGGCATCCCAAACACATATTAGATAATCAAGACCAGTGGTGATCCGCACTTTCTTTCTGAGTAAAAAACGCTTCCAGCATTGTGATGGAAGTGTGCTTTAGGAGGGATTCGTTGCTGTGTTGCGTCTGTTAGAAAAGGAAGCTCTTGGGACTGACTCTGCGGTAACTGCAATAGGCGTACATAGGGCTCTAGTATCATACGTCTATCCGTTGGACTATAGCAAGTTCTGTTTAAGGGAAACTCTTTCAGGCTGAATCGCACTTCTCACAGTGTCTTATCAGCGGAGGAATAGAGAAAGAACAACTATGGACAGAGGGAACGTTGTGCCCTGAGAGTGAAGGACCGGGTATGGAACATAGGCCTCTATGACACATACTGGAAGGTCAACACCTGTGATGTTCCATTGTGTATAACTCGTCTCAAAACCCTTCAGATGTACGAGGGAACTGTGCTACAGTATTTTCCCAGGACAGGAATGAGTCTGTGCTAAGTTGGAAACTGTAAGACCTGTCCGTGTAGCAATCATAGAGAGTATTGTACAGGACCCTGACGGGTTATTCTTAGGAAGGTATCTTTTCAGAGACCCTAGTTAAAGTGTGTTCTCATTCATAACAGTGTCTCCTCCTTTGAGGAATGATGATAGAACACGGACGGACTATGGGCATCTTAGGTACTCTGAGTAAAGTGCAGGCTATGGCGCTTAGGCATCCCAAACTCATATTGCATGCTCACGACCAGTGGTGATCCGCACTTTCTTTCAGTGTTAAAAACGCTTCCACCATTGTGAGGGAAGTGTGCTTTAGGAGGGATTCGTTGCAGTGTTGCGTCTGATAAAGAAGGAAGCTCTTGGGACTGACTATGCGATCACTGCAATAGGCGCACATAGGGCTCTAGTATCAGACATCTATCCGTTGGACTATAGCAAGTTCTGTTTAAGGGAAACTCCATCAAACGGAATCGGACTTCTCACAGTGTCTTTTCAGAGGGGGAAAGGATATAGAACAACTAAGGGGAGGGAACGTTGTGCCCTGAGAGTGAATGACAGCTTAGGGCACATAGGCCTCTATGACACATACTGGAAGGTCAACACCTGTGATGTTCCACTGTGTCTAGCTTGTCTCAAACACTTCAAATGTACGAGGGAACTTTGCTACTGTACATTCTCACGACAGGTTTGAGTCTGTGCTCTGTAGGAAACATTAGGACCTGTCTGTGTAGCAATCATAAACTATCACATACAGGACCATGACAAGTGATTCTTAGGAAGGTATTTTTTCAGGGATCCTACTTAAAGTGCGTTCTCATTCATCACAGAGTCTCCTCCTTTCAGGAATGATGACAGAACACGGACGGACTATGGGCACCTTAGGTACTGTGAGTAAAGTGCAGGCTATGGCGCTTAGGCATCCCAAACTCATATTGGATGCTCACGACCAGTGGTGATCCGCACTTTCTTTCAGTGTTAAAAACGCTTCCAACATTGTGAGGGAATTGTGCTTTAGGAGGGATTCGTTGCACTGTTGACTCTGTTAAAGAAGGAAGCACTTGGGACTGACTCTGCGGTAACTGCAATAGGCGCACATAGGGCTCTAGTAACAGACGTCTATCCCTTGGACTATAGCAAGTTCTGTTTAAGGGAAACTCCTTCAGGCGGAATCGCACTTCTCCCAGTGTCTTTTTAATGGAGGAATGGAGAAAGAACAACTACGGAGAGAGGGAACGTTGTGCCCTTAGAGTGAAGGAAAGGGTATGGAACATAGGCCTCTAAGACACATACTGGAAAGTCAACAGCTGTGATGTTCCACTGTGTCTAACTCGTCTCAAAACACTTAAAATGCAGGAGGGAACTGTGCTACTGTACGTTCTCACTTCAGGAATGAGTCTGTGCTAAGTTGGAAACTGGAGGGCCTGTCTGAGTAGCAATCATAGAGAGATTCGTACAGGACCCTTTCAGGTTATTCTTAGGAAGGTATCTTTTCAGGGATCCTACTTAAAATGTGTTCTCATCGATAATAGTATCTCCTTCTTTGAGGAATGATGATAGAATGTGGACGGACCATGGGCACATTATATACTGTGAGTAAAGTGCAGGCTATGGCGCTTAGGCATCCCAAACACATATTCGATGATCAAGACCAGTGGTGATCCCCACGTTCTTTCTCTGTAAAAAACGCTTTCAACATTGTGAGGGAAGTGTGCTTTAGGAGGGATTCGTTGCAGTGTTGCGTCTGTTAAAGAAGGAAGCTCTTGGGACTGACTCTGCGGTAACTGCAATAGGCGCACATAGGGCTCTAGTATCAGACGTCTATCCGTTGGACTATAGCAAGCTCTGTTTAAGGGAAACACTTTCAGGCTGAATCGCACTTCTCACAGTGTCTTATCAGCGGAGGAATAGAGAAAGAACAACTATGGACAGAGGGAATTTGTGCCCTGAGAGTGAAGGACCGGGTAAGGAACATAGGCTTCTATGACATATACTGGAAGGTCAACACCTTTGATGTTCCATTGTGTCTAACTCGTGTCAAAACCCTTCAAATGTACAAGGGAACTGTGCTACAGTACTTTCCCACGACAATAATGAGTCTGTGCTAAGTTGGAAACTGTAGGACCTGTCTATGCAGCAATCAGAGAGAGTATCGTACAGGATCCTGACGGGTTATTCTTAGGAAGGTATCTTTTCAGGGATCCTAGTTAAAGTGTGTTCTCATTCTTAACAGTGTCTCCTACTCTGAGGAATGATGATAGAATGCGGACGGACTTTGGGCACATTAGGTACTGTGAGTAAAGTGCAGGCTATGGCGCTTAGGCATCCCAAACACATATTAGATAATCAAGACCAGTGGTGATCCGCACTTTCTTTCTGAGTAAAAAACGCTTCCAGCATTGTGATGGAAGTGTGCTTTAGGAGGGATTCGTTGCTGTGTTGCGTCTGTTAGAAAAGGAAGCTCTTGGGACTGACTCTGCGGTAACTGCAATAGGCGTACATAGGGCTCTAGTATCATACGTCTATCCGTTGGACTCTAGCAAGATCTGTTTAAGGGAAACTCTTTCAGGCTGAATCGCACTTCTCACAGTCTCTTATCAGCGGAGGAATAGAGAAAGAACAACTATGGACAGAGGGAACGTTTTGCCCTGAGAGTGAAGGACCGGGTATGGAACATAGGCCTCTATGACACATACTGGAAGGTCAACACCTGTGATGTTCCATTGTGTATAACTCGTCTCAAAACCCTTCAGATGTACGAGGGAACTGTGCTACAGTACTTTCCCAGGACAGGAATGAGTCTGTGCTAAGTTGGAAACTGTAAGACCTGTCCGTGTAGCAATCATAGAGAGTATTGTACAGGACCCTGACGGGTTATTCTTAGGAAGGTATCTTTTCAGAGACCCTAGTTAAAGTGTGTTCTCATTCATAACAGTGTCTCCTCCTTTGAGGAATGATGATAGAACACGGACGGACTATGGGCATCTTAGGTATTGTGAGTAAAGTGCAGGCTATGGCGCTTAGGCATCCCAAACTCATATTGGATGCTCACGACCAGTGGTGATCCGCACTTTCTTTCAGTGTTAAAAACGCTTCCAACATTGTGAGGGAAGAGTGCTTTAGGAGGGATTCGTTGCAGTGTTGCGTATGATAAAGAAGGAAGCTCTTGGGACTGACTATGCGATCACTGCAATAGGCGCACATAGGGCTCTAGTATCAGACGTCTATCCGTTGGACTATAGCAAGTTCTGTTTAAGGGAAATCCTTCAGGCGGAATCGCACTTCTCCCAGTGTCTTTTTAATGGAGGAATGGAGAAAGAACAACTACGGAGAGAGGGAACGTTGTGCCCTTAGAGTGAAGGAAAGGGTATGGAACATAGGCCTCTAAGACACATACTGGAAAGTCAACAGCTGTGATGTTCCACTGTGTCTAACTCGTCTCAAAACACTTAAAATGCAGGAGGGAACTGTGCTACTGCACGTTCTCACTTCAGGAATGAGTCTGTGCTAAGATGGAAACTGGAGGGCCTGTCTCAGTAGCAATCATAGAGAGATTCGTACAGGACCCTTTCAGGTTATTCTTAGGAAGGTATCTTTTCAGGGATCCTACTTAAAATGTGTTCTCATTGATAATAGTATCTCCTTCTTTGAGGAATGATGATAGAATGTGGACGGACCATGGGCACATTATATACTGTGAGTAAAGTGCAGGCTATGGCGCTTAGGCATCCCAAACACATATTCGATGATCAAGACCAGTGGTGATCCCCACGTTCTTTCTCTGTAAAAAACGCTTTCAACATTGTGAGGGAAGTGTGCTTTAGGAGGGATTCGTTGCAGTGTTGCGTCTGTTAAAGAAGGAAGCTCTTGGGACTGACTCTGCGGTAACTGCAATAGGCGCACATAGGGCTCTAGTATCAGACGTCTATCCGTTGGACTATAGCAAGCTCTGTTTAAGGGAAACTCTTTCAGGCTGAATCGCACTTCTCACAGTGTCTTATCAGCGGAGGAATAGAGAAAGAACAACTATGGACAGAGGGAATTTGTGCCCTGAGAGTGAAGGACCGGGTATGGAACATAGGCTTCTATGACACATACTGGAAGGTCAACACCTGTGAGGTTCCATTGTGTCTAACACGTGTCAAAACCCTTCAAATGTACGAGGGAACTGTGCTACAGTACTTTCCCACGACAATAATGAGTCTGTGCTAAGTTGGAAACTGTAGGACCTGTCTGTGCAGCAATCAGAGAGAGTATCGTACAGGACCCTGACGGGTTATTCTTAGGAAGGTATCTTTTCAGGGATCCTAGTTAAAGTGTGTTCTCATTCTTAACAGTGTCTCCTACTCTGAGGAATGATGATAGAATGCGGACGCACTTTGGGCACATTAGGTACTGTGAGTAAAATGCAGGCTATGGCGCTTAGGCATCCCAAACTCATATTAGATAATCAAGACCAGTGGTGATCCGCACTTTCTTTCTGAGTAAAAAACGCTTCCAGCATTGTGATGGAAGTGTGCTTTAGGAGGATTCGTTGCTGTGTTGCGTCTGTTAGAAAAGGAAGCTCTTGGGACTGACTCTGCGGTAACTGCAATAGGCGTACATAGGGCTCTAGTATCATACGTCTATCCGTTGGACTATAGCAAGTTCTGTTTAAGGGAAACTCTTTCAGGCTGTATCGCACTTCTCACAGTGTCTTATCAGCGGAGGAATAGAGAAAGAACAACTAAGGACAGAGGGAACGTTTTGCCCTGAGAGTGAAGGACCGGGTATGGAACATAGGCCTCTATGACACATACTGGAAGGTCAACACCTGTGATGTTCCATTGTGTATAACTCGTCTCAAAACCCTTCAGATGTACGAGGGAACTGTGCTACAGTATTTTCCCAGGACAGGAATGAGTCTGTGCTAAGTTGGAAACTGTAAGACCTGTCCGTGTAGCAATCATAGAGAGTATTGTACAGGACCCTGACGGGTTATTCTTAGGAAGGTATCTTTTCAGGGATCCTAGTTAAAGTGTTTTCTCATTCATAACAGTGTCTCCTCCTTTGAGGAATGATGATAGAACACGGACGGACTATGGGCATCTTAGGTACTCTGAGTAAAGTGCAGGCTATGGCGCTTAGGCATCCCAAACTCATATTGCATGCTCACGACCAGTGGTGATCCGCACTTTCTTTCAGTGTTAAAAACGCTTCCAACATTGTGAGGGAAGTGTGCTTTAGGAGGGATTCGTTGCAGTGTTGCGTCTGATAAAGATGGAAGCTCTTGGGACTGACTATGCGATCACTGCAATAGGCGCACATAGGGCTCTAGTATCAGACGTCTATCCGTTGGACTATAGCAAGTTCTGTTTAAGGGAAACTCCATCAAACGGAATCGCACTTCTCACAGTGTCTTTTCAGAGGGGGAAAGGATATAGAACAACTAAGGGGAGGGAACGTTGTGCCCTGAGAGTGAATGACAGCTTAGGGCACATAGGCCTCTATGACACATACTGGAAGGTCAACACCTGTGATGTTCCACTGTGTCTAGCTTGTCTCAAACACTTCAAATGTACGAGGGAACTTTGCTACTGTACATTCTCACGACAGGTTTGAGTCTGTGCTCTGTAGGAAACATTAGGACCTGTCTGTGTAGCAATCATAAACTATCACATACAGGACCATGACAAGTGATTCTTAGGAAGGTATCTTTTCAGGGATCCTACTTAAAGTGCGTTCTCATTCATCACAGAGTCTCCTCCTTTCAGGAATGATGACAGAACACGGACGGACTATGGGCACCTTAGGTACTGTGAGTAAAGTGCAGGCTATGGCGCTTAGGCATCCCAAACTCATATTGGATGCTCACGACCAGTGGTGATCCGCACTTTCTTTCAGTTTTAAAAACGCTTCCAACATTGTGAGGGAAGTGTGCTTTAGGAGGGATTCGTTGCAGTGTTGCGTCTGTTAAAGATGGAAGCGCTTGGGACTGACTCTGCGGTAACTGCAATAGGCGCACATAGGGCTCTAGTAACTGACGTCTATCCCTTGGACTATAGCAAGTTCTGTTTAAGGGAAACTCCTTCAGGCGGAATCGCACTTCTCCCAGTGTCTTTTTAATGGAGGAATGGAGAAAGAACAACTACGGAGAGAGGGAACGTTGTGCCCTTAGAGTGAAGGAAAGGGTATGGAACATAGGCCTCTAAGACACATACTGGAAAGTCAACAGCTGTGATGTTCCACTGTGTCTAACTCGTCTCAAAACACTTAAAATGCAGGAGGGAACTGTGCTACTGTACGTTCTCACTTTAGGAATGAGTCTGTGCTAAGTTGGAAACTGGAGGGCCTGTCTGAGTAGCAATCATAGAGAGATTCGTACAGGACCCTTTCAGGTTATTCTTAGGAAGGTATCTTTTCAGGGATCCTACTTAAAATGTGTTCTCATTGATAATAGTATCTCCTTCTTTGAGGAATGATGATAGAATGTGGACGGACCATGGGCACATTATATACTGTGAGTAAAGTGCAGGCTATGGCGCTTAGGCATCCCAAACACATATTCGATGATCAAGACCAGTGGTGATCCCCACGTTCTTTCTCTGTAAAAAACGCTTTCAACATTGTGAGGGAAGTGTGCTTTAGGAGGGATTCGTTGCAGTGTTGCGTCTGTTAAAGAAGGAAGCTCTTGGGACTGACCCTGCGGTAACTGCAATAGGCGCACATAGGGCTCTAGTATCAGACGTCTATCCGTTGGACTATAGCAAGCTCTGTTTAAGGGAAACACTTTCAGGCTGAATCGCACTTCTCACAGTGTCTTATCAGCGGAGGAATAGAGAAAGAACAACTATGGACAGAGGGAATTTGTGCCCTGAGAGTGAAGGACCGGGCATGGAACATAGGCTTCTATGACACATACTGGAAGGTCAACACCTGTGATGTTCCATTGTGTCTAACTCGTGTCAAAACCCTTCAAATGTACGAGGGAACTGTGCTACAGTACTTTCCCACGACAATAATGAGTCTGTGCTAAGTTGGAAACTGTAGGACCTGTCTGTGCAGCAATCAGAGAGAGTATCGTACAGGACCCTGACGGGTTATTCTTAGGAAGGTATCTTTTCAGGGATCCTAGTTATAGTGTGTTCTCATTCATAACAGTGTCTCCTCCTTTGAGGAATGATGATAGAACACGGACGGACTATGGGCATCTTAGGTACTCTGAGTAAAGTGCAGGCTATGGCGCTTAGGCATCCCAAACTCATATTGCATGCTCACGACCAGTGGTGATCCGCACTTTCTTTCAGTGTTAAAAACGCTTCCAACATTGTGAGGGAAGTGTGCTTTAGGAGGGATTCGTTGCAGTGTTGCGTCTGATAAAGAAGGAAGCTCTTGGGACTGACTATGCGATCACTGCAATAGGCGCACATAGGGCTCTAGTATCAGACGTCTATCCGTTGGACTATAGCAAGTTCTGTTTAAGGGAAACTCCATCAAACGGAATCGCACTTCTCACAGTGTCTTTTCAGAGGGGGAAAGGATATAGAACAACTAAGGGGAGGGAACGTTGTGCCCTGAGAGTGAATGACAGCTTAGGGCACATAGGCCTCTATGACACATACTGGAAGGTCAACACCTGTGATGTTCCACTGTGTCTAGCTTGTCTCAAACACTTCAAATGTACGAGGGAACTTTGCTACTGTACATTCTCACGACAGGTTTGAGTCTGTGCTCTGTAGGAAACATTAGGACCTGTCTGTGTAGCAATCATAAACTATCACATACAGGACCATGACAAGTGATTCTTAGGAAGGTATCTTTTCAGGGATCCTACTTAAAGTGCGTTCTCATTCATCACAGAGTCTCCTCCTTTCAGGAATGATGACAGAACACGGACGGACTATGGGCACCTTAGGTACTGTGAGTAAAGTGCAGGCTATGGCGCTTAGGCATCCCAAACTCATATTGGATGCTCACGACCAGTGGTGATCCGCACTTTCTTTCAGTGTTAAAAACGCTTCCAACATTGTGAGGGAAGTGTGCTTTAGGAGGGATTCGTTGCACTGTTGCGTCGGTTAAAGAAGGAAGCGCTTGGGACTGACTCTGCGGTAACTGCAATAGGCGCACATAGGGCTATAGTAACAGACGTCTATCCCTTGGACTATAGCAAGTTCTGTTTAAGGGAAACTCCTTCAGGCGGAATCGCACTTCTCCCAGTGTCTTTTTAATGGAAGAATGGAGAAAGAACAACTACGGAGAGAGGGATCGTTGTGCCCTTAGAGTGAAGGAAAGGGTATGGAACATAGGCCTCTAAGACACATACTGGAAAGTCAACAGCTGTGATGTTCCACTGTGTCTAACTCGTCTCAAAACACTTAAAATGCAGGAGGGAACTGTGCTACTGTACGTTCTCACTTCAGGAATGAGTCTGTGCTAAGTTGGAAACTGGAGGGCCTGTCTGAGTAGCAATCATAGAGAGATTCGTACAGGACCCTTTCAGGTTATTCTTAGGAAGGTATCTTTTCAGGGATCCTACTTAAAATGTGTTCTCATTGATAATAGTATCTCCTACTTTGAGGAATGATGATAGAATGTGGACGGACCATGGGCACATTATATACTGTGAGTAAAGTGCAGGCTATGGCGCTTAGTCATCCCAAACACATATTCGATGATCAAGACCAGTGGTGATCCCCACGTTCTTTCTCTGTAAAAAACGCTTTCAACATTGTGAGGGAAGTGTGCTTTAGGAGGGATTCGTTGCAGTGTTGCGTCTGTTAAAGAAGGAAGCTCTTGGGACTGACTCTGCGGTAACTGCAATAGGCGCACATAGGGCTCTAGTATCAGACGTCTATCCGTTGGACTATAGCAAGCTCTGTTTAAGGGAAACTCTTTCAGGCTGAATCGCACTTCTCACAGTGTCTTATCAGCGGAGGAATAGAGAAAGAACAACTATGGACAGAGGGAATTTGTGCCCTGAGAGTGAAGGACCGGGCATGGAACATAGGCTTCTATGTCACATACTGGAAGGTCAACACCTGTGATGTTCCATTGTGTCTAACTCGTGTCAAAACCCTTCAAATGTACGAGGGAACTGTGCTACAGTACTTTCCCACGACAATAATGAGTCTGTGCTAAGTTGGAAACTGTAGGACCTGTCTGTGCAGCAATCAGAGAGAGTATCGTACAGGACCCTGACGGGTTATTCTTAGGAAGGTATCTTTTCAGGGATCCTAGTTAAAGTGTGTTCTCATTCTTAACAGTGTCTCCTACTCTGAGGAATGATGATAGAATGCGGACGGACTTTGGGCACATTAGGTACTGTGAGTAAAGTGCAGGCTATGGCGCTTAGGCATCCAAAACTCATATTAGATAATCAAGACCAGTGGTGATCCGCACTTTCTTTCTGAGTAAAAAACGCTTCCAGCATTGTGATGGAAGTGTGCTTTAGGAGGGATTCGTTGCTGTATTGCGTCTGTTAGAAAAGGAAGCTCTTGGGACTGACTCAGCGGTAACTGCAATAGGCGTACATAGGGCTCTAGTATCATACGTCTATCCGTTGGAATATAGCAAGTTCTGTTTAAGGGAAACTCTTTCAGGCTGAATCGCACTTCTCACAGTGTCTTATCAGCGGAGGAATAGAGAAAGAACAACTATGGACAGAGGGAACGTTTTGCCCTGAGAGTGAAGGACCGGGTATGGAACATAGGCCTCTATGACACATACTGGAAGGTCAACACCTGTGTTGTTCCATTGTGTATAACTCGTCTCAAAACCCTTCAGATGTATGAGGGAACTGTGCTACAGTATTTTCCCCGGACAGGAATGAGTCTGTGCTAAGTTGGAAACTGTAAGACCTGTCCGTGTAGCAATCATAGAGAGTATTGTACAGGACCCTGACGGGTTATTCTTAGGAAGGTATCTTTTCAGAGACCCTAGTTAAAGTGTGTTCTCATTCATAACAGTGTCTCCTCCTTTGAGGAATGATGATAGAACACGGACGGACTATGGGCATCTTAGGTACTCTGAGTAAAGTGCAGGCTATGGCGCTTAGGCATCCCAAACTCATATTGCATGCTCACGACCAGTGGTGATCCGCACTTTCTTTCAGTGTTAAAAACGCTTCCAAAATTGTGAGGGAAGTGTGCTTTAGGAGGGATTCGTTGCAGTGTTGCGTCTGATAAAGAAGGAAGCTCTTGGGACTGACTATGCGATCACTGCAATAGGCGCACATAGGGCTCTAGTATCAGACGTCTATCCGTTGGACTATAGCAAGTTCTGTTTAAGGGAAACTCCATCAAACGGAATCGCACTTCTCACAGTGTCTTTTCAGAGGGGGAAAGGATATAGAACAACTAAGGAGAGGGAACGTTGTGCCCTGAGAGTGAATGACAGCTTAGGGCACATAGGCCTCTATGACACATACTGGAAGGTCAACACCTGTGATGTTCCACTGTGTCTAGCTTGTCTCAAACACTTCAAATGTACGAGGGAACTTTGCTACTGTACATTCTCACGACAGGTTTGAGTCTGTGCTCTGTAGGAAACATTAGGACCTGTCTGTGTAGCAATCATAAACTATCACATACAGGACCATGACAAGTGATTCTTAGGAAGGTATCTTTTCAGGGATCCTACTTAAAGTGCGTTCTCATTCATCACAGAGTCTTCTCCTTTCAGGAATGATGACAGAACACGGACGGACTATGGGCACCTTAGGTACTGTGAGTAAAGTGCAGGCTATGGCGCTTAGGCATCCCAAACTCATATTGGATGCTCACGACCAGTGGTGATCCGCACTTTCTTTCAGTGTTAAAAACGCTTCCAACATTGTGAGGGAAGTGTGCTTTAGGAGGGATTCGTTGTACTGTTGCGTCTGTTAAAGAAGGAAGCGCTTGGGACTGACTCTGCGGTAACTGCAATAGGCGCACATAGGGCTCTAGTAACAGACGTCTATCCCTTGGACTATAGCAAGTTCTGTTTAAGGGAAACTCCTTCAGGCGGAATCGCACTTCTCCCAGTGTCTTTTTAATGGAGGAATGGAGAAAGAACAACTACGGAGAGAGGGAACGTTGTGCCCTTAGAGTGAAGGAAAGGGTATGGAACATAGGCCTCTAAGACACATACTGGAAAGTCAACAGCTGTGATGTTCCACTGTGTCTAACTCGTCTCAAAACACTTAAAATGCAGGAGGGAACTGTGCTACTGTACGTTCTCACTTCAGGAATGAGTCTGTGCTAAGTTGGAAACTGGAGGGCCTGTCTGAGTAGCAATCATAGAGAGATTCGTACAGGACCCTTTCAGGTTATTCTTAGGAAGGTATCTTTTCAGGGATCCTACATAAAATGTGTTCTCATTGATAATAGTATCTCCTACTTTGAGGAATGATGATAGAATGTGGACGGACCATGGGCACATTATATACTGTGAGTAAAGTGCAGGCTATGGCGCTTAGGCATCCCAAACACATATTCGATGATCAAGACCAGTGGTGATCCCCACGTTCTTTCTCTGTAAAAAACGCTTTCAACATTGTGAGGGAAGTGTGCTTTAGGAGGGATTCGTTGCAGTGTTGCGTCTGTTAAAGAAGGAAGCTCTTGGGCTGACTCTGCGGTAACTGCAATAGGCGCACATAGGGCTCTAGTATCAGACGTCTATCCGTTGGACTATAGCAAGCTCTGTTTAAGGGAAACTCTTTCAGGCTGAATCGCACTTCTCACAGTGTCTTATCAGCGGAGGAATAGAGAAAGAACAACTATGGACAGAGGGAATTTGTGCCCTGAGAGTGAAGGACCGGGCATGGAACATAGGCATCTATGACACATACTCGAAGGTCAACACCTGTGATGTTCCATTGTGTCTAACTCGTGTCAAAACCCTTCAAATGTACGAGGGAACTGTGCTACAGTACTTTCCCACGACAATAATGAGTCTGTGCTAAGTTGGAAACTGTAGGACCTGTCTGTGCAGCAATCAGAGAGAGTATCGTACAGGACCCTGACGGGTTATTCTTAGGAAGGTATCTTTTCAGGGATCCTAGTTAAAGTGTGTTCTCATTCATAACAGTGTCTCCTCCTTTGAGGAATGATGATAGAACACGGACGGACTATGGGCATCTTAGGTACTCTGAGTAAAGTGCAGGCTATGGCGCTTAGGCATCCCAAACTCATTTTTCATGCTCACGACCAGTGGTGATCCGCACTTTCTTTCAGTGTTAAAAACGCTTCCAACATTGTGAGGGAAGTGTGCTTTAGGAGGGATTCGTTGCAGTGTTGCGTCTGATAAAGAAGGAAGCTCTTGGGACTGACTATGCGATCACTGCAATAGGCGCACATAGGGCTCTAGTATCAGACGTCTATCCGTTGGACTATAGCAAGTTCTGTTTAAGGGAAACTCCATCAAACGGAATCGCACTTCTCACAGTGTCTTTTCAGAGGGGGAAAGGATATAGAACAACTAAGGGGAGGGAACGTTGTGCCCTGAGAGTGAATGACAGCTTAGGGCACATAGGCCTCTATGACACATACTGGAAGGTCAACACCTGTGATGTTCCACTGTGTCTAGCTTGTCTCAAACACTTCAAATGTACGAGGGAACTTTGCTACTGTACATTCTCACGACAGGTTTGAGTCTGTGCTCTGTAGGAAACATTAGGACCTGTCTGTGTAGCAATCATAAACTATCACATACAGGACCATGACAAGTGATTCTTAGGAAGGTATCTTTTCAGGGATCCTACTTAAAGTGCGTTCTCATTCATCACAGAGTCCTCCTTTCAGGAATGATGACAGAACACGGACGGACTATGGGCACCTTAGGTACTGTGAGTAAAGTGCAGGCTATGGCGCTTAGGCATCCCAAACTCATATTGGATGCTCACGACCAGTGGTGATCCGCACTTTCTTTCAGTGTTAAAAATGCTTCCAACATTGTGAGGGAAGTGTGCTTTAGGAGGGATTCGTTGCACTGTTGCGTCTGTTAAAGAAGGAAGCGCTTGGGACTGACTCTGCGGTAACTGCAATAGGCGCACATAGGGCTCTAGTAACAGACGTCTATCCCTTGGACTATAGCAAGTTCTGTTTAAGGGAAACTCCTTCAGGCGGAATCGCACTTCTCCCAGTGTCTTTTTAATGGCGGAATGGAGAAAGAACAACTACGGAGAGAGGGAACGTTGTGCCCTTAGAGTGAAGGAAAGTGTATGGAACATAGGCCTCTAAGACACATACTTGAAAGTCAACAGCTGTGATGTTCCACTGTGTCTAACTCGTCTCAAAACACTTAAAATGCAGGAGGGAACTGTGCTACTGTACGTTCTCACTTCAGGAATGAGTCTGTGCTAAGTTGGAAACTGGAGGGCCTGTCTGAGTAGCAATCATAGAGAGATTCGTACAGGACCCTTTCAGGTTATTCTTAGGAAGGTATCTTTTCAGGGATCCTACTTAAAATGTGTTCTCATTGATAATAGTATCTCCTACTTTGAGGAATGATGATAGAATGTGGACGGACCATGGGCACATTATATACTGTGAGTAAAGTGCAGGCTATGGCGCTTAGGCATCCCAAACACATATTAGATAATCAAGACCAGTGGTGATCCGCACTTTCTTTCTGAGTAAAAAACGCTTCCAGCATTGTGATGGAAGTGTGCTTTAGGAGGGATTCGTTGCTGTGTTGCGTCTGTTAGAAAAGGAAGCTCTTGGGACTGACTCTGCGGTAACTGCAATAGGCGTACATAGGGCTCTAGTATCATACGTCTATCCGTTGGACTATAGCAAGTTCTGTTTAAGGGAAACTCTTTCAGGCTGAATCGCACTTCTCACAGTGTCTTATCGGCGGAGGAATAGAGAAAGAACAACTATGGACAGAGGGAACGTTGTGCCCTGAGAGTGAAGGACCGGGTATGGAACATAGGCCTCTATGACACATACTGGAAGGTCAACACCTGTGATGTTCCATTGTGTATAACTCGTCTCAAAACCCTTCAGATGTACGAGGGAACTGTGCTACAGTATTTTCCCAGGACAGGAATGAGTCTGTGCTAAGTTGGAAACTGTAAGACCTGTCCGTGTAGCAATCATAGAGAGTATTGTACAGGACCCTGACGGGTTATTCTTAGGAAGGTATCTTTTCAGAGACCCTAGTTAAAGTGTGTTCTCATTCATAACAGTGTCTCCTCCTTTGAGGAATGATGATAGAACACGGACGGACTATGGGCATCTTAGGTACTCTGAGTAAAGTGCAGGCTATGGCGCTTAGGCATCCCAAACTCATATTGCATGCTCACGACCAGTGGTGATCCGCACTTTCTTTCAGTGTTAAAAACGCTTCCACCATTGTGAGGGAAGTGTGCTTTAGGAGGGATTCGTTGCAGTGTTGCGTCTGATAAAGAAGGAAGCTCTTGGGACTGACTATGCGATCACTGCAATAGGCGCACATAGGGCTCTAGTATCAGACATCTATCCGTTGGACTATAGCAAGTTCTGTTTAAGGGAAACTCCATCAAACGGAATCGCACTTCTCACAGTGTCTTTTCAGAGGGGGAAAGGATATAGAACAACTAAGGGGAGGGAACGTTGTGCCCTGAGAGTGAATGACAGCTTAGGGCACATAGGCCTCTATGACACATACTGGAAGGTCAACACCTGTGATGTTCCACTGTGTCTAGCTTGTCTCAAACACTTCAAATGTACGAGGGAACTTTGCTACTGTACATTCTCACGACAGGTTTGAGTCTGTGCTCTGTAGGAAACATTAGGACCTGTCTGTGTAGCAATCATAAACTATCACATACAGGACCATGACAAGTGATTCTTAGGAAGGTATTTTTTCAGGGATCCTACTTAAAGTGCGTTCTCATTCATCACAGAGTCTCCTCCTTTCAGGAATGATGACAGAACACGGACGGACTATGGGCACCTTAGGTACTGTGAGTAAAGTGCAGGCTATGGCGCTTAGGCATCCCAAACTCATATTGGATGCTCACGACCAGTGGTGATCCGCACTTTCTTTCAGTGTTAAAAACGCTTCCAACATTGTGAGGGAATTGTGCTTTAGGAGGGATTCGTTGCACTGTTGACTCTGTTAAAGAAGGAAGCACTTGGGACTGACTCTGCGGTAACTGCAATAGGCGCACATAGGGCTCTAGTAACAGACGTCTATCCCTTGGACTATAGCAAGTTCTGTTTAAGGGAAACTCCTTCAGGCGGAATCGCACTTCTCCCAGTGTCTTTTTAATGGAGGAATGGAGAAAGAACAACTACGGAGAGAGGGAACGTTGTGCCCTTAGAGTGAAGGAAAGGGTATGGAACATAGGCCTCTAAGACACATACTGGAAAGTCAACAGCTGTGATGTTCCACTGTGTCTAACTCGTCTCAAAACACTTAAAATGCAGGAGGGAACTGTGCTACTGTACGTTCTCACTTCAGGAATGAGTCTGTGCTAAGTTGGAAACTGGAGGGCCTGTCTGAGTAGCAATCATAGAGAGATTCGTACAGGACCCTTTCAGGTTATTCTTAGGAAGGTATCTTTTCAGGGATCCTACTTAAAATGTGTTCTCATCGATAATAGTATCTCCTTCTTTGAGGAATGATGATAGAATGTGGACGGACCATGGGCACATTATATACTGTGAGTAAAGTGCAGGCTATGGCGCTTAGGCATCCCAAACACATATTCGATGATCAAGACCAGTGGTGATCCCCACGTTCTTTCTCTGTAAAAAACGCTTTCAACATTGTGAGGGAAGTGTGCTTTAGGAGGGATTCGTTGCAGTGTTGCGTCTGTTAAAGAAGGAAGCTCTTGGGACTGACTCTGCGGTAACTGCAATAGGCGCACATAGGGCTCTAGTATCAGAGGTCTATCCGTTGGACTATAGCAAGCTCTGTTTAAGGGAAACTCTTTCAGGCTGAATCGCACTTCTCACAGTGTCTTATCAGCGGAGGAATAGAGAAAGAACAACTATGGACAGAGGGAATTTGTGCCCTGAGAGTGAAGGACCGGGTAAGGTACATAGGCTTCTATGACATATACTGGAAGGTCAACACCTTTGATGTTCCATTGTGTCTAACTCGTGTCAAAACCCTTCAAATGTACAAGGGAACTGTGCTACAGTACTTTCCCACGACAATAATGAGTCTGTGCTAAGTTGGAAACTGTAGGACCTGTCTATGCAGCAATCAGAGAGAGTATCGTACAGGATCCTGACGGGTTATTCTTAGGAAGGTATCTTTTCAGGGATCCTAGTTAAAGTGTGTTCTCATTCTTAACAGTGTCTCCTACTCTGAGGAATGATGATAGAATGCGGACGGACTTTGGGCACATTAGGTACTGTGAGTAAAGTGCAGGCTATGGCGCTTAGGCATCCCAAACACATATTAGATAATCAAGACCAGTGGTGATCCGCACTTTCTTTCTGAGTAAAAAACGCTTCCAGCATTGTGATGGAAGTGTGCTTTAGGAGGGATTCGTTGCTGTGTTGCGTCTGTTAGAAAAGGAAGCTCTTGGGACTGACTCTGCGGTAACTGCAATAGGCGTACATAGGGCTCTAGTATCATACGTCTATCCGTTGGACTCTAGCAAGATCTGTTTAAGGGAAACTCTTTCAGGCTGAATCGCACTTCTCACAGTCTCTTATCAGCGGAGGAATAGAGAAAGAACAACTATGGACAGAGGGAACGTTTTGCCCTGAGAGTGAAGGACCGGGTATGGAACATAGGCCTCTATGACACATACTGGAAGGTCAACACCTGTGATGTTCCATTGTGTATAACTCGTCTCAAAACCCTTCAGATGTACGAGGGAACTGTGCTACAGTACTTTCCCAGGACAGGAATGAGTCTGTGCTAAGTTGGAAACTGTAAGACCTGTCCGTGTAGCAATCATAGAGAGTATTGTACAGGACCCTGACGGGTTATTCTTAGGAAGGTATCTTTTCAGAGACCCTAGTTAAAGTGTGTTCTCATTCATAACAGTGTCTCCTCCTTTGAGGAATGATGATAGAACACGGACGGACTATGGGCATCTTAGGTATTGTGAGTAAAGTGCAGGCTATGGCGCTTAGGCATCCCAAACTCATATTGGATGCTCACGACCAGTGGTGATCCGCACTTTCTTTCAGTGTTAAAAACGCTTCCAACATTGTGAGGGAAGAGTGCTTTAGGAGGGATTCGTTGCAGTGTTGCGTCTGATAAAGAAGGAAGCTCTTGGGACTGACTATGCGATCACTGCAATAGGCGCACATAGGGCTCTAGTATCAGACGTCTATCCGTTGGACTATAGCAAGTTCTGTTTAAGGGAAACTCCATCAAACGGAATCGCACTTCTCACAGTGTCTTTTCAGAGGGGGAAAGGATATAGAACAACTAAGGGGAGGGAACGTTGTGCCCTGAGAGTGAATGACAGCTTAGGGCACATAGGCCTCTATGACACATACTGGAAGGTCAACACCTGTGATGTTCCACTGTGTCTAGCTTGTCTCAAACACTTCAAATGTACGAGGGAACTTTGCTACTGTGCATTCTCACGACAGGTTTGAGTCTGTGCTCTGTAGGAAACATTAGGACCTGTCTGTGTAGCAATCATAAACTATCACATACAGGACCATGACAAGTGATTCTTAGGAAGGTATCTTTTCAGGGATCCTACTTAAAGTGCGTTCTCATTCATCACAGAGTCTCTCCTTTCAGGAATGATGACAGAACACGGACGGACTATGGGCACCTTAGGTACTGTGAGTAAAGTGCAGGCTATGGCGCTTAGGCATCCCAAACTCATATTGGATGCTCACGACCAGTGGTGATCCGCACTTTCTTTCAGCGTTAAAAACGCTTCCAACATTGTGAGGGAAGTGTGCTTTAGGAGGGATTCGTTGCAGTGTTGCGTCTGTTAAAGAAGGAAGCGCTTGGGACTGACTCTGCGGTAACTGCAATAGGCGCACATAGGGCTCTAGTAACAGACGTCTATCCCTTGGACTATAGCAAGTTCTGTTTAAGGGAAACTCCTTCAGGCGGAATCGCACTTCTCCCAGTGTCTTTTTAATGGAGGAATGGAGAAAGAACAACTACGGAGAGAGGGAACGTTGTGCCCTTAGAGTGAAGGAAAGGGTATGGAACATAGGCCTCTAAGACACATACTGGAAAGTCAACAGCTGTGATGTTCCACTGTGTCTAACTCGTCTCAAAACACTTAAAATGCAGGAGGGAACTGTGCTACTGTACGTTCTCACTTCAGGAATGAGTCTGTGCTAAGTTGGAAACTGGAGGGCCTGTCTCAGTAGCAATCATAGAGAGATTCGTACAGGACCCTTTCAGGTTATTCTTAGGAAGGTATCTTTTCAGGGATCCTACTTAAAATGTGTTCTCATCGATAATAGTATCTCCTTCTTTGAGGAATGATGATAGAATGTGGACGGACCATGGGCACATTATATACTGTGAGTCAAGTGCAGGCTATGGCGCTTAGGCATCCCAAACACATATTCGATGATCAAGACCAGTGGTGATCCCCACGTTCTTTCTCTGTAAAAAACGCTTTCAACATTGTGAGGGAAGTGTGCTTTAGGAGGGATTCGTTGCAGTGTTGCGTCTGTTAAAGAAGGAAGCTCTTGGGACTGACTCTGCGGTAACTGCAATAGGCGCACCTAGGGCTCTAGTATCAGACGTCTATCCGTTGGACTATAGCAAACTCTGTTTAAGGGAAACTCTTTCAGGCTGAATCGCACTACTCACAGTGTCTTATCAGCGGAGGAATAGAGAAAGAACAACTATGGACAGAGGGAATTTGTGCCCTGAGAGTGAAGGACCGGGTAAGGAACATAGGCTTCTATGACATATACTGGAAGGTCAACACCTTTGATGTTCCATTGTGTCTAACTCGTGTCAAAACCCTTCAAATGTACGAGGGAACTGTGCTACAGTACTTTCCCACGACAATAATGAGTCTGTGCTAAGTTGGAAACTGTAGGACCTGTCTATGCAGCAATCAGAGAGAGTATCGTACAGGATCCTGACGGGTTATTCTTAGGAAGGTATCTTTTCAGGGATCCTAGTTAAAGTGTGTTCTCATTCTTAACAGTGTCTCCTACTCTGAGGAATGATGATAGAATGCGGACGGACTTTGGGCACATTAGGTACTGTGAGTAAAGTGCAGGCTATGGCGCTTAGGCATCCCAAACACATATTAGATAATCAAGACCAGTGGTGATCCGCACTTTCTTTCTGAGTAAAAAACGCTTCCAGCATTGTGATGGAAGTGTGCTTTAGGAGGGATTCGTTGCTGTGTTGCGTCTGTTAGAAAAGGAAGCTCTTGGGACTGACTCTGCGGTAACTGCAATAGGCGTACATAGGGCTCTAGTATCATACGTCTATCCGTTGGACTATAGCAAGATCTGTTTAAGGGAAACTCTTTCAGGCTGAATCGCACTTCTCACAGTCTCTTATCAGCGGAGGAATAGAGAAAGAACAACTATGGACAGAGGGAACGTTTTGCCCTGAGAGTGAAGGACCGGGTATGGAACATAGGCCTCTATGACACATACTGGAAGGTCAACACCTGTGATGTTCCATTGTGTATAACTCGTCTCAAAACCCTTCAGATGTACGAGGGAACTGTGCTACAGTACTTTCCCAGGACAGGAATGAGTCTGTGCTAAGTTGGAAACTGTAAGACCTGTCCGTGTATCAATCATAGAGAGTATTGTACAGGACCCTGACGGGTTATTCTTAGGAAGGTATCTTTTCAGAGACCCTAGTTAAAGTGTGTTCTCATTCATAACAGTGTCTCCTCCTTTGAGGAATGATGATAGAACACGGACGGACTATGGGCATCTTAGGTATTGTGAGTAAAGTGCAGGCTATGGCGCTTAGGCATCCCAAACTCATATTGGATGCTCACGACCAGTGGTGATCCGCACTTTCTTTCAGTGTTAAAAACGCTTCCAACATTGTGAGGGAAGTGTGCTTTAGGAGGGATTCGTTGCAGTGTTGCGTCTGATAAAGAAGGAAGCTCTTGGGACTGACTATGCGATCACTGCAATAGGCGCACATAGGGCTCTAGTATCAGACGTCTATCCGTTGGACTATAGCAAGTTCTGTTTAAGGGAAACTCCATCAAACGGAATCGCACTTCTCACAGTGTCTTTTCAGAGGGGGAAAGGATATAGAACAACTAAGGGGAGGGAACGTTGTGCCCTGAGAGTGAATGACAGCTTAGGGCACATAGGCCTCTATGACACATACTGGAAGGTCAACACCTGTGATGTTCCACTGTGTCTAGCTTGTCTCAAACACTTCAAATGTACGAGGGAACTTTGCTACTGTGCATTCTCACGACAGGTTTGAGTCTGTGCTCTGTAGGAAACATTAGGACCTGTCTGTGTAGCAATCATAAACTATCACATACAGGACCATGACAAGTGATTCTTAGGAAGGTATCTTTTCAGGGATCCTACTTAAAGTGCGTTCTCATTCATCACAGAGTCTCTCCTTTCAGGAATGATGACAGAACACGGACGGACTATGGGCACCTTAGGTACTGTGAGTAAAGTGCAGGCTATGGCGCTTAGGCATCCCAAACTCATATTGGATGCTCACGACCAGTGGTGATCCGCACTTTCTTTCAGCGTTAAAAACGCTTCCAACATTGTGAGGGAAGTGTGCTTTAGGAGGGATTCGTTGCAGTGTTGCGTCTGTTAAAGAAGGAAGCGCTTGGGACTGACTCTGCGGTAACTGCAATAGGCGCACATAGGGCTCTAGTAACAGACGTCTATCCCTTGGACTATAGCAAGTTCTGTTTAAGGGAAACTCCTTCAGGCGGAATCGCACTTCTCCCAGTGTCTTTTTAATGGAGGAATGGAGAAAGAACAACTACGGAGAGAGGGAACGTTGTGCCCTTAGAGTGAAGGAAAGGGTATGGAACATAGGCCTCTAAGACACATACTGGAAAGTCAACAGCTGTGATGTTCCACTGTGTCTAACTCGTCTCAAAACACTTAAAATGCAGGAGGGAACTGTGCTACTGTACGTTCTCACTTCAGGAATGAGTCTGTGCTAAGTTGGAAACTGGAGGGCCTGTCTCAGTAGCAATCATAGAGAGATTCGTACAGGACCCTTTCAGGTTATTCTTAGGAAGGTATCTTTTCAGGGATCCACTTAAAATGAGTTCTCATCGATAATAGTATCTCCTTCTTTGAGGAATGATGATAGAATGTGGACGGACCATGGGCACATTATATACTGTGAGTAAAGTGCAGGCTATGGCGCTTAGGCATCCCAAACACATATTCGATGATCAAGACCAGTGGTGATCCCCACCTTCTTTCTCTGTAAAAAACGCTTTCAACATTGTGAGGGAAGTGTGCTTTAGGAGGGATTCGTTGCAGTGTTGCGTCTGTTAAAGAAGGAAGCTCTTGGGACTGACTCTGCGGTAACTGCAATAGGCGCACCTAGGGCTCTAGTATCAGACGTCTATCCGTTGGACTATAGCAAGCTCTGTTTAAGGGAAACTCTTTCAGGCTGAATCGCACTTCTCACAGTGTCTTATCAGCGGAGGAATAGAGAAAGAACAACTATGGACAGAGGGAACGTTGTGCCCTGAGAGTGAAGGACCGGGTATGGAACATAGGCTTCTATGACACATACTGGAAGGTCAACACCTGTGATGTTCCATTGTGTCTAACTCGTGTCAAAACCCTTCAAATGTACGAGGGAACTGTGCTACAGTACTTTCCCACGACAATAATGAGTCTGTGCTAAGTTGGAAACTGTAGGACCTGTCTGTGCAGCAATCAGAGAGAGTATCGTACAGGACCCTGACGGGTTATTCTTAGGAAGGTATCTTTTCAGGGATCCTATTTAAAGTGTGTTCTCATTCTTAACAGTGTCTCCTACTCTGAGGAATGATGATAGAATGCGGACGGACTTTGGGCACATTAGGTACTGTGAGTAAAGTGCAGGCTATGGCGCTTAGGCATCCCAAACACATATTAGATAATCAAGACCAGTGGTGATCCGTACTTTCTTTCTGAGTAAAAAACGCTTCCAGCATTGTGATGGAAGTGTGCTTTAGGAGGGATTCGTTGCTGTGTTGCGTCTGTTAGAAAAGGAAGCTCTTGGGACTGACTCTGCGGTAACTGCAATAGGCGTACATAGGGCTCTAGTATCATACGTCTATCCGTTGGACTATAGCAAGTTCTGTTTAAGGGAAACTCTTTCAGGCTGAATCGCACTTCTCACAGTGTCTTATCAGCGGAGGAATAGAGAAAGAACAACTATGGACAGAGGGAACGTTTTGCCCTGAGAGTGAAGGACCGGGTATGGAACATAGGCCTCTATGACACATACTGGAAGGTCAACACCTGTGATGTTCCATTGTGTATAACTCGTCTCAAAACCCTTCAGATGTACGAGGGAACTGTGCTACAGTATTTTCCCAGGACAGGAATGAGTCTGTGCTAAGTTGGAAACTGTAAGACCTGTCCGTGTAGCAATCATAGAGAGTATTGTACAGGACCCTGACGGGTTATTCTTAGGAAGGTATCTTTTCAGGGATCCTAGTTAAAGTGTGTTCTCATTCATAACAGTGTCTCCTCCTTTGAGGAATGATGATAGAACACGGACGGACTATGGGCATCTTAGGTACTCTGAGTAAAGTGCAGGCTATGGCGCTTAGGCATCCCAAACTCATATTGCATGCTCACGACCAGTGGTGATCCGCACTTTCTATCAGTGTTAAAAACGCTTCCAACATTGTGAGGGAAGTGTGCTTTAGGAGGGATTCGTTGCAGTGTTGCGTCTGATAAAGAAGGAAGCTCTTGGGACTGACTATGCGATCACTGCAATAGGCGCACATAGGGCTCTAGTATCATTCGTCTATCCGTTGGACTATAGCAAGTTCTGTTTAAGGGAAACTCCATCAAACGGAATCGCACTTCTCACAGTGTCTTTTCAGAGGGGGAAAGGATATAGAACAACTAAGGGGAGGGAACGTTGTGCCCTGAGAGTGAATGACAGCTTAGGGCACATAGGCCTCTATGACACATAATGGAAGGTCAACACCTGTGATGTTCCACTGTGTCTAGCTTGTCTCAAACACTTCAAATGTACGAGGGAACTTTGCTACTGTACATTCTCACGACAGGTTTGAGTCTGTGCTCTGTAGGAAACATTAGGACCTGTCTGTGTAGCAATCATAAACTATCACATACAGGATCATGACAAGTGATTCTTAGGAAGGTATCTTTTCAGGGATCCTACTTAAAGTGTGTTCTCATTCATCACAGAGTCTCCTCCTTTCAGGAATGATGATAGTACACGGACGGACTATAGGCACCTTAGGTACTGTGAGAAAAGTGCAGGCTATGGCGCTTAGGCATCCCAAACTCATATTGGATGCTCACGACCAGTGGTGATCCGCACTTTCTTTCAGTGTTAAAAACGCTTCCAACATTGTGAGGGAAGTGTGCTTTAGGAGGGATTCGTTGCACTGTTGCGTCTGTTAAAGAAGGAAGCGCTTGGGACTGACTCTGCGGTAACTGCAATAGGCGCACATAGGGCTCTAGTAACAGACGTCTATCCCTTGGACTATAGCAAGTTCTGTTTAAGGGAAACTCCTTCAGGCGGAATCGCACTTCTCCCAGTGTCTTTTTAATGGAGGAATGGAGAAAGAACAACTACGGAGAGAGGGAACGTTGTGCCCTTAGAGTGAAGGAAAGGGTATGGAACATAGGCCTCTAAGACACATACTGGAAAGTCAACAGCTGTGATGTTCCACTGTGTCTAACTCGTCTCAAAACACTTAAAATGCAGGAGGGAACTGTGCTACTGTACGTTCTCACTTCAGGAATGAGTCTGTGCTAAGTTGGAAACTGGAGGGCCTGTCTGAGTAGCAATCATAGAGAGATTCGTACAGGACCCTTTCAGGTTATTCTTAGGAAGGTATATTTTCAGGGATCCTACTTAAAATGTGTTCTCATTGATAATAGTATCTCCTTCTTTGAGGAATGATGATAGAATGTGGACGGACCATGGGCACATTATATACTGTGAGTAAAGTGCAGGCTATGGCGCTTAGGCATCCCAAACACATATTCGATGATCAAGACCAGTGGTGATCCCCACGTTCTTTCTCTGTAAAAAACGCTTTCAACATTGTGAGGGAAGTGTGCTTTAGGAGGGATTCGTTGCAGTGTTGCGTCTGTTAAAGAAGGAAGCTCTTGGGACTGACTCTGCGGTAACTGCAATAGGCGCACATAGGGCTCTAGTATCAGACGTCTATCCTTTGGACTATAGCAAGCTCTGTTTAAGGGAAACTCTTTCAGGCTGAATCGCACTTCTCACAGTGTCTTATCAGCGGAGGAATAGAGAAAGAACAACTATGGACAGAGGGAATTTGTGCCCTGAGAGTGAAGGACCGGGTATGGAACATAGGCTTCTATGACACATACTGGAAGGTCAACACCTGTGATGTTCCATTGTGTCTAACTCGTCTCAAAACCCTTCAAATGTACGAGGGAACTGTGCTACAGTACTTTCCCACGACAATAATGAGTCTGTGCTAAGTTGGAAACTGTAGGACCTGTCTGTGCAGCAATCAGAGAGAGTATCGTACAGGACCCTGACGGGTTATTCTTAGGAAGGTATCTTTTCAGGGATCCTAGTTAAAGTGTATTCTCATTCTTAACAGTGTCTCCTACTCTGAGGAATGATGATAGAATGCGGACGGACTTTGGGCACATTAGGTACTGTGAGTAAAGTGCAGGCTATGGCGCTTAGGCATCCCAAACACATATTAGATAATCAAGACCAGTGGTGATCCGCACTTTCTTTCTGAGTAAAAAACGCTTCCAGCATTGTGATGGAATTGTGCTTTAGGAGGGATTCGTTGCTGTGTTGCGTCTGTTAGAAAAGGAAGCTCTTGGGACTGACTCTGCGGTAACTGCAATAGGCGTACATAGGGCTCTAGTATCATACGTCTATCCGTTGGACAATAGCAAGTTCTGTTTAAGGGAAACTCTTTCAGGCTGAATCGCACTTCTCACAGTGTCTTATCAGCGGAGGAATAGAGAAAGAACAACTATGGACAGAGGGAACGTTTTGCCCTGAGAGTGAAGGACCGGGTATGGAACATAGGCCTCTATGACACATACTGGAAGGTCAACACCTGTGATGTTCCATTGTGTATAACTCGTCTCAAAACCCTTCAGATGTACGAGGGAACTGTGCTACAGTATTTTCCCAGGACAGGAATGAGTCTGTGCTAAGTTGGAAACTGTAAGAACTGTCCGTGTAGCAATCATAGAGAGTATTGTACAGGACCCTGACGGGTTATTCTTAGGAAGGTATCTTTTCAGGGATCCTAGTTAAAGTGTGTTCTCATTCATAACAGTGTCTCCTCCTTTGAGGAATGATGATAGAACACGGACGGACTATGGGCATCTTAGGTACTCTGAGTAAAGTGCAGGCTATGGCGCTTAGGCATCCCAAATTCATATTGCATGCTCACGACCAGTGGTGATCCGCACTTTCGTTCAGTGTTAAAAACGCTTCCAACATTGTGAGGGAAGTGTGCTTTAGGTGGGATTCGTTGCAGTGTTGCGTCTGATAAAGAAGGAAGCTCTTGGGACTGACTATGCGATAACTGCAGTAGGCGCACATAGGGCTCTAGTATCAGACGTCTATCCGTTGGACTATAGCAAGTTCTTTTTAAGGGAAACTCCATCAAACGGAATCGCACTTCTCACAGTGTCTTTTCAGAGGGGGAAAGGATATAGAACAACTAAGGGGAGGGAACGTTGTGCCCTGAGAGTGAATGACAGCTTAGGGCACATAGGCCTCTATGACACATACTGGAAGGTCAACACCTGTGATGTTCCACTGTGTCTAGCTTGTCTCAAACACTTCAAATGTACGAGGGAACTTTGCTACTGTACATTCTCACGACAGGTTTGAGTCTGTGCTCTGTAGGAAACATTAGGACCTGTCTGTGTCGCAATCATAAACTATCACATACAGGACCATGACAAGTGATTCTTAGGAAGGTATCTTTTCAGGGATCCTACTTAAAGTGCGTTCTCATTCATCACAGAGTCTCCTCCTTTCAGGAATGATGATAGAACACGGACGGACTATGGGCACCTTAGGTACTGTGAGTAAAGTGCAGGCTATGGCGCTTAGGCATCCCAAATTCATATTGGATGCTCACGACCAGTGGTGATCCGCACTTTCTTTCAGTGTTAAAAACGCTTCCAACATTGTGAGGGAAGTGTGCTTTAGGAGGGATTCGTTGCACTGTTGCGTCTGTTAAAGAAGGAAGCGCTTGGGACTGACTCTGCGGTAACTGCAATAGGCGCACATAGGGCTCTAGTAACAGACGTCTATCCCTTGGTCTATAGCAAGTTCTGTTTAAGGGAAACTCCTTCAGGCGGAATCGCACTTCTCCCAGTGTCTTTTTAATGGAGGAATGGAGAAAGAACAACTACGGAGAGAGGGAACGTTGTGCCCTTAGAGTGAAGGAAAGGGTATGGAACATAGGCCTCTAAGACACATACTGGAAAGTCA
Source organism: Neogale vison (assembly GCF_020171115.1). NCBI lineage: Eukaryota > Metazoa > Chordata > Mammalia > Carnivora > Mustelidae > Neogale > Neogale vison. Next base: position 27,870,496 of record NC_058100.1, on the reverse strand, counting down.
ACAGCTGTGATGTTCCACTGTGTCTAACTCGTCTCAAAACACTTAAAATGCAGGAGGGAACTGTGCTACTGTACGTTCTCACTTCAGGAATGAGTCTGTGCTAAGTTGGAAACTGGAGGGCCTGTCTCAGTAGCAATCATAGAGAGATTCGTACAGGACCCTTTCAGGTTATTCTTAGGAAGGTATCTTTTCAGGGATCCACTTAAAATGAGTTCTCATCGATAATAGTATCTCCTTCTTTGAGGAATGATGATAGAATGTGGACGGACCATGGGCACATTATATACTGTGAGTAAAGTGCAGGCTATGGCGCTTAGGCATCCCAAACACATATTCGATGATCAAGACCAGTGGTGATCCCCACGTTCTTTCTCTGTAAAAAACGCTTTCAACATTGTGAGGGAAGTGTGCTTTAGGAGGGATTCGTTGCAGTGTTGCGTCTGTTAAAGAAGGAAGCTCTTGGGACTGACTCTGCGGTAACTGCAATAGGCGCACCTAGGGCTCTAGTATCAGATGTCTATCCGTTGGACTATAGCAAGCTCTGTTTAAGGGAAACTCTTTCAGGCTGAATCGCACTTCTCACAGTGTCTTATCAGCGGAGGAATAGAGAAAGAACAACTATGGACAGAGGGAACGTTGTGCCCTGAGAGTGAAGGACCGGGTATGGAACATAGGCTTCTATGACACATACTGGAAGGTCAACACCTGTGATGTTCCATTGTGTCTAACTCGTGTCAAAACCCTTCAAATGTACGAGGGAACTGTGCTACAGTACTTTCCCACGACAATAATGAGTCTGTGCTAAGTTGGAAACTGTAGGACCTGTCTGTGCAGCAATCAGAGAGAGTATCGTACAGGACCCTGACGGGTTATTCTTAGGAAGGTATCTTTTCAGGGATACTAGTTAAAGTGTGTTCTCATTCTTAACAGTGTCTCCTACTCTGAGGAATGATGATAGAATGCGGACGGACTTTGGGCACATTAGGTACTGTGAGTAAAGTGCAGGCTATGGCGCTTAGGCATCCCAAACACATATTAGATAATCAAGACCAGTGGTGATCCGTACTTTCTTTCTGAGTAAAAAACGCTTCCAGCATTGTGATGGAAGTGTGCTTTAGGAGGGATTCGTTGCTGTGTTGCGTCTGTTAGAAAAGGAAGCTCTTGGGACTGACTCTGCGGTAACTGCAATAGGCGTACATAGGGCTCTAGTATCATACGTCTATCCGTTGGACTATAGCAAGATCTGTTTAAGGGAAACTCTTTCAGGCTGAATCGCACTTCTCACAGTCTCTTATCAGCGGAGGAATAGAGAAAGAACAACTATGGACAGAGGGAACGTTTTGCCCTGAGAGTGAAGGACCGGGTATGGAACATAGGCCTCTATGACACATACTGGAAGGTCAACACCTGTGATGTTCCATTGTGTATAACTCGTCTCAAAACCCTTCAGATGTACGAGGGAACTGTGCTACAGTACTTTCCCAGGACAGGAATGAGTCTGTGCTAAGTTGGAAACTGTAAGACCTGTCCGTGTATCAATCATAGAGAGTATTGTACAGGACCCTGACGGGTTATTCTTAGGAAGGTATCTTTTCAGAGACCCTAGTTAAAGTGTGTTCTCATTCATAACAGTGTCTCCTCCTTTGAGGAATGATGATAGAACACGGACGGACTATGGGCATCTTAGGTATTGTGAGTAAAGTGCAGGCTATGGCGCTTAGGCATCCCAAACTCATATTGGATGCTCACGACCAGTGGTGATCCGCACTTTCTTTCAGTGTTAAAAACGCTTCCAACATTGTGAGGGAAGTGTGCTTTAGGAGGGATTCGTTGCAGTGTTGCGTCTGATAAAGAAGGAAGCTCTTGGGACTGACTATGCGATCACTGCAATAGGCGCACATAGGGCTCTAGTATCAGACGTCTATCCGTTGGACTATAGCAAGTTCTGTTTAAGGGAAACTCCATCAAACGGAATCGCACTTCTCACAGTGTCTTTTCAGAGGGGGAAAGGATATAGAACAACTAAGGGGAGGGAACGTTGTGCCCTGAGAGTGAATGACAGCTTAGGGCACATAGGCCTCTATGACACATACTGGAAGGTCAACACCTGTGATGTTCCACTGTGTCTAGCTTGTCTCAAACACTTCAAATGTACGAGGGAACTTTGCTACTGTGCATTCTCACGACAGGTTTGAGTCTGTGCTCTGTAGGAAACATTAGGACCTGTCTGTGTAGCAATCATAAACTATCACATACAGGACCATGACAAGTGATTCTTAGGAAGGTATCTTTTCAGGGATCCTACTTAAAGTGCGTTCTCATTCATCACAGAGTCTCTCCTTTCAGGAATGATGACAGAACACGGACGGACTATGGGCACCTTAGGTACTGTGAGTAAAGTGCAGGCTATGGCGCTTAGGCATCCCAAACTCATATTGGATGCTCACGACCAGTGGTGATCCGCACTTTCTTTCAGCGTTAAAAACGCTTCCAACATTGTGAGGGAAGTGTGCTTTAGGAGGGATTCGTTGCAGTGTTGCGTCTGTTAAAGAAGGAAGCGCTTGGGACTGACTCTGCGGTAACTGCAATAGGCGCACATAGGGCTCTAGTAACAGACGTCTATCCCTTGGACTATAGCAAGTTCTGTTTAAGGGAAACTCCTTCAGGCGGAATCGCACTTCTCCCAGTGTCTTTTTAATGGAGGAATGGAGAAAGAACAACTACGGAGAGAGGGAACGTTGTGCCCTTAGAGTGAAGGAAAGGGTATGTAACATAGGCCTCTAAGACACATACTGGAATGTCAACAGCTGTGATGTTCCACTGTGTCTAACTCGTCTCAAAACACTTAAAATGCAGGAGGGAACTGTGCTACTGTACGTTCTCACTTCAGGAATGAGTCTGTGCTAAGTTGGAAACTGGAGGGCCTGTCTCAGTAGCAATCATAGAGAGATTCGTACAGGACCCTTTCAGGTTATTCTTAGGAAGGTATCTTTTCAGGGATCCACTTAAAATGAGTTCTCATCGATAATAGTATCTCCTTCTTTGAGGAATGATGATAGAATGTGGACGGACCATGGGCACATTATATACTGTGAGTAAAGTGCAGGCTATGGCGCTTAGGCATCCCAAACACATATTCGATGATCAAGACCAGTGGTGATCCCCACGTTCTTTCTCTGTAAAAAACGCTTTCAACATTGTGAGGGAAGTGTGCTTTAGGAGGGATTCGTTGCAGTGTTGCGTCTGTTAAAGAAGGAAGCTCTTGGGACTGACTCTGCGGTAACTGCAATAGGCGCACCTAGGGCTCTAGTATCAGACGTCTATCCGTTGGACTATAGCAAGCTCTGTTTAAGGGAAACTCTTTCAGGCTGAATCGCACTTCTCACAGTGTCTTATCAGCGGAGGAATAGAGAAAGAACAACTATGGACAGAGGGAACGTTGTGCCCTGAGAGTGAAGGACCGGGTATGGAACATAGGCTTCTATGACACATACTGGAAGGTCAACACCTGTGATGTTCCATTGTGTCTAACTCGTGTCAAAACCCTTCAAATGTACGAGGGAACTGTGCTACAGTACTTTCCCACGACAATAATGAGTCTGTGCTAAGTTGGAAACTGTAGGACCTGTCTGTGCAGCAATCAGAGAGAGTATCGTACAGGACCCTGACGGGTTATTCTTAGGAAGGTATCTTTTCAGGGATACTAGTTAAAGTGTGTTCTCATTCTTAACAGTGTCTCCTACTCTGAGGAATGATGATAGAATGCGGACGGACTTTGGGCACATTAGGTACTGTGAGTAAAGTGCAGGCTATGGCGCTTAGGCATCCCAAACACATATTAGATAATCAAGACCAGTGGTGATCCGTACTTTCTTTCTGAGTAAAAAACGCTTCCAGCATTGTGATGGAAGTGTGCTTTAGGAGGGATTCGTTGCTGTGTTGCGTCTGTTAGAAAAGGAAGCTCTTGGGACTGACTCTGCGGTAACTGCAATAGGCGTACATAGGGCTCTAGTATCATACGTCTATCCGTTGGACTATAGCAAGTTCTGTTTAAGGGAAACTCTTTCAGGCTGAATCGCACTTCTCACAGTGTCTTATCAGCGGAGGAATAGAGAAAGAACAACTATGGACAGAGGGAACGTTTTGCCCTGAGAGTGAAGGACCGGGTATGGAACATAGGCCTCTATGACACATACTGGAAGGTCAACACCTGTGATGTTCCATTGTGTATAACTCGTCTCAAAACCCTTCAGATGTACGAGGGAACTGTGCTACAGTATTTTCCCAGGACAGGAATGAGTCTGTGCTAAGTTGGAAACTGTAAGACCTGTCCGTGTAGCAATCATAGAGAGTATTGTACAGGACCCTGACGGGTTATTCTTAGGAAGGTATCTTTTCAGGGATCCTAGTTAAAGTGTGTTCTCATTCATAACAGTGTCTCCTCCTTTGAGGAATGATGATAGAACACGGACGGACTATGGGCATCTTAGGTACTCTGAGTAAAGTGCAGGCTATGGCGCTTAGGCATCCCAAACTCATATTGCATGCTCACGACCAGTGGTGATCCGCACTTTCTATCAGTGTTAAAAACGCTTCCAACATTGTGAGGGAAGTGTGCTTTAGGAGGGATTCGTTGCAGTGTTGCGTCTGATAAAGAAGGAAGCTCTTGGGACTGACTATGCGATCACTGCAATAGGCGCACATAGGGCTCTAGTATCATTCGTCTATCCGTTGGACTATAGCAAGTTCTGTTTAAGGGAAACTCCATCAAACGGAATCGCACTTCTCACAGTGTCTTTTCAGAGGGGGAAAGGATATAGAACAACTAAGGGGAGGGAACGTTGTGCCCTGAGAGTGAATGACAGCTTAGGGCACATAGGCCTCTATGACACATACTGGAAGGTCAACACCTGTGATGTTCCACTGTGTCTAGCTTGTCTCAAACACTTCAAATGTACGAGGGAACTTTGCTACTGTACATTCTCACGACAGGTTTGAGTCTGTGCTCTGTAGGAAACATTAGGACCTGTCTGTGTAGCAATCATAAACTATCACATACAGGACCATGACAAGTGATTCTTAGGAAGGTATCTTTTCAGGGATCCTACTTAAAGTGTGTTCTCATTCATCACAGAGTCTCCTCCTTTCAGGAATGATGATAGTACACGGACGGACTATAGGCACCTTAGGTACTGTGAGAAAAGTGCAGGCTATGGCGCTTAGGCATCCCAAACTCATATTGGATGCTCACGACCAGTGGTGATCCGCACTTTCTTTCAGTGTTAAAAACGCTTCCAACATTGTGAGGGAAGTGTGCTTTAGGAGGGATTCGTTGCACTGTTGCGTCTGTTAAAGAAGGAAGCGCTTGGGACTGACTCTGCGGTAACTGCAATAGGCGCACATAGGGCTCTAGTAACAGACGTCTATCCCTTGGACTATAGCAAGTTCTGTTTAAGGGAAACTCCTTCAGGCGGAATCGCACTTCTCCCAGTGTCTTTTTAATGGAGGACTGGAGAAAGAACAACTACGGAGAGAGGGAACGTTGTGCCCTTAGAGTGAAGGAAAGGGTATGGAACATAGGCCTCTAAGACACATACTGGAAAGTCAACAGCTGTGATGTTCCACTGTGTCTAACTCGTCTCAAAACACTTAAAATGCAGGAGGGAACTGTGCTACTGTACGTTCTCACTTCAGGAATGAGTCTGTGCTAAGTTGGAAACTGGAGGGCCTGTCTGAGTAGCAATCATAGAGAGATTCGTACAGGACCCTTTCAGGTTATTCTTAGGAAGGTATATTTTCAGGGATCCTACTTAAAATGTGTTCTCATTGATAATAGTATCTCCTTCTTTGAGGAATGATGATAGAATGTGGACGGACCATGGGCACATTATATACTGTGAGTAAAGTGCAGGCTATGGCGCTTAGGCATCCCAAACACATATTCGATGATCAAGACCAGTGGTGATCCCCACGTTCTTTCTCTGTAAAAAACGCTTTCAACATTGTGAGGGAAGTGTGCTTTAGGAGGGATTCGTTGCAGTGTTGCGTCTGTTAAAGAAGGAAGCTCTTGGGACTGACTCTGCGGTAACTGCAATAGGCGCACATAGGGCTCTAGTATCAGACGTCTATCCGTTGGACTATAGCAAGCTCTGTTTAAGGGAAACTCAGGCTGAATCGCACTTCTCACAGTGTCTTATCAGCGGAGGAATAGAGAAAGAACAACTATGGACAGAGGGAACGTTGTGCCCTGAGAGTGAAGGACCCGGTATGGAACATAGGCTTCTATGACACATACTGGAAGGTCAACACCTGTGATGTTCCATTGTGTCTAACTCGTGTCAAAACCCTTCAAATGTACGAGGGAACTGTGCTACAGTACTTTCCCACGACAATAATGAGTCTGTGCTAAGTTGGAAACTGTAGGACCTGTCTGTGCAGCAATCAGAGAGAGTATCGTACAGGACCCTGACGGGTTATTCTTAGGAAGGTATCTTTTCAGGGATCCTAGTTAAAGTGTATTCTCATTCTTAACAGTGTCTCCTACTCTGAGGAATGATGATAGAATGCGGACGGACTTTGGGCACATTAGGTACTGTGAGTAAAGTGCAGGCTATGGCGCTTAGGCATCCCAAACACATATTAGATAATCAAGACCAGTGGTGATCCGTACTTTCTTTCTGAGTAAAAAACGCTTCCAGCATTGTGATGGAAGTGTGCTTTAGGAGGGATTCGTTGCTGTGTTGCGTCTGTTAGAAAAGGAAGCTCTTGGGACTGACTCTGCGGTAACTGCAATAGGCGTACATAGGGCTCTAGTATCATACGTCTATCCGTTGGACTATAGCAAGTTCTGTTTAAGGGAAACTCTTTCAGGCTGAATCGCACTTCTCACAGTGTCTTATCAGCGGAGGAATAGAGAAAGAACAACTATGGACAGAGGGAACGTTTTGCCCTGAGAGTGAAGGACCGGGTATGGAACATAGTCCTCTATGACACATACTGGAAGGTCAACACCTGTGATGTTCCATTGTGTATAACTCGTCTCAAAACCCTTCAGATGTACGAGGGAACTGTGCTACAGTATTTTCCCAGGACAGGAATGAGTCTGTGCTAAGTTGGAAACTGTAAGACCTGTCCGTGTAGCAATCATAGAGAGTATTGTACAGGACCCTGACGGGTTATTCTTAGGAAGGTATCTTTTCAGGGATCCTAGTTAAAGTGTGTTCTCATTCATAACAGTGTCTCCTCCTTTGAGGAATGATGATAGAACACGGACGGACTATGGGCATCTTAGGTACTCTGAGTAAAGTGCAGGCTATGGCGCTTAGGCATCCCAAACTCATATTGCATGCTCACGACCAGTGGTGATCCGCACTTTCTATCAGTGTTAAAAACGCTTCCAACATTGTGAGGGAAGTGTGCTTTAGGAGGGATTCGTTGCAGTGTTGCGTCTGATAAAGAAGGAAGCTCTTGGGACTGACTATGCGATCACTGCAATAGGCGCACATAGGGCTCTAGTATCATTCGTCTATCCGTTGGACTATAGCAAGTTCTGTTTAAGGGAAACTCCATCAAACGGAATCGCACTTCTCACAGTGTCTTTTCAGAGGGGGAAAGGATATAGAACAACTAAGGGGAGGGAACGTTGTGCCCTGAGAGTGAATGACAGCTTAGGGCACATAGGCCTCTATGACACATACTGGAAGGTCAACACCTGTGATGTTCCACTGTGTCTAGCTTGTCTCAAACACTTCAAATGTACGAGGGAACTTTGCTACTGTACATTCTCACGACAGGTTTGAGTCTGTGCTCTGTAGGAAACATTAGGACCTGTCTGTGTAGCAATCATAAACTATCACATACAGGACCATGACAAGTGATTCTTAGGAAGGTATCTTTTCAGGGATCCTACTTAAAGTGTGTTCTCATTCATCACAGAGTCTCCTCCTTTCAGGAATGATGATAGTACACGGACGGACTATAGGCACCTTAGGTACTGTGAGAAAAGTGCAGGCTATGGCGCTTAGGCATCCCAAACTCATATTGGATGCTCACGACCAGTGGTGATCCGCACTTTCTTTCAGTGTTAAAAACGCTTCCAACATTGTGAGGGAAGTGTGCTTTAGGAGGGATTCGTTGCACTGTTGCGTCTGTTAAAGAAGGAAGCGCTTGGGACTGACTCTGCGGTAACTGCAATAGGCGCACATAGGGCTCTAGTAACAGACGTCTATCCCTTGGACTATAGCAAGTTCTGTTTAAGGGAAACTCCTTCAGGCGGAATCGCACTTCTCCCAGTGTCTTTTTAATGGAGGACTGGAGAAAGAACAACTACGGAGAGAGGGAACGTTGTGCCCTTAGAGTGAAGGAAAGGGTATGGAACATAGGCCTCTAAGACACATACTGGAAAGTCAACAGCTGTGATGTTCCACTGTGTCTAACTCGTCTCAAAACACTTAAAATGCAGGAGGGAACTGTGCTACTGTACGTTCTCACTTCAGGAATGAGTCTGTGCTAAGTTGGAAACTGGAGGGCCTGTCTGAGTAGCAATCATAGAGAGATTCGTACAGGACCCTTTCAGGTTATTCTTAGGAAGGTATCTTTTCAGGGATCCTACTTAAAATGTGTTCTCATTGATAATAGTATCTCCTTCTTTGAGGAATGATGATAGAATGTGGACGGACCATGGGCACATTATATACTGTGAGTAAAGTGCAGGCTATGGCGCTTAGGCATCCCAAACACATATTCGATGATCAAGACCAGTGGTGATCCCCACGTTCTTTCTCTGTAAAAAACGCTTTCAACATTGTGAGGGAAGTGTGCTTTAGGAGGGATTCGTTGCAGTGTTGCGTCTGTTAAAGAAGGAAGCTCTTGGGACTGACTCTGCGGTAACTGCAATAGGCGCACATAGGGCTCTAGTATCAGACGTCTATCCGTTGGACTATAGCAAGCTCTGTTTAAGGGAAACTCAGGCTGAATCGCACTTCTCACAGTGTCTTATCAGCGGAGGAATAGAGAAAGAACAACTATGGACAGAGGGAACGTTGTGCCCTGAGAGTGAAGGACCCGGTATGGAACATAGGCTTCTATGACACATACTGGAAGGTCAACACCTGTGATGTTCCATTGTGTCTAACTCGTGTCAAAACCCTTCAAATGTACGAGGGAACTGTGCTACAGTACTTTCCCACGACAATAATGAGTCTGTGCTAAGTTGGAAACTGTAGGACCTGTCTGTGCAGCAATCAGAGAGAGTATCGTACAGGACCCTGACGGGTTATTCTTAGGAAGGTATCTTTTCAGGGATCCTAGTTAAAGTGTATTCTCATTCTTAACAGTGTCTCCTACTCTGAGGAATGATGATAGAATGCGGACGGACTTTGGGCACATTAGGTACTGTGAGTAAAGTGCAGGCTATGGCGCTTAGGCATCCCAAACACATATTAGATAATCAAGACCAGTGGTGATCCGTACTTTCTTTCTGAGTAAAAAACGCTTCCAGCATTGTGATGGAAGTGTGCTTTAGGAGGGATTCGTTGCTGTGTTGCGTCTGTTAGAAAAGGAAGCTCTTGGGACTGACTCTGCGGTAACTGCAATAGGCGTACATAGGGCTCTAGTATCATACGTCTATCCGTTGGACTATAGCAAGTTCTGTTTAAGGGAAACTCTTTCAGGCTGAATCGCACTTCTCACAGTGTCTTATCAGCGGAGGAATAGAGAAAGAACAACTATGGACAGAGGGAACGTTTTGCCCTGAGAGTGAAGGACCGGGTATGGAACATAGTCCTCTATGACACATACTGGAAGGTCAACACCTGTGATGTTCCATTGTGTATAACTCGTCTCAAAACCCTTCAGATGTACGAGGGAACTGTGCTACAGTATTTTCCCAGGACAGGAATGAGTCTGTGCTAAGTTGGAAACTGTAAGACCTGTCCGTGTAGCAATCATAGAGAGTATTGTACAGGACCCTGACGGGTTATTCTTAGGAAGGTATCTTTTCAGGGATCCTAGTTAAAGTGTGTTCTCATTCATAACAGTGTCTCCTCCTTTGAGGAATGATGATAGAACACGGACGGACTATGGGCATCTTAGGTACTCTGAGTAAAGTGCAGGCTATGGCGCTTAGGCATCCCAAACTCATATTGCATGCTCACGACCAGTGGTGATCCGCACTTTCTATCAGTGTTAAAAACGCTTCCAACATTGTGAGGGAAGTGTGCTTTAGGAGGGATTCGTTGCAGTGTTGCGTCTGATAAAGAAGGAAGCTCTTGGGACTGACTATGCGATCACTGCAATAGGCGCACATAGGGCTCTAGTATCATTCGTCTATCCGTTGGACTATAGCAAGTTCTGTTTAAGGGAAACTCCATCAAACGGAATCGCACTTCTCACAGTGTCTTTTCAGAGGGGGAAAGGATATAGAACAACTAAGGGGAGGGAACGTTGTGCCCTGAGAGTGAATGACAGCTTAGGGCACATAGGCCTCTATGACACATACTGGAAGGTCAACACCTGTGATGTTCCACTGTGTCTAGCTTGTCTCAAACACTTCAAATGTACGAGGGAACTTTGCTACTGTACATTCTCACGACAGGTTTGAGTCTGTGCTCTGTAGGAAACATTAGGACCTGTCTGTGTAGCAATCATAAACTATCACATACAGGACCATGACAAGTGATTCTTAGGAAGGTATCTTTTCAGGGATCCTACTTAAAGTGTGTTCTCATTCATCACAGAGTCTCCTCCTTTCAGGAATGATGATAGTACACGGACGGACTATAGGCACCTTAGGTACTGTGAGAAAAGTGCAGGCTATGGCGCTTAGGCATCCCAAACTCATATTGGATGCTCACGACCAGTGGTGATCCGCACTTTCTTTCAGTGTTAAAAACGCTTCCAACATTGTGAGGGAAGTGTGCTTTAGGAGGGATTCGTTGCACTGTTGCGTCTGTTAAAGAAGGAAGCGCTTGGGACTGACTCTGCGGTAACTGCAATAGGCGCACATAGGGCTCTAGTAACAGACGTCTATCCCTTGGACTATAGCAAGTTCTGTTTAAGGGAAACTCCTTCAGGCGGAATCGCACTTCTCCCAGTGTCTTTTTAATGGAGGAATGGAGAAAGAACAACTACGGAGAGAGGGAACGTTGTGCCCTTAGAGTGAAGGAAAGGGTATGGAACATAGGCCTCTAAGACACATACTGGAAAGTCAACAGCTGTGATGTTCCACTGTGTCTAACTCGTCTCAAAACACTTAAAATGCAGGAGGGAACGGTGCTCATGTACGTTCTCACTTCAGGAATGAGTCTGTGCTAAGTTGGAAACTGGAGGGCCTGTCTGAGTAGCAATCATAGAGAGATTCGTACAGGACCCTTTCAGGTTATTCTTAGGAAGGTATATTTTCAGGGATCCTACTTAAAATGTGTTCTCATTGATAATAGTATCTCCTTCTTTGAGGAATGATGATAGAATGTGGACGGACCATGGGCACATTATATACTGTGAGTAAAGTGCAGGCTATGGCGCTTAGGCATCCCAAACACATATTCGATGATCAAGACCAGTGGTGATCCCCACGTTCTTTCTCTGTAAAAAACGCTTTCAACATTGTGAGGGAAGTGTGCTTTAGGAGGGATTCGTTGCAGTGTTGCGTCTGTTAAAGAAGGAAGCTCTTGGGACTGACTCTGCGGTAACTGCAATAGGCGCACATAGGGCTCTAGTATCAGACGTCTATCCGTTGGACTATAGCAAGCTCTGTTTAAGGGAAACTCAGGCTGAATCGCACTTCTCACAGTGTCTTATCAGCGGAGGAATAGAGAAAGAACAACTATGGACAGAGGGAACGTTGTGCCCTGAGAGTGAAGGACCCGGTATGGAACATAGGCTTCTATGACACATACTGGAAGGTCAACACCTGTGATGTTCCATTGTGTCTAACTCGTGTCAAAACCCTTCAAATGTACGAGGGAACTGTGCTACAGTACTTTTCCACGACAATAATGAGTCTGTACTAAGTTGGAAACTGTAGGACCTGTCTGTGCAGCAATCAGAGAGAGTATCGTACAGGACCCTGACGGGTTATTCTTAGGAAGGTATCTTTTCAGGGATCCTAGTTAAAGTGTGTTCTCATTCTTAACAGTGTCTCCTACTCTGAGGAATGATGATAGAATGCGGACGGACTTTGGGCACATTAGGTACTGTGAGTAAAGTGCAGGCTATGGCACTTAGGCATCCAAAACACATATTAGATAATCAAGACCAGTGGTGATCCGCACTTTCTTTCTGAGTAAAAAACGCTTCCAGCATTGTGATGGAAGTGTGCTTTAGGAGGGATTCGTTGCTGTGTTGCGTCTGTTAGAAAAGGAAGCTCTTGGGACTGACTCTGCGGTAACTGCAATAGGCGTACATAGGGCTCTAGTATCATATGTCTATCCGTTGGACAATAGCAAGTTCTGTTTAAGGGAAACTCTTTCAGGCTGAATCGCACTTCTCACAGTGTCTTATCAGCGGAGGAATAGAGAAAGAACAACTATGGACAGAGGGAACGTTTTGCCCTGAGAGTGAAGGACCGGGTATGGAACATAGGCCTCTATGACACATACTGGAAGGTCAACACCTGTGATGTTCCATTGTGTATAACTCGTCTCAAAACCCTTCAGATGTACGAGGGAACTGTGCTACAGTATTTTCCCAGGACAGGAATGAGTCTGTGCTAAGTTGGAAACTGTAAGACCTGTCCGTGTAGCAATCATAGAGAGTATTGTACAGGACCCTGACGGGTTATTCTTCGGAAGGTATCTTTTCAGGGATCCTAGTTAAAGTGTGTTCTCATTCATAACAGTGTCTCCTCCTTTGAGGAATGATGATAGAACACGGACGGACTATGGGCATCTTAGGTACTCTGAGTAAAGTGCAGGCTATGGCGCTTAGGCATCCCAAACTCATATTGCATGCTCACGACCAGTGGTGATCCGCACTTTCTTTCAGTGTTAAAAACGCTTCCAACATTGTGAGGGAAGTGTGCTTTAGGAGGGATTCGTTGCAGTGTTGCGTCTGATAAAGAAGGAAGCTCTTGGGACTGACTATGCGATCACTGCAATAGGCGCACATAGGGCTCTAGTATCAGACGTCTATCCGTTGGACTATAGCAAGTTCTGTTTAAGGGAAACTCCATCAAACGGAATCGCACTTCTCACAGTGTCTTTTCAGAGGGGGAAAGGATATAGAACAACTAAGGGGAGGGAACGTTGTGCCCTGAGAGTGAATGACAGCTTAGGGCACATAGGCCTCTATGACACATAATGGAAGGTCAAAACCTGTGATGTTCCACTGTGTCTAGCTTGTCTCAAACACTTCACATGTACGAGGGATCTTTGCTACTGTACATTCTCACGACAGGTTTGAGTCTGTGCTCTGTAGGAAACATTAGGACCTGTCTGTGTAGCAATCATAAACTATCACATACAGGACCATGACAAGTGATTCTTAGGAAGGTATCTTTTCAGGGATCCTACTTAAAGTGCGTTCTCATTCATCACAGAGTCTCCTCCTTTCAGGAATGATGATAGAACACGGACGGACTATGGGCACCTTAGGTACTGTGAGTAAAGTGCAGGCTATGGCGCTTAGGCATCCCAAACTCATATTGGATGCTCACGACCAGTGGTGATCCGCACTTTCTTTCAGTGTTAAAAACGCTTCCAACATTGTGAGGGAAGTGTGCTTTAGGAGGGATTCGTTGCAGTGTTGCGTCTGTTAAAGAAGGAAGCGCTTGGGACTGACTCTGCGGTAACTGCAATAGGCGCACATAGGGCTCTAGTAACAGACGTCTATCCCTTGGACTATAGCAAGTTCTGTTTAAGGGAAACTCCTTCAGGCGGAATCGCACTTCTCCCAGTGTCTTTTTAATGGAGGACTGGAGAAAGAACAACTACGGAGAGAGGGAACGTTGTGCCCTTAGTGTGAAGGAAAGGGTATGGAACATAGGCCTCTAAGACACATACTGGAAAGTCAACAGCTGTGATGTTCCACTGTGTCTAACTCGTCTCAAAACACTTAAAATGCAGGAGGGAACTGTGCTACTGTACGTTCTCACTTCAGGAATGAGTCTGTGCTAAGTTGGAAACTGGAGGACCTGTCTCAGTAGCAATCATAGAGAGATTCGTACAGGCCCCTTTCAGGTTATTCTTAGGAAGGTATCTTTTCAGGGATCCACTTAAAATGTGTTCTCATCGATAATAGTATCTCCTTCTTTGAGGAATGATGATAGAATGTGGACGGACCATGGGCACATTATATACTGTGAGTAAAGTGCAGGCTATGGCGCTTAGGCATCCCAAACACATATTCGATGATCAAGACCAGTGGTGATCCCCACGTTCTTTCTCTGTAAAAAACGCTTTCAACATTGTGAGGGAAGTGTGCTTTAGGAGGGATTCGTTGCAGTGTTGCGTCTGTTAAAGAAGGAAGCTCTTGGGACTGACTCTGCGGTAACTGCAATAGGCGCACATAGGGCTCTAGTATCAGACGTCTATCCTTTGGACTATAGCAAGCTCTGTTTAAGGGAAACTCTTTCAGGCTGAATCGCACTTCTCACAGTGTCTTATCAGCGGAGGAATAGAGAAAGAACAACTATGGACAGAGGGAATTTGTGCCCTGAGAGTGAAGGACCGGGTATGGAACATAGGCTTCTATGACACATACTGGAAGGTCAACACCTGTGATGTTCCATTGTGTCTAACTCGTCTCAAAACCCTTCAAATGTACGAGGGAACTGTGCTACAGTACTTTCCCACGACAATAATGAGTCTGTGCTAAGTTGGAAACTGTAGGACCTTTCTGTGCAGCAATCAGAGAGAGTATCGTACAGGACCCTGACGGGTTATTCTTAGGAAGGTATCTTTTCAGGGATCCTAGTTAAAGTGTATTCTCATTCTTAACAGTGTCTCCTACTCTGAGGAATGATGATAGAATGCGGACGGACTTTGGGCACATTAGGTACTGTGAGTAAAGTGCAGGCTATGGCGCTTAGGCATCCCAAACACATATTAGATAATCAAGACCAGTGGTGATCCGCACTTTCTTTCTGAGTAAAAAACGCTTCCAGCATTGTGATGGAAGTGTGCTTTAGGAGGGATTCGTTGCTGTGTTGCGTCTGTTAGAAAAGGAAGCTCTTGGGACTGACTCTGCGGTAACTGCAATAGGCGTACATAGGGCTCTAGTATCATACGTCTATCCGTTGGACAATAGCAAGTTCTGTTTAAGGGAAACTCTTTCAGGCTGAATCGCACTTCTCACAGTGTCTTATCAGCGGAGGAATAGAGAAAGAACAACTATGGACAGAGGGAACGTTTTGCCCTGAGAGTGAAGGACCGGGTATGGAACATAGGCCTCTATGACACATACTGGAAGGTCAACACCTGTGATGTTCCATTGTGTATAACTCGTCTCAAAACCCTTCAGATGTACGAGGGAACTGTGCTACAGTATTTTCCCAGGACAGGAATGAGTCTGTGCTAAGTTGGAAACTGTAAGACCTGTCCGTGTAGCAATCATAGAGAGTATTGTACAGGACCCTGACGGGTTATTCTTAGGAAGGTATCTTTTCAGGGATCCTAGTTAAAGTGTGTTCTCATTCATAACAGTGTCTCCTCCTTTGAGGAATGATGATAGAACACGGACGGACTATGGGCATCTTAGGTACTCTGAGTAAAGTGCAGGCTATGGCGCTTAGGCATCCCAAATTCATATTGCATGCTCACGACCAGTGGTGATCCGCACTTTCGTTCAGTGTTAAAAACGCTTCCAACATTGTGAGGGAAGTGTGCTTTAGGTGGGATTCGTTGCAGTGTTGCGTCTGATAAAGAAGGAAGCTCTTGGGACTGACTATGCGATAACTGCAATAGGCGCACATAGGGCTCTAGTATCAGACGTCTATCCGTTGGACTATAGCAAGTTCTTTTTAAGGGAAACTCCATCAAACGGAATCGCACTTCTCACAGTGTCTTTTCAGAGGGGGAAAGGATATAGAACAACTAAGGGGAGGGAACGTTGTGCCCTGAGAGTGAATGACAGCTTAGGGCACATAGGCCTCTATGACACATACTGGAAGGTCAACACCTGTGATGTTCCACTGTGTCTAGCTTGTCTCAAACACTTCAAATGTACGAGGGAACTTTGCTACTGTACATTCTCACGACAGGTTTGAGTCTGTGCTCTGTAGGAAACATTAGGACCTGTCTGTGTAGCAATCATAAACTATCACATACAGGACCATGACAAGTGATTCTTAGGAAGGTATCTTTTCAGGGATCCTACTTAAAGTGCGTTCTCATTCATCACAGAGTCTCCTCCTTTCAGGAATGATGATAGAACACGGACGGACTATGGGCACCTTAGGTACTGTGAGTAAAGTGCAGGCTATGGCGCTTAGGCATCCCAAATTCATATTGGATGCTCACGACCAGTGGTGATCCGCACTTTCTTTCAGTGTTAAAAACGCTTCCAACATTGTGAGGGAAGTGTGCTTTAGGAGGGATTCGTTGCACTGTTGCGTCTGTTAAAGAAGGAAGCGCTAGGGACTGACTCTGCGGTAACTGCAATAGGCGCACATAGGGCTCTAGTAACAGACGTCTATCCCTTGGACTATAGCAAGTTCTGTTTAAGGGAAACTCCTTCAGGCGGAATCGCACTTCTCCCAGTGTCTTTTTAATGGAGGAATGGAGAAAGAACAACTATGGACAGAGGGAACGTTGTGCCCTGAGAGTGAAGGACCGGGTATGGAACATAGGTTTCTATGACACATACTGGAAGGTCAACACCTGTGATGTTCCATTGTGTCTAACTCGTGTCAAAACCCTTCAAATGTACGAGGGAACTGTGCTACAGTACTTTCCCACGACAATAATGAGTCTGTGCTAAGTTGGAAACTGTAGGACCTGTCTGTGCAGCAATCAGAGAGAGTATCGTACAGGACCCTGACGGGTTATTCTTAGGAAGGTATCTTTTCAGGGATCCTAGTTAAAGTGTGTTCTCATTCTTAACAGTGTCTCCTACTCTGAGGAATGATGATAGAATGCGGACGGACTTTGGGCACATTAGGTACTGTGAGTAAAGTGCAGGCTATGGCGCTTAGGCATCCCAAACACATATTAGATAATCAAGACCAGTGGTGATCCGCTCTTTCTTTCTGAGTAAAAAACGCTTCCAGCATTGTGATGGAAGTGTGCTTTAGGAGGGATTCGTTGCTGTGTTGCGTCTGTTAGAAAAGGAAGCTCTTGGGACTGACTCTGCGGTAACTGCAATAGGCGTACATAGGGCTCTAGTATCATACGTCTATCCGTTGGACTATAGCAAGTTCTGTTTAAGGGAAACTCTTTCAGGCTGAATCGCACTTCTCACAGTGTCTTATCGGCGGAGGAATAGAGAAAGAACAACTATGGACAGAGGGAACGTTTTGCCCTGTGAGTGAAGGACCGGGTATGGAACATAGGCCTCTATGACACATATTGGAAGGTCAACACCTGTGATGTTCCATTGTGTATAACTCGTCTCAAAACCCTTCAGATGTACGAGGGAACTGTGCTACAGTATTTTCCCAGGACAGGAATGAGTCTGTGCTAAGTTGGAACCTGTAAGACCTGTCCGTGTAGCAATCATAGAGAGTATTGTACAGGACCCTGACGGGTTATTCTTAGGAAGGTATCTTTTCAGGGATCCTAGTTAAAGTGTGTTCTCATTCATAACAGTGTCTCCTCCTTTGAGGAATGATGATAGAACACGGACGGTCTATGGGCATCTTAGGTACTCTGAGTAAAGTGCAGGCTATGGCGCTTAGGCATCCCAAACTCATATTGCATGCTCACGACCAGTGGTGATCCGCACTTTCTTTCAGTGTTAAAAACGCTTCCAACATTGTGAGGGAAGTGTGCTTTAGGAGGGATTCGTTGCAGTGTTGCGTCTGATAAAGAAGGAAGCTCTTGGGACTGACTATGCGATCACTGCAATAGGCGCACATAGGGCTCTAGTATCAGACGTCTATCCGTTGGACTATAGCAAGTTCTGTTTAAGGGAAACTCCATCAAACGGAATCGCACTTCTCACAGTGTCTTTTCAGAGGGGGAAAGGATATAGAACAACTAAGGGGAGGGAACGTTGTGCCCTGAGAGTGAATGACAGCTTACGGCACATAGGCCTCTATGACACATACTGGAAGGTCAACACCTGTGATGTTCCACTGTGTCTAGCTCGTCTCAAACACTTCAAATGTACGAGGGAACTTTGCTACTGTACGTTCTCACGACAGGTTTGAGTCTGTGCTCTGTAGGAAACATTAGGACCTGTCTGTGTAGCAATCATAAACTATCACATACAGGACCATGACAAGTGATTCTTAGGAAGGTATCTTTTCAGGGATCCTACTTAAAGTGCGTTCTCATTCATCACAGAGTCTCCTCCTTTCAGGAATGATGATAGAACACGGACGGACTATGGGCACCTTAGGTACTGTGAGTAAAGTGCACGCTATGGCGCTTAGGCATCCCAAATTCATATTGGATGCTCACGACCAGTGGTGATCCGCACTTTCTTTCAGTGTTAAAAACGCTTCCAACATTGTGAGGGAAGTGTGCTTTAGGAGGGATTCGTTGCACTGTTGCGTCTGTTAAAGAAGGAAGCGCTTGGGACTGACTCTGCGGTAACTGCAATAGGCGCACATAGGGCTCTAGTAACAGACGTCTATCCCTTGGACTATAGCAAGTTCTGTTTAAGGGAAACGCCTTCAGGCGGAATCGCACTTCTCCCAGTGTCTTTTTAATGGAGGAATGGAGAAAGAACAACTATGGACAGAGGGAATTTGTGCCCTGAGAGTGAATGACCGGGTATGGAACATAAGCTTCTATGACACATACTGGAAGGTCAACACCTGTGATGTTCCATTGTGTCTAACTCGTGTCAAAACCCTTCAAATGT
The DNA here is from genome assembly GCF_020171115.1 of Neogale vison. NCBI lineage: Eukaryota > Metazoa > Chordata > Mammalia > Carnivora > Mustelidae > Neogale > Neogale vison. The sequence continues at coordinate 27,851,530 of NC_058100.1, read as the reverse complement.
ACGAGGGAACTGTGCTACAGTACTTTCCCACGACAATAATGAGTCTGTGCTAAGTTGGAAACTGTAGGACCTGTCTGTGAAGCAATCAGAGAGAGTATCGTACAGGACCCTGACGGGTTATTCTTAGGAAGGTATCTTTTCAGGGATCCTAGTTAAAGTGTGTTCTCATTCTTAACAGTGTCTCCTACTCTGAGGAATGATGATAGAATGCGGACGGACTTTGGGCACATTAGGTACTGTGAGTAAAGTGCAGGCTATGGCGCTTAGGCATCCCAAACACATATTAGATAATCAAGACCAGTGGTGATCCGCACTTTCTTTCTGAGTAAAAAACGCTTCCAGCATTGTGATGGAAGTGTGCTTTAGGAGGGATTCGTTGCTGTGTTGCGTCTGTTAGAAAAGGAAGCTCTTGGGACTGACTCTGCGGTAACTGCAATAGGCGTACATAGGGCTCTAGTATCATACGTCTATCTGTTGGACTATAGCAAGTTCTGTTTAAGGGAAACTCTTTCAGGCTGAATCGCACTTCTCACAGTGTCTTATCAGCGGAGGAATAGAGAAAGAACAACTATGGACAGAGGGAACGTTTTGCCCTGAGAGTGAAGGACCGGGTATGGAACATAGGCCTCTATGACACATACTGGAAGGTCAACACCTGTGATGTTCCATTGTGTATAACTCGTCTCAAAACCCTTCAGATGTACGAGGGAACTGTGCTACAGTATTTTCCCAGGACAGGAATGAGTCTGTGCTAAGTTGGAAACTGTAAGACCTGTCCGTGTAGCAATCATAGAGAGTATTGTACAGGACCCTGACGGGTTATTCTTAGGAAGGTATCTTTTCAGGGATCCTAGTTAAAGTGTGTTCTCATTCATAACAGTGTCTCCTCCTTTGAGGAATGATGATAGAACACGGACGGACTATGGGCATCTTAGGTACTCTGAGTAAAGTGCAGGCTATGGCGCTTAGGCATCCCAAACTCATATTGCATGCTCACGACCAGTGGTGATCCGCACTTTCTTTCAGTGTTAAAAACGCTTCCAACATTGTGAGGGAAGTGTGCTTTAGGAGGGATTCGTTGCAGTGTTGCGTCTGATAAAGAAGGAAGCTCTTGGGACTGACTATGCGATCACTGCAATAGGCGCACATAGGGCTCTAGTATCAGACGTCTATCCGTTGGACTATAGCAAGTTCTGTTTAAGGGAAACTCCATCAAACGGAATCGCACTTCTCACAGTGTCTTTTCAGAGGGGGAAAGGATATAGAACAACTAAGGGGAGGGAACGTTGTGCCCTGAGAGTGAATGACAGCTTATGGCACATAGGCCTCTATGACACATACTGGAAGGTCAACACCTGTGATGTTCAACTGTGTCTAGCTTGTCTCAAACACTTCAAATGTACGAGGGAACTTTGCTACTGTACGTTCTCACGACAGGTTTGTGTCTGTGCTCTGTAGGAAACATTAGGACCTGTCTGTGTCGCAAGCATAAACTATCACATACAGGACCATGACAAGTGATTCTTAGGAAGGTATCTTTTCAGGGATCCTACTTAAAGTGCGTTCTGATTCATCACAGAGTCTCCTCCTTTCAGGAATGATGATAGATCACGGACGGACTATGGGCACCTTAGGTAATGTGAGTAAAGTGCAGCCTATGGCGCTTAGGCATCCCAAACTCATATTGGATGCTCACGACCAGTTGTGATCCGCACTTTCTTTCAGTGTTAAAAACGCTTCCAACATTGTGAGGGAAGTGTGCTTTAGGAGGGATTCGTTGCACTGTTGCGTCTGTTAAAGAAGGAAGCGCTTGGGACTGACTCTGCGGTAACTGCAATAGGCGTTTATAGGGCTCTAGTAACAGACGTCTATCCCTTGGACTATAGCAAGTTCTGTTTAAGGGAAACTCCTTCAGGCGGAATCGCACTTCTCCCAGTGTCTTTTTAATGGCGAATGGAGAAAGAACAACTACGGAGAGAGGGAACGTTGTGTCCTTAGAGTGAAGGAAAGGGTATGGAACATAGGCCTCTAAGACACATACTGGAAAGTCAACAGCTGTGATGTTCCACTGTGTCTAACTCGTCTCAAAACACTTAAAATGCAGGAGGGAACTGTGCTACTGTACGTTCTCACTTCAGGAATGAGTCTGTGCTAAGTTGGAAACTGGAGGGCCTGTCTGAGTAGCAATCATAGAGAGATTCGTACAGGACCCTTTCAGGCTATTCTTAGGAAGGTATCTTTTCAGGGATCCACTTAAAATGTGTTCTCATTGATAATAGTATCTCCTTCTTTGAGGAATGATGATAGAATGTGGACGGACCATGGGCACATTATATACTGTGAGTAAAGTGCAGGCTATGGCGCTTAGACATCCCAAACACATATTCGATGATCAAGACCAGTGGTGATCCCCACGTTCTTTCTCTGTAAAAAACGCTTTCAACATTGTGAGGGAAGTGTGCTTTAGGAGGGATTCGTTGCAGTGTTGCGTCTGTTAAAGAAGGAAGCTCTTGGGACTGACTCTGCAGTAACTGCAATAGGCGCACATAGGGCTCTAGTATCAGACGTCTATCCGTTGGAATATAGCAAGCTCTGTTTAAGGGAAACTCTTTCAGGCTGAATCGCACTTCTCACAGTGTCTTATCAGCGGAGGAATAGAGAAAGAACAACTATGGACAGAGGGAATTTGTGCCCTGAGAGTGAAGGACCAGGTATGGAACATAGGCTTCTATGACACATACTGGAAGGTCAACACCTGTGATGTTCCATTGTGTCTAACTCGTGTCAAAACCCTTCAGATGTACGAGGGAACTGTGCTACAGTACTTTCCCACGACAATAATGAGTCTGTGCTAAGTTGGAAACTGTAGGACCTGTCTGTGCAGCAATCAGAGAGAGTATCGTACAGGACCCTGATGGGTTATTCTTAGGAAGATATCTTTTCAGGGACCTAGTTAAAGTGTGTTCTCATTCTTAACAGTGTCTCCTACTCTGAGGAATGATGATAGAATGCGGACGGACTTTGGGCACATTAGGTACTGTGAGTAAAGTGCAGGCTATGGCGCTTAGGCATCCCAAACTCATATTGGATGCTCACGACCAGTGGTGATCCGCACTTTCTTTCAGTGTTAAAAACGCTTCCAACATTGTGAGGGAAATGTGCTTTAGGAGGGATTCGTTGCAGTGTTGCGTCTGTTAAAGAAGGAAGCGCTTGGGACTGACTCTGCGGTAACTGCAATAGGCGCACATAGGGCTCTAGTAACAGACGTCTATCCCTTGGACTATAGCAAGTTCTGTTTAAGGGAAACTCCTTCAGGCGGAATCGCACTTCTCCCAGTGTCTTTTTAATGGAGGAATGGAGAAAGAACAACTACGGAGAGAGGGAACTTTGTGCCCTTAGAGTGAAGGAAAGGGTATGGAACATAGGCCTCTAAGACACATACTGGAAAGTCAACAGCTGTGATGTTCCACTGTGTCTAACTCGTCTCAAAACACTTAAAATGCAGGAGGGAACTGTGCTACTGTACGTTCTCACTTCAGGAATGAGTCTGTGCTAAGTTGGAAACTGGAGGGCCTGTCTGAGTAGCAATCATAGAGAGATTCGTACAGGACCCTTTCAGGTTATTCTTAGGAAGGTATCTTTTCAGGGATCCTACTTAAAATGTGTTCTCATTGATAATAGTATCTCCTTCTTTGAGGAATGATGATAGAATGTGGACGGACCATGGGCACATTATATACTGTGAGTAAAGTGCAGGCTATGGCGCTTAGGCATCCCTAACACATATTCGATGATCAAACCAGTGGTGATCCCCACGTTCTTTCTCTGTAAAAAACGCTTTCAACATTGTGAGGGAAGTGTGCTTTAGGAGGGATTCGTTGCAGTGTTGCGTCTGTTAAAGAAGGAAGCTCTTGGGACTGACTCTGCGGTAACTGCAATAGGCGCACATAGGGCTCTAGTATCAGACGTCTATCCGTTGGACTATAGCAAGCTCTGTTTAAGGGAAACTCTTTCAGGCTGAATCGCACTTCTCACAGTGTCTTATCAGCGGAGGAATAGAGAAAGAACAACTATGGACAGAGGGAACGTTGTGCCCTGAGAGTGAAGGACCGGGTATGGAACATAGGCTTCTATGACACATACTGGAAGGTCAACACCTGTGATGTTCCATTGTGTCTAACTCCTTTCAAAACCCTTCAAATGTATGAGGGAACTGTGCTACAGTACTTTCCCACGACAATAATGAGTCTGTGCTAAGTTGGAAACTGTAGGACCTGTCTGTGCAGCAATCAGAGAGTATCGTACAGGACCCTGACGGGTTATTCTTAGGAAGGTATCTTTTCAGGGATCCTAGTTAAAGTGTGTTCTCATTCTTAACAGTGTCTCCTACTCTGAGGAATGATGATAGAATGCAGACGGACTTTGGGCACATTAGGTACTGTGAGTAAAGTGCAGGCTATGGCGCTTAGGCATCCCAAACACATATTACATAATCAAGACCAGTGGTGATCCGCACTTTCTTTCTGAGCAAAAAACGCTTCCAGCATTGTGATGGAAGTGTGCTTTAGGAGGGATTCGTTGCTGTGTTGCGTCTGTTAGAAAAGGAAGCTCTTGGGACTGACTCTGCGGTAACTGCAATAGGCGTACATAGGGCTCTAGTATCATACGTCTATCCGTTGGACTATAGCAAGTTCTGTTTAAGGGAAACTCTTTCAGGCTGAATCGCACTTCTCACAGTGTCTTATCAGCGGAGGAATAGAGAAAGAACAACTATGGACAGAGGGAACGTTTTGCCCTGAGAGTGAAGGACCGGGTATGGAACATAGGCCTCTATGACACATACTGGAAGGTCAACACCTGTGATGTTCCATTGTGTATAACCCGTCTCAAAACCCTTCAGATGTACGAGGGAACTGTGCTACAGTATTTTCCCAGGACAGGAATGAGTCTGTGCTAAGTTGGAAACTGTAAGACCTGTCCGTGTAGCAATCATAGAGAGTATTGTACAGGACCCTGTTATGTTATTCTTAGGAAGGTATCTTTTCAGGGATCCTAGTTAAAGTGTGTTCTCATTCATAACAGTGTCTCCTCCTTTGAAGAATGATGATAGAACACGGACGGACTATGGGCATCTTAGGTACTCTGAGTAAAGTGCAGGCTATGGCGCTTAGGCATCCCAAACTCATATTGCATGCTCACAACCAGTGGTGATCCGCACTTTCTTTCAGTGTTAAAAACGCTTCCAACATTGTGAGGGAAGTGTGCTTTAGGAGGGATTCGTTGCAGTGTTGCGTCTGATAAAGAAGGAAGCTCTTGGGACTGACTATGCGATCACTGCAATAGGCGCACATAGGGCTCTAGTATCAGACGTCTATCCGTTGGACTATAGCAAGTTCTGTTTAAGGGAAACTCCATCAAACGGAATCGCACTTCTCACAGTGTCTTTTCAGAGGGGGAAAGGATATAGAACAACTAAGGGGAGGGAACGTTGTGCCCTGAGAGTGAATGACAGCTTAGGGCACATAGGCCTCTATGACACATACTGGAAGGTCAACACCTGTGATGTTCCACTGTGTCTAGCTTGTCTCAAACACTTCACATGTACGAGGGAACTTTGCTACTGTACATTCTCACGACAGGTATGAGTCTGTGCTCTGTAGGAAACATTAGGACCTGTCTGTGTAGCAATCATAAACTATCACATACAGGACCATGACAAGTGATTCTTAGGAAGGTATCTTTTCAGGGATCCTACTTAAAGTACGTTCTCATTCATCTCAGAGTCTCCTCCTTTCAGGAATGATGATAGAACACGGACGGACTATGGGCACCTTAGGTACTGTGAGTAAAGTGCAGCCTATGGCGCTTAGGCATCCCAAACTCATATTGGATGCTCACGACCAGTGGTGATCCGCACTTTCTTTCAGTGTTAAAAACGCTTCCAACATTGTGAGGGAAGTGTGCTTTAGGAGGGATTCGTTGCACTGTTGCATCTGTTAAAGAAGGAAGCGCTTGGGACTGACTCTGCGGTAACTGCAATAGGCGCACATAGGGCTCTAGTAACAGACGTCTATCCCTTGGACTATAGCAAGTTCTGTTCAAGGGAAACTCCTTCAGGCGGAATCGCACTTCTCCCAGTGTCTTTTTAATGGCGAATGGAGAAAGAACAACTACGGAGAGAGGGAACGTTGTGCCCTTAGAGTGAAGGAAAGGGTATGGAACATAGGCCTCTAAGACACATACTGGAAAGTCAACAGCTGTGATGTTCCACTGTGTCTAACTCGTCTCAAAACACTTAAAATGCAGGAGGGAACTGTGCTACTGTACGTTCTCACTTCAGGAATGAGTCTGTGCTAAGTTGGAAACTGGAGGGCCTGTCTGAGTAGCAATCATAGTGAGATTCGTACAGGACCCTTTCAGGCTATTCTTAGGAAGGTATCTTTTCAGGGATCCACTTAAAATGTGTTCTCATTGATAATAGTATCTCCTTCTTTGAGGAATGATGATAGAATGTGGACGGACCATGGGCACATTATATACTGTGAGTAAAGTGCAGGCTATGGCGCTTAGACATCCCAAACACATATTCGATGATCAAGACCAGTGGTGATCCCCACGTTCTTTCTCTGTAAAAAACGCTTTCAACATTGTGAGGGAAGTGTGCTTTAGGAGGGATTCGTTGCAGTGTTGCGTCTGTTAAAGAAGGAAGCTCTTGGGACTGACTCTGCAGTAACTGCAATAGGCGCACATAGGGCTCTAGTATCAGACGTCTATCCGTTGGAATATAGCAAGCTCTGTTTAAGGGAAACTCTTTCAGGCTGAATCGCACTTCTCACAGTGTCTTATCAGCGGAGGAATAGAGAAAGAACAACTATGGACAGAGGGAATTTGTGCCCTGAGAGTGAAGGACCAGGTATGGAACATAGGCTTCTATGACACATACTGGAAGGTCAACACCTGTGATGTTCCATTGTGTCTAACTCGTGTCAAAACCCTTCAGATGTACGAGGGAACTGTGCTACAGTACTTTCCCACGACAATAATGAGTCTGTGCTAAGTTGGAAACTGTAGGACCTGTCTGTGCAGCAATCAGAGAGAGTATCGTACAGGACCCTGATGGGTTATTCTTAGGAAGATATCTTTTCAGGGACCTAGTTAAAGTGTGTTCTCATTCTTAACAGTGTCTCCTACTCTGAGGAATGATGATAGAATGCGGACGGACTTTGGGCACATTAGGTACTGTGAGTAAAGTGCAGGCTATGGCGCTTAGGCATCCCAAACTCATATTGGATGCTCACGACCAGTGGTGATCCGCACTTTCTTTCAGTGTTAAAAACGCTTCCAACATTGTGAGGGAAATGTGCTTTAGGAGGGATTCGTTGCAGTGTTGCGTCTGTTAAAGAAGGAAGCGCTTGGGACTGACTCTGCGGTAACTGCAATAGGCGCACATAGGGCTCTAGTAACAGACGTCTATCCCTTGGACTATAGCAAGTTCTGTTTAAGGGAAACTCCTTCAGGCGGAATCGCACTTCTCCCAGTGTCTTTTTAATGGAGGAATGGAGAAAGAACAACTACGGAGAGAGGGAACTTTGTGCCCTTAGAGTGAAGGAAAGGGTATGGAACATAGGCCTCTAAGACACATACTGGAAAGTCAACAGCTGTGATGTTCCACTGTGTCTAACTCGTCTCAAAACACTTAAAATGCAGGAGGGAACTGTGCTACTGTACGTTCTCACTTCAGGAATGAGTCTGTGCTAAGTTGGAAACTGGAGGGCCTGTCTGAGTAGCAATCATAGAGAGATTCGTACAGGACCCTTTCAGGTTATTCTTAGGAAGGTATCTTTTCAGGGATCCTACTTAAAATGTGTTCTCATTGATAATAGTATCTCCTTCTTTGAGGAATGATGATAGAATGTGGACGGACCATGGGCACATTATATACTGTGAGTAAAGTGCAGGCTATGGCGCTTAGGCATCCCTAACACATATTCGATGATCAAACCAGTGGTGATCCCCACGTTCTTTCTCTGTAAAAAACGCTTTCAACATTGTGAGGGAAGTGTGCTTTAGGAGGGATTCGTTGCAGTGTTGCGTCTGTTAAAGAAGGAAGCTCTTGGGACTGACTCTGCGGTAACTGCAATAGGCGCACATAGGGCTCTAGTATCAGACGTCTATCCGTTGGACTATAGCAAGCTCTGTTTAAGGGAAACTCTTTCAGGCTGAATCGCACTTCTCACAGTGTCTTATCAGCGGAGGAATAGAGAAAGAACAACTATGGACAGAGGGAACGTTGTGCCCTGAGAGTGAAGGACCGGGTATGGAACATAGGCTTCTATGACACATACTGGAAGGTCAACACCTGTGATGTTCCATTGTGTCTAACTCCTTTCAAAACCCTTCAAATGTATGAGGGAACTGTGCTACAGTACTTTCCCACGACAATAATGAGTCTGTGCTAAGTTGGAAACTGTAGGACCTGTCTGTGCAGCAATCAGAGAGTATCGTACAGGACCCTGACGGGTTATTCTTAGGAAGGTATCTTTTCAGGGATCCTAGTTAAAGTGTGTTCTCATTCTTAACAGTGTCTCCTACTCTGAGGAATGATGATAGAATGCAGACGGACTTTGGGCACATTAGGTACTGTGAGTAAAGTGCAGGCTATGGCGCTTAGGCATCCCAAACACATATTACATAATCAAGACCAGTGGTGATCCGCACTTTCTTTCTGAGCAAAAAACGCTTCCAGCATTGTGATGGAAGTGTGCTTTAGGAGGGATTCGTTGCTGTGTTGCGTCTGTTAGAAAAGGAAGCTCTTGGGACTGACTCTGCGGTAACTGCAATAGGCGTACATAGGGCTCTAGTATCATACGTCTATCCGTTGGACTATAGCAAGTTCTGTTTAAGGGAAACTCTTTCAGGCTGAATCGCACTTCTCACAGTGTCTTATCAGCGGAGGAATAGAGAAAGAACAACTATGGACAGAGGGAACGTTTTGCCCTGAGAGTGAAGGACCGGGTATGGAACATAGGCCTCTATGACACATACTGGAAGGTCAACACCTGTGATGTTCCATTGTGTATAACCCGTCTCAAAACCCTTCAGATGTACGAGGGAACTGTGCTACAGTATTTTCCCAGGACAGGAATGAGTCTGTGCTAAGTTGGAAACTGTAAGACCTGTCCGTGTAGCAATCATAGAGAGTATTGTACAGGACCCTGTTGGGTTATTCTTAGGAAGGTATCTTTTCAGGGATCCTAGTTAAAGTGTGTTCTCATTCATAACAGTGTCTCCTCCTTTGAAGAATGATGATAGAACACGGACGGACTATGGGCATCTTAGGTACTCTGAGTAAAGTGCAGGCTATGGCGCTTAGGCATCCCAAACTCATATTGCATGCTCACAACCAGTGGTGATCCGCACTTTCTTTCAGTGTTAAAAACGCTTCCAACATTGTGAGGGAAGTGTGCTTTAGGAGGGATTCGTTGCAGTGTTGCGTCTGATAAAGAAGGAAGCTCTTGGGACTGACTATGCGATAACTGCAATAGGCGCACATAGGGCTCTAGTATCAGACGTCTATCCGTTGGACTATAGCAAGTTCTGTTTAAGGGAAACTCCATCAAACGGAATCGCACTTCTCACAGTGTCTTTTCAGAGGGGGAAAGGATATAGAACAACTAAGGGGAGGGAACGTTGTGCCCTGAGAGTGAATGACAGCTTAGGGCACATAGGCCTCTATGACACATACTGGAAGGTCAACACCTGTGATGTTCCACTGTGTCTAGCTTGTCTCAAACACTTCACATGTACGAGGGAACTTTGCTACTGTACATTCTCACGACAGGTATGAGTCTGTGCTCTGTAGGAAACATTAGGACCTGTCTGTGTAGCAATCATAAACTATCACATACAGGACAATGACAAGTGATTCTTAGGAAGGTATCTTTTCAGGGATCCTACTTAAAGTACGTTCTCATTCATCTCAGAGTCTCCTCCTTTCAGGAATGATGATAGAACACGGACGGACTATGGGCACCTTAGGTACTGTGAGTAAAGTGCAGCCTATGGCGCTTAGGCATCCCAAACTCATATTGGATGCTCACGACCAGTGGTGATCCGCACTTTCTTTCAGTGTTAAAAACGCTTCCAACATTGTGAGGGAAGTGTGCTTTAGGAGGGATTCGTTGCACTGTTGCATCTGTTAAAGAAGGAAGCGCTTGGGACTGACTCTGCGGTAACTGCAATAGGCGCACATAGGGCTCTAGTAACAGACGTCTATCCCTTGGACTATAGCAAGTTCTGTTCAAGGGAAACTCCTTCAGGCGGAATCGCACTTCTCCCAGTGTCTTTTTAATGGAGGAATGGAGAAAGAACAACTACGGAGAGAGGGAACGTTGTGCCCTTAGAGTGAAGGAAAGGGTATGTAACATAGGCCTCTAAGACACATACTGGAATGTCAACAGCTGTGATGTTCCACTGTGTCTAACTCGTCTCAAAACACTTAAAATGCAGGAGGGAACTGTGCTACTGTACGTTCTCACTTCAGGAATGAGTCTGTGGTAAGTTGGAAACTGGAGGGCCTGTCTGAGTAGCAATCATAGAGAGATTCGTACAGGACACTTTCAGGCTATTCTTAGGAAGGTAGCTTTTCAGGGATCCACTTAAAATGTGTTCTCATTGATAATAGTATCTCCTTCTTTGAGGAATGATGATAGAATGTGGACGGACCATGGGCACATTATATACTGTGAGTAAAGTGCAGGCTATGGCGCTTAGACATCCCAAACACATATTCGATGATCAAGACCAGTGGTGATCCCCACGTTCTTTCTCTGTAAAAAACGCTTTCAACATTGTGAGGGAAGTGTGCTTTAGGAGGGATTCGTTGCAGTGTTGCGTCTGTTAAAGAAGGAAGCTCTTGGGACTGACTCTGCAGTAACTGCAATAGGCGCACATAGGGCTCTAGTATCAGACGTCTATCCGTTGGAATATAGCAAGCTCTGTTTAAGGGAAACTCTTTCAGGCTGAATCGCACTTCTCACAGTGTCTTATCAGCGGAGGAATAGAGAAAGAACATCTATGGACAGTGGGAATTTGTGCCCTGAGAGTGAAGGACCAGGTATGGAACATAGGCTTCTATGACACATACTGGAAGGTCAACACCTGTGATGTTCCATTGTGTCTAACTCGTGTCAAAACCCTTCAGATGTACGAGGGAACTGTGCTACAGTACTTTCCCACGACAATAATGAGTCTGTGCTAAGTTGGAAACTGTAGGACCTGTCTGTGCAGCAATCAGAGAGAGTATCGTACAGGACCCTGATGGGTTATTCTTAGGAAGATATCTTTTCAGGGACCTAGTTAAAGTGTGTTCTCATTCTTAACAGTGTCTCCTACTCTGAGGAATGATGATAGAATGCGGACGGACTTTGGGCACATTAGGTACTGTGAGTAAAGTGCAGGCTATGGCGCTTAGGCATCCCAAACTCATATTGGATGCTCACGACCAGTGGTGATCCGCACTTTCTTTCAGTGTTAAAAACGCTTCCAACATTGTGAGGGAAATGTGCTTTAGGAGGGATTCGTTGCAGTGTTGCGTCTGTTAAAGAAGGAAGCGCTTGGGACTGACTCTGCGGTAACTGCAATAGGCGCACATAGGGCTCTAGTAACAGACGTCTATCCCTTGGACTATAGCAAGTTCTGTTTAAGGGAAACTCCTTCAGGCGGAATCGCACTTCTCCCAGTGTCTTTTTAATGGAGGAATGGAGAAAGAACAACTACGGAGAGAGGGAACTTTGTGCCCTTAGAGTGAAGGAAAGGGTATGGAACATAGGCCTCTAAGACACATACTGGAAAGTCAACAGCTGTGATGTTCCACTGTGTCTAACTCGTCTCAAAACACTTAAAATGCAGGAGGGAACTGTGCTACTGTACGTTCTCACTTCAGGAATGAGTCTGTGCTAAGTTGGAAACTGGAGGGCCTGTCTGAGTAGCAATCATAGAGAGATTCGTACAGGACCCTTTCAGGTTATTCTTAGGAAGGTATCTTTTCAGGGATCCTACTTAAAATGTGTTCTCATTGATAATAGTATCTCCTTCTTTGAGGAATGATGATAGAATGTGGACGGACCATGGGCACATTATATACTGTGAGTAAAGTGCAGGCTATGGCGCTTAGGCATCCCTAACACATATTCGATGATCAAACCAGTGGTGATCCCCACGTTCTTTCTCTGTAAAAAACGCTTTCAACATTGTGAGGGAAGTGTGCTTTAGGAGGGATTCGTTGCAGTGTTGCGTCTGTTAAAGAAGGAAGCTCTTGGGACTGACTCTGCGGTAACTGCAATAGGCGCACATAGGGCTCTAGTATCAGACGTCTATCCGTTGGACTATAGCAAGCTCTGTTTAAGGGAAACTCTTTCAGGCTGAATCGCACTTCTCACAGTGTCTTATCAGCGGAGGAATAGAGAAAGAACAACTATGGACAGAGGGAACGTTGTGCCCTGAGAGTGAAGGACCGGGTATGGAACATAGGCTTCTATGACACATACTGGAAGGTCAACACCTGTGATGTTCCATTGTGTCTAACTCCTTTCAAAACCCTTCAAATGTATGAGGGAACTGTGCTACAGTACTTTCCCACGACAATAATGAGTCTGTGCTAAGTTGGAAACTGTAGGACCTGTCTGTGCAGCAATCAGAGAGTATCGTACAGGACCCTGACGGGTTATTCTTAGGAAGGTATCTTTTCAGGGATCCTAGTTAAAGTGTGTTCTCATTCTTAACAGTGTCTCCTACTCTGAGGAATGATGATAGAATGCAGACGGACTTTGGGCACATTAGGTACTGTGAGTAAAGTGCAGGCTATGGCGCTTAGGCATCCCAAACACATATTACATAATCAAGACCAGTGGTGATCCGCACTTTCTTTCTGAGCAAAAAACGCTTCCAGCATTGTGATGGAAGTGTGCTTTAGGAGGGATTCGTTGCTGTGTTGCGTCTGTTAGAAAAGGAAGCTCTTGGGACTGACTCTGCGGTAACTGCAATAGGCGTACATAGGGCTCTAGTATCATACGTCTATCCGTTGGACTATAGCAAGTTCTGTTTAAGGGAAACTCTTTCAGGCTGAATCGCACTTCTCACAGTGTCTTATCAGCGGAGGAATAGAGAAAGAACAACTATGGACAGAGGGAACGTTTTGCCCTGAGAGTGAAGGACCGGGTATGGAACATAGGCCTCTATGACACATACTGGAAGGTCAACACCTGTGATGTTCCATTGTGTATAACCCGTCTCAAAACCCTTCAGATGTACGAGGGAACTGTGCTACAGTATTTTCCCAGGACAGGAATGAGTCTGTGCTAAGTTGGAAACTGTAAGACCTGTCCGTGTAGCAATCATAGAGAGTATTGTACAGGACCCTGTTGGGTTATTCTTAGGAAGGTATCTTTTCAGGGATCCTAGTTAAAGTGTGTTCTCATTCATAACAGTGTCTCCTCCTTTGAAGAATGATGATAGAACACGGACGGACTATGGGCATCTTAGGTACTCTGAGTAAAGTGCAGGCTATGGCGCTTAGGCATCCCAAACTCATATTGCATGCTCACAACCAGTGGTGATCCGCACTTTCTTTCAGTGTTAAAAACGCTTCCAACATTGTGAGGGAAGTGTGCTTTAGGAGGGATTCGTTGCAGTGTTGCGTCTGATAAAGAAGGAAGCTCTTGGGACTGACTATGCGATAACTGCAATAGGCGCACATAGGGCTCTAGTATCAGACGTCTATCCGTTGGACTATAGCAAGTTCTGTTTAAGGGAAACTCCATCAAACGGAATCGCACTTCTCACAGTGTCTTTTCAGAGGGGGAAAGGATATAGAACAACTAAGGGGAGGGAACGTTGTGCCCTGAGAGTGAATGACAGCTTAGGGCACATAGGCCTCTATGACACATACTGGAAGGTCAACACCTGTGATGTTCCACTGTGTCTAGCTTGTCTCAAACACTTCACATGTACGAGGGAACTTTGCTACTGTACATTCTCACGACAGGTATGAGTCTGTGCTCTGTAGGAAACATTAGGACCTGTCTGTGTAGCAATCATAAACTATCACATACAGGACCATGACAAGTGATTCTTAGGAAGGTATCTTTTCAGGGATCCTACTTAAAGTACGTTCTCATTCATCTCAGAGTCTCCTCCTTTCAGGAATGATGATAGAACACGGACGGACTATGGGCACCTTAGGTACTGTGAGTAAAGTGCAGCCTATGGCGCTTAGGCATCCCAAACTCATATTGGATGCTCACGACCAGTGGTGATCCGCACTTTCTTTCAGTGTTAAAAACGCTTCCAACATTGTGAGGGAAGTGTGCTTTAGGAGGGATTCGTTGCACTGTTGCATCTGTTAAAGAAGGAAGCGCTTGGGACTGACTCTGCGGTAACTGCAATAGGCGCACATAGGGCTCTAGTAACAGACGTCTATCCCTTGGACTATAGCAAGTTCTGTTCAAGGGAAACTCCTTCAGGCGGAATCGCACTTCTCCCAGTGTCTTTTTAATGGCGAATGGAGAAAGAACAACTACGGAGAGAGGGAACGTTGTGCCCTTAGAGTGAAGGAAAGGGTATGGAACATAGGCCTCTAAGACACATACTGGAAAGTCAACAGCTGTGATGTTCCACTGTGTCTAACTCGTCTCAAAACACTTAAAATGCAGGAGGGAACTGTGCTACTGTACGTTCTCACTTCAGGAATGAGTCTGTGCTAAGTTGGAAACTGGAGGGCCTGTCTGAGTAGCAATCATAGAGAGATTCGTACAGGACCCTTTCAGGCTATTCTTAGGAAGGTATCTTTTCAGGGATCCACTTAAAATGTGTTCTCATTGATAATAGTATCTCCTTCTTTGAGGAATGATGATAGAATGTGGACGGACCATGGGCACATTATATACTGTGAGTAAAGTGCAGGCTATGGCGCTTAGACATCCCAAACACATATTCGATGATCAAGACCAGTGGTGATCCCCACGTTCTTTCTCTGTAAAAAACGCTTTCAACATTGTGAGGGAAGTGTGCTTTAGGAGGGATTCGTTGCAGTGTTGCGTCTGTTAAAGAAGGAAGCTCTTGGGACTGACTCTGCAGTAACTGCAATAGGCGCACATAGGGCTCTAGTATCAGACGTCTATCCGTTGGAATATAGCAAGCTCTGTTTAAGGGAAACTCTTTCAGGCTGAATCGCACTTCTCACAGTGTCTTATCAGCGGAGGAATAGAGAAAGAACAACTATGGACAGAGGGAATTTGTGCCCTGAGAGTGAAGGACCAGGTATGGAACATAGGCTTCTATGACACATACTGGAAGGTCAACACCTGTGATGTTCCATTGTGTCTAACTCGTGTCAAAACCCTTCAGATGTACGAGGGAACTGTGCTACAGTACTTTCCCACGACAATAATGAGTCTGTGCTAAGTTGGAAACTGTAGGACCTGTCTGTGCAGCAATCAGAGAGAGTATCGTACAGGACCCTGATGGGTTATTCTTAGGAAGATATCTTTTCAGGGACCTAGTTAAAGTGTGTTCTCATTCTTAACAGTGTCTCCTACTCTGAGGAATGATGATAGAATGCGGACGGACTTTGGGCACATTAGGTACTGTGAGTAAAGTGCAGGCTATGGCGCTTAGGCATCCCAAACTCATATTGGATGCTCACGACCAGTGGTGATCCGCACTTTCTTTCAGTGTTAAAAACGCTTCCAACATTGTGAGGGAAATGTGCTTTAGGAGGGATTCGTTGCAGTGTTGCGTCTGTTAAAGAAGGAAGCGCTTGGGACTGACTCTGCGGTAACTGCAATAGGCGCACATAGGGCTCTAGTAACAGACGTCTATCCCTTGGACTATAGCAAGTTCTGTTTAAGGGAAACTCCTTCAGGCGGAATCGCACTTCTCCCAGTGTCTTTTTAATGGAGGAATGGAGAAAGAACAACTACGGAGAGAGGGAACTTTGTGCCCTTAGAGTGAAGGAAAGGGTATGGAACATAGGCCTCTAAGACACATACTGGAAAGTCAACAGCTGTGATGTTCCACTGTGTCTAACTCGTCTCAAAACACTTAAAATGCAGGAGGGAACTGTGCTACTGTACGTTCTCACTTCAGGAATGAGTCTGTGCTAAGTTGGAAACTGGAGGGCCTGTCTGAGTAGCAATCATAGAGAGATTCGTACAGGACCCTTTCAGGTTATTCTTAGGAAGGTATCTTTTCAGGGATCCTACTTAAAATGTGTTCTCATTGATAATAGTATCTCCTTCTTTGAGGAATGATGATAGAATGTGGACGGACCATGGGCACATTATATACTGTGAGTAAAGTGCAGGCTATGGCGCTTAGGCATCCCTAACACATATTCGATGATCAAACCAGTGGTGATCCCCACGTTCTTTCTCTGTAAAAAACGCTTTCAACATTGTGAGGGAAGTGTGCTTTAGGAGGGATTCGTTGCAGTGTTGCGTCTGTTAAAGAAGGAAGCTCTTGGGACTGACTCTGCGGTAACTGCAATAGGCGCACATAGGGCTCTAGTATCAGACGTCTATCCGTTGGACTATAGCAAGCTCTGTTTAAGGGAAACTCTTTCAGGCTGAATCGCACTTCTCACAGTGTCTTATCAGCGGAGGAATAGAGAAAGAACAACTATGGACAGAGGGAACGTTGTGCCCTGAGAGTGAAGGACCGGGTATGGAACATAGGCTTCTATGACACATACTGGAAGGTCAACACCTGTGATGTTCCATTGTGTCTAACTCCTTTCAAAACCCTTCAAATGTATGAGGGAACTGTGCTACAGTACTTTCCCACGACAATAATGAGTCTGTGCTAAGTTGGAAACTGTAGGACCTGTCTGTGCAGCAATCAGAGAGTATCGTACAGGACCCTGACGGGTTATTCTTAGGAAGGTATCTTTTCAGGGATCCTAGTTAAAGTGTGTTCTCATTCTTAACAGTGTCTCCTACTCTGAGGAATGATGATAGAATGCAGACGGACTTTGGGCACATTAGGTACTGTGAGTAAAGTGCAGGCTATGGCGCTTAGGCATCCCAAACACATATTACATAATCAAGACCAGTGGTGATCCGCACTTTCTTTCTGAGCAAAAAACGCTTCCAGCATTGTGATGGAAGTGTGCTTTAGGAGGGATTCGTTGCTGTGTTGCGTCTGTTAGAAAAGGAAGCTCTTGGGACTGACTCTGCGGTAACTGCAATAGGCGTACATAGGGCTCTAGTATCATACGTCTATCCGTTGGACTATAGCAAGTTCTGTTTAAGGGAAACTCTTTCAGGCTGAATCGCACTTCTCACAGTGTCTTATCAGCGGAGGAATAGAGAAAGAACAACTATGGACAGAGGGAACGTTTTGCCCTGAGAGTGAAGGACCGGGTATGGAACATAGGCCTCTATGACACATACTGGAAGGACAACACCTGTGATGTTCCATTGTGTATAACTCGTCTCAAAACCCTTCAGATGTACGAGGGAACTGTGCTACAGTATTTTCCCAGGACAGGAATGAGTCTGTGCTAAGTTGGAAACTGTAAGACCTGTCCGTGTAGCAATCATAGAGAGTATTGTACAGGACCCTGTTGGGTTATTCTTAGGAAGGTATCTTTTCAGGGATCCTAGTTAAAGTGTGTTCTCATTCATAACAGTGTCTCCTCCTTTGAAGAATGATGATAGAACACGGACGGACTATGGGCATCTTAGGTACTCTGAGTAAAGTGCAGGCTATGGCGCTTAGGCATCCCAAACTCATATTGCATGCTCACAACCAGTGGTGATCCGCACTTTCTTTCAGTGTTAAAAACGCTTCCAACATTGTGAGGGAAGTGTGCTTTAGGAGGGATTCGTTGCAGTGTTGCGTCTGATAAAGAAGGAAGCTCTTGGGACTGACTATGCGATAACTGCAATAGGCGCACATAGGGCTCTAGTATCAGACGTCTATCCGTTGGACTATAGCAAGTTCTGTTTAAGGGAAACTCCATCAAACGGAATCGCACTTCTCACAGTGTCTTTTCAGAGGGGGAAAGGATATAGAACAACTAAGGGGAGGGAACGTTGTGCCCTGAGAGTGAATGACAGCTTAGGGCACATAGGCCTCTATGACACATACTGGAAGGTCAACACCTGTGATGTTCCACTGTGTCTAGCTTGTCTCAAACACTTCACATGTACGAGGGAACTTTGCTACTGTACATTCTCACGACAGGTATGAGTCTGTGCTCTGTAGGAAACATTAGGACCTGTCTGTGTAGCAATCATAAACTATCACATACAGGACAATGACAAGTGATTCTTAGGAAGGTATCTTTTCAGGGATCCTACTTAAAGTACGTTCTCATTCATCTCAGAGTCTCCTCCTTTCAGGAATGATGATAGAACACGGACGGACTATGGGCACCTTAGGTACTGTGAGTAAAGTGCAGCCTATGGCGCTTAGGCATCCCAAACTCATATTGGATGCTCACGACCAGTGGTGATCCGCACTTTCTTTCAGTGTTAAAAACGCTTCCAACATTGTGAGGGAAGTGTGCTTTAGGAGGGATTCGTTGCACTGTTGCATCTGTTAAAGAAGGAAGCGCTTGGGACTGACTCTGCGGTAACTGCAATAGGCGCACATAGGGCTCTAGTAACAGACGTCTATCCCTTGGACTATAGCAAGTTCTGTTCAAGGGAAACTCCTTCAGGCGGAATCGCACTTCTCCCAGTGTCTTTTTAATGGAGGAATGGAGAAAGAACAACTACGGAGAGAGGGAACGTTGTGCCCTTAGAGTGAAGGAAAGGGTATGTAACATAGGCCTCTAAGACACATACTGGAATGTCAACAGCTGTGATGTTCCACTGTGTCTAACTCGTCTCAAAACACTTAAAATGCAGGAGGGAACTGTGCTACTGTACGTTCTCACTTCAGGAATGAGTCTGTGCTAAGTTGGAAACTGGAGGGCCTGTCTGAGTAGCAATCATAGAGAGATTCGTACAGGACACTTTCAGGCTATTCTTAGGAAGGTAGCTTTTCAGGGATCCACTTAAAATGTGTTCTCATTGATAATAGTATCTCCTTCTTTGAGGAATGATGATAGAATGTGGACGGACCATGGGCACATTATATACTGTGAGTAAAGTGCAGGCTATGGCGCTTAGACATCCCAAACACATATTCGATGATCAAGACCAGTGGTGATCCCCACGTTCTTTCTCTGTAAAAAACGCTTTCAACATTGTGAGGGAAGTGTGCTTTAGGAGGGATTCGTTGCAGTGTTGCGTCTGTTAAAGAAGGAAGCTCTTGGGACTGACTCTGCAGTAACTGCAATAGGCGCACATAGGGCTCTAGTATCAGACGTCTATCCGTTGGAATATAGCAAGCTCTGTTTAAGGGAAACTCTTTCAGGCTGAATCGCACTTCTCACAGTGTCTTATCAGCGGAGGAATAGAGAAAGAACAACTATGGACCGAGGGAATTTGTGCCCAGAGAGTGAAGGACCGGGTATGGAACATAGGCTTCTATGACACATACTGGAAGGTCAACACCTGTGATGTTCCATTGTGTCTAACTCGTGTCAAAACCCTTCAGATGTACGAGGGAACTGTGCTACAGTACTTTCCCACGACAATAATGAGTCTGTGCTAAGTTGGAAACTGTAGGACCTGTCTGTGCAGCAATCAGAGAGAGTATCGTACAGGACCCTGATGGGTTATTCTTAGGAAGATATCTTTTCAGGGACCTAGTTAAAGTGTGTTCTCATTCTTAACAGGGTCTCCTACTCTGAGGAATGATGATAGAATGCGGACGGACTTTGGGCACATTAGGTACTGTGAGTAAAGTGCAGGCTATGGCGCTTAGGCATCCCAAACTCATATTGGATGCTCACGACCAGTGGTGATCCGCACTTTCTTTCAGTGTTAAAAACGCTTCCAACATTGTGAGGGAAGTGTGCTTTAGGAGGGATTCGTTGCAGTGTTGCGTCTGTTAAAGAAGGAAGCGCTTGGGACTGACTCTGCGGTAACTGCAATAGGCGCACATAGGGCTCTAGTAACAGACGTCTATCCCTTGGACTATAGCAAGTTCTGTTTAAGGGAAACTCCTTCAGGCGGAATCGCACTTCTCCCAGTGTCTTTTTAATGGAGGAATGGAGAAAGAACAACTACGGAGAGAGGGAACGTTGTGCCCTTATAGTGAAGGAAAGGGTATGGAACATAGGCCTCTAAGACACATACTGGAAAGTCAACAGCTGTGATGTTCCACTGTGTCTAACTCGTCTCAAAACACTTAAAATGCAGGAGGGAACTGTGCTACTGTACGTTCTCACTTCAGGAATGAGTCTGTGCTAAGTTGGAAACTGGAGGGCCTGTCTGAGTAGCAATCATAGAGAGATTCGTACAGGACACTTTCAGGTTATTCTTAGGAAGGTATCTTTTCAGGGATCCTACTTAAAATGTGTTCTCATTGATAATAGTATCTCCTTCTTTAAGGAATGATGATAGAATGTGGACGGACCATGGGCACATTATATACTGTGAGTAAAGTGCAGGCTATGGCGTTTAGGCATCCCTAACACATATTCGATGATCAAGACCAGTGGTGATCCCCACGTTCTTTCTCTGTAAAAAACGCTTTCAACATTGTGAGGGAAGTGTGCTTTAGGAGGGATTCGTTGCAGTGTTGCGTTGTTAAAGAAGGAAGCTCTTGGGACTGACTCTGCGGTAACTGCAATAGGCGCACATAGGGCTCTAGTAACAGACGTCTATCCCTTGGACTATAGCAAGTTCTGTTTAAGGGAAACTCCTTCAGGCGGAATCGCACTTCTCCCAGTGTCTTTTTAATGGAGGAATGGAGAAAGAACAACTACGGAGAGAGGGAACGTTGTGCCCTTAGAGTGAAGGAAAGGGTATGGAACATAGGCCTCTAAGACACATACTGGAAAGTCAACAGCTGTGATGTTCCACTGTGTCTAACTCGTCTCAAAACACTTAAAATGCAGGAGGGAACTGTGCTACTGTACGTTCTCACTTCAGGAATGAGTCTGTGCTAAGTTGGAAACTGGAGGGCCTGTCTGAGTAGCAATCATAGAGAGATTCGTACAAGACACTTTCAGGTTATTCTTAGGAAGGTATCTTTTCAGGGATCCTACTTAAAATGTGTTCTCATTGATAATAGTATCTCCTTCTTTAAGGAATGATGTTAGAATGTGGACGGACCATGGGCACATTATATACTGTGAGTAAAGTGCAGGCTATGGCGCTTAGGCATCCCTAACACATATTCGATGATCAAGACCAGTGGTGATCCCCACGTTCTTTCTCTGTAAAAAACGCTTTCAACATTGTGAGGGAAGTGTGCTTTAGGAGGGATTCGTTGCAGTGTTGCGTTGTTAAAGAAGGAAGCTCTTGGGACTGACTCTGCGGTAACTGCAATAGGCGCACATAGGGCTCTAGTATCAGACGTCTATCCGTTGGACTATAGCAAGCTCTGTTTAAGGGAAACTCTTTCAGGCTGAATTGCACTTCTCACAGTGTCTTATCAGCGGAGGAATAGAGAAAGAACAACTATGGACAGAGGGAACGTTGTGCCCTGAGAGTGAAGGACCGGGTATGGAACATAGGCTTCTATGACACATACTGGAAGGTCAACACCTGTGATGTTCCATTGTGTCTAACTCGTGTCAAAACCCTTCAAATGTACGAGGGAACTGTGCTACAGTACTTTCCCACGACAATAATGAGTCTGTGCTAAGTTGGAAACTGTAGGACCTGTCCGTACAGCAATCAGAGAGTATCGTACAGGAACCTGACGGGTTATTATTAGGAAGGTATCTTTTGAGGGATCCTAGTTAAAGTGTGTTCTCATTCTTAACAGTGTCTCCTACTCTGAGGAATGATGATAGAATGCGGACGGACTTTGGGCACATTAGGTACTGTGGTTAAAGTGCAGGCTATGGCGCTTAGGCATCCCAAGCACATATTAGATAATCAAGACCAGTGGTGATCCGCACTTTCTCTCTGAGTAAAAAACGCTTCCAGCATTGTGATGGAAGTGTGCTTTAGGAGGGATTCGTTGCTGTGTTGCGTCTTTTAGAAAAGGAAGCTCTTGGGACTGACTCTGCGGTAACTGCAATAGGCGTACATAGGGCTCTAGTATCATACGTCTATCCGTTGGACTATAGCAAGTTCTGTTTAAGGGAAACTCTTTCAGGCTGAATCGCACTTCTCACAGTGTCTTATCAGCGGAGGAATAGAGAAAGAACAACTATGGACAGAGGGAACGTTTTGCCCTGAGAGTGAAGGACCGGGTATGGAACATAGGCCTCTATGACACATACTGGAAGGTCAACACCTGTGATGTTCCATTGTGTATAACTCGTCTCAAAACCCTTCAGATGTACGAGGGAACTGTGCTACAGTATTTTCCCAGGACAGGAATGAGTCTGTACTAAGTTGGAAACTGTAAGACCTGTCCGTGTAGCAATCATAGAGAGTATTGTACAGGACCCTGACGGGTTATTCTTCGGAAGGTATCTTTTCAGGGATCCTACTTAAAGTGTGTTCTCATTCATAACAGTGTCTCCTCCTTTCAGGAATGATGATAGAACACGGACGGACTATGGGCACCTTAGGTACTCTGTGTAAACTGCAGGCTATGGCGCTTAGGCATCCCAAACTCATATTGGATGCTCACGACCAGTGGTGATCCGCACTTTCTTTCAGTGTTAAAAACGCTTCCAACATTGTGAGGGAAGTGTGCTTTAGGAGGGATTCGTTGCAGTGTTGCGTCTGATAAAGAAGGAAGCTCTTGGGACTGACTATGCGATCACTGCAATAGGCGCACATAGGGCTCTAGTATCAGACGTCTATCCGTTGGACTATAGCAAGTTCTGTTTAAGGGAAACTCCATCAAACGGAATCGCACTTCTCACAGTGTCTTTTCAGAGGGGGAAAGGATATAGAACAACTAAGGGGAGGGAACGTTGTGCCCTGAGAGTGAATGACAGCTTATGGCACATAGGCCTCTATGACACATACTGGAAGGTCAACACCTGTGATGTTCCACTGTGTCTAGCTCGTATCAAACACTTCAAATGTACGAGGGAACTTTGCTACTGTACGTTCTCACGACAGGTTTGAGTCTGTGCTCTGTAGGAAACATTAGGACCTGTCTGTGTAGCAATCATAAACTATCACATACAGGACCATGACAAGTGATTCTTAGGAAGGTATCTTTTCAGGGATCCTACTTAAAGTGCGTTCTCTTTCATCACAGAGTCTCCTCCTTTCAGGAATGATGATAGAACACGGACGGACTACGGGCACCTTAGGTACTGTGAGTAAAGTGCAGGCTATGGCGCTTAGGCATCCCAAACTCATATTGGATGCTCACGATCAGTGGTGATCCGCACTTTCTTTCAGTGTTAAAAACGCTTCCAACATTGTGAGGGAAGTGTGCTTTAGGAGGGATTCGTTGCAGTGTTGCGTCTGTTAAAGAAGGAAGCGCTTGGGACTGACTCTGCGGTAACTGCAATAGGCGCACATAGGGCTCTAGTAACAGACGTCTATCCCTTGGACTATAGCAAGTTCTGTTTAAGGGAAACTCCTTCAGGCGGAATCGCACTTCTCCAGTGTCTATTTAATGGAGGAATGGAGAAAGAACAACTACGGAGAGAGGGAACGTTGTGCCCTTAGAGTGAAGGAAAGGATATGGAACATAGGCCTCTAAGACACATACTGGAGAGTCAACAGCTGTGATGTTCCACTGTGTCTAACTCGTCTCAAAACACTTAAAATGCAGGAGGGAACTGTGCTACTGTACGTTCTCACTTCAGGAATGAGTCTGTGCTAAGTTGGAAACTGGAGGGTCTGTCTGAGTAGCAATCATAGAGAGATTCGTACAGGACCCTTTCAGGCTATTCTTAGGAAGGGATCTTTTCAGGGATCCACTTAAAATGTGTTCTCATTGATAATAGTATCTCCTTCTTTGAGGAATGATGATAGAATGTGGACGGACCATGGGCACATTATATACTGTGAGTAAAGTGCAGGCTATGGCGCTTAGACATCCCAAACACATATTCGATGATCAAGACCAGTGGTGATCCCCACGTTCTTTCTCTGTAAAAAACGCTTTCAACATTGTGAGGGAAGTGTGCTTTAGGAGGGATTCGTTGCAGTGTTGCGTCTGATAAAGAAGGAAGCTCTTGGGACTGACTATGCGATCACTGCAATAGGCGCACATAGGGCTCTAGTATCAGACGTCTATCCGTTGGACTATAGCAAGTTCTGTTTAAGGGAAACTCCATCAAACGGAATCGCACTTCTCACAGTGTCTTTTCAGAGGGGGAAAGGATATAGAACAACTAAGGGGAGGGAACGTTGTGCCCTGAGAGTGAATGACAGCTTAGGGCACATAGGCCTCTATGACACATACTGGAAGGTCAACACCTGTGATGTTCCACTGTGTCTAGCTCGTCTCAAACACTTCAAATGTACGAGGGAACTTTGCTACTGTACGTTCTCACGACAGGTTTGAGTCTGTGCTCTGTAGGAAACATTAGGACCTGTCTGTGTAGCAATCATAAACTATCACATACAGGACCATGACAAGTGATTCTTAGGAAGGTATCTTTTCAGGGATCCTACTTAAAGTGCGTTCTCATTCATCACAGAGTCTCCTCCTTTCAGGAATGATGATAGAACACGGACGGACTATGGGCACCTTAGGTACTGTGAGTAAAGTGCACGCTATGGCGCTTAGGCATCCCAAATTCATATTGGATGCTCACGACCAGTGGTGATCCGCACTTTCTTTCAGTGTTAAAAACGCTTCCAACATTGTGAGGGAAGTGTGCTTTAGGAGGGATTCGTTGCACTGTTGCGTCTGTTAAAGAAGGAAGCGCTTGGGACTGACTCTGCGGTAACTGCAATAGGCGCACATAGGGCTCTAGTAACAGACGTCTATCCCTTGGACTATAGCAAGTTCTGTTTAAGGGAAACGCCTTCAGGCGGAATCGCACTTCTCCCAGTGTCTTTTTAATGGAGGAATGGAGAAAGAACAACTATGGACAGAGGGAATTTGTGCCCTGAGAGTGAATGACCGGGTATGGAACATAAGCTTCTATGACACATACTGGAAGGTCAACACCTGTGATGTTCCATTGTGTCTAACTCGTGTCAAAACCCTTCAAATGTACGAGGGAAATGTGCTACAGTACTTTCCCACGACAATAATGAGTCTGTGCTAAGTTGGAAACAGTAGGACTGTCTGTGCAGCAATCAGAGAGAGTATCGTACAGGACCCTGACGGGTTATTCTTAGGAAGGTATCTTTTCAGGGATCCTAGTTAAAGTGTGTTCTCATTCTTAACAGTGTCTCCTACTCTGAGGAATGATGATAGAATGCGGACGGACTTTGGGCACATTAGGTACTGTGAGTAAAGTGCAGGCTATGGCGCTTAGGCATCCCAAACACATATTAGATAATCAAGACCAGTGGTGATCCGCACTTTCTTTCTGAGTAAAAAACGCTTCCAGCATTGTGATGGAAGTGTGCTTTAGGAGGGATTCGTTGCTGTGTTGCGTCTGTTAGAAAAGGAAGCTCTTGGGACTGACTCTGCGGTAACTGCAATAGGCGTACATAGGGCTCTAGTATCATACGTCTATCTGTTGGACTATAGCAAGTTCTGTTTAAGGGAAACTCTTTCAGGCTGAATCGCACTTCTCACAGTGTCTTATCAGCGGAGGAATAGAGAAAGAACAACTATGGACAGAGGGAACGTTTTGCCCTGAGAGTGAAGGACCGGGTATGGAACATAGGCCTCTATGACACATACTGGAAGGTCAACACCTGTGATGTTCCATTGTGTATAACTCGTCTCAAAACCCTTCAGATGTACGAGGGAACTGTGCTACAGTATTTTCCCAGGACAGGAATGAGTCTGTGCTAAGTTGGAAACTGTAAGACCTGTCCGTGTAGCAATCATAGAGAGTATTGTACAGGACCCTGACGGGTTATTCTTAGGAAGGTATCTTTTCAGGGATCCTAGTTAAAGTGTGTTCTCATTCATAACAGTGTCTCCTCCTTTGAGGAATGATGATAGAACACGGACGGACTATGGGCATCTTAGGTACTCTGAGTAAAGTGCAGGCTATGGCGCTTAGGCATCCCAAACTCATATTGCATGCTCACGACCAGTGGTGATCCGCACTTTCTTTCAGTGTTAAAAACGCTTCCAACATTGTGAGGGAAGTGTGCTTTAGGAGGGATTCGTTGCAGTGTTGCGTCTGATAAAGAAGGAAGCTCTTGGGACTGACTATGCGATCACTGCAATAGGCGCACATAGGGCTCTAGTATCAGACGTCTATCCGTTGGACTATAGCAAGTTCTGTTTAAGGGAAACTCCATCAAACGGAATCGCACTTCTCACAGTGTCTTTTCAGAGGGGGAAAGGATATAGAACAACTAAGGGGAGGGAACGTTGTGCCCTGAGAGTGAATGACAGCTTATGGCACATAGGCCTCTATGACACATACTGGAAGGTCAACACCTGTGATGTTCAACTGTGTCTAGCTTGTCTCAAACACTTCAAATGTACGAGGGAACTTTGCTACTGTACGTTCTCACGACAGGTTTGTGTCTGTGCTCTGTAGGAAACATTAGGACCTGTCTGTGTCGCAAGCATAAACTATCACATACAGGACCATGACAAGTGATTCTTAGGAAGGTATCTTTTCAGGGATCCTACTTAAAGTGCGTTCTCATTCATCATAGAGTCTCCTCCTTTCAGGAATGATGATAGAACACGGACGGACTATGGGCACCTTAGGTAATGTGAGTAAAGTGCAGCCTATGGCGCTTAGGCATCCCAAACTCATATTGGATGCTCACGACCAGTTGTGATCCGCACTTTCTTTCAGTGTTAAAAACGCTTCCAACATTGTGAGGGAAGTGTGCTTTAGGAGGGATTCGTTGCAGTGTTGCGTCTGTTAAAGAAGGAAGCGCTTGGGACTGACTCTGCGGTAACTGCAATAGGCGTTTATAGGGCTCTAGTAACAGACGTCTATCCCTTGGACTATAGCAAGTTCTGTTTAAGGGAAACTCCTTCAGGCGGAATCGCACTTCTCCCAGTGTCTTTTTAATGGCGAATGGAGAAAGAACAACTACGGAGAGAGGGAACGTTGTGCCCTTAGAGTGAAGGAAAGGGTATGGAACATAGGCCTCTAAGACACATACTGGAAAGTCAACAGCTGTGATGTTCCACTGTGTCTAACTCGTCTCAAAACACTTAAAATGCAGGAGGGAACGGTGCTACTGTACGTTCTCACTTCAGGAATGAGTCTGTGCTAAGTTGGAAACTGGAGGGCCTGTCTGAGTAGCAATCATAGAGAGATTCGTACAGGACCCTTTCAGGCTATTCTTAGGAAGGTATCTTTTCAGGGATCCACTTAAAATGTGTTCTCATTGATAATAGTATCTCCTTCTTTGAGGAATGATGATAGAATGTGGACGGACCATGGGCACATTATATACTGTGAGTAAAGTGCAGGCTATGGCGCTTAGACATCCCAAACACATATTCGATGATCAAGACCAGTGGTGATCCCCACGTTCTTTCTCTGTAAAAAACGCTTTCAACATTGTGAGGGAAGTGTGCTTTAGGAGGGATTCGTTGCAGTGTTGCGTCTGTTAAAGAAGGAAGCTCTTGGGACTGACTCTGCAGTAACTGCAATAGGCGCACATAGGGCTCTAGTATCAGACGTCTATCCGTTGGAATATAGCAAGCTCTGTTTAAGGGAAACTCTTTCAGGCTGAATCGCACTTCTCACAGTGTCTTATCAGCGGAGGAATAGAGAAAGAACAACTATGGACAGAGGGAATTTGTGCCCTGAGAGTGAAGGACCAGGTATGGAACATAGGCTTCTATGACACATACTGGAAGGTCAACACCTGTGATGTTCCATTGTGTCTAACTCGTGTCAAAACCCTTCAGATGTACGAGGGAACTGTGCTACAGTACTTTCCCACGACAATAATGAGTCTGTGCTAAGTTGGAAACTGTAGGACCTGTCTGTGCAGCAATCAGAGAGAGTATCGTACAGGACCCTGATGGGTTATTCTTAGGAAGATATCTTTTCAGGGACCTAGTTAAAGTGTGTTCTCATTCTTAACAGTGTCTCCTACTCTGAGGAATGATGATAGAATGCGGACGGACTTTGGGCACATTAGGTACTGTGAGTAAAGTGCAGGCTATGGCGCTTAGGCATCCCAAACTCATATTGGATGCTCACGACCAGTGGTGATCCGCACTTTCTTTCAGTGTTAAAAACGCTTCCAACATTGTGAGGGAAATGTGCTTTAGGAGGGATTCGTTGCAGTGTTGCGTCTGTTAAAGAAGGAAGCGCTTGGGACTGACTCTGCGGTAACTGCAATAGGCGCACATAGGGCTCTAGTAACAGACGTCTATCCCTTGGACTATAGCAAGTTCTGTTTAAGGGAAACTCCTTCAGGCGGAATCGCACTTCTCCCAGTGTCTTTTTAATGGAGGAATGGAGAAAGAACAACTACGGAGAGAGGGAACTTTGTGCCCTTAGAGTGAAGGAAAGGGTATGGAACATAGGCCTCTAAGACACATACTGGAAAGTCAACAGCTGTGATGTTCCACTGTGTCTAACTCGTCTCAAAACACTTAAAATGCAGGAGGGAACTGTGCTACTGTACGTTCTCACTTCAGGAATGAGTCTGTGCTAAGTTGGAAACTGGAGGGCCTGTCTGAGTAGCAATCATAGAGAGATTCGTACAGGACCCTTTCAGGTTATTCTTAGGAAGGTATCTTTTCAGGGATCCTACTTAAAATGTGTTCTCATTGATAATAGTATCTCCTTCTTTGAGGAATGATGATAGAATGTGGACGGACCATGGGCACATTATATACTGTGAGTAAAGTGCAGGCTATGGCGCTTAGGCATCCCTAACACATATTCGATGATCAAACCAGTGGTGATCCCCACGTTCTTTCTCTGTAAAAAACGCTTTCAACATTGTGAGGGAAGTGTGCTTTAGGAGGGATTCGTTGCAGTGTTGCGTCTGTTAAAGAAGGAAGCTCTTGGGACTGACTCTGCGGTAACTGCAATAGGCGCACATAGGGCTCTAGTATCAGACGTCTATCCGTTGGACTATAGCAAGCTCTGTTTAAGGGAAACTCTTTCAGGCTGAATCGCACTTCTCACAGTGTCTTATCAGCGGAGGAATAGAGAAAGAACAACTATGGACAGAGGGAACGTTGTGCCCTGAGAGTGAAGGACCGGGTATGGAACATAGGCTTCTATGACACATACTGGAAGGTCAACACCTGTGATGTTCCATTGTGTCTAACTCCTTTCAAAACCCTTCAAATGTATGAGGGAACTGTGCTACAGTACTTTCCCACGACAATAATGAGTCTGTGCTAAGTTGGAAACTGTAGGACCTGTCTGTGCAGCAATCAGAGAGTATCGTACAGGACCCTGACGGGTTATTCTTAGGAAGGTATCTTTTCAGGGATCCTAGTTAAAGTGTGTTCTCATTCTTAACAGTGTCTCCTACTCTGAGGAATGATGATAGAATGCAGACGGACTTTGGGCACATTAGGTACTGTGAGTAAAGTGCAGGCTATGGCGCTTAGGCATCCCAAACACATATTACATAATCAAGACCAGTGGTGATCCGCACTTTCTTTCTGAGCAAAAAACGCTTCCAGCATTGTGATGGAAGTGTGCTTTAGGAGGGATTCGTTGCTGTGTTGCGTCTGTTAGAAAAGGAAGCTCTTGGGACTGACTCTGCGGTAACTGCAATAGGCGTACATAGGGCTCTAGTATCATACGTCTATCCGTTGGACTATAGCAAGTTCTGTTTAAGGGAAACTCTTTCAGGCTGAATCGCACTTCTCACAGTGTCTTATCAGCGGAGGAATAGAGAAAGAACAACTATGGACAGAGGGAACGTTTTGCCCTGAGAGTGAAGGACCGGGTATGGAACATAGGCCTCTATGACACATACTGGAAGGTCAACACCTGTGATGTTCCATTGTGTATAACTCGTCTCAAAACCCTTCAGATGTACGAGGGAACTGTGCTACAGTATTTTCCCAGGACAGGAATGAGTCTGTGCTAAGTTGGAAACTGTAAGACCTGTCCGTGTAGCAATCATAGAGAGTATTGTACAGGACCCTGTTGGGTTATTCTTAGGAAGGTATCTTTTCAGGGATCCTAGTTAAAGTGTGTTCTCATTCATAACAGTGTCTCCTCCTTTGAGGAATGATGATAGAACACGGACGGACTATGGGCATCTTAGGTACTCTGAGTAAAGTGCAGGCTATGGCGCTTAGGCATCCCAAACTCATATTGCATGCTCACGACCAGTGGTGATCCGCACTTTCTTTCAGTGTTAAAAACGCTTCCAACATTGTGAGGGAAGTGTGCTTTAGGAGGGATTCGTTGCAGTGTTGCGTCTGATAAAGAAGGAAGCTCTTGGGACTGACTATGCGATCACTGCAATAGGCGCACATAGGGCTCTAGTATCAGACGTCTATCCGTTGGACTATAGCAAGTTCTGTTTAAGGGAAACTCCATCAAACGGAATCGCACTTCTCACAGTGTCTTTTCAGAGGGGGAAAGGATATAGAACAACTAAGGGGAGGGAACGTTGTGCCCTGAGAGTGAATGACAGCTTATGGCACATAGGCCTCTATGACACATACTGGAAGGTCAACACCTGTGATGTTCAACTGTGTCTAGCTTGTCTCAAACACTTCAAATGTACGAGGGAACTTTGCTACTGTACGTTCTCACGACAGGTTTGTGTCTGTGCTCTGTAGGAAACATTAGGACCTGTCTGTGTCGCAAGCATAAACTATCACATACAGGACCATGACAAGTGATTCTTAGGAAGGTATCTTTTCAGGGATCCTACTTAAAGTGCGTTCTCATTCATCATAGAGTCTCCTCCTTTCAGGAATGATGATAGAACACGGACGGACTATGGGCACCTTAGGTAATGTGAGTAAAGTGCAGCCTATGGCGCTTAGGCATCCCAAACTCATATTGGATGCTCACGACCAGTTGTGATCCGCACTTTCTTTCAGTGTTAAAAACGCTTCCAACATTGTGAGGGAAGTGTGCTTTAGGAGGGATTCGTTGCACTGTTGCGTCTGTTAAAGAAGGAAGCGCTTGGGACTGACTCTGCGGTAACTGCAATAGGCGTTTATAGGGCTCTAGTAACAGACGTCTATCCCTTGGACTATAGCAAGTTCTGTTTAAGGGAAACTCCTTCAGGCGGAATCGCACTTCTCCCAGTGTCTTTTTAATGGCGAATGGAGAAAGAACAACTACGGAGAGAGGGAACGTTGTGCCCTTAGAGTGAAGGAAAGGGTATGGAACATAGGCCTCTAAGACACATACTGGAAAGTCAACAGCTGTGATGTTCCACTGTGTCTAACTCGTCTCAAAACACTTAAAATGCAGGAGGGAACGGTGCTACTGTACGTTCTCACTTCAGGAATGAGTCTGTGCTAAGTTGGAAACTGGAGGGCCTGTCTGAGTAGCAATCATAGAGAGATTCGTACAGGACCCTTTCAGGCTATTCTTAGGAAGGTATCTTTTCAGGGATCCACTTAAAATGTGTTCTCATTGATAATAGTATCTCCTTCTTTGAGGAATGATGATAGAATGTGGACGGACCATGGGCACATTATATACTGTGAGTAAAGTGCAGGCTATGGCGCTTAGACATCCCAAACACATATTCGATGATCAAGACCAGTGGTGATCCCCACGTTCTTTCTCTGTAAAAAACGCTTTCAACATTGTGAGGGAAGTGTGCTTTAGGAGGGATTCGTTGCAGTGTTGCGTCTGTTAAAGAAGGAAGCTCTTGGGACTGACTCTGCAGTAACTGCAATAGGCGCACATAGGGCTCTAGTATCAGACGTCTATCCGTTGGAATATAGCAAGCTCTGTTTAAGGGAAACTCTTTCAGGCTGAATCGCACTTCTCACAGTGTCTTATCAGCGGAGGAATAGAGAAAGAACAACTATGGACAGAGGGAATTTGTGCCCTGAGAGTGAAGGACCAGGTATGGAACATAGGCTTCTATGACACATACTGGAAGGTCAACACCTGTGATGTTCCATTGTGTCTAACTCGTGTCAAAACCCTTCAGATGTACGAGGGAACTGTGCTACAGTACTTTCCCACGACAATAATGAGTCTGTGCTAAGTTGGAAACTGTAGGACCTGTCTGTGCAGCAATCAGAGAGAGTATCGTACAGGACCCTGATGGGTTATTCTTAGGAAGATATCTTTTCAGGGACCTAGTTAAAGTGTGTTCTCATTCTTAACAGTGTCTCCTACTCTGAGGAATGATGATAGAATGCGGACGGACTTTGGGCACATTAGGTACTGTGAGTAAAGTGCAGGCTATGGCGCTTAGGCATCCCAAACTCATATTGGATGCTCACGACCAGTGGTGATCCGCACTTTCTTTCAGTGTTAAAAACGCTTCCAACATTGTGAGGGAAATGTGCTTTAGGAGGGATTCGTTGCAGTGTTGCGTCTGTTAAAGAAGGAAGCGCTTGGGACTGACTCTGCGGTAACTGCAATAGGCGCACATAGGGCTCTAGTAACAGACGTCTATCCCTTGGACTATAGCAAGTTCTGTTTAAGGGAAACTCCTTCAGGCGGAATCGCACTTCTCCCAGTGTCTTTTTAATGGAGGAATGGAGAAAGAACAACTACGGAGAGAGGGAACTTTGTGCCCTTAGAGTGAAGGAAAGGGTATGGAACATAGGCCTCTAAGACACATACTGGAAAGTCAACAGCTGTGATGTTCCACTGTGTCTAACTCGTCTCAAAACACTTAAAATGCAGGAGGGAACTGTGCTACTGTACGTTCTCACTTCAGGAATGAGTCTGTGCTAAGTTGGAAACTGGAGGGCCTGTCTGAGTAGCAATCATAGAGAGATTCGTACAGGACCCTTTCAGGTTATTCTTAGGAAGGTATCTTTTCAGGGATCCTACTTAAAATGTGTTCTCATTGATAATAGTATCTCCTTCTTTGAGGAATGATGATAGAATGTGGACGGACCATGGGCACATTATATACTGTGAGTAAAGTGCAGGCTATGGCGCTTAGGCATCCCTAACACATATTCGATGATCAAACCAGTGGTGATCCCCACGTTCTTTCTCTGTAAAAAACGCTTTCAACATTGTGAGGGAAGTGTGCTTTAGGAGGGATTCGTTGCAGTGTTGCGTCGTTAAAGAAGGAAGCTCTTGGGACTGACTCTGCGGTAACTGCAATAGGCGCACATAGGGCTCTAGTATCAGACGTCTATCCGTTGGACTATAGCAAGCTCTGTTTAAGGGAAACTCTTTCAGGCTGAATCGCACTTCTCACAGTGTCTTATCAGCGGAGGAATAGAGAAAGAACAACTATGGACAGAGGGAACGTTGTGCCCTGAGAGTGAAGGACCGGGTATGGAACATAGGCTTCTATGACACATACTGGAAGGTCAACACCTGTGATGTTCCATTGTGTCTAACTCCTTTCAAAACCCTTCAAATGTATGAGGGAACTGTGCTACAGTACTTTCCCACGACAATAATGAGTCTGTGCTAAGTTGGAAACTGTAGGACCTGTCTGTGCAGCAATCAGAGAGTATCGTACAGGACCCTGACGGGTTATTCTTAGGAAGGTATCTTTTCAGGGATCCTAGTTAATGTGTGTTCTCATTCTTAACAGTGTCTCCTACTCTGAGGAATGATGATAGAATGCAGACGGACTTTGGGCACATTAGGTACTGTGAGTAAAGTGCAGGCTATGGTGCTTAGGCATCCCAAACACATATTACATAATCAAGACCAGTGGTGATCCGCACTTTCTTTCTGAGCAAAAAACGCTTCCAGCATTGTGATGGAAGTGTGCTTTAGGAGGGATTCGTTGCTGTGTTGCGTCTGTTAGAAAAGGAAGCTCTTGGGACTGACTCTGCGGTAACTGCAATAGGCGTACATAGGGCTCTAGTATCATACGTCTATCCGTTGGACTATAGCAAGTTCTGTTTAAGGGAAACTCTTTCAGGCTGAATCGCACTTCTCACAGTGTCTTATCAGCGGAGGAATAGAGAAAGAACAACTATGGACAGAGGGAACGTTTTGCCCTGAGAGTGAAGGACCGGGTATGGAACATAGGCCTCTATGACACATACTGGAAGGTCAACACCTGTGATGTTCCATTGTGTATAACTCGTCTCAAAACCCTTCAGATGTACGAGGGAACTGTGCTACAGTATTTTCCCAGGACAGGAATGAGTCTGTGCTAAGTTGGAAACTGTAAGACCTGTCCGTGTAGCAATCATAGAGAGTATTGTACAGGACCCTGTTGGGTTATTCTTAGGAAGGTATCTTTTCAGGGATCCTAGTTAAAGTGTGTTCTCATTCATAACAGTGTCTCCTCCTTTGAAGAATGATGATAGAACACGGACGGACTATGGGCATCTTAGGTACTCTGAGTAAAGTGCAGGCTATGGCGCTTAGGCATCCCAAACTCATATTGCATGCTCACAACCAGTGGTGATCCGCACTTTCTTTCAGTGTTAAAAACGCTTCCAACATTGTGAGGGAAGTGTGCTTTAGGAGGGATTCGTTGCAGTGTTGCGTCTGATAAAGAAGGAAGCTCTTGGGACTGACTATGCGATAACTGCAATAGGCGCACATAGGGCTCTAGTATCAGACGTCTATCCGTTGGACTATAGCAAGTTCTGTTTAAGGGAAACTCCATCAAACGGAATCGCACTTCTCACAGTGTCTTTTCAGAGGGGGAAAGGATATAGAACAACTAAGGGGAGGGAACGTTGTGCCCTGAGAGTGAATGACAGCTTAGGGCACATAGGCCTCTATGACACATACTGGAAGGTCAACACCTGTGATGTTCCACTGTGTCTAGCTTGTCTCAAACACTTCACATGTACGAGGGAACTTTGCTACTGTACATTCTCACGACAGGTATGAGTCTGTGCTCTGTAGGAAACATTAGGACCTGTCTGTGTAGCAATCATAAACTATCACATACAGGACCATGACAAGTGATTCTTAGGAAGGTATCTTTTCAGGGATCCTACTTAAAGTACGTTCTCATTCATCTCAGAGTCTCCTCCTTTCAGGAATGATGATAGAACACGGACGGACTATGGGCACCTTAGGTACTGTGAGTAAAGTGCAGCCTATGGCGCTTAGGCATCCCAAACTCATATTGGATGCTCACGACCAGTGGTGATCCGCACTTTCTTTCAGTGTTAAAAACGCTTCCAACATTGTGAGGGAAGTGTGCTTTAGGAGGGATTCGTTGCACTGTTGCATCTGTTAAAGAAGGAAGCGCTTGGGACTGACTCTGCGGTAACTGCAATAGGCGCACATAGGGCTCTAGTAACAGACGTCTATCCCTTGGACTATAGCAAGTTCTGTTCAAGGGAAACTCCTTCAGGCGGAATCGCACTTCTCCCAGTGTCTTTTTAATGGAGGAATGGAGAAAGAACAACTACGGAGAGAGGGAACGTTGTGCCCTTAGAGTGAAGGAAAGGGTATGTAACATAGGCCTCTAAGACACATACTGGAATGTCAACAGCTGTGATGTTCCACTGTGTCTAACTCGTCTCAAAACACTTAAAATGCAGGAGGGAACTGTGCTACTGTACGTTCTCACTTCAGGAATGAGTCTGTGCTAAGTTGGAAACTGGAGGGCCTGTCTGAGTAGCAATCATAGAGAGATTCGTACAGGACCCTTTCAGGCTATTCTTAGGAAGGTAGCTTTTCAGGGATCCACTTAAAATGTGTTCTCATTGATAATAGTATCTCCTTCTTTGAGGAATGATGATAGAATGTGGACGGACCATGGGCACATTATATACTGTGAGTAAAGTGCAGGCTATGGCGCTTAGACATCCCAAACACATATTCGATGATCAAGACCAGTGGTGATCCCCACGTTCTTTCTCTGTAAAAAACGCTTTCAACATTGTGAGGGAAGTGTGCTTTAGGAGGGATTCGTTGCAGTGTTGCGTCTGTTAAAGAAGGAAGCTCTTGGGACTGACTCTGCAGTAACTGCAATAGGCGCACATAGGGCTCTAGTATCAGACGTCTATCCGTTGGAATATAGCAAGCTCTGTTTAAGGGAAACTCTTTCAGGCTGAATCGCACTTCTCACAGTGTCTTATCAGCGGAGGAATAGAGAAAGAACAACTATGGACCGAGGGAATTTGTGCCCAGAGAGTGAAGGACCGGGTATGGAACATAGGCTTCTATGACACATACTGGAAGGTCAACACCTGTGATGTTCCATTGTGTCTAACTCGTGTCAAAACCCTTCAGATGTACGAGGGAACTGTGCTACAGTACTTTCCCACGACAATAATGAGTCTGTGCTAAGTTGGAAACTGTAGGACCTGTCTGTGCAGCAATCAGAGAGAGTATCGTACAGGACCCTGATGGGTTATTCTTAGGAAGATATCTTTTCAGGGACCTAGTTAAAGTGTGTTCTCATTCTTAACAGGGTCTCCTACTCTGAGGAATGATGATAGAATGCGGACGGACTTTGGGCACATTAGGTACTGTGAGTAAAGTGCAGGCTATGGCGCTTAGGCATCCCAAACTCATATTGGATGCTCACGATCAGTGGTGATCCGCACTTTCTTTCAGTGTTAAAAACGCTTCCAACATTGTGAGGGAAGTGTGCTTTAGGAGGGATTCGTTGCAGTGTTGCGTCTGTTAAAGAAGGAAGCGCTTGGGACTGACTCTGCGGTAACTGCAATAGGCGCACATAGGGCTCTAGTAACAGACGTCTATCCCTTGGACTATAGCAAGTTCTGTTTAAGGGAAACTCCTTCAGGCGGAATCGCACTTCTCCAGTGTCTTTTTAATGGAGGAATGGAGAAAGAACAACTACGGAGAGAGGGAACGTTGTGCCCTTAGAGTGAAGGAAAGGGTATGGAACATAGGCCTCTAAGACACATACTGGAGAGTCAACAGCTGTGATGTTCCACTGTGTCTAACTCGTCTCAAAACACTTAAAATGCAGGAGGGAACTGTGCTACTGTACGTTCTCACTTCAGGAATGAGTCTGTGCTAAGTTGGAAACTGGAGGGCCTGTCTGAGTAGCAATCATAGAGAGATTCGTACAGGACCCTTTCAGGCTATTCTTAGGAAGGGATCTTTTCAGGTATCCACTTAAAATGTGTTCTCATTGATAATAGTATCTCCTTCTTTGAGGAATGATGATAGAATGTGGACGGACCATGGGCACATTATATACTGTGAGTAATGTGCAGGCTATGGCGCTTAGACATCCCAAACACATATTCGATGATCAAGACCAGTGGTGATCCCCACGTTCTTTCTCTGTAAAAAACGCTTTCAACATTGTGAGGGAAGTGTGCTTTAGGAGGGATTCGTTGCAGTGTTGCGTCTGATAAAGAAGGAAGCTCTTGGGACTGACTATGCGATCACTGCAATAGGCGCACATAGGGCTCTAGTATCAGACGTCTATCCGTTGGACTATAGCAAGTTCTGTTTAAGGGAAACTCCATCAAACGGAATCGCACTTCTCACAGTGTCTTTTCAGAGGGGGAAAGGATATAGAACAACTAAGGGGAGGGAACGTTGTGCCCTGAGAGTGAATGACAGCTTACGGCACATAGGCCTCTATGACACATACTGGAAGGTCAACACCTGTGATGTTCCACTGTGTCTAGCTCGTCTCAAACACTTCAAATGTACGAGGGAACTTTGCTACTGTACGTTCTCACGACAGGTTTGAGTCTGTGCTCTGTAGGAAACATTAGGACCTGTCTGTGTAGCAATCATAAACTATCACATACAGGACCATGACAAGTGATTCTTAGGAAGGTATCTTTTCAGGGATCCTACTTAAAGTGCGTTCTCATTCATCACAGAGTCTCCTCCTTTCAGGAATGATGATAGAACACGGACGGACTATGGGCACCTTAGGTACTGTGAGTAAAGTGCACGCTATGGCGCTTAGGCATCCCAAATTCATATTGGATGCTCACGACCAGTGGTGATCCGCACTTTCTTTCAGTGTTAAAAACGCTTCCAACATTGTGAGGGAAGTGTGCTTTAGGAGGGATTCGTTGCACTGTTGCGTCTGTTAAAGAAGGAAGCGCTTGGGACTGACTCTGCGGTAACTGCAATAGGCGCACATAGGGCTCTAGTAACAGACGTCTATCCCTTGGACTATAGCAAGTTCTGTTTAAGGGAAACGCCTTCAGGCGGAATCGCACTTCTCCCAGTGTCTTTTTAATGGAGGAATGGAGAAAGAACAACTATGGACAGAGGGAATTTGTGACCTGAGAGTGAATGACCGGGTATGGAACATAAGCTTCTATGACACATACTGGAAGGTCAACACCTGTGATGTTCCATTGTGTCTAACTCGTGTCAAAACCCTTCAAATGTACGAGGGAACTGTGCTACAGTACTTTCCCACGACAATAATGAGTCTGTGCTAAGTTGGAAACTGTAGGACCTGTCTGTGCAGCAATCAGAGAGAGTATCGTACAGGACCCTGACGGGTTATTCTTAGGAAGGTATCTTTTCAGGGATCCTAGTTAAAGTGTGTTCTCATTCTTAACAGTGTCTCCTACTCTGAGGAATGATGATAGAATGCGGACGGACTTTGGGCACATTAGGTACTGTGAGTAAAGTGCAGGCTATGGCGCTTAGGCATCCCAAACACATATTAGATAATCAAGACCAGTGGTGATCCGCACTTTCTTTCTGAGTAAAAAACGCTTCCAGCATTGTGATGGAAGTGTGCTTTAGGAGGGATTCGTTGCTGTGTTGCGTCTGTTAGAAAAGGAAGCTCTTGGGACTGACTCTGCGGTAACTGCAATAGGCGTACATAGGGCTCTAGTATCATACGTCTATCTGTTGGACTATAGCAAGTTCTGTTTAAGGGAAACTCTTTCAGGCTGAATCGCACTTCTCACAGTGTCTTATCAGCGGAGGAATAGAGAAAGAACAACTATGGACAGAGGGAACGTTTTGCCCTGAGAGTGAAGGACCGGGTATGGAACATAGGCCTCTATGACACATACTGGAAGGTCAACACCTGTGATGTTCCATTGTGTATAACTCGTCTCAAAACCCTTCAGATGTACGAGGGAACTGTGCTACAGTATTTTCCCAGGACAGGAATGAGTCTGTGCTAAGTTGGAAACTGTAAGACCTGTCCGTGTAGCAATCATAGAGAGTATTGTACAGGACCCTGACGGGTTATTCTTAGGAAGGTATCTTTTCAGGGATCCTAGTTAAAGTGTGTTCTCATTCATAACAGTGTCTCCTCCTTTGAGGAATGATGATAGAACACGGACGGACTATGGGCATCTTAGGTACTCTGAGTAAAGTGCAGGCTATGGCGCTTAGGCATCCCAAACTCATATTGCATGCTCACGACCAGTGGTGATCCGCACTTTCTTTCAGTGTTAAAAACGCTTCCAACATTGTGAGGGAAGTGTGCTTTAGGAGGGATTCGTTGCAGTGTTGCGTCTGATAAAGAAGGAAGCTCTTGGGACTGACTATGCGATCACTGCAATAGGCGCACATAGGGCTCTAGTATCAGACGTCTATCCGTTGGACTATAGCAAGTTCTGTTTAAGGGAAACTCCATCAAACGGAATCGCACTTCTCACAGTGTCTTTTCAGAGGGGGAAAGGATATAGAACAACTAAGGGGAGGGAACGTTGTGCCCTGAGAGTGAATGACAGCTTATGGCACATAGGCCTCTATGACACATACTGGAAGGTCAACACCTGTGATGTTCAACTGTGTCTAGCTTGTCTCAAACACTTCAAATGTACGAGGGAACTTTGCTACTGTACGTTCTCACGACAGGTTTGTGTCTGTGCTCTGTAGGAAACATTAGGACCTGTCTGTGTCGCAAGCATAAACTATCACATACAGGACCATGACAAGTGATTCTTAGGAAGGTATCTTTTCAGGGATCCTACTTAAAGTGCGTTCTCATTCATCACAGAGTCTCCTCCTTTCAGGAATGATGATAGAACACGGACGGACTATGGGCACCTTAGGTAATGTGAGTAAAGTGCAGCCTATGGCGCTTAGGCATCCCAAACTCATATTGGATGCTCACGACCAGTTGTGATCCGCACTTTCTTTCAGTGTTAAAAACGCTTCCAACATTGTGAGGGAAGTGTGCTTTAGGAGGGATTCGTTGCACTGTTGCGTCTGTTAAAGAAGGAAGCGCTTGGGACTGACTCTGCGGTAACTGCAATAGGCGTTTATAGGGCTCTAGTAACAGACGTCTATCCCTTGGACTATAGCAAGTTCTGTTTAAGGGAAACTCCTTCAGGCGGAATCGCACTTCTCCCAGTGTCTTTTTAATGGCGAATGGAGAAAGAACAACTACGGAGAGAGGGAACGTTGTGCCCTTAGAGTGAAGGAAAGGGTATGGAACATAGGCCTCTAAGACACATACTGGAAAGTCAACAGCTGTGATGTTCCACTGTGTCTAACTCGTCTCAAAACACTTAAAATGCAGGAGGGAACTGTGCTACTGTACGTTCTCACTTCAGGAATGAGTCTGTGCTAAGTTGGAAACTGGAGGGCCTGTCTGAGTAGCAATCATAGAGAGATTCGTACAGGACACTTTCAGGTTATTCTTAGGAAGGTATCTTTTCAGGGATCCTACTTAAAATGTGTTCTCATTGATAATAGTATCTCCTTCTTTAAGGAATGATGATAGAATGTGGACGGACCATGGGCACATTATATACTGTGAGTAAAGTGCAGGCTATGGCGCTTAGGCATCCCTAACACATATTCGATGATCAAGACCAGTGGTGATCCCCACGTTCTTTCTCTGTAAAAAACGCTTTCAACATTGTGAGGGAAGTGTGCTTTAGGAGGGATTCGTTGCAGTGTTGCGTTGTTAAAGAAGGAAGCTCTTGGGACTGACTCTGCGGTAACTGCAATAGGCGCACATAGGGCTCTAGTATCAGACGTCTATCCGTTGGACTATAGCAAGCTCTGTTTAAGGGAAACTCTTTCAGGCTGAATTGCACTTCTCACAGTGTCTTATCAGCGGAGGAATAGAGAAAGAACAACTATGGACAGAGGGAACGTTGTGCCCTGAGAGTGAAGGACCGGGTATGGAACATAGGCTTCTATGACACATACTGGAAGGTCAACACCTGTGATGTTCCATTGTGTCTAACTCGTGTCAAAACCCTTCAAATGTACGAGGGAACTGTGCTACAGTACTTTCCCACGACAATAATGAGTCTGTGCTAAGTTGGAAACTGTAGGACCTGTCCGTACAGCAATCAGAGAGTATCGTACAGGAACCTGACGGGTTATTATTAGGAAGGTATCTTTTGAGGGATCCTAGTTAAAGTGTGTTCTCATTCTTAACAGTGTCTCCTACTCTGAGGAATGATGATAGAATGCGGACGGACTTTGGGCACATTAGGTACTGTGGTTAAAGTGCAGGCTATGGCGCTTAGGCATCCCAAACACATATTAGATAATCAAGACCAGTGGTGATCCGCACTTTCTCTCTGAGTAAAAAACGCTTCCAGCATTGTGATGGAAGTGTGCTTTAGGAGGGATTCGTTGCTGTGTTGCGTCTGTTAGAAAAGGAAGCTCTTGGGACTGACTCTGCGGTAACTGCAATAGGCGTACATAGGGCTCTAGTATCATACGTCTATCCGTTGGACTATAGCAAGTTCTGTTTAAGGGAAACTCTTTCAGGCTGAATCGCACTTCTCACAGTGTCTTATCAGCGGAGGAATAGAGAAAGAACAACTATGGACAGAGGGAACGTTTTGCCCTGAGAGTGAAGGACCGGGTATGGAACATAGGCCTCTATGACACATACTGGAAGGTCAACACCTGTGATGTTCCATTGTGTATAACTCGTCTCAAAACCCTTCAGATGTACGAGGGAACTGTGCTACAGTATTTTCCCAGGACAGGAATGAGTCTGTACTAAGTTGGAAACTGTAAGACCTGTCCGTGTAGCAATCATAGAGAGTATTGTACAGGACCCTGACGGGTTATTCTTCGGAAGGTATCTTTTCAGGGATCCTACTTAAAGTGTGTTCTCATTCATAACAGTGTCTCCTCCTTTCAGGAATGATGATAGAACACGGACGGACTATGGGCACCTTAGGTACTCTGTGTAAAGTGCAGGCTATGGCGCTTAGGCATCCCAAACTCATATTGGATGCTCACGACCAGTGGTGATCCGCACTTTCTTTCAGTGTTAAAAACGCTTCCAACATTGTGAGGGAAGTGTGCTTTAGGAGGGATTCGTTGCAGTGTTGCGTCTGATAAAGAAGGAAGCTCTTGGGACTGACTATGCGATCACTGCAATAG
Source organism: Neogale vison (assembly GCF_020171115.1). Lineage (NCBI taxonomy): Eukaryota > Metazoa > Chordata > Mammalia > Carnivora > Mustelidae > Neogale > Neogale vison. The sequence continues at coordinate 27,809,070 of NC_058100.1, read as the reverse complement.
GCGCACATAGGGCTCTAGTATCAGACGTCTATCCGTTGGACTATAGCAAGTTCTGTTTAAGGGAAACTCCATCAAACGGAATCGCACTTCTCACAGTGTCTTTTCAGAGGGGGAAAGGATATAGAACAACTAAGGGGAGGGAACGTTGTGCCCTGAGAGTGAATGACAGCTTATGGCACATAGGCCTCTATGACACATACTGGAAGGTCAACACCTGTGATGTTCCACTGTGTCTAGCTCGTCTCAAACACTTCAAATGTACGAGGGAACTTTGCTACTGTACGTTCTCACGACAGGTTTGAGTCTGTGCTCTGTAGGAAACATTAGGACCTGTCTGTGTAGCAATCATAAACTATCACATACAGGACCATGACAAGTGATTCTTAGGAAGGTATCTTTTCAGGGATCCTACTTAAAGTGCGTTCTCTTTCATCACAGAGTCTCCTCCTTTCAGGAATGATGATAGAACACGGACGGACTACGGGCACCTTAGGTACTGTGAGTAAAGTGCAGGCTATGGCGCTTAGGCATCCCAAACTCATATTGGATGCTCACGATCAGTGGTGATCCGCACTTTCTTTCAGTGTTAAAAACGCTTCCAACATTGTGAGGGAAGTGTGCTTTAGGAGGGATTCGTTGCAGTGTTGCGTCTGTTAAAGAAGGAAGCGCTTGGGACTGACTCTGCGGTAACTGCAATAGGCGCACATAGGGCTCTAGTAACAGACGTCTATCCCTTGGACTATAGCAAGTTCTGTTTAAGGGAAACTCCTTCAGGCGGAATCGCACTTCTCCAGTGTCTTTTTAATGGAGGAATGGAGAAAGAACAACTACGGAGAGAGGGAACGTTGTGCCCTTAGAGTGAAGGAAAGGGTATGGAACATAGGCCTCTAAGACACATACTGGAGAGTCAACAGCTGTGATGTTCCACTGTGTCTAACTCGTCTCAAAACACTTAAAATGCAGGAGGGAACTGTGCTACTGTACGTTCTCACTTCAGGAATGAGTCTGTGCTAAGTTGGAAACTGGAGGGCCTGTCTGAGTAGCAATCATAGAGAGATTCGTACAGGACCCTTTCAGGCTATTCTTAGGAAGGGATCTTTTCAGGGATCCACTTAAAATGTGTTCTCATTGATAATAGTATCTCCTTCTTTGAGGAATGATGATAGAATGTGGACGGACCATGGGCACATTATATACTGTGAGTAATGTGCAGGCTATGGCGCTTAGACATCCCAAACACATATTCGATGATCAAGACCAGTGGTGATCCCCACGTTCTTTCTCTGTAAAAAACGCTTTCAACATTGTGAGGGAAGTGTGCTTTAGGAGGGATTCGTTGCAGTGTTGCGTCTGTTAAAGAAGGAAGCTCTTGGGACTGACTCTGCGGTAACTGCAATAGGCGCACATAGGGCTCTAGTATCAGACGTCTATCCGTTGGACTATAGCAAGCTCTGTTTAAGGGAAACTCTTTCAGGCTGAATCGCACTTCTCACAGTGTCTTATCAGCGGAGGAATAGAGAAAGAACAACTATGGACAGAGGGAACGTTGTGCCCTGAGAGTGAAGGACCGGGTATGGAACATAGGCTTCTATGACACATACTGGAAGGTCAACACCTGTGATGTTCCATTGTGTCTAACTCGTGTCAAAACCCTTCAAATGTATGAGGGAACTGTGCTACAGTACTTTCCCACGACAATAAAGAGTCTGTGCTAAGTTGGAAACTGTAGGACCTGTCTGTGCAGCAATCAGAGAGTATCGTACAGGACCCTGACGGGTTATTATTAGGAAGGTATCTTTTCAGGGATCCTAGTTAAAGTGTGTTCTCATTCTTAACAGTGTCTCCTACTCTAAGGAATGATGATAGAATGCGGACGGACTTTGGGCACATTAGGTACTGTGGTTAAAGTGCAGGCTATGGCGCTTAGGCATCCCAAACACATATTAGATAATCAAGACCAGTGGTGATCCGCACTTTCTTTCTGAGTAAAAAACGCTTCCAGCATTGTGATGGAAGTGTGCTTTAGGAGGGATTCGTTGCTGTGTTGCGTCTGTTAGAAAAGGAAGCTCTTGGGACTGACTCTGCGGTAACTGCAATAGGCGTACATAGGGCTCTAGTATCATACGTCTATCCGTTGGACTATAGCAAGTTCTGTTTAAGGGAAACTCTTTCAGGCTGAATCGCACTTCTCACAGTGTCTTATCAGCGGAGGAATAGAGAAAGAACAACTATGGACAGAGGGAACGTTTTGCCCTGAGAGTGAAGGACCGGGTATGGAACATAGGCCTCTATGACACATACTGGAAGGTCAACACCTGTGATGTTCCATTGTGTATAACTCGTCTCAAAACCCTTCAGATGTACGAGGGAACTGTGCTACAGTATTTTCCCAGGACAGGAATGAGTCTGTGCTAAGTTGGAAACTGTAAGACCTGTCCGTGTAGCAATCATAGAGAGTATTGTACAGGACCCTGACGGGTTATTCTTCGGAAGGTATCTTTTCAGGGATCCTACTTAAAGTGTGTTCTCATTCATAACAGTGTCTCCTCCTTTCAGGAATGATGATAGAACACGGACGGACTATGGGCACCTTAGGTACTCTGTGTAAAGTGCAGGCTATGGCGCTTAGGCATCCCAAACTCATATTGGATGCTCACGACCAGTGGTGATCCGCACTTTCTTTCAGTGTTAAAAACGCTTCCAACATTGTGAGGGAAGTGTGCTTTAGGAGGGATTCGTTGCAGTGTTGCGTCTGATAAAGAAGGAAGCTCTTGGGACTGACTATGCGATCACTGCAATAGGCGCACATAGGGCTCTAGTATCAGACGTCTATCCGTTGGACTATAGCAAGTTCTGTTTAAGGGAAACTCCATCAAACGGAAACGCACTTCTCACAGTGTCTTTTCAGAGGGGGAAAGGATATAGAACAACTAAGGGGAGGGAACGTTGTGCCCTGAGAGTGAATGACAGCTTATGGCACATAGGCCTCTATGACACATACTGGAAGGTCAACACCTGTGATGTTCCACTGTGTCTAGCTCGTCTCAAACACTTCAAATGTACGAGGGAACTTTGCTACTGTACATTCTCACGACAGGTATGAGTCTGTGCTCTGTAGGAAACATTAGGACCTGTCTGTGTAGCAATCATAAACTATCACATACAGGACCATGACAAGTGATTCTTAGGAAGGTATCTTTTCAGGGATCCTACTTAAAGTGCGTTCTCTTTCATCACAGAGTCTCCTCCTTCCAGGAATGATGATAGAACAAGGACGGACTACGGGCACCTTAGGTACTGTGAGGAAAGTGCAGGCTATGGCGCTTAGGCATCCCAAACTCATATTGGATGCTCACGACCAGTGGTGATCCGCACTTTCTTTCAGTGTTAAAAACGCTTCCAACATTGTGAGGGAAGTGTGCTTTAGGAGGGATTCGTTGCACTGTTGCGTCTGTTAAAGAAGGAAGCGCTTGGGACTGACTCTGCGGTAACTGCAATAGGCGCACATAGGGCTCTAGTAACAGACGTCTATCCCTTGGACTATAGCAAGTTCTGTTTAAGGGAAACTCCTTCAGGCGGAATCGCACTTCTCCAGTGTCTTTTTAATGGAGGAATGGAGAAAGAACAACTACGGAGAGAGGGAACGTTGTGCCCTTAGAGTGAAGGAAAGGGTATGGAACATAGGCCTCTAAGACACATACTGGAGAGTCAACAGCTGTGATGTTCCACTGTGTCTAACTCGTCTCAAAACACTTAAAATGCAGGAGGGAACTGTGCTACTGTACGTTCTCACTTCAGGAATGAGTCTGTGCTAAGTTGGAAACTGGAGGGCCTGTCTGAGTAGCAATCATAGAGAGATTCGTACAGGACCCTTTCAGGCTATTCTTAGGAAGGGATCTTTTCAGGGATCCACTTAAAATGTGTTCTCATTGATAATAGTATCTCCTTCTTTGAGGAATGATGATAGAATGTGGACGGACCATGGGCACATTATATACTGTGAGTAATGTGCAGGCTATGGCGCTTAGACATCCCAAACACATATTCGATGATCAAGACCAGTGGTGATCCCCACGTTCTTTCTCTGTAAAAAACGCTTACAACATTTTGAGGGAAGTGTGCTTTAGGAGGGATTCGTTGCAGTGTTGCGTCTGTTAAAGAAGGAAGCTCTTGGGACTGACTTTGCAGTAACTGCAATAGGCGCACATAGGGCTCTAGTATCAGACGTCTTTCCGTTGGAATATAGCAAGCTCTGTTTAAGGGAAACTCTTTCAGGCTGAATCGCACTTCTCACAGTGTCTTATCAGCGGAGGAATAGAGAAAGAACAACTATGGACAGAGGGAATTTGTGCCCTGAGAGTGAAGGAATGGGTATGGAACATAGGCTTCTATGACACATACTGGAAGGTCAACACCTGTGATGTTCCATTGTCTCTAACTCGTGTCAAAACCCTTCCGATGTACGAGGGAACTGTGCTACAGTACTTTCCCACGACAATAATGAGTCTGTGCTAAGTTGGAAACTGTAGGACCTGTCTGTGCAGCAATCAGAGAGAGTATCGTACAGACCCTGATGGGTTATTCTTAGGAAGATATCTTTTCAGGGACCTAGTTAAAGTGTGTTCTCATTCTTAACAGTGTCTCCTACTCTGAGGAATGATGATAGAATGCGGACGGACTTTGGGCACATTAGGTACTGTGAGTAAAGTGCAGGCTATGGCGCTTAGGCATCCCAAACTCATATTGGATGCTCACGACCAGTGGTGATCCGCACTTTCTTTCAGTGTTAAAAACGCTTCCAACATTGTGAGGGAAGTGTGCTTTAGGAGGGATTCGTTGCAGTGTTGCGTCTGTTAAAGAAGGAAGCGCTTGGGACTGACTCTGCGGTAACTGCAATAGGCGCACATAGGGCTCTAGTAACAGACGTCTATCCCTTGGACTATAGCAAGTTCTGTTTAAGGGAAACTCCTTCAGGCGGAATCGCACTTCTCCCAGTGTCTTTTTAATGGAGGAATGGAGAAAGAAGAACTACGGAGAGAGGGAACTTTGTGCCCTTAGAGTGAAGGAAAGGGTATGGAACATAGGCCTCTAAGACACATACTGGAAAGTCAACAGCTGTGATGTTCCACTGTGTCTAACTCGTCTCAAAACACTTAAAATGCAGGAGGGAACTGTGCTACTGTACGTTCTCACTTCAGGAATGAGTCTGTGCTAAGTTGGAAACTGGAGGGCCTGTCTGAGTAGCAATCATAGAGAGATTCGTACAGGACCCTTTCAGGTTATTCTTAGGAAGGTATCTTTTCTCGGATCCTACTTAAAATGTGTTCTCATTGTTAATAGTATCTCCTTCTTTGAGGAATGATGATAGAATGTGGACGGACCATGGGCACATTATATACTGTGAGTAAAGTGCAGGCTATGGCGCTTAGGCATCCCAAACACATATTCGATGATCAAGACCAGTGGTGATCCCCACGTTCTTTCTCTGTAAAAAACGCTTTCAACATTGTGAGGGAAGTGTGCTTTAGGAGGGATTCGTTGCAGTGTTGCGTCTGTTAAAGAAGGAAGCTCTTGGGACTGACTCTGCGGTAACTGCAATAGGCGCACATAGGGCTCTAGTATCAGACGTCTATCCGTTGGACTATAGCAAGCTCTGTTTAAGGGAATCTCTTTCAGGCTGAATCGCACTTCTCACAGTGTCTTATCAGCGGAGGAATAGAGAAAGAACAACTATGGACAGAGGGAACGTTGTGCCCTGAGAGTGAAGGACCGGGTATGGAACATAGGCTTCTATGACACATACTGGAAGGTCAACACCTGTGATGTTCCATTGTGTCTAACTCGTGTCAAAACCCTTCAAATGTATGAGGGAACTGTGCTACAGTACTTTCCCACGACAATAAAGAGTCTGTGCTAAGTTGGAAACTGTAGGACCTGTCTGTGCAGCAATCAGAGAGTATCGTACAGGACCCTGACGGGTTATTCTTAGGAAGGTATCTTTTCAGGGATCCTAGTTAAAGTGTGTTCTCATTCTTAACAGTGTCTCCTACTCTAAGGAATGATGATAGAATGCGGACGGACTTTGGGCACATTAGGTACTGTGGTTAAAGTGCAGGCTATGGCGCTTAGGCATCCCAAACACATATTAGATAATCAAGACCAGTGGTGATCCGCACTTTCTTTCTGAGTAAAAAACGCTTCCAGCATTGTGATGGAAGTGTGCTTTAGGAGGGATTCGTTGCTGTGTTGCGTCTGTTAGAAAAGGAAGCTCTTGGGACTGACTCTGCTGTAACTGCAATAGGCGTACATAGGGCTCTAGTATCATACGTCTATCCGTTGGACTATAGCAAGTTCTGTTTAAGGGAAACTCTTTCAGGCTGAATCGCACTTCTCACAGTGTCTTATCAGCGGAGGAATAGAGAAAGAACAACTATGGACAGAGGGAACGTTTTGCCCTGAGAGTGAAGGACCGGGTATGGAACATAGGCCTCTATGACACATACTGGAAGGTCAACACCTGTGATGTTCCATTGTGTATAACTCGTCTCAAAACCCTTCAGATGTACGAGGGAACTGTGCTACAGTATTTTCCCAGGACAGGAATGAGTCTGTGCTAAGTTGGAAACTGTAAGACCTGTCCGTGTAGCAATCATAGAGACTATTGTACAGGACCCTGACGGGTTATTCTTCGGAAGGTATCTTTTCAGGGATCCTAGTTAAAGTGTGTTCTCATTCATAACAGTGTCTCCTCCTTTGAGGAATGATGATAGAACACGGACGGACTATGGGCATCTTAGGTACTCTGAGTAAAGTGCAGGCTATGGCGCTTAGGCATCCCAAACTCATATTGGATGCTCACGACCAGTGGTGATCCGCACTTTCTTTCAGTGTTAAAAACGCTTCCAACATTGTGAGGGAAGTGTGCTTTAGGAGGGATTCGTTGCAGTGTTGCGTCTGATAAAGAAGGAAGCTCTTGGGACTGACTATGCGATCACTGCAATAGGCGCACATAGGGCTCTAGTATCAGACGTCTATCCGTTGGACTATAGCAAGTTCTGTTTAAGGGAAACTCCATCAAACGGAATCGCACTTCTCACAGTGTCTTTTCAGAGGGGGAAAGGATATAGAACAACTAAGGGGAGGGAACGTTGTGCCCTGAGAGTGAATGACAGCTTATGGCACATAGGCCTCTATGACACATACTGGAAGGTCAACACCTGTGATGTTCCACTGTGTCTAGCTCGTCTCAAACACTTCAAATGTACGAGGGAACTTTGCTACTGTACGTTCTCACGACAGGTTTGAGTCTGTGCTCTGTAGGAAACATTAGGACCTGTCTGTGTAGCAATCATAAACTATCACATACAGGACCATGACAAGTGATTCTTAGGAAGGTATCTTTTCAGGGATCCTACTTAAAGTGCGTTCTCTTTCATCACAGAATCTCCTCCTTTCAGGAATGATGATAGAACACGGACGGACTACGGGCACCTTAGGTACTGTGAGTAAAGTGCAGGCTATGGCGCTTAGGCATCCCAAACTCATATTGGATGCTCACGATCAGTGGTGATCCGCACTTTCTTTCAGTGTTAAAAACGCTTCCAACATTGTGAGGGAAGTGTGCTTTAGGAGGGATTCGTTGCAGTGTTGCGTCTGTTAAAGAAGGAAGCGCTTGGGACTGACTCTGCGGTAACTGCAATAGGCGCACATAGGGCTCTAGTAACAGACGTCTATCCCTTGGACTATAGCAAGTTCTGTTTAAGGGAAACTCCTTCAGGCGGAATCGCACTTCTCCAGTGTCTTTTTAATGGAGGAATGGAGAAAGAACAACTACGGAGAGAGGGAACGTTGTGCCCTTAGAGTGAAGGAAAGGGTATGGAACATAGGCCTCTAAGACACATACTGGAGAGTCAACAGCTGTGATGTTCCACTGTGTCTAACTCGTCTCAAAACACTTAAAATGCAGGAGGGAACTGTGCTACTGTACGTTCTCACTTCAGGAATGAGTCTGTGCTAAGTTGGAAACTGGAGGGCCTGTCTGAGTAGCAATCATAGAGAGATTCGTACAGGACCCTTTCAGGCTATTCTTAGGAAGGGATCTTTTCAGGGATCCACTTAAAATGTGTTCTCATTGATAATAGTATCTCCTTCTTTGAGGAATGATGATAGAATGTGGACGGACCATGGGCACATTATATACTGTGAGTAATGTGCAGGCTATGGCGCTTAGACATCCCAAACACATATTCGATGATCAAGACCAGTGGTGATCCCCACGTTCTTTCTCTGTAAAAAACGCTTTCAACATTGTGAGGGAAGTGTGCTTTAGGAGGGATTCGTTGCAGTGTTGCGTCTGTTAAAGAAGGAAGCTCTTGGGACTGACTCTGCGGTAACTGCAATAGGCGCACATAGGGCTCTAGTATCAGACGTCTATCCGTTGGACTATAGCAAGCTCTGTTTAAGGGAAACTCTTTCAGGCTGAATCGCACTTCTCACAGTGTCTTATCAGCGGAGGAATAGAGAAAGAACAACTATGGACAGAGGGAACGTTGTGCCCTGAGAGTGAAGGACCGGGTATGGAACATAGGCTTCTATGACACATACTGGAAGGTCAACACCTGTGATGTTCCATTGTGTCTAACTCGTGTCAAAACCCTTCAAATGTATGAGGGAACTGTGCTACAGTACTTTCCCACGACAATAAAGAGTCTGTGCTAAGTTGGAAACTGTAGGACCTGTCTGTGCAGCAATCAGAGAGTATCGTACAGGACCCTGACGGGTTATTATTAGGAAGGTATCTTTTCAGGGATCCTAGTTAAAGTGTGTTCTCATTCTTAACAGTGTCTCCTACTCTAAGGAATGATGATAGAATGCGGACGGACTTTGGGCACATTAGGTACTGTGGTTAAAGTGCAGGCTATGGCGCTTAGGCATCCCAAACACATATTAGATAATCAAGACCAGTGGTGATCCGCACTTTCTTTCTGAGTAAAAAACGCTTCCAGCATTGTGATGGAAGTGTGCTTTAGGAGGGATTCGTTGCTGTGTTGCGTCTGTTAGAAAAGGAAGCTCTTGGGACTGACTCTGCGGTAACTGCAATAGGCGTACATAGGGCTCTAGTATCATACGTCTATCCGTTGGACTATAGCAAGTTCTGTTTAAGGGAAACTCTTTCAGGCTGAATCGCACTTCTCACAGTGTCTTATCAGCGGAGGAATAGAGAAAGAACAACTATGGACAGAGGGAACGTTTTGCCCTGAGAGTGAAGGACCGGGTATGGAACATAGGCCTCTATGACACATACTGGAAGGTCAACACCTGTGATGTTCCATTGTGTATAACTCGTCTCAAAACCCTTCAGATGTACGAGGGAACTGTGCTACAGTATTTTCCCAGGACAGGAATGAGTCTGTGCTAAGTTGGAAACTGTAAGACCTGTCCGTGTAGCAATCATAGAGAGTATTGTACAGGACCCTGACGGGTTATTCTTCGGAAGGTATCTTTTCAGGGATCCTACTTAAAGTGTGTTCTCATTCATAACAGTGTCTCCTCCTTTCAGGAATGATGATAGAACACGGACGGACTATGGGCACCTTAGGTACTCTGTGTAAAGTGCAGGCTATGGCGCTTAGGCATCCCAAACTCATATTGGATGCTCACGACCAGTGGTGATCCGCACTTTCTTTCAGTGTTAAAAACGCTTCCAACATTGTGAGGGAAGTGTGCTTTAGGAGGGATTCGTTGCAGTGTTGCGTCTGATAAAGAAGGAAGCTCTTGGGACTGACTATGCGATCACTGCAATAGGCGCACATAGGGCTCTAGTATCAGACGTCTATCCGTTGGACTATAGCAAGTTCTGTTTAAGGGAAACTCCATCAAACGGAAACGCACTTCTCACAGTGTCTTTTCAGAGGGGGAAAGGATATAGAACAACTAAGGGGAGGGAACGTTGTGCCCTGAGAGTGAATGACAGCTTATGGCACATAGGCCTCTATGACACATACTGGAAGGTCAACACCTGTGATGTTCCACTGTGTCTAGCTCGTCTCAAACACTTCAAATGTACGAGGGAACTTTGCTACTGTACATTCTCACGACAGGTATGAGTCTGTGCTCTGTAGGAAACATTAGGACCTGTCTGTGTAGCAATCATAAACTATCACATACAGGACCATGACAAGTGATTCTTAGGAAGGTATCTTTTCAGGGATCCTACTTAAAGTGCGTTCTCTTTCATCACAGAGTCTCCTCCTTCCAGGAATGATGATAGAACAAGGACGGACTACGGGCACCTTAGGTACTGTGAGGAAAGTGCAGGCTATGGCGCTTAGGCATCCCAAACTCATATTGGATGCTCACGACCAGTGGTGATCCGCACTTTCTTTCAGTGTTAAAAACGCTTCCAACATTGTGAGGGAAGTGTGCTTTAGGAGGGATTCGTTGCACTGTTGCGTCTGTTAAAGAAGGAAGCGCTTGGGACTGACTCTGCGGTAACTGCAATAGGCGCACATAGGGCTCTAGTAACAGACGTCTATCCCTTGGACTATAGCAAGTTCTGTTTAAGGGAAACTCCTTCAGGCGGAATCGCACTTCTCCAGTGTCTTTTTAATGGAGGAATGGAGAAAGAACAACTACGGAGAGAGGGAACGTTGTGCCCTTAGAGTGAAGGAAAGGGTATGGAACATAGGCCTCTAAGACACATACTGGAGAGTCAACAGCTGTGATGTTCCACTGTGTCTAACTCGTCTCAAAACACTTAAAATGCAGGAGGGAACTGTGCTACTGTACGTTCTCACTTCAGGAATGAGTCTGTGCTAAGTTGGAAACTGGAGGGCCTGTCTGAGTAGCAATCATAGAGAGATTCGTACAGGACCCTTTCAGGCTATTCTTAGGAAGGGATCTTTTCAGGGATCCACTTAAAATGTGTTCTCATTGATAATAGTATCTCCTTCTTTGAGGAATGATGATAGAATGTGGACGGACCATGGGCACATTATATACTGTGAGTAATGTGCAGGCTATGGCGCTTAGACATCCCAAACACATATTCGATGATCAAGACCAGTGGTGATCCCCACGTTCTTTCTCTGTAAAAAACGCTTACAACATTCTGAGGGAAGTGTGCTTTAGGAGGGATTCGTTGCAGTGTTGCGTCTGTTAAAGAAGGAAGCTCTTGGGACTGACTTTGCAGTAACTGCAATAGGCGCACATAGGGCTCTAGTATCAGACGTCTTTCCGTTGGAATATAGCAAGCTCTGTTTAAGGGAAACTCTTTCAGGCTGAATCGCACTTCTCACAGTGTCTTATCAGCGGAGGAATAGAGAAAGAACAACTATGGACAGAGGGAATTTGTGCCCTGAGAGTGAAGGAATGGGTATGGAACATAGGCTTCTATGACACATACTGGAAGGTCAACACCTGTGATGTTCCATTGTCTCTAACTCGTGTCAAAACCCTTCCGATGTACGAGGGAACTGTGCTACAGTACTTTCCCACGACAATAATGAGTCTGTGCTAAGTTGGAAACTGTAGGACCTGTCTGTGCAGCAATCAGAGAGAGTATCGTACAGACCCTGATGGGTTATTCTTAGGAAGATATCTTTTCAGGGACCTAGTTAAAGTGTGTTCTCATTCTTAACAGTGTCTCCTACTCTGAGGAATGATGATAGAATGCGGACGGACTTTGGGCACATTAGGTACTGTGAGTAAAGTGCAGGCTATGGCGCTTAGGCATCCCAAACTCATATTGGATGCTCACGACCAGTGGTGATCCGCACTTTCTTTCAGTGTTAAAAACGCTTCCAACATTGTGAGGGAAGTGTGCTTTAGGAGGGATTCGTTGCAGTGTTGCGTCTGTTAAAGAAGGAAGCGCTTGGGACTGACTCTGCGGTAATTGCAATAGGCGCACATAGGGCTCTAGTAACAGACGTCTATCCCTTGGACTATAGCAAGTTCTGTTTAAGGGAAACTCCTTCAGGCGGAATCGCACTTCTCCCAGTGTCTTTTTAATGGAGGAATGGAGAAAGAAGAACTACGGAGAGAGGGAACTTTGTGCCCTTAGAGTGAAGGAAAGGGTATGGAACATAGGCCTCTAAGACACATACTGGAAAGTCAACAGCTGTGATGTTCCACTGTGTCTAACTCGTCTCAAAACACTTAAAATGCAGGAGGGAACTGTGCTACTGTACGTTCTCACTTCAGGAATGAGTCTGTGCTAAGTTGGAAACTGGAGGGCCTGTCTGAGTAGCAATCATAGAGAGATTCGTACAGGACCCTTTCAGGTTATTCTTAGGAAGGTATCTTTTCTCGGATCCTACTTAAAATGTGTTCTCATTGTTAATAGTATCTCCTTCTTTGAGGAATGATGATAGAATGTGGACGGACCATGGGCACATTATATACTGTGAGTAAAGTGCAGGCTATGGCGCTTAGGCATCCCAAACACATATTCGATGATCAAGACCAGTGGTGATCCCCACGTTCTTTCTCTGTAAAAAACGCTTTCAACATTGTGAGGGAAGTGTGCTTTAGGAGGGATTCGTTGCAGTGTTGCGTCTGTTAAAGAAGGAAGCTCTTGGGACTGACTCTGCGGTAACTGCAATAGGCGCACATAGGGCTCTAGTATCAGACGTCTATCCGTTGGACTATAGCAAGCTCTGTTTAAGGGAATCTCTTTCAGGCTGAATCGCACTTCTCACAGTGTCTTATCAGCGGAGGAATAGAGAAAGAACAACTATGGACAGAGGGAACGTTGTGCCCTGAGAGTGAAGGACCGGGTATGGAACATAGGCTTCTATGACACATACTGGAAGGTCAACACCTGTGATGTTCCATTGTGTCTAACTCGTGTCAAAACCCTTCAAATGTATGAGGGAACTGTGCTACAGTACTTTCCCACGACAATAAAGAGTCTGTGCTAAGTTGGAAACTGTAGGACCTGTCTGTGCAGCAATCAGAGAGTATCGTACAGGATCCTGACGGGTTATTCTTAGGAAGGTATCTTTTCAGGGATCCTAGTTAAAGTGTGTTCTCATTCTTAACAGTGTCTCCTACTCTAAGGAATGATGATAGAACGCGGACGGACTTTGGGCACATTAGGTACTGTGGTTAAAGTGCAGGCTATGGCGCTTAGGCATCCCAAACACATATTAGATAATCAAGACCAGTGGTGATCCGCACTTTCTTTCTGAGTAAAAAACGCTTCCAGCATTGTGATGGAAGTGTGCTTTAGGAGGGATTCGTTGCTGTGTTGCGTCTGTTAGAAAAGGAAGCTCTTGGGACTGACTCTGCGGTAACTGCAATAGGCGTACATAGGGCTCTAGTATCATACGTCTATCCGTTGGACTATAGCAAGTTCTGTTTAAGGGAAACTCTTTCAGGCTGAATCGCACTTCTCACAGTGTCTTATCAGCGGAGGAATAGAGAAAGAACAACTATGGACAGAGGGAACGTTTGGCCCTGAGAGTGAAGGACCGGGTATGGAACATAGGCCTCTATGACACATACTGGAAGGTCAACACCTGTGATGTTCCATTGTGTATAACTCGTCTCAAAACCCTTCAGATGTACGAGGGAACTGTGCTACAGTATTTTCCCAGGACAGGAATGAGTCTGTGCTAAGTTGGAAACTGTAAGACCTGTCCGTGTAGCAATCATAGAGAGTATTGTACAGGACACTGACGGGTTATTCTTAAGAAGGTATCTTTTCAGGGATCCTTGTTAAAGTGTGTTCTCATTCATAACAGTGTCTCCTCCTTTGAGGAATGATGATAGAACACGGACGGACTATGGGCATCTTAGGTACTCTGAGTAAAGTGCAGGCTATGGCGCTTAGGCATCCCAAACTCATATTGCATGCTCACGACCAGTGGTGATCCGCACTTTCTTTCAGTGTTAAAAACGCTTCCAACATTGTGAGGGAAGTGTGCTTTAGGAGGGATTCGTTGCAGTGTTGCGTCTGATAAAGAAGGAAGCTCTTGGGACTGACTATGCGACAACTGCAATAGGCGCACATAGGGCTCTAGTATCAGACGTCTATCCGTTGGACTATAGCAAGTTCTGTTTAAGGGAAACTCCATCAAACGGAATCGCACTTCTCACAGTGTCTTTTCAGAGGGGGAAAAGATATAGAACAACTAAGGGGAGGGAACGTTGTGCCCTGAGAGTGAATGACAGCTTAGGGCACATAGGCCTCTATGACACATACTGGAAGGTCAACACCTGTGATGTTCCACTGTGTCTAGCTCGTCTCAAACACTTCAAATGTACGAGGGAACTTTGCTACTGTACATTCTCACGACAGGTTTGAGTCTGTGCTCTGTAGGAAACATTAGGACCTGTCTGTGTAGCAATCATAAACTATCACATACAGGACCATGACAACTGATTCTTAGGAAGGTATCTTTTCAGGGATCCTACTTAAAGTGCGTTCTCATTCATCACAGAGTCTCCTCCTTTCAGGAATGATGATAGAACACGGACGGACTATGGGCACCTTAGGTACTGTGAGTAAAGTGCAGGCTATGGCACTTAGGCATCGCAAACTCATATTGGATGCTCACGACCAGTGGTGATCCGCAATTTCTTTCAGTGTTAAAAACGCTTCCAACATTGTGAGGGAAGTGTGCTTTAGGAGGGATTCGTTGCAGTGTTGCGTCTGTTAAAGAAGGAAGCGCTTGGGACTGACTCTGCGGTAACTGCAATAGGCGCACATAGGGCTCTAGTAACAGACGTCTATCCCTTGGACTATAGCAAGTTCTGTTTAAGGGAAACTCCTTCAGGCGGAATCGCACTTCTCCCAGTGTCTTTTTAATGGAGGAATGGAGAAAGAACAACTACGGAGAGAGGGAACGTTGTGCCCTTCGAGTGAAGGAAAGGGTATGGAACATAGGCCTCTAAGACACATACTGGAAAGTCAACAGCTGTGATGTTCCACTGTGTCTAACTCGTCTCAAAACACTTAAAATGCAGGAGGGAACTGTGCTACTGTACGTTCTCACTTCAGGAATGAGTCTGTGCTAAGTTGGAAACTGGAGGGCCTGTCTGAGTAGCAATCATAGAGAGATTCGTACAGGACCCTTTCAGGTTATTCTTAGGAAGGTATCTTTTCAGGGATCCTACTTAAAATGTGTTCTCATTGATAATAGTATCTCCTTCTTTGAGGAATGATGATAGAATGTGGACGGACCATGGGCACATTATATACTGTGAGTAAAGTGCAGGCTATGGCGCTTAGGCATCCCAAACACATATTCGATGATCAAGACCAGTGGTGATCCCCACGTTCTTTCTCTGTAAAAAACGCTTTCTAACATTGTGAGGGAAGTGTGCTTTAGGAGGGATTCGTTGCAGTGTTGCGTCTGTTAAAGAAGGAAGCTCTTGGGACTGACTCTGCGGTAACTGCAGTAGGCGCACATAGGGCTCTAGTATCAGACGTCTATCCGTTGGACTATAGCAAGCTCTGTTTAAGGGAAACTCTTTCAGGCTGAATCGCACTTCTCACAGTGTCTTATCAGCGGAGGAATAGAGAAAGAACAACTATGGACAGAGGGAACGTTGTGCCCTGAGAGTGAAGGACCGGGTATGGAACATAGGCTTCTATGACACATACTGGAAGGTCAACACCTGTGATGTTCCATTGTGTCTAACTCGTGTCAAAACCCTTCAAATGTACGAGGGAACTGTGCTACAGTACTTTCCCACGACAATAATGAGTCTGTGCTAAGTTGGAAACTGTAGGACCTGTCTGTGCAGCAATCAGAGAGAGTATCGTACAGGACCCTGACGGGTTATTCTTAGGAAGGTATCTTCTCAGGGATCCTAGTTAAAGTGTGTTCTCATTCTTAACAGTGTCTCCTACTCTGAGGAATGATGATAGAACGCGGACGGACTTTGGGCACATTAGGTACTGTGAGTAAAGTGCAGGCTATGGCGCTTAGGCATCCCAAACACATATTAGATAATCAAGACCAGTGGTGATCCGCACTTTCTTTCTGAGTAAAAAACGCTTCCAGCATTGTGATGGAAGTGTGCTTTAGGAGGGATTCGTTGCTGTGTTGCGTCTGTTAGAAAAGGAAGCTCTTGGGACTGACTCTGCGGTAACTGCAATAGGCGTACATAGGGCTCTAGTATCATACGTCTATCCGTTGGACTATAGCAAGTTCTGTTTAAGGGAAACTCTTTCAGGCTGAATCGCACTTCTCACAGTGTCTTATCAGCGGAGGAATAGAGAAAGAACAACTATGGACAGAGGGAACGTTTTGACCTGAGAGTGAAGGACCGGGTATGGAACATAGGCCTCTATGACACATACTGGAAGGTCAACACCCGTGATGTTCCATTGTGTATAACTCGTCTCAAAACCCTTAAGATGTACGAGGGAACTGTGCTACAGTATTTTCCCAGGACAGGAATGCTTCTGTGCTAAGTTGGAAACTGTAAGACCTGTCCGTGTAGCAATCATAGAGAGTATTGTACAGGACCCTGACGGGTTATTCTTAGGAAGGTATCTTTTCAGGGATCCTAGTTAAAGTGTGTTCTCATTCTTAACAGTGTCTCCTACTCTGAGGAATGATGATAGAATGCGGACGGACTTTGGGCACATTAGGTACTGCGAGTAAAGTGCAGGCTATGGCGCTTAGGCATCCCAAACACATATTAGATAATCAAGACCAGTGGTGATCCTCACTTTCTTTCTGAGTAAAAAACGCTTCCAGCATTGTGATGGAAGTGTGCTTTAGGAGGGATTCGTTGCTGTGTTGGGTCTGTTAGAAAAGGAAGCTCTTGGGACTGACTCTGCGGTAACTGCAATAGGCGTACATAGGGCTCTAGTATCATACGTCTATCCGTTGGATTATAGCAAGTTCTGTTTAAGGGAAACTCTTTCAGGCTGAATCGCACTTCTCACAGTGTCTTATCAGTGGAGGAATAGAGAAAGAACAACTATGGACAGAGGGAACGTTTTGACCTGAGAGTGAAGGACCGGGTATGGAACATAGGCCTCTATGACACATACTGGAAGGTCAACACCCGTGATGTTCCATTGTGTATAACTCGTCTCAAAACCCTTAAGATGTACGAGGGAACTGTGCTACAGTATTTTCCCAGGACAGGAATGCTTCTGTGCTAAGTTGGAAACTGTAAGACCTGTCCGTGTAGCAATCATAGAGAGTATTGTACAGGACCCTGACGGGTTATTCTTAGGAAGGTATCTTTTCAGGGATCCTAGTTAAAGTGTGTTCTCATTCTTAACAGTGTCTCCTACTCTGAGGAATGATGATAGAATGCGGACGGACTTTGGGCACATTAGGTACTGCGAGTAAAGTGCAGGCTATGGCGCTTAGGCATCCCAAACACATATTAGATAATCAAGACCAGTGGTGATCCTCACTTTCTTTCTGAGTAAAAAACGCTTCCAGCATTGTGATGGAAGTGTGCTTTAGGAGGGATTCGTTGCTGTGTTGGGTCTGTTAGAAAAGGAAGCTCTTGGGACTGACTCTGCGGTAACTGCAATAGGCGTACATAGGGCTCTAGTATCATACGTCTATCCGTTGGATTATAGCAAGTTCTGTTTAAGGGAAACTCTTTCAGGCTGAATCGCACTTCTCACAGTGTCTTATCAGCGGAGGAATAGAGAAAGAACAACTATGGATAGAGGGAAGTTGTGCCCTGAGAATGAAGGACCGGGTATGGAACATAGGCCTCTATGACACATACTGGCAGGTCAACACCTGTGATGTTCCATTGTGTATAACTCGTCTCAAAACCCTTCAGATTTACGAGGGAACTGTGCTACAGTATTTTCCCAGGACAGGAATGAGTCTGTGCTAAGTTGGAAACTGTAAGACATGTCTGTGCAGCAATCAGAGAGAGTATCGTACAGGACCCTGACGGGTTATTCTTAGGAAGGTATCTTTTCAGGGATCCTATTAAAGTGTGTTCTCATTCTTAACAGTGTCTCCTACTCTGAGGAATGATGATAGAATGCGGACGGACTTTGGGTACATTAGGTACTGTGAGTAAAGTGCAGGCTATGGCGATTAGGCATCCCAAACTCATATTGGTTGCTCACGACCAGTGGTGATCCGCACTTTCTTTCAGTGTTAAAAACGCTTCCAACATTCTGAGGGAAGTGTGCTTTAGGAGGGATTCGTTGCACTGTTGCGTCTGTTAAAGAAGGAAGCGCTTGGGACTGACTCTGCGGTAACTGCAATAGGCGCACATAGGGCTCTAGTAACAGACGTCTATCCCTTGGACTATAGCAAGTTCTGTTTAAGGGAAACTCCTTCAGGCGGAATCGCACTTCTCCCAGGGTCTTTTTAATGGAGGAATGGAGAAAGAACAACTACGGAGAGAGGGAACGTTGTGCCCTTAGAGTGAAGGAAAGGGTATGGAACATAGGCCTCTAAGACACATACTGGAAAGTCAACAGCTGTGATGTTCCACTGTGTCTAACTCATCTCAAAACACTTAAAATGCAGGAGGGAACTGTGCTACTGTACGTTCTCACTTCAGGAATGAGTCTGTGCTAAGTTGGAAACTGGAGGGCCTGTCTGAGTAGCAATCATAGAGAGATTCGTACAGGACCCTTTCAGGTTATTCTTAGGAGGGTATCTTTTCAGGGATCCACTTAAAATGTGTTCTCATTGATAATAGTATCTCCTTCTTTGAGGAATGATGATAGAATGTGGACGGACCATGGGCACATTATATACTGTGAGTAAAGTGCAGGCTATGGCGCTTAGGCATCCCAAACACATATTCGATGATCAAGACCAGTGGTGATCCCCACGTTCTTTCTCTGTAAAAAACGCTTTCAACATTGTGAGGGAAGTGTGCTTTAGGAGGGATTCGTTGCAGTGTTGCGTCTGTTAAAGAAGGAAGCTCTTGGGACTGACTCTGCGGTAACTGCAATAGGCGCACATAGGGCTCTAGTATCAGACGTCTATCCGTTGGACTATAGCAAGCTCTGTTTAAGGGAAACTCTTTCAGGCTGAATCGCACTTCTCACAGTGTCTTATCAGCGGAGGAATAGAGAAAGAACAACTATGGACAGAGGGAATTTGTGCCCTGAGAGTGAAGGACCGGGAATGGAACATAGGCTTCTATGACACATACTGGAAGGTCAACACCTGTGATGTTCCATTGTGTCTAACTCGTGTCAAAACCCTTAAAATGTACGAGGGAACTGTGCTACAGTACTTTCCCACGACAATAATGAGTCTGTGCTAAGTTGGAAACTGTAGGACCTGTCTGTGCAGAAATCAGAGAGAGTATCGTACAGGACCCTGACGGGTTATTCTTAGGAAGGTATCTTTTCAGGGATCCTAGTTAAAGTGTGTTCTCATTCTTAACAGTGTCTCCTACTCTGAGGAATGATGATAGAATGCGGACGGACTTTGGGCACTTTAGGTACTGTGAGTAAAGTGCAGGCTATGGCGCTTAGGCATCCCAAACACATATTAGATAATCAAGACCAGTGGTGATCCGCACTTTCTTTCTGAGTAAAAAACGCTTCCAGCATTGTGATGGAAGTGTGCTTTAGGAGGGATTCGTTGCTGTGTTGCGTCTGTTAGAAAAGGAAGCTCTTGGGAATGACTCTGCGGTAACTGCAATAGGCGTACATAGGGCTCTAGTATCATACGTCTATCCGTTGGACTATAGCAAGTTCTGTTTAAGGGAAACTCTTTCAAGCTGAATCGCACTTCTCACAGTGTCTTATCAGCGGAGGAATAGAGAAAGAACAACTATGGACAGAGGGAACGTTTTGACCGGGTATGGAACATAGGCCTCTATGACACATCCTGGAAGGTCAACACCTGTGATGTTCCATTGTGTATAACTCGTCTCAAAACCCTTCAGATGTACGAGGGAACTGTGCTACAGTATTTTCAAAGGACAGGAATGAGTCTGTGCTAAGTTGGAAACTGTAAGACCTGTCCGTGTAGCAATCATAGAGAGTATTGTACAGGACCCTGACGGGTTATTCTTAGGAAGGTATCTTTTCAGGGATCCTAGTTAAAGTGTGTTCTCATTCTTAACAGTGTCTCCTACTCTGAGGAATGATGATAGAATGCGGACGGACTTTGGGCACATTAGGTACTGTGAGTAAAGTGCAGGCTATGGCGCTTAGGCATCCCAAACTCATATTGGATGCTCACGACCAGTGGTGATCGGCACTTTCTTTCAGTGTTAAAAACGCTTCCAACATTGTGAGGGAAGTGTGCTTTAGGGGGAATTCGTTGCACTGTTGCGTCTGTTAAAGAAAGAAGCGCTTGGGACTGACTCTGCGGTAACTGCAATAGGCGCACATAGGGCTCTAGTAACCGATGTCTATCCCTTGGACTATAGCAAGCTCTGTGTAAGGGAAACTCTTTCATGCTGAATCGCACTTCTCACAGTGTCTTATCAGCGGAGGAATAGAGAAAGAACAACTATGGACACAGGGAATTTGTGCCCTGAGAGTGAAGGACCGGGTATGGAACACAGGCTCCTATGACACATACTGGAAGGTCAACACCTGTGATATTATATTGTGTCTAACTCGTGTCAAAACCCTTCAGATGTAGGAGGGAACTGTGCTTCAGTACTTTCCCACGACAATAATGAGTCTGTGCTAAGATGGAAACTGTAGGACCTGTCTGTGCAGCAATCAGAGAGAGTATCGTACAGGACCCTGACGGGTTATTCTTAGGAAGGTATCTTTTCAAGGATCCTATTAAAGTGTGTTCTCATTCTTAACAGTGTCTCGTACTCTGAGGAATGATGATAGAATGCGGACGGACTTTGGGCACATTAGGTACTGTGAGTAAAGTGCAGGCTATGGCGCTTAGGCATCCCAAACTCATATTGGATGCTCACGACCAGTGGTGATCCGCACTTTCTTTCAGTGTTAAAAACGCTTCCAACATTGTGAGGGAAGTGTGCTTTAGGAGGGATTCATTGCACTGTTGCGTCTGTTAAAGAAGGAAGCGCTTGGGACTTTCTCTGCGGTAACTGCAATAGGCGCACATAGGGCTCTAGTAACAGACGTCTATCCCTTGGACTATAGCAAGTTCTGTTTAAGGGAAACTCCTTCAGGCGGAATCGCACTTCTCCCAGGGTCTTTTTAATGGAGGAATGGAGAAAGAACAACTACGGAGAGAGGGAACGTTGTGCCCTTAGAGTGAAGGAAAGGGTATGGAACATAGGCCTCTAAGACACATACTGGAAAGTCAACAGCTGTGATGTTCCACTGTGTCTAACTCATCTCAAAACACTTAAAATGCAGGAGGGAACTGTGCTACTGTACGTTCTCACTTCAGGAATGAGTCTGTGCTAAGTTGGAAACTGGAGGGCCTGTCTGAGTAGCAATCATAGAGAGATTCGTACAGGACCCTTTCAGGTTATTCTTAGGAGGGTATCTTTTCAGGGATCCACTTAAAATGTGTTCTCATTGATAATAGTATCTCCTTCTTTGAGGAATGATGATAGAATGTGGACGGACCATGGGCACATTATATACTGTGAGTAAAGTGCAGGCTATGGCGCTTAGGCATCCCAAACACATATTCGATGATCAAGACCAGTGGTGATCCCCACGTTCTTTCTCTGTAAAAAACGCTTTCAACATTGTGAGGGAAGTGTGCTTTAGGAGGGATTCGTTGCAGTGTTGCGTCTGTTAAAGAAGGAAGCTCTTGGGACTGACTCTGCGGTAACTGCAATAGGCGCACATAGGGCTCTAGTATCAGACGTCTATCCGTTGGACTATAGCAAGCTCTGTTTAAGGGAAACTCTTTCAGGCTGAATCGCACTTCTCACAGTGTCTTATCAGCGGAGGAATAGAGAAAGAACAACTATGGACAGAGGGAATTTGTGCCCTGAGAGTGAAGGACCGGGTATGCAACATAGGCTTCTATGACACATACTGGAAGGTCAACACCTGTGATGTTCCACTGTGTCTAACTCGTGTCAAAACCCTTCAGATGTACGAGGGAACTGTGCTACAGTACTTTCCCACGACAATAATGAGTCTGTGCTAAGTTGGAAACTGTAGGACCTGTCTGTGCAGCAATCAGAGAGAGTATCGTACAGGACCCTGACGGGTTATTCTTAGGAAGGTATCTTTTCAGGGATCCTAGTTAAAGTGTGTTCTCATTCTTAACAGTGTCTCCTCCTCTGAGGAATGATGATAGAATGCGGACGGACTTTGGGCACATTAGGTACTGTGAGTAAAGTGCAGGCTATGGCGCTTAGGCATCCAAAACACATATTAGATAATCAAGACCAGTGGTGATCCGCACTTTCTTTCTGAGTAAAAAACGCTTCCAGCATTGTGATGGAAGTGTGCTTTAGGAGGGATTCGTTGCTGTGTTGCGTCTGTTAGAAAAGGAAGCTTTGGGAATGACTCTGCGGTAACTGCAATAGGCGTACATAGGGCTCTAGTATCATACGTCTATCCGTTGGACTATAGCAAGTTCTGTTTAAGGGAAACTCTTTCAGGCTGAATCGCACTTCTCACAGTGTCTTATCAGCGGAGGAATAGAGAAAGAACAACTATGGACAGAGGGAACGTTTTGACCGGGTATGGAACATAGGCCTCTATGACACATCCTGGAAGGTCAACACCTGTGATGTTCCATTGTGTATAACTCGTCTCAAAACCCTTCAGATGTACGAGGGAACTGTGCTACAGTATTTTCCCAGGACAGGAATGAGTCTGTGCTAAGTTGGAAACTGTAAGACCTGTCCGTGTAGCAATCATAGAGAGTATTGTACAGGACCCTGACGGGTTATTCTTAGGAAGGTATCTTTTCAGGGATCCTAGTTAAAGTGTGTTCTCATTCTTAACAGTGTCTCCTACTCTGAGGAATGATGATAGAATGCGGACGGACTTTGGGCACCTTAGGTACTGTGAGTAAAGTGCAGGCTATGGCGATTAGGCATCCCAAACTCATATTGGTTGCTCACGACCAGTGGTGATCCGCACTTTCTTTCAGTGTTAAAAACGCTTCCAACATTGTGAGGGAAGTGTGCTTTAGGAGGGATTCGTTGCACTGTTGCGTCTGTTAAAGAAGGAAGCGCTTGGGACTGACTCTGCGGTAACTGCAATAGGCGCACATAGGGCTCTAGTAACAGACGTCTATCCCTTGGACTATAGCAAGTTCTGTTTAAGGGAAACTCCTTCAGGCGGAATCGCACTTCTCCCAGTGTCTTTTTAATGGAGGAATGGAGAAAGAACAACTTCGGAGAGAGGGAACGTTGTGCCCTTAGAGTGAAGGAAAGGGTATGGAACATAGGCCTCTAAGACACATACTGGAAAGTCAACAGCTGTGATGTTCCACTGTGTCTAACTCATCTCAAAACACTTAAAATGCAGGAGGGAACTGTGCTACTGTACGTTCTCACTTCAGGAATGAGTCTGTGCTAAGTTGGAAACTGGAGGGCCTGTCTGAGTAGCAATCATAGAGAGATTCGTACAGGACCCTTTCAGGTTATTCTTAGGAGGGTATCTTTTCAGGGATCCACTTAAAATGTGTTCTCATTGATAATAGTATCTCCTTCTTTGAGGAATGATGATAGAATGTGGACGGACCATGGGCACATTATATAGTGTGAGTAAAGTGCAGGCTATGGCGCTTAGGCATCCCAAACACATATTCGATGATCAAGACCAGTGGTGATCCCCACGTTCTTTCTCTGTAAAAAACGCTTTCAACATTGTGAGGGAAGTGTGCTTTAGGAGGGATTCGTTGCAGTGTTGCGTCTGTTAAAGAAGGAAGCTCTTGGGACTGACTCTGCGGTAACTGCAATAGGCGCACATAGGGCTCTAGTATCAGACGTCTATCCGTTGGACTATAGCAAGCTCTGTTTAAGGGAAACTCTTTCAGGCTGAATCGCACATCTCACAGTGTCTTATCAGCGGAGGAATAGAGAAAGAACAACTATGGACAGAGGGAATATGTGCCCTGAGAGTGAAGGACCGGGTATGCAACATAGGCTTCTATGACACATACTGGAGGGTCAACACCTGTGATGTTCCATTGTGTCTAACTCGTGTCAAAACCCTTCAGATGTACGAGGGAACTGTGCTACAGTACTTTCCCACGACAATAATGAGTCTGTGCTAAGTTGGAAACTGTAGGACCTGTCTGTGCAGCAATCAGAGAGAGTATCGTACAGGACCCTGACGGGTTATTCTTAGGAAGGTATCTTTTCAGGGATCCTAGTTAAAGTGTGTTCTCATTCTTAACAGTGTCTCCTACTCTGAGGAATGATGATAGAATGCGGACGGACTTTGGGCACATTAGGTACTGTGAGTAAAGTGCAGGCTATGGCGCTTAGGCATCCCAAACACATATTAGATAATCAAGACCAGTGGTGATCCGCACTTATTTTCTGAGTAAAAAACGCTTCCAGCATTGTGATGGAAGTGTGCTTTAGGAGGGATTCGTTGCTGTGTTGCGTCTGTTAGAAAAGGAAGCTCTTGGGAATGACTCTGCGGTAACTGCAATAGGCGTACATAGGGCTCTAGTATCATACGTCTATCCGTTGGACTATAGCAAGTTCTGTTTAAGGGAAACTCTTTCAGGCTGAATCGCACTTCTCACAGTGTCTTATCAGCGGAGGAATAGAGAAAGAACAACTATGGACAGAGGGAACGTTTTGACCGGGTATGGAACATAGGCCTCTATGACACATCCTGGAAGGTCAACACCTGTGATGTTCCATTGTGTATAACACGTCTCAAAACCCTTCAGATGTACGAGGGAACTGTGCTACAGTATTTTCCCAGGACAGGAATGAGTCTGTGCTAAGTTGGAAACTGTAAGACCTGTCCGTGTAGCAATCATAGAGAGTATTGTACAGGACCCTGACGGGTTATTCTTAGGAAGGTATCTTTTCAGGGATCCTAGTTAAAGTGTGTTCTCATTCATAACAGTGTCTCCTCCTTTGAGGAATGATGATAGAACACGGACGGACTATGGGCATTAGGTACACTGAGTAAAGTGCAGGCTATGGCGCTTAGGCATCCCAAACTCATATTGCATGCTCACGACCAGTGGTGATCCGCACTTTCTTTCAGTGTTAAAAACGCTTCCAACATTGTGAGGGAAGTGTGCTTTAGGAGGGATTCGTTGCAGTGTTGCGTCTGATAAAGAAGGAAGCTCTTGGGACTGACTATGCGATAACTGCAATAGGCGCACATAGGGCTCTAGTATCAGACATGTATCCGTTGGACTATAGCAAGTTCTGTTTAAGGGAAACTCCATCAAACGGAATCGCACTTCTCACAGTGTCTTTTCAGAGGGGGAAAGGATATAGAACAACTAAGGGGAGGGAACGTTGTGCCCTGAGAGTGAATGACAGCTTAGGGCACATAGGCCTCTATGACACATACTGGAAGGTCAACACCTGTGATGTTCCACTGTGTCTAGCTCGTCTCAAACACTTCAAATGTACGAGGGAACTTTGCTACTGTACGTTCTCACGACAGGTTTGAGTCTGTGCTCTGTAGGAAACATTAGGACCTGTCTGTGTAGCAATCATAAACTATCACATACAGGACCATGACAAGTGATTCTTAGGAAGGTATCTTTTCAGGGATCCTACTTAAAGTGCGTTCTCATTCATCACAGAGTCTCCTCCTTTCAGGAATGATGACAGGACACGGACGGACTATGGGCACCTTAGGTACTGTGAGTAAAGTGCAGGCTATGGCGCTTAGGCATCCCAAACTCATATTGGATGCTCACGACCAGTGGTGATCCGCACTTTCTTTCAGTGTTAAAAACGCTTCCAACATTGTGAGGGAAGTGTGCTTTAGGAGGGATTCGTTGCAGTGTTGCGTCTGTTAAAGAAGGAAGCGCTTGGGACTGACTCTGCGGTAACTGCAATAGGCGCACATAGGGCTCTAGTAACAGACGTCTATCCCTTGGACTATAGCAAGTTCTGTTTAAGGGAAACTCCTTCAGGCGGAATCGCACTTCTCCCAGTGTCTTTTTAATGGAGGAATGGAGAAAGAACAACTACGGAGAGAGGGAACGTTGTGCCCTTAGAGTGAAGGAAAGGGTATGGAACATAGGCCTCTAAGACACATACTGGAAAGTCAACAGCTGTGATGTTCCACTGTGTCTAATTCGTCTCAAAACACTTAAAATGCAGGAGGGAACTGTGCTACTGTACGTTCTCACTTCAGGAATGAGTCTGTGCTAAGTTGGAAACTGGAGGGCCTGTCTGAGTAGCAATCATACAGAGATTCGTACAGGACCCTTTCAGGTTATTCTTAGGAAGGTATCTTTTCAGGGATCCTACTTAAAATGTGTTCTCATTGATAATAGTATCTCCTTCTTTGAGGAATGATGATAGAATGTGGACGGACCATGGGCACATTATATACTGTGAGTAAAGTGCAGGCTATGGCGCTTAGGCATCCCAAAAACATATTCGATGATCAAGACCAGTGGTGATCCCCACGTTCTTTCTCTGTAAAAAACGCTTTCAACATTGTGAGGGAAGTGTGCTTTAGGAGGGATTCGTTGCAGTGTTGCGTCTGTTAAAGAAGGAAGCTCTTGGGACTGACTCTGCGGTAACTGCTATAGGCGCACATAGGGCTCTAGTATCAGACTTCTATCCGTTGGACTATAGCAAGCTCTGTTTAAGGGAAACTCTTTCAGGCTGAATCGCACTTCTCACAGTGTCTTATCAGCGGAGGAATAGAGAAAGAACAACTATGGACAGAGGGAACGTTGTGCCCTGAGAGTGAAGGACTGGGTATGGAACATAGGCTTCTATGACACATACTGGAAGGTCAACACCTGTGATGTTCCATTGTGTCTAACTCGTGTCAAAACCCTTCAAATGGACGAGGGAACTGTGCTACAGTACTTTCCCACGACAATAATGAGTCTGTGCTAAGATGGAAACTGTAGGACCTGTCTGTGCAGCAATCAGAGAGAGTATCTTACAGGACCCTGACGGGTTATTCTTAGGAAGGTATCTTTTCAGGGATCCTAGTTAAAGTGTGTTCTCATTCTTAACAGTGTCTCCTACTCTGAGGAATGATGATAGAATGCGGACGGACTTTGGGCACATTAGGTACTGTGAGTAAAGTGCAGGCTATGGCGCTTAGGCATCCCAAACACATATTAGATAATCAAGACCAGTGGTGATCCGTACTTTCTTTCTGAGTAAAAAACGCTTCCAGCATTGTGATGGAAGGGTGCTTTAGGAGGGATTCGTTGCTGTGTTGCGTCTGTTAGAAAAGGAAGCTCTTGGGACTGACTCTGCGGTAACTGCAATAGGCGTACATAGGGCTCTAGTATCATACGTCTATCCGTTGGACTATAGCAAGTTCTGTTTAAGGGAAACTCTTTCAGGCTGAATCGCACTTCTCACAGTGTCTTATCAGCGGAGGAATAGAGAAAGAACAACTATGGACAGAGGGAACGTTTTGCCCTGAGAGTGAAGGACCGGGTATGGAACATAGGCCTCTATGACACATACTGGAAGGTCAACACCTGTGATGTTCCATTGTGTCTAACACGTCTCAAAACCCTTCAGATGTACGAGGGAACTGTGCTACAGTATTTTCCCAGGACAGGAATGAGTCTGTGCTAAGTTGGAAACTGTAAGACCTGTCCGTGTAGCAATCATAGAGAGTATTGTACAGGACCTTGACGGGTTATTCTTAGGAAGGTATCTTTTCAGGGATCCTAGATAAAGTGTGTTCTCATTCATAACAGTGTCTCCTCCTTTGAGGAATGATGATAGAACACGGACGGACTATGGGCATTAGGTACACTGAGTAAAGTGCAGGCTATGGCGCTTAGGCATCCCAAACTCATATTGCATGCTCACGACCAGTGGTGATCCGCACTTTCTTTCAGTGTTAAAAACGCTTCCAACATTGTGAGGGAAGTGTGCTTTAGGAGGGATTCGTTGCAGTGTTGCGTCTTATAAAGAAGGAAGCTCTTGGGACTGACTATGCGATCACTGCAATAGGCACACATAGGGCTCTAGTATCAGACGTCTATCCGTTGGACTATAGCAAGTTCTGTTTAAGGGAAACTCCATCAAACGGAATCGCACTTCTCACAGTGTCTTTTCAGAGGGGGAAAGGATATAGAACAACTAAGGGGAGGGAACGTTGTGCCCTGAGAGTGAATGACAGCTTATGGCACATAGGCCTCTATGACACATACTGGAAGGTCAACACCTGTGATGTTCCACTGTGTCTAGCTCGTCTCAAACACTTCAAATGTACGAGGGAACTTTGCTACTGTACGTTCTCACGACAGGTTTGAGTCTGTGCTCTGTAGGAAACATTAGGACCTGTCTGTGTAGCAATCATAAACTATCACATACAGGACCATGACAAGTGATTCTTAGGAAGGTATCTTTTCAGGGATCCTACTTAAAGTGCGTTCTCATTCATCACAGAGTCTCCTCCTTTCAGGAATGATGACAGAACACGGACGGACTATGGGCACCTTAGGTACTGTGAGTAAAGTGCAGGCTATGGCGCTTAGGCATCCCAAACTCATATTGGATGCTCACAACCAGTGGTGATCCGCACTTTCTTTCAGTGTTAAAAACGCTTCCAACATTGTGAGGGAAGTGTGCTTTAGGAGGGATTCGTTGCACTGTTGCGTCTGTTAAAGAAGGAAGCGCTTGGGACTGACTCTGCGGTAACTGCAATAGGCGCACATAGGGCTCTAGTAACAGACGTCTATCCCTTGGACTATAGCAAGTTCTGTTTAAGGGAAACTCCTTCAGGCGGAATCGCACTTCTCCCAGTGTCTTTTTAATGGAGGAATGGAGAAAGATCAACTACGGAGAGAGGGAACGTTGTGCCCTTAGAGTGAAGGAAAGGGTATGGAACATGGGCCTCTAAGACACATACTGGAAAGTCAACAGCTGTGATGTTCCACTGTGTCTAACTCGTCTCAAAACACTTAAAATGCAGGAGGGAACTGTGCTACTGTACGTTCTCACTTCAGGAATGAGTCTGTGCTAAGTTGGAAACTGGAGGGCCTGTCTGAGTAGCAATCATAGAGAGATTCGTACAGGACCCTTTCAGGTTATTCTTAGGAAGGTATCTTTTCAGGGATCCTACTTAAAATGTGTTCTCATTGATAATAGTATCTCCTTCTTTGAGGAATGATGATAGAATGTGGACGGACCATGGGCACATTATATACTGTGAGTAAAGTGCAGGCTATGGCGCTTAGGCATCCCAAACACATATTCGATGATCAAGACCAGTGGTGATCCCCACGTTCTTTCTCTGTAAAAAACGCTTTCAACATTGTGAGGGAAGTGTGCTTTAGGAGGGATTCGTTGCAGTGTTGCGTCTGTTAAAGAAGGAAGCTCTTGGGACTGACTCTGCGGTAACTGCAATAGGCGCACATAGGGCTCTAGTATCAGACGTCTATCCGTTGGACTATAGCAAGCTCTGTTTAAGGGAAACTCTTTTAGGCTGAATCGCACTTCTCACAGTGTCTTATCAGCGGAGGAATAGAGAAAGAACAACTATGGACAGAGGGAACGTTGTGCCCTGAGAGTGAAGGACTGGGTATGGAACATAGGCTTCTATGACACATACTGGAAGGTCAACACCTGTGATGTTCCATTGTGTCTAACTCGTGTCAAAACCCTTCAAATGGACGAGGGAACTGTGCTACAGTACTTTCCCACGACAATAATGAGTCTGTGCTAAGTTGGAAACTGTAGGACCTGTCTGTGCAGCAATCAGAGAGAGTATCGTACAGGACCCTGACGGGTTATTCTTAGGAAGGTATCTTTTCAGGGATCCTAGTTAAAGTGTGTTCTCATTCTTAACAGTGTCTCCTACTCTGAGGAATGATGATAGAATGCAGACGGACTTTGGGCACATTAGGTACTGTGAGTAAAGTGCAGGCTATGGCGCTTAGGCATCCCAAACACATATTAGAAAATCAAGACCAGTGGTGATCCGTACTTTCTTTCTGCGTAAAAAACGCTTCCAGCATTGTGATGGAAGGGTGCTTTAGGAGGGATTCGTTGCTGTGTTGCGTCTGTTAGAAAAGGAAGCTCTTGGGACTGACTCTGCGGTAACTGCAATAGGCGTACATAGGGCTCTAGTATCATACGTCTATCCGTTGGACTATAGCAAGTTCTGTTTAAGGGAAACTCTTTCAGGCTGAATCGCACTTCTCACAGTGTCTTATCAGCGGAGGAATAGAGAAAGAACAACTATGGACAGAGGGAACGTTTTGCCCTGAGAGTGAAGGACCGGGTATGGAACATAGGCCTCTATGACACAAACTGGAAGGTCAACACCTGTGATGTTCCATTGTGTCTAACACGTCTCAAAACCCTTCAGATGTACGAGGGAACTGTGCTACAGTATTTTCCCAGGACAGGCATGAGTCTGTGCTAAGTTGGAAACTGTAAGACCTGTCCGTGTAGCAATCATAGAGAGTATTGTACATGACCCTGACGGGTTATTCTTAGGAAGGTATCTTTTCAGGGATCCTAGTTAAAGTGTGTTCTCATTCATAACAGTGTCTCCTCCTTTGAGGAATGATGATAGAACACGGACGGACTATGGGCATTAGGTACACTGAGTAAAGTGCAGGCTATGGCGCTTAGGCATCCCAAACTCATATTGCATGCTCACGACCAGTGGTGATCCGCACTTTCTTTCAGTGTTAAAAAAGCTTCCAACATTGTGAGGGAAGTGTGCTTTAGGAGGGATTCGTTGCAGTGTTGCGTCTGATAAAGAAGGAAGCTCTTGGGACTGACTATGCGATAACTGCAATAGGCGCACATAGGGCTCTAGTATCAGACGTCTATCCGTTGGACTATAGCAAGTTCTGTTTAAGGGAAACTCCATCAAACGGAATCGCACTTCTCACAGTGTCTTTTCAGAGGGGGAAAGGATATAGAACAACTAAGGGGAGGGAACGTTGTGCCCTGAGAGTGAATGACAGCTTATGGCACATAGGCCTCTATGACACATACTGGAAGGTCAACACCTGTGATGTTCCACTGTGTCTAGCTCGTCTCAAACACTTCAAATGTACGAGGGAACTTTGCTACTGTACGTTCTCACGACAGGTTTGAGTCTGTGCTCTGTAGGAAACATTAGGACCTGTCTGTGTAGCAATCATAAACTATCACATACAGGACCATGACAAGTGATTCTTAGGAAGGTATCTTTTCAGGGATCCTACTTAAAGTGCGTTCTCATTCATCACAGAGTCTCCTCCTTTCAGGAATGATGACAGAACACGGACGGACTATGGGCACCGTAGGTACTGTGAGTAAAGTGCAGGCTATGGCGCTTAGGCATCCCAAACTCATATTGGATGCTCACGACCAGTGGTGATCCGCACTTTCTTTCAGTGTTAAAAACGCTTCCAACATTGTGAGGGAAGTGTGCTTTAGGAGGGATTCGTTGCAGTGTTGCGTCTGTTAAAGAAGGAAGCGCTTGGGACTGACTCTGCGGTAACTGCAATAGGTGCACATAGGGCTCTAGTAACAGACGTCTATCCCTTGGACTATAGCAAGTTCTGTTTAAGGGAAACTCCTTCAGGCGGAATCGCACTTCTCCCAGTGTCTTTTTAATGGAGGAATGGAGAAAGAACAACTACGGAGAGAGGGAACGTTGTGCCTTTAGAGTGAAGGAAAGGGTATGGAACATAGGCCTCTAAGACACATACTGGAAAGTCAACAGCTGTGATGTTCCACTGTGTCTAACTCGTCTCAAAACACTTAAAATGCAGGAGGAAACTGTGCTACTGTACGTTCTCACTTCAGGAATGAGTCTGTGCTAAGTTGGAAACTGGAGGGCCTGTCTGAGTAGCAATCATAGAGAGATTCGTACAGGACCCTTTCAGGTTATTCTTAGGAAGGTATCTTTTCTGGGATCCTACTTAAAATGTGTTCTCATTGATAATAGTATCTCCTTCTTTGAGGAATGATGATAGAATGTGGACGGACCATGGGCACATTATATACTGTGAGTAAAGTGCAGGCTATGGCGCTTAGGCATCCCAAACACATATTCGATGATCAAGACCAGTGGTGATCCCCACGTTCTTTCTCTGTAAAAAACGCTTCCAACATTGTGAGGGAGGTGTGCTTTAGGAGGGATTCGTTGCAGTGTTGCGTCTGTTAAAGAAGGAAGCTCTTGGGACTGACTCTGCGGTAACTGCAATAGGCGCACATAGGGCTCTAGTATCAGACGTCTATCCGTTGGACTATAGCAAGCTCTGTTTAAGGGAAACTCTTTCAGGCTGAATCGCACTTCTCACAGTGTCTTATCAGCGGAGGAATAGAGAAAGAACAACTATGGACAGAGGGAACGTTGTGCCCTGAGAGTGAAGGACCGGGTATGGAACATAGGCTTCTATGACACATACTGGAAGGTCAACACCTGTGATGTTCCATTGTGTCTAACTCGTGTCAAAACCCTTCAAATGTACGAGGGAACTGTGCTACAGTACTTTCCCACGACAATAATGAGTCTGTGCTAAGTTGGAAACTGTAGGACCTGTCTGTGCAGCAATCAGAGAGAGTATCGTACAGGACCCTGACGGGTTATTCTTAGGAAGGTATCTTTTCAGGGATCCTAGTTAAAGTGTGTTCTCATTCTTAACAGTGTCTCCTACTCTGAGGAATGATGATAGAATGCGGACGGACTTTGGGCACATTAGGTACTGTGAGTAAAGTGCAGGCTATGGCGCTTAGGCATCCCAAACACATATTAGATAATCAAGACCAGTGGTGATCCGCACTTTCTTTCTGAGTAAAAAACGCTTCCAGCATTGTGATGAAAGGGTGCTTTAGGATGGATTCGTTGCTGTGTTGCGGCTGTTAGAAAAGGAAGCTCTTGGGACTGACTCTGCGGTAACTGCAATAGGCGTACATAGGGCTCTAGTATCATACGTCTATCCGTTGGACTATAGCAAGTTCTGTTTAAGGGAAACTCTTTCAGGCTGAATCGCACTTCTCACAGTGTCTTATCAGCGGAGGAATAGAGAAAGAACAACTATGGACAGAGGGAACGTTTTGCCCTGAGAGTGAAGGACCGGGTATGGAACATAGGCCTCTATGACACATACTGGAAGGTCAACACCTGTGATGTTCCATTGTGTATAACTCGTCTCAAAACCCTTCATATGTACGAGGGAACTGTGCTACAGTATTTTCCCAGGACAGGAATGAGTCTGTGCTAAGATGGAGACTGTAAGACCTGTCCGTGTAGCAATCATAGAGAGTATTGTACAGGACCCTGACGGGTTATTCTTAGGAAGGTATCTTTTCAGGGATCCTAGTTAAAGTGTGTTCTCATTCTTAACAGTGTCTCCTCCTTTGAGGAATGATGATAGAACACGGACGGACTATGGGCATCTTAGGTACTCTGAGTAAAGTGCAGGCTATGGCGCTTAGGCATCCCAAACTCATATTGCATGCTCACGACCAGTGGTGATCCGCACTTTCTTTCAGTGTTAAAAACGCTTCCAACATTGTGAGGGAAGTGTGCTTTAGGAGGGATTCGTTGCAGTGTTGCGTCTGATAAAGAAGGAAGCTCTTGGGACTGACTATGCGATAACTGCAATAGGCGCACATAGGGCTCTAGTATCAGACGTCTATCCGTTGGACTATAGCAAGTTCTGTTTAAGGGAAACTCCATCAAACGGAATCGCACTTCTCACAGTGTCTTTTCAGAGGGGGAAAGGATATAGAACAACTAAGGGGAGGGAACGTTGTGCCCTGAGAGTGAATGACAGCTTAGGGCACATAGGCCTCTATGACACATACTGGAAGGTCAACACCTGTGATGTTCCACTGTGTCTAGCTCGTCTCAAACACTTCAAATGTACGAGGGAACTTTGCTACTGTACGTTCTCACGACAGGTTTGAGTCTGTGCTCTGTAGGAAACATTAGGACCTGTCTGTGTAGCAATCATAAACTATCACATACAGGACCATGACAAGTGATTCTTAGGAAGGTATCTTTTCAGGGATCCTACTTAAAGTGCGTTCTCATTCATCACAGAGTCTCCTCCTTTCAGGAATGATGACAGAACACGGACGGACTATGGGCACCTTAGGTACTGTGAGTAAAGTGCAGGCTATGGCGCTTAGGCATCCCAAACTCATATTGCATGCTCACGACCAGTGGTGATCCGCACTTTCTTTCAGTGTTAAAAACGCTTCCAACATTGTGAGGGAAGTGTGCTTTAGGAGGGATTCGTTGCAGTGTTGCGTCTGTTAAAGAAGGAAGCGCTTGGGACTGACTCTGCATTAACTGCAATAGGTGCACATAGGGCTCTAGTAACAGACGTCTATCCCTTGGACTATAGCAAGTTCTGTTTAAGGGAAACTACTTCAGGCGGAATCGCACTTCTCCCAGTGTCTTTTTAATGGAGGAATGGAGAAAGAACAACTACGGAGAGAGGGAACGTTGTGCCCTTCGAGTGAAGGAAAGGGTATGGAACATAGGCCTCTAAGACACATACTGGAAAGTCAACAGCTGTGATGTTCCACTGTGTCTAACTCGTCTCAAAACACTTAAAATGCAGGAGGGAACTGTGCTACTGTACGTTCTCACTTCAGGAATGAGTCTGTGCTAAGTTGGAAACTGGAGGGCCTGTCTGAGTAGCAATCATAGAGAGATTCGTACAGGACCCTTTCAGGTTATTCTTAGGAAGGTATCTTTTCAGGGATCCTACTTAAAATGTGTTCTCATTGATAATAGTATCTCCTTCTTTGAGGAATGATGATAGAATGTGGACGGACCATGGGCACATTATATACTGTGAGTAAAGTGCAGGCTATGGCGCTTAGGCATCCCAAACACATATTCGATGATCAAGACCAGTGGTGATCCCCACGTTCTTTCTCTGTAAAAAACGCTTTCAACATTGTGAGGGAAGTGTGCTTTAGGAGGGATTCGTTGCAGTGTTGCGTCTGTTAAAGAAGGAAGCTCTTGGGACTGACTCTGCGGTAACTGCAATAGGCGCACATAGGGCTCTAGTATCAGACGTCTATCCGTTGGACTATAGCAAGCTCTGTTTAAGGGAAACTCTTTCAGGCTGAATCGCACTTCTCACAGTGTCTTATCAGCGGAGGAATAGAGAAAGAACAACTATGGACAGAGGGAACGTTTTGCCCTGAGAGTGAAGGACCGGGTATGGAACATAGACCTCTATGACACATACTGGAAGGTCAACACCTGTGATGTTCCATTGTGTCTAACACGTCTCAAAACCCTTCAGATGTACGAGGGAACTGTGCTACAGTATTTTCCCAGGACAGGAATGAGTCTGTGCTAAGTTGGAAACTGTAAGACCTGTCCGTGTAGCAATCATAGAGAGTATTGTACAGGACCCTGACGGGTTATTCTTAGGAAGGTATCTTTTCAGGGATCCTAGTTAAAGTGTGTTCTCATTCATAACAGTGTCTCCTCCTTTGAGGAATGATGATAGAACACGGACGGACTATGGGCATTAGGTACACTGAGTAAAGTGCAGGCTATGGCGCTTAGGCATCCCAAACTCATATTGCATGCTCACGACCAGTGGTGATCCGCACTTTCTTTCAGTGTTAAAAACGCTTCCAACATTGTGAGGGAAGTGTGCTTTAGGAGGGATTCGTTGCAGTGTTGCGTCTGATAAAGAAGGAAGCTCTTGGGACTGACTATGCGATAACTGCAATAGGCGCACATAGGGCTCTAGTATCAGACGTCTATCCGTTGGACTATAGCAAGTTCTGTTTAAGGGAAACTCCATCAAACGGAATCGCACTTCTCACAGTGTCTTTTCAGAGGGGGAAAGGATATAGAACAACTAAGGGGAGGGAACGTTGTGCCCTGAGAGTGAATGACAGCTTAGGGCACATAGGCCTCTATGACACATACTGGAAGGTCAACACCTGTGATGTTCCACTGTGTCAAGCTTGTCTCAAACACTTCAAATGTACGAGGGAACTTTGCTACTGTACATTCTCACGACAGGTTTGAGTCTGTGCTCTGTAGGAAACATTAGGACCTGTCTGTGTAGCAATCATAAACTATCACATACAGGACCATGACAAGTGATTCTTAGGAAGGTATCTTTTCAGGGATCCTACTTAAAGTGCGTTCTCATTCATCACAGAGTCTCCTCCTTTCAGGAATGATGACAGAACACGGACGGACTATGGGCACCTTAGGTACTGTGAGTAAAGTGCAGGCTATGGCGCTTAGGCATCCCAAACTCATATTGCATGCTCACGACCAGTGGTGATCCGCACTTTCTTTCAGTGTTAAAAACGCTTCCAACATTGTGAGGGAAGTGTGCTTTAGGAGGGATTCGTTGCAGTGTTGCGTCTTATAAAGAAGGAAGCTCTTGGGACTGACTATGCGATCACTGCAATAGGCACACATAGGGCTCTAGTAACAGACGTCTATCCCTTGGACTATAGCAAGTTCTGTTTAAGGGAAACTCCTTCAGGCGGAATCGCACTTCTCCCAGTGTCTTTTTAATGTAGGAATGGAGAAAGAACAACTACGGAGAGAGGGAACGTTGTGCCCTTAGAGTGAAGGAAAGGGTATGGAACATAGGCCTCTAAGACACATACTGGAAAGTCAACAGCTGTGATGTTCCACTGTGTCTAACTCGTCTCAAAACACTTAAAATGCAGGAGGGAACTGTGCTACTGTACGTTCTCACTTCAGGAATGAGTCTGTGCTAAGTTGGAAACTGGAGGGCCTGTCTGAGTAGCAATCATAGAGAGATTCGTACAGGACCCTTTCAGGTTATTCTTAGGAAGGTATCTTTTCAGGGATCCTACTTAAAATGTGTTCTCATTGATAATAGTATCTCCTTCTTTGAGGAATGATGATAGAATGTGGACGGACCATGGGCACATTATATACTGTGAGTAAAGTGCAGGCTATGGCGCTTAGGCATCCCAAACACATATTCGATGATCAAGACCAGTGGTGATCCCCACGTTCTTTCTCTGTAAAAAACGCTTTCAACATTGTGAGGGAAGTGTGCTTTAGGAGGGATTCGTTGCAGTGTTGCGTCTGTTAAAGAAGGAAGCTCTTGGGACTGACTCTGCGGTAACTGCAATAGGCGCACATAGGGCTCTAGTATCAGACGTCTATCCGTTGGACTATAGCAAGCTCTGTTTAAGGGAAACTCTTTCAGGCTGAATCGCACTTCTCACAGTGTCTTATCAGCGGAGGAATAGAGAAAGAACAACTATGGACAGAGGGAACGTTGTGCCCTGAGAGTGAAGGACCGGGTATGGAACATAGGCTTCTATGACACATACTGGAAGGTCAACACCTGTGATGTTCCATTGTGTCTAACTCGTGTCAAAATCCTTCAAATGTACGAGGGAACTGTGCTACAGTACTTTCCCACGACAATAATGAGTCTGTGCTAAGTTGGAAACTGTAGGACCTGTCTGTGCAGCAATCAGAGAGAGTATCGTACAGGACCCTGACGGGTTATTCTTAGGAAGGTATCTTTTCAGGGATCCTAGTTAAAGTGTGTTCTCATTCTTAACAGTGTCTCCTACTCTGAGGAATGATGATAGAATGCGGACGGACTTTGGGCACATTAGGTACTGTGAGTAAAGTGCAGGCTATGGCGCTCAGGCATCCCAAACACATATTAGATAATCAAGACCAGTGGTGATCCGCACTTTCTTTCTGAGTAAAAAACGCTTCCAGCATTGTGATGAAAGGGTGCTTTAGGATGGATTCGTTGCTGTGTTGCGGCTGTTAGAAAAGGAAGCTCTTGGGACTGACTCTGCGGTAACTGCAATAGGCGTACATAGGGCTCTAGTATCATACGTCTATCCGTTGGACTATAGCAAGTTCTGTTTAAGGGAAACTCTTTCAGGCTGAATCGCACTTCTCACAGTGTCTTATCAGCGGAGGAATAGAGAAAGAACAACTATGGACAGAGGGAACGTTTTGCCCTGAGAGTGAAGGACCGGGTATGGAACATAGGCCTCTATGACACATACTGGAAGGTCAACACCTGTGATGTTCCATTGTGTATAACTCGTCTCAAAACCCTTCATATGTACGAGGGAACTGTGCTACAGTATTTTCCCAGGACAGGAATGAGTCTGTGCTAAGATGGAGACTGTAAGACCTGTCCGTGTAGCAATCATAGAGAGTATTGTACAGGACCCTGACGGGTTATTCTTAGGAAGGTATCTTTTCAGGGATCCTAGTTAAAGTGTGTTCTCATTCTTAACAGTGTCTCCTCCTTTGAGGAATGATGATAGAACACGGACGGACTATGGGCATCTTAGGTACTCTGAGTAAAGTGCAGGCTATGGCGCTTAGGCATCCCAAACTCATATTGCATGCTCACGACCAGTGGTGATCCGCACTTTCTTTCAGTGTTAAAAACGCTTCCAACATTGTGAGGGAAGTGTGCTTTAGGAGGGATTCGTTGCAGTGTTGCGTCTGATAAAGAAGGAAGCTCTTGGGACTGACTATGCGATAACTGCAATAGGCGCACATAGGGCTCTAGTATCAGACGTCTATCCGTTGGACTATAGCAAGTTCTGTTTAAGGGAAACTCCATCAAACGGAATCGCACTTCTCACAGTGTCTTTTCAGAGGGGGAAAGGATATAGAACAACTAAGGGGAGGGAACGTTGTGCCCTGAGAGTGAATGACAGCTTAGGGCACATAGGCCTCTATGACACATACTGGAAGGTCAACACCTGTGATGTTCCACTGTGTCTAGCTCGTCTCAAACACTTCAAATGTACGAGGGAACTTTGCTACTGTACGTTCTCACGACAGGTTTGAGTCTGTGCTCTGTAGGAAACATTAGGACCTGTCTGTGTAGCAATCATAAACTATCACATACAGGACCATGACAAGTGATTCTTAGGAAGGTATCTTTTCAGGGATCCTACTTAAAGTGCGTTCTCATTCATCACAGAGTCTCCTCCTTTCAGGAATGATGACAGAACACGGACGGACTATGGGCACCTTAGGTACTGTGAGTAAAGTGCAGGCTATGGCGCTTAGGCATCCCAAACTCATATTGGATGCTCACGACCAGTGGTGATCCGCACTTTCTTTCAGTGTTAAAAACGCTTCCAACATTGTGAGGGAAGTGTGCTTTAGGAGGGATTCGTTGCAGTGTTGCGTCTGTTAAAGAAGGAAGCGCTTGGGACTGACTCTGCGGTAACTGCAATAGGTGCACATAGGGCTCTAGTAACAGACGTCTATCCCTTGGACTATAGCAAGTTCTGTTTAAGGGAAACTCCTTCAGGCGGAATCGCACTTCTCCCAGTGTCTTTTTAATGGAGGAATGGAGAAAGAACAACTACGGAGAGAGGGAACGTTGTGCCTTTAGAGTGAAGGAAAGGGTATGGAACATAGGCCTCTAAGACACATACTGGAAAGTCAACAGCTGTGATGTTCCACTGTGTCTAACTCGTCTCAAAACACTTAAAATGCAGGAGGGAACTGTGCTACTGTACGTTCTCACTTCAGGAATGAGTCTGTGCTAAGTTGGAAACTGGAGGGCCTGTCTGAGTAGCAATCATAGAGAGATTCGTACAGGACCCTTTCAGGTTATTCTTAGGAAGGTATCTTTTCAGGGATCCTACTTAAAATGTGTTCTCATTGATAATAGTATCTCCTTCTTTGAGGAATGATGATAGAATGTGGACGGACCATGGGCACATTATATACTGTGAGTAAAGTGCAGGCTATGGCGCTTAGGCATCCCAAACACATATTCGATGATCAAGACCAGTGGTGATCCCCACGTTCTTTCTCTGTAAAAAACGCTTTCAACATTGTGAGGGAAGTGTGCTTTAGGAGGGATTCGTTGCAGTGTTGCGTCTGTTAAAGAAGGAAGCTCTTGGGACTGACTCTGCGGTAACTGCAATAGGCGCACATAGGGCTCTAGTATCAGACGTCTATCCGTTGGACTATAGCAAGCTCTGTTTAAGGGAAACTCTTTCAGGCTGAATCGCACTTCTCACAGTGTCTTATCAGCGGAGGAATAGAGAAAGAACAACTATGGACAGAGGGAACGTTTTGCCCTGAGAGTGAAGGACCGGGTATGGAACATAGACCTCTATGACACATACTGGAAGGTCAACACCTGTGATGTTCCATTGTGTCTAACACGTCTCAAAACCCTTCAGATGTACGAGGGAACTGTGCTACAGTATTTTCCCAGGACAGGAATGAGTCTGTGCTAAGTTGGAAACTGTAAGACCTGTCCGTGTAGCAATCATAGAGAGTATTGTACAGGACCCTGACGGGTTATTCTTAGGAAGGTATCTTTTCAGGGATCCTAGTTAAAGTGTGTTCTCATTCATAACAGTGTCTCCTCCTTTGAGGAATGATGATAGAACACGGACGGACTATGGGCATTAGGTACACTGAGTAAAGTGCAGGCTATGGCGCTTAGGCATCCCAAACTCATATTGCATGCTCACGACCAGTGGTGATCCGCACTTTCTTTCAGTGTTAAAAACGCTTCCAACATTGTGAGGGAAGTGTGCTTTAGGAGGGATTCGTTGCAGTGTTGCGTCTGATAAAGAAGGAAGCTCTTGGGACTGACTATGCGATAACTGCAATAGGCGCACATAGGGCTCTAGTATCAGACGTCTATCCGTTGGACTATAGCAAGTTCTGTTTAAGGGAAACTCCATCAAACGGAATCGCACTTCTCACAGTGTCTTTTCAGAGGGGGAAAGGATATAGAACAACTAAGGGGAGGGAACGTTGTGCCCTGAGAGTGAATGACAGCTTAGGGCACATAGGCCTCTATGACACATACTGGAAGGTCAACACCTGTGATGTTCCACTGTGTCTAGCTCGTCTCAAACACTTCAAATGTACGAGGGAACTTTGCTACTGTACGTTCTCACGACAGGTTTGAGTCTGTGCTCTGTAGGAAACATTAGGACCTGTCTGTGTAGCAATCATAAACTATCACATACAGGACCATGACAAGTGATTCTTAGGAAGGTATCTTTTCAGGGATCCTACTTAAAGTGCGTTCTCATTCATCACAGAGTCTCCTCCTTTCAGGAATGATGACAGAACACGGACGGACTATGGGCACCTTAGGTACTGTGAGTAAAGTGCAGGCTATGGCGCTTAGGCATCCCAAACTCATATTGGATGCTCACGACCAGTGGTGATCCGCACTTTCTTTCAGTGTTAAAAACGCTTCCAACATTGTGAGGGAAGTGTGCTTTAGGAGGGATTCGTTGCAGTGTTGCGTCTGTTAAAGAAGGAAGCGCTTGGGACTGACTCTGCGGTAATTGCAATAGGCGCACATAGGGCTCTAGTAACAGACGTCTATCCCTTGGACTATAGCAAGTTCTGTTTAAGGGAAACTCCTTCAGGCGGAATCGCACTTCTCCCAGTGTCTTTTTAATGGAGGAATGGAGAAAGAACAACTACGGAGAGAGGGAACGTTGTGCCCTTAGAGTGAAGGAAAGGGTATGGAACATAGGCCTCTAAGACACATACTGGAAAGTCAACAGCTGTGATGTTCCACTGTGTCTAACTCGTCTCAAAACACTTAAAATGCAGGAGGGAACTGTGCTACTGTACGTTCTCACTTCAGGAATGAGTCTGTGCTAAGTTGGAAACTGGAGGGCCTGTCTGAGTAGCAATCATAGAGAGATTCGTACAGGACCCTTTCAGGTTATTCTTAGGAAGGTATCTTTTCAGGGATCCTACTTAAAATGTGTTCTCATTGATAATAGTATCTCCTTCTTTGAGGAATGATGATAGAATGTGGACGGACCATGGGCACATTATATACTGTGAGTAAAGTGCAGGCTATGGCGCTTAGGCATCCCAAACACATATTCGATGATCAAGACCAGTGGTGATCCCCACGTTCTTTCTCTGTAAAAAACGCTTTCAACATTGTGAGGGAAGTGTGCTTTAGGAGGGATTCGTTGCAGTGTTGCGTCTGTTAAAGAAGGAAGCTCTTGGGACTGACTCTGCGGTAACTGCAATAGGCGCACATAGGGCTCTAGTATCAGACGTCTATCCGTTGGACTATAGCAAGCTCTGTTTAAGGGAAACTCTTTCAGGCTGAATCGCACTTCTCACAGTGTCTTATCAGCGGAGGAATAGAGAAAGAACAACTATGGACAGAGGGAACGTTGTGCCCTGAGAGTGAAGGACCGGGTATGGAACATAGGCTTCTATGACACATACTGGAAGGTCAACACCTGTGATGTTCCATTGTGTCTAACTCGTGTCAAAATCCTTCAAATGTACGAGGGAACTGTGCTACAGTACTTTCCCACGACAATAATGTGTCTGTGCTAAGTTGGAAACTGTAGGACCTGTCTGTGCAGCAATCAGAGAGAGTATCGTACAGGACCCTGACGGGTTATTCTTAGGAAGGTATCTTTTCAGGGATCCTAGTTAAAGTGTGTTCTCATTCTTAACAGTGTCTCCTACTCTGAGGAATGATGATAGAATGCGGACGGACTTTGGGCACATTAGGTACTGTGAGTAAAGTGCAGGCTATGGCGCTTAGGCATCCCAAACACATATTAGATAATCAAGACCAGTGGTGATCCGCACTTTCTTTCTGAGTAAAAAACGCTTCCAGCACTGTGATGAAAGGGTGCTTTAGGATGGATTCGTTGCTGTGTTGCGGCTGTTAGAAAAGGAAGCTCTTGGGACTGACTCTGCGGTAACTGCAATAGGCGTACATAGGGCTCTAGTATCATACGTCTATCCGTTGGACTATAGCAAGTTCTGTTTAAGGGAAACTCTTTCAGGCTGAATCGCACTTCTCACAGTGTCTTATCAGCGGAGGAATAGAGAAAGAACAACTATGGACAGAGGGAAAGTTTTGCCCTGAGAGTGAAGGACCGGGTATGGAACATAGGCCTCTATGACACATACTGGAAGGTCAACACCTGTGATGTTCCATTGTGTATAACTCGTCTCAAAACCCTTCATATGTACGAGGGAACTGTGCTACAGTATTTTCCCAGGACAGGAATGAGTCTGTGCTAAGTTGGAAACTGTAAGACCTGTCCGTGTAGCAATCATAGAGAGTATTGTACAGGACCCTGACGGGTTATTCTTAGGAAGGTATCTTTTCAGGGATCCTAGTTAAAGTGTGTTCTCATTCATAACAGTGTCTCCTCCTTTGAGGAATGATGATAGAACACGGACGGACTATGGGCATTAGGTACACTGAGTAAAGTGCAGGCTATGGCGCTTAGGCATCCCAAACTCATATTGCATGCTCACGACCAGTGGTGATCCGCACTTTCTTTCAGTGTTAAAAACGCTTCCAACATTGTGAGGGAAGTGTGCTTTAGGAGGGATTCGTTGCAGTGTTGCGTCTGATAAAGAAGGAAGCTCTTGGGACTGACTATGCGATAACTGCAATAGGCGCACATAGGGCTCTAGTATCAGACGTCTATCCGTTGGACTATAGCAAGTTCTGTTTAAGGGAAACTCCATCAAACGGAATCGCACTTCTCACAGTGTCTTTTCAGAGGGGGAAAGGATATAGAACAACTAAGGGGAGGGAACGTTGTGCCCTGAGAGTGAATGACAGCTTAGGGCACATAGGCCTCTATGACACATACTGGAAGGTCAACACCTGTGATGTTCCACTGTGTCTAGCTCGTCTCAAACACTTCAAATGTACGAGGGAACTTTGCTACTGTACATTCTCACGACAGGTTTGAGTCTGTGCTCTGTAGGAAACATTAGGACCTGTCTGTGTAGCAATCATAAACTATCACATACAGGACCATGACAAGTGATTCTTAGGAAGGTATCTTTTCAGGGATCCTACTTAAAGTGCGTTCTCATTCATCACAGAGTCTCCTCCTTTCAGGAATGATGATAGAACACGGACGGACTATGGGCACCTTAGGTACTGTGAGTAAAGTACAGGCTATGGCGCTTAGGCATCCCAAACTCATATTGGATGCTCACGACCAGTGGTGATCCGCACTTTCTTTCAGTGTTAAAAACGCTTCCAACATTGTGAGGGAAGTGTGCTTTAGGAGGGATTCGTTGCAGTGTTGCGTCTGTTAAAGAAGGAAGCGCTTGGGACTGACTCTGCGGTAACTGCAATAGGCGCACATAGGGCTCTAGTAACAGACGTCTATCCCTTGGACTATAGCAAGTTCTGTTTAAGGGAAACTCCTTCAGGCGGAATCGCACTTCTCCCAGTGTCTTTTTAATGGAGGAATGGAGAAAGAACAACTACGGAGAGAGGGAACGTTGTGCCCTTCGAGTGAAGGAAAGGGTATGGAACATAGGCCTCTAAGACACATACTGGAAAGTCAACAGCTGTGATGTTCCACTGTGTCTAACTCGTCTCAAAACACTTAAAATGCAGGAGGGAACTGTGCTACTGTACGTTCTCACTTCAGGAATGAGTCTGTGCTAAGTTGGAAACTGGAGGGCCTGTCTGAGTAGCAATCATAGAGAGATTCGTACAGGACCCTTTCAGGTTATTCTTAGGAAGGTATCTTTTCAGGGATCCTACTTAAAATGTGTTCTCATTGATAATAGTATCTCCTTCTTTGAGGAATGATGATAGAATGTGGACGGACCATGGGCACATTATATACTGTGAGTAAAGTGCAGGCTATGGCGCTTAGGCATCCCAAACACATATTCGATGATCAAGACCAGTGGTGATCCCCACGTTCTTTCTCTGTAAAAAACGCTTTCAACATTGTGAGGGAAGTGTGCTTTAGGAGGGATTCGTTGCAGTGTTGCGTCTGTTAAAGAAGGAAGCTCTTGGGACTGACTCTGCGGTAACTGCAATAGGCGCACATAGGGCTCTAGTATCAGACGTCTATCCGTTGGACTATAGCAAGCTCTGTTTAAGGGAAACTCTTTCAGGCTGAATCGCACTTCTCACAGTGTCTTATCAGCGGAGGAATAGAGAAAGAACAACTATGGACAGAGGGAACGTTGTGCCCT
This sequence comes from Neogale vison, assembly GCF_020171115.1. Lineage (NCBI taxonomy): Eukaryota > Metazoa > Chordata > Mammalia > Carnivora > Mustelidae > Neogale > Neogale vison. The sequence continues at coordinate 27,764,114 of NC_058100.1, read as the reverse complement.
GAGAGTGAAGGACCGGGTATGGAACATAGGCTTCTATGACACATACTGGAAGGTCAACACCTGTGATGTTCCATTGTGTCTAACTCGTGTCAAAATCCTTCAAATGTACGAGGGAACTGTGCTACAGTACTTTCCCACGACAATAATGAGTCTGTGCTAAGTTGGAAACTGTAGGACCTGTCTGTGCAGCAATCAGAGAGAGTATCGTACAGGACCCTGACGGGTTATTCTTAGGAAGGTATCTTTTCAGGGATCCTAGTTAAAGTGTGTTCTCATTCTTAACAGTGTCTCCTACTCTGAGGAATGATGATAGAATGCGGACGGACTTTGGGCACATTAGGTACTGTGAGTAAAGTGCAGGCTATGGCGCTCAGGCATCCCAAACACATATTAGATAATCAAGACCAGTGGTGATCCGCACTTTCTTTCTGAGTAAAAAACGCTTCCAGCATTGTGATGAAAGGGTGCTTTAGGATGGATTCGTTGCTGTGTTGCGGCTGTTAGAAAAGGAAGCTCTTGGGACTGACTCTGCGGTAACTGCAATAGGCGTACATAGGGCTCTAGTATCATACGTCTATCCGTTGGACTATAGCAAGTTCTGTTTAAGGGAAACTCTTTCAGGCTGAATCGCACTTCTCACAGTGTCTTATCAGCGGAGGAATAGAGAAAGAACAACTATGGACAGAGGGAACGTTTTGCCCTGAGAGTGAAGGACCGGGTATGGAACATAGGCCTCTATGACACATACTGGAAGGTCAACACCTGTGATGTTCCATTGTGTATAACTCGTCTCAAAACCCTTCATATGTACGAGGGAACTGTGCTACAGTATTTTCCCAGGACAGGAATGAGTCTGTGCTAAGATGGAGACTGTAAGACCTGTCCGTGTAGCAATCATAGAGAGTATTGTACAGGACCCTGACGGGTTATTCTTAGGAAGGTATCTTTTCAGGGATCCTAGTTAAAGTGTGTTCTCATTCTTAACAGTGTCTCCTCCTTTGAGGAATGATGATAGAACACGGACGGACTATGGGCATCTTAGGTACTCTGAGTAAAGTGCAGGCTATGGCGCTTAGGCATCCCAAACTCATATTGCATGCTCACGACCAGTGGTGATCCGCACTTTCTTTCAGTGTTAAAAACGCTTCCAACATTGTGAGGGAAGTGTGCTTTAGGAGGGATTCGTTGCAGTGTTGCGTCTGATAAAGAAGGAAGCTCTTGGGACTGACTATGCGATAACTGCAATAGGCGCACATAGGGCTCTAGTATCAGACGTCTATCCGTTGGACTATAGCAAGTTCTGTTTAAGGGAAACTCCATCAAACGGAATCGCACTTCTCACAGTGTCTTTTCAGAGGGGGAAAGGATATAGAACAACTAAGGGGAGGGAACGTTGTGCCCTGAGAGTGAATGACAGCTTAGGGCACATAGGCCTCTATGACACATACTGGAAGGTCAACACCTGTGATGTTCCACTGTGTCTAGCTCGTCTCAAACACTTCAAATGTACGAGGGAACTTTGCTACTGTACGTTCTCACGACAGGTTTGAGTCTGTGCTCTGTAGGAAACATTAGGACCTGTCTGTGTAGCAATCATAAACTATCACATACAGGACCATGACAAGTGATTCTTAGGAAGGTATCTTTTCAGGGATCCTACTTAAAGTGCGTTCTCATTCATCACAGAGTCTCCTCCTTTCAGGAATGATGACAGAACACGGACGGACTATGGGCACCTTAGGTACTGTGAGTAAAGTGCAGGCTATGGCGCTTAGGCATCCCAAACTCATATTGGATGCTCACGACCAGTGGTGATCCGCACTTTCTTTCAGTGTTAAAAACGCTTCCAACATTGTGAGGGAAGTGTGCTTTAGGAGGGATTCGTTGCAGTGTTGCGTCTGTTAAAGAAGGAAGCGCTTGGGACTGACTCTGCGGTAACTGCAATAGGTGCACATAGGGCTCTAGTAACAGACGTCTATCCCTTGGACTATAGCAAGTTCTGTTTAAGGGAAACTCCTTCAGGCGGAATCGCACTTCTCCCAGTGTCTTTTTAATGGAGGAATGGAGAAAGAACAACTACGGAGAGAGGGAACGTTGTGCCTTTAGAGTGAAGGAAAGGGTATGGAACATAGGCCTCTAAGACACATACTGGAAAGTCAACAGCTGTGATGTTCCACTGTGTCTAACTCGTCTCAAAACACTTAAAATGCAGGAGGGAACTGTGCTACTGTACGTTCTCACTTCAGGAATGAGTCTGTGCTAAGTTGGAAACTGGAGGGCCTGTCTGAGTAGCAATCATAGAGAGATTCGTACAGGACCCTTTCAGGTTATTCTTAGGAAGGTATCTTTTCAGGGATCCTACTTAAAATGTGTTCTCATTGATAATAGTATCTCCTTCTTTGAGGAATGATGATAGAATGTGGACGGACCATGGGCACATTATATACTGTGAGTAAAGTGCAGGCTATGGCGCTTAGGCATCCCAAACACATATTCGATGATCAAGACCAGTGGTGATCCCCACGTTCTTTCTCTGTAAAAAACGCTTTCAACATTGTGAGGGAAGTGTGCTTTAGGAGGGATTCGTTGCAGTGTTGCGTCTGTTAAAGAAGGAAGCTCTTGGGACTGACTCTGCGGTAACTGCAATAGGCGCACATAGGGCTCTAGTATCAGACGTCTATCCGTTGGACTATAGCAAGCTCTGTTTAAGGGAAACTCTTTCAGGCTGAATCGCACTTCTCACAGTGTCTTATCAGCGGAGGAATAGAGAAAGAACAACTATGGACAGAGGGAACGTTTTGCCCTGAGAGTGAAGGACCGGGTATGGAACATAGACCTCTATGACACATACTGGAAGGTCAACACCTGTGATGTTCCATTGTGTCTAACACGTCTCAAAACCCTTCAGATGTACGAGGGAACTGTGCTACAGTATTTTCCCAGGACAGGAATGAGTCTGTGCTAAGTTGGAAACTGTAAGACCTGTCCGTGTAGCAATCATAGAGAGTATTGTACAGGACCCTGACGGGTTATTCTTAGGAAGGTATCTTTTCAGGGATCCTAGTTAAAGTGTGTTCTCATTCATAACAGTGTCTCCTCCTTTGAGGAATGATGATAGAACACGGACGGACTATGGGCATTAGGTACACTGAGTAAAGTGCAGGCTATGGCGCTTAGGCATCCCAAACTCATATTGCATGCTCACGACCAGTGGTGATCCGCACTTTCTTTCAGTGTTAAAAACGCTTCCAACATTGTGAGGGAAGTGTGCTTTAGGAGGGATTCGTTGCAGTGTTGCGTCTGATAAAGAAGGAAGCTCTTGGGACTGACTATGCGATAACTGCAATAGGCGCACATAGGGCTCTAGTATCAGACGTCTATCCGTTGGACTATAGCAAGTTCTGTTTAAGGGAAACTCCATCAAACGGAATCGCACTTCTCACAGTGTCTTTTCAGAGGGGGAAAGGATATAGAACAACTAAGGGGAGGGAACGTTGTGCCCTGAGAGTGAATGACAGCTTATGGCACATAGGCCTCTATGACACATACTGGAAGGTCAACACCTGTGATGTTCCACTGTGTCTAGCTCGTCTCAAACACTTCAAATGTACGAGGGAACTTTGCTACTGTACGTTCTCACGACAGGTTTGAGTCTGTGCTCTGTAGGAAACATTAGGACCTGTCTGTGTAGCAATCATAAACTATCACATACAGGACCATGACAAGTGATTCTTAGGAAGGTATCTTTTCAGGGATCCTACTTAAAGTGCGTTCTCATTCATCACAGAGTCTCCTCCTTTCAGGAATGATGACAGAACACGGACGGACTATGGGCACCTTAGGTACTGTGAGTAAAGTGCAGGCTATGGCGCTTAGGCATCCCAAACTCATATTGGATGCTCACGACCAGTGGTGATCCGCACTTTCTTTCAGTGTTAAAAACGCTTCCAACATTGTGAGGGAAGTGTGCTTTAGGAGGGATTCGTTGCAGTGTTGCGTCTGTTAAAGAAGGAAGCGCTTGGGACTGACTCTGCGGTAATTGCAATAGGCGCACATAGGGCTCTAGTAACAGACGTCTATCCCTTGGACTATAGCAAGTTCTGTTTAAGGGAAACTCCTTCAGGCGGAATCGCACTTCTCCCAGTGTCTTTTTAATGGAGGAATGGAGAAAGAACAACTACGGAGAGAGGGAACGTTGTGCCCTTAGAGTGAAGGAAAGGGTATGGAACATAGGCCTCTAAGACACATACTGGAAAGTCAACAGCTGTGATGTTCCACTGTGTCTAACTCGTCTCAAAACACTTAAAATGCAGGAGGGAACTGTGCTACTGTACGTTCTCACTTCAGGAATGAGTCTGTGCTAAGTTGGAAACTGGAGGGCCTGTCTGAGTAGCAATCATAGAGAGATTCGTACAGGACCCTTTCAGGTTATTCTTAGGAAGGTATCTTTTCAGGGATCCTACTTAAAATGTGTTCTCATTGATAATAGTATCTCCTTCTTTGAGGAATGATGATAGAATGTGGACGGACCATGGGCACATTATATACTGTGAGTAAAGTGCAGGCTATGGCGCTTAGGCATCCCAAACACATATTCGATGATCAAGACCAGTGGTGATCCCCACGTTCTTTCTCTGTAAAAAACGCTTTCAACATTGTGAGGGAAGTGTGCTTTAGGAGGGATTCGTTGCAGTGTTGCGTCTGTTAAAGAAGGAAGCTCTTGGGACTGACTCTGCGGTAACTGCAATAGGCGCACATAGGGCTCTAGTATCAGACGTCTATCCGTTGGACTATAGCAAGCTCTGTTTAAGGGAAACTCTTTCAGGCTGAATCGCACTTCTCACAGTGTCTTATCAGCGGAGGAATAGAGAAAGAACAACTATGGACAGAGGGAACGTTGTGCCCTGAGAGTGAAGGACCGGGTATGGAACATAGGCTTCTATGACACATACTGGAAGGTCAACACCTGTGATGTTCCATTGTGTCTAACTCGTGTCAAAATCCTTCAAATGTACGAGGGAACTGTGCTACAGTACTTTCCCACGACAATAATGTGTCTGTGCTAAGTTGGAAACTGTAGGACCTGTCTGTGCAGCAATCAGAGAGAGTATCGTACAGGACCCTGACGGGTTATTCTTAGGAAGGTATCTTTTCAGGGATCCTAGTTAAAGTGTGTTCTCATTCTTAACAGTGTCTCCTACTCTGAGGAATGATGATAGAATGCGGACGGACTTTGGGCACATTAGGTACTGTGAGTAAAGTGCAGGCTATGGCGCTTAGGCATCCCAAACACATATTAGATAATCAAGACCAGTGGTGATCCGCACTTTCTTTCTGAGTAAAAAACGCTTCCAGCATTGTGATGAAAGGGTGCTTTAGGATGGATTCGTTGCTGTGTTGCGGCTGTTAGAAAATGAAGCTCTTGGGACTGACTCTGCGGTAACTGCAATAGGCGTACATAGGGCTCTAGTATCATACGTCTATCCGTTGGACTATAGCAAGTTCTGTTTAAGGGAAACTCTTTCAGGCTGAATCGCACTTCTCACAGTGTCTTATCAGCGGAGGAATAGAGAAAGAACAACTATGGACAGAGGGAACGTTTTGCCCTGAGAGTGAAGGACCGGGTATGGAACATAGGCCTCTATGACACATACTGGAAGGTCAACACCTGTGATGTTCCATTGTGTATAACTCGTCTCAAAACCCTTCATATGTACGAGGGAACTGTGCTACAGTATTTTCCCAGGACAGGAATGAGTCTGTGCTAAGTTGGAAACTGTAAGACCTGTCCGTGTAGCAATCATAGAGAGTATTGTACAGGACCCTGACGGGTTATTCTTAGGAAGGTATCTTTTCAGGGATCCTAGTTAAAGTGTGTTCTCATTCATAACAGTGTCTCCTCCTTTGAGGAATGATGATAGAACACGGACGGACTATGGGCATTAGGTACACTGAGTAAAGTGCAGGCTATGGCGCTTAGGCATCCCAAACTCATATTGCATGCTCACGACCAGTGGTGATCCGCACTATCTTTCAGTGTTAAAAACGCTTCCAACATTGTGAGGGAAGTGTGCTTTAGGAGGGATTCGTTGCAGTGTTGCGTCTGATAAAGAAGGAAGCTCTTGGGACTGACTATGCGATAACTGCAATAGGCGCACATAGGGCTCTAGTATCAGACGTCTATCCGTTGGACTATAGCAAGTTCTGTTTAAGGGAAACTCCATCAAACGGAATCGCACTTCTCACAGTGTCTTTTCAGAGGGGGAAAGGATATAGAACAACTAAGGGGAGGGAACGTTGTGCCCTGAGAGTGAATGACAGCTTATGGCACATAGGCCTCTATGACACATACTGGAAGGTCAACACCTGTGATGTTCCACTGTGTCTAGCTCGTCTCAAACACTTCAAATGTACGAGGGAACTTTGCTACTGTACGTTCTCACGACAGGTTTGAGTCTGTGCTCTGTAGGAAACATTAGGACCTGTCTGTGTAGCAATCATAAACTATCACATACAGGACCATGACAAGTGATTCTTAGGAAGGTATCTTTTCAGGGATCCTACTTAAAGTGCGTTCTCATTCATCACAGAGTCTCCTCCTTTCAGGAATGATGACAGAACACGGACGGACTATGGGCACCTTAGGTACTGTGAGTAAAGTGCAGGCTATGGCGCTTAGGCATCCCAAACTCATATTGGATGCTCACGACCAGTGGTGATCCGCACTTTCTTTCAGTGTTAAAAACGCTTCCAACATTGTGAGGGAAGTGTGCTTTAGGAGGGATTCGTTGCAGTGTTGCGTCTGTTAAAGAAGGAAGCGCTTGGGACTGACTCTGCGGTAACTGCAATAGGCGCACATAGGGCTCTAGTAACAGACGTCTATCCCTTGGACTATAGCAAGTTCTGTTTAAGGGAAACTCCTTCAGGCGGAATCGCACTTCTCCCAGTGTCTTTTTAATGGAGGAATGGAGAAAGAACAACTACGGAGAGAGAGAACGTTGTGCCTTTAGAGTGAAGGAAAGGGTATGGAACATAGGCCTCTAAGACACATCCTGGAAAGTCAACAGCTGTGATGTTCCACTGTGTCTAACTCGTCTCAATACACTTAAAATGCAGGAGGGAACTGTGCTACTGTACGTTCTCACTTCAGGAATGAGTCTGTGCTAAGTTGGAAACTGGAGGGCCTGTCTGAGTAGCAATCATAGAGAGATTCGTACAGGACCCTTTCAGGTTATTCTTAGGAAGGTATCTTTTCAGGGATCCTACTTAAAATGTGTTCTCCTTGATAATAGTATCTCCTTCTTTGAGGAATGATGATAGAATGTGGACGGACCATGGGCACATTATATACTGTGAGTAAAGTGCAGGCTATGGCGCTTAGGCATCCCAAACACATATTCGATGATCAAGACCAGTGGTGATCCCCACGTCCTTTCTCTGTAAAAAACGCTTTCAACATTGTGAGGGAAGTGTGCTTTAGGAGGGATTCGTTGCAGTGTTGCGTCTGTTAAAGAAGGAAGCTCTTGGGACTGACTCTGCGGTAACTGCAATAGGCGCACATAGGGCTCTAGTATCAGACGTCTATCCGTTGGACTATAGCAAGCTCTGTTTAAGGGAAACTCTTTCAGGCTGAATCGCACTTCTCACAGTGTCTTATCAGCGGAGGAATAGAGAAAGAACAACTATGGACAGACGGAACGTTGTGCCCTGAGTGTGAAGGACCGGGTATGGAACATAGGCTTCTATGACACATACTGGAAGGTCAACACCTGTGATGTTCCATTGTGTCTAACTCGTGTCAAAACCCTTCAAATGTACGAGGAACTGTGCTACAGTACTTTCCCACGACAATAATGAGTCTTTGCTAAGTTGGAAACTGTAGGACCTGTCTGTGCAGCAATCAGAGAGAGTATCGTACAGGACCCTGACGGGTTATTCTTAGGAAGGTATCTTTTCAGGGATCCTAGTTAAAGTGTGTTCTCATTCTTAACAGTGTCTCCTACTCTGAGGAATGATGATAGAATGCGGACGGACTTTGGGCACATTAGGTACTGTGAGTAAAGTGCAGGCTATGGCGCTTAGGCATCCCAAACACATATTAGATAATCAAGACCAGTGGTGATCCGTACTTTCTTTCTGAGTAAAAAACGCTTCCAGCATTGTGATGGAAGGGTGCTTTAGGAGGGATTCTTTGCTGTGTTGCGTCTGTTAGAAAAGGAAGCTCTTGGGACTGACTCTGCGGTAACTGCAATAGGCGTACATAGGGCTCTAGTAATATACGTCTATCCGTTGGACTATAGCAAGTTCTGTTTAAGGGAAACTTTTTCAGGCTGAATCGCACTTCTCACAGTGTCTTATCAGCGGAGGAATAGAGAAAGAACAACTATGGACAGAGGGAACGTTTTGCCCTGAGAGTGAAGGACCGGATATGGAACATAGGCCTCTATGACACATACTGGAAGGTCAACACCTGTGATGTTCCATTGTGTCTAACACGTCTCAAAACCCTTCAGATGTACGAGGGAACTGTGCTACAGTATTTTCCCAGGACAGGAATGAGTCTGTGCTAAGTTGGAAACTGTAAGAATTGTCCGTGTAGCAATCATAGAGAGTATTGTACAGGACCCTGACGTGTTATTCTTAGGAAGGTATCTTTTCAGGGATCCTAGTTAAAGTGTGTTCTCATTCATAACAGTGTCTCCTCCTTTGAGGAATGATGAAAGAACACGGACGGACTATGGGCATCTTAGGTACTCTGAGTAAAGTGCAGGCTATGGCGCTTAGGCATCCCAAACTCATATTGCATGCTCACGACCAGTGGTGATCCGCACTTTCTTTCAGTGTTAAAAACGCTTCCAACATTGTGAGGGAAGTGTGCTTTAGGAGGGATTCGTTGCAGTGTTGCGTCTGATAAAGAAGGAAGGTCTTGGGACTGACTCTGCGATAACTGCAATAGGCGCACATAGGGCTCTAGTATCAGACGTCTATCCGTTGGACTATAGAAAGTTCTGTTTAAGGGAAACTCCATCAAACGGAATCGCACTTCTCACAGTGTCTTTTCAGAGGGGGAAAGGATATAGAACAACTAAGGGGAGGGAACGTTGTGCCCTGAGAGTGAATGACAGCTTATGGCACATAGGCCTCTATGACACATACTGGAAGGTCAACACCTGTGATGTTCCACTGTGTCTAGCTCGTCTCAAACACTTCAAATGTACGAGGGAACTTTGCTACTGTACGTTCTCACGACAGGTTTGAGTCTGTGCTCTGTAGGAAACATTAGGACCTGTCTGTGTAGCAATCATAAACTATCACATACAGGACCATGACAAGTGATTCTTAGGAAGGTATCTTTTCAGGGATCCTAAAGTGCGTTCTCATTCATCACAGAGTCTCCTCTTTTCAGGAATGATGACAGAACACGGACGGACTATTGGCACCTTAGGTACTGTGAGTAAAGTGCAGGCTATGGCGCTTAGGCATCCCAAACTCATATTGGATGCTCACGACCAGTGGTGATCCGCACTTTCTTTCAGTGTTAAAAACGCTTCCAACATTGTGAGGGAAGTGTGCTTTAGGAGGGATTCGTTGCACTGTTGCGTCTGTTAAAGAAGGAAGCGCTTGGGACTGACTCTGCGGTAACTGCAATAGGCGCACATAGGGCTCTAGTAACAGACGTCTATCCCTTGGACTATAGCAAGTTCTGTTTAAGGGAAACTCCTTCAGGCGGAATCGCACTTCTCCCAGTGTCTTTTTAATGGAGGAATGGAGAAAGAACAACTACGGAGAGAGGGAACGTTGTGCCCTTAGAGAGAAGGAAAGGGTATGGAACATAGGCCTCTAAAACACATACTGGAAAGTCAACAGCTGTGATGTTCCACTGTGTCTAACTCGTCTCAAAACACTTAAAATGCAGGAGGGAACTGTGCTACTGTACGTTCTCACTTCAGGAATGAGTCTGTGCTAAGTTGGAAACTGGAGGGCCTGTCTGAGTAGCAATCATAGAGAGATTCGTACAGGACCCTTTCATGTTATTCTTAGGAAGGTATCTTTTCAGGGATCCTACTTAAAATGTGTTCTCATTGATAATAGTATCTCCTTCTTTGAGGAATGATGATAGAATGTGGACGGATCATGGGCACATTATATACTGTGAGTAAAGTGCAGGCTATGGCTCTTAGGCATCCCAAACACGTATTCGATGATCAAGACCAGTGGTGATCCCCACGTTCTTTCTCTGTAAAAAACGCTTTCAACATTGTGAGGGAAGTGTCTTTAGGAGGGATTCGTTGCCGTGTTGCGTCTGTTAAAGAAGGAAGCTCTTGGGACTGACTCTGCGGTAACTGCAATAGGCGCACATAGGGCTCTAGTATCAGACGTCTATCCGTTGGACTATAGCAAGCTCTGTTTAAGGGAAACTCTTTCAGGCTGAATCGCACTTCTCACAGTGTCTTATCAGCGGAGGAATAGAGAAAGAACAACTATGGACAGAGGGAACGTTTTGCCCTGAGAGTGAAGGACCGGGTATGGAACATAGGCCTCTATGACACATACTGGAAGGTCAACACCTGTGATGTTCCATTGTGTATAACTCGTCTCAAAACCCTTCAGATGTACGAGGGAACTGTGCTACAGTATTTTCCCAGGACAGGAATGAGTCTGTGCTAAGTTGGAAACTGTAAGACCTGTCCGTGTAGCAATCATAGAGAGTATTGTACAGGACCCTGACGGGTTATTCTTAGGAAGGTATCTTTTCAGGGATCCTAGTTAAAGTGTGTTCTCATTCATAACAGTGTCTTCTCCTTTGAGGAATGATGATAGAACACGGACGGACTATGGGCATCTTAGGTACTCTGAGTAAAGTGCAGGCTATGGCGCTTAGGCATCCCAAACTCATATTGGATGCTCACGACCAGTGGTGATCCGCACTTTCTTTCAGTGTTAAAAACGCTTCCAACATTGTGAGGGAAGTGTGCTTTAGGAGGGATTCGTTGCAGTGTTGCGTCTGTTAAAGATGGAAGCGCTTGGGACTGACTCTGCGGTAACTGCAATAGGCGCACATAGGGCTCTAGTAACAGACGTCTATCCCTTGGACTATAGCAAGTTCTGTTTAAGGGAAACTCCTTCAGGCGGAATCGCACTTCTCCCAGTGTCTTTTTAATGGAGGAATGGAGAAAGAACAACTACGGAGAGAGGGAACGTTGTGCCCTTAGAGTGAAGGAAAGGGTATGGAACATAGGCCTCTAAGACACATACTGGAAAGTCAACAGCTGTGATGTTCCACTGTGTCTAACTCGTCTCAAAACACTTAAAATGCAGGATGGAACTGTGCTACTGTACGTTCTCACTTCAGGAATGAGTCTGTGCTAAGTTGGAAACTGGAGGGCCTGTCTGAGTAGCAATCATAGAGAGATTCGTACAGGACCCTTTCAGGTTATTCTTAGGAAGGTATCTTTTCAGGGATCCAACTTAAAATGTGTTCTCATTGATAATAGTATCTCCTTCTTTGAGGAATGATGATAGAATGTGGACGGACCATGGGCACATTATATACTGTGAGTAAAGTGCAGGCTATGGCGCTCAGGAATCCCAAACACATATTCGATGATCAAGACCAGTGGTGATCCCCACGTTCTTTCTCTGTAAAAAACGCTTTCAACATTGTGAGGGAAGTGTGCTTTAGGAGGGATTCGTTGCAGTGTTGCGTCTGTTAAAGAAGGAAGCTCTTGAGACTGACTCTGCGGTAACTGCAATAGGCGCACATAGGGCTCTAGTATCAGACGTCTATCCGTTGGACTATAGCAAGCTCTGTTTAAGGGAAACTCTTTCAGGCTGAATCGCACTTCTCACAGTGTCTTATCAGCGGAGGAATAGAGAAAGAACAACTATGGACAGAGGGAATTTGTGCCCTGAGAGTGAAGGACCGGGTATGGAACATAGGCTTCTATGACACATACTGGAAGGTCAACACCTGTGATGTTCCATTGTGTCTAACTCGTGTCAAAACCCTTCAAATGTACGAGGGAACTGTGCTACAGTACTTTCCCACGACAATAATGAGTCTGTGCTAAGTTGGAAACTGTAGGACCTGTCTGTGCAGCAATCAGAGAGAGTATCGTACAGGACCCTGACGGGTTATTCTTAGGAAGATATCTTTTCAGGGATCCTAGTTAAAGTGTGTTCTCATTCTTAACAGTGTCTCCTACTCTGAGGAATGATGATAGAATGCGGACGGACTTTGGGCACATTAGGTACTGTGAGTAAAGTGCAGGCTATGGCGCTTAGGCATCCCAAACACATATTAGATAATCAAGACCAGTGGTGATCCGCACTTTCTTTCTGAGTAAAAAACGCTTCCAGCATTGTGATGGAAGTGTGCTTTAGGAGGGATTCGTTGCTGTGTTGCGTCTGTTAGAAAAGGAAGCTCTTGGGACTGACTCTGCGGTAACTGCAATAGGCGTACATAGGGCTCTAGTATCATACGTCTATCCGTTGGACTATAGCAAGTTCTGTTTAAGGGAAACTCTTTCAGGCTGAATCGCACTTCTCACAGTGTCTTATCAGCGGAGGAATAGAGAAAGAACAACTATGGACAGAGGGAACGTTTTGCCCTGAGAGTGAAGGACCGGGTATGGAACATAGGCCTCTATGACACATACTGGAAGGTCAACACCTGTGATGTTCCATTGTGTATAACTCGTCTCAAAACCCTTCAGATGTACGAGGGAACTGTGCTACAGTATTTTCCCAGGACAGGAATGAGTCTGTGCTCTGTAGGAACCATTAGGACCTGTCTGTGTAGCAATCATAAACTATCACATACAGGACCATGACAAGTGATTCTTAGGAAGGGATCTTTTCAGGGATCCTACTTAAAGTGCGTTCTCATTCATCACAGATTCTCCTCCTTTCAGTAATGATGACAGAACACGGACGGACTATGGGCACCTTAGGTACTGTGAGTAAAGTGCAGGCTATGGCGCTTAGGCATTCCAAACTCATATTGGAAGCTCACGACCAGTGGTGATCCGCACTTTCTTTCAGTGTTAAAAACGCTTCCAACATTGTGAGGGAAGTGTGCTTTAGGAGGGATTCATTGCAGTGTTGCGTCTGTTAAGAAGGAATCGCTTGGGACTGACTCTGCGGTAACTGCAATAGGCGCACATAGGGCTCTAGTAACAGACGTCTATCCCTTGGACTATAGCAAGTTCTGTTTAAGGGAAACTCCTTCAGGCGGAATCGCACTTCTCCCTGTGTCTTTTTAATGGAGGAATGGAGGAAGAACAACTACGGAGAGAGGGAACGTTGTGCCCTTAGGGTGAAGGAAAGGGTATGGAACATAGGCCTATAAGACACATACTGGAAGTCAACAGCTGTGATATTCCACTGTGTCTAACTCGTCTCAAAACACTTAAAATGCAGGAGGAAACTTTGCTACTGTACGTTCTCACTTCAGGAATGAGTCTGTGCTAAGTTGGAAACTGGAGGGCCTGTCTGAGTAGCAATCATAGAGAGATTCGTACAGGACCCTTTCAGGTTATTCTTAGGAAGGTATCTTTTCAGGTATCCTACTTAAAATGTGTTCTCATTGATAATATTATCTCCTTCTTTGAGGAATGATGATAGAATGTGGACGGACCATGGGCACTTTATATACTGTGACTAAAGTGCAGGCTATGGCGCTTAGACATCCCAAACACATATTCGATGATCAAGACCAGTGGTGATCCACACGTTCTTTCTCTGTAAAAAACGCTTTCAACATTGTGAGGGAAGTGTGCTTTAGGAGGGATTCTTTGCAGTGTTGCGTCTGTTAAAGAAGGAAGCGCTTGGGACTGACTCTGCGGTAACTGCAATAGGCGCACTTAGGGCTCTAGTATCTGACGTCTATACGTTGGACTATAGCAAGCTCTGTTTAAGGGAAACTCTTTCAGGCTGAATCGCACTTCTCACAGTGTCTTATCAGCGGAGGAATAGAGAAAGAAAAACTATGGACAGAGGGAACGTTGTGCCCTGAGAGTGAAGGACCGGGTATGGAACATAGGCTTCTATGACACATACTGGAAGGTCAACACCTGTGATGTTCCATTGTGTCTAACTCGTGTCAAAACCCTTCAAATGTACGAGGGAACTGTGCTACAGTACTTTCCCACGACAATAATGAGTCTGTGCTAAGTTGGAAACTGTAGGACCTGTCTGTGCAGGAATCAGAGAGAGTATCGTACAGGACCCTGACGGGTATTTTTAGGAAGGTATCTTTTCAGGGATCCCAGTTAAAGTGTGTTCTCATTCATAACAGTGTCTCCACTTTGAGGAATGATGATAGAACACGGACGGACTATGGGCATCTTAGGTACTCTGAGTAAAGTGCAGGCTATGGCGCTTAGGCATCCCAAACTCATATTGGATGCTCACGACCAGTGGTGATCCGTACTTTCTTTCAGTGTTAAAAACGCTTCCAACATTGTGAGGGAAGTGTGCTTTAGGAGGGATTCGTTGCAGTGTTGCGTCTGTTAAAGAAGGAAGCGCTTGGGACTGACTCTGCGGTAACTGCAATAGGCGCAATAGGGCTCTAGTAACAGACGTCTATCCCTTGGTCTATAGCAAGTTCTGTTTAAGGGAAACTCCTTCAGGCGGAATCGCACTTCTCCCAGTGTCTTTTTAATGGAGGAATGGAGAAAGAACAACTACGGAGAGAGGGAACGTTGTGCCCTTAGAGTGAAGGAAAGGGTATGGAACATAGGCCTCTAAGACACATACTGGAAAGTCAACAGCTGTGATGTTCCACTGTGTCTAACTCGTCTCAAAACACTTAAAATGCAGGAGGGAACTGTGCTACTGTACGTTCTCACTTCAGGAATGAGTCTGTGCTAAGTTGGAAACTGGAGGGCCTGTCTGAGTAGCAATCATAGAGAGATTCGTACAGGACCCTTTCAGGTTATTCTTAGGAAGGTATCTTTTCAGGGATCCACTTAAAATGTGTTCTCATTGATAATAGTATCTCCTTCATTGAGGAATGATGATAGAATGTGGACGGACCATGGGCACATTATATACTGTGAGTAAAGTGCAGGCTATGGCGATTAGGCATCCCAAACACACATTCGATGATCAAGACCAGTGGTGATCCCCACATTCTTTCTCTGTAAAAAACGCTTTCAACATTGTGAGGGAAGTGTGCTTTAGGAGGGATTCGTTGCAGTGTTGCGTCTGTTAAAGAAGGAAGCTCTTGGGACTGACTCTGCGGTAACTGCAATAGGCGCACATAGGGCTCTAGTATCAGACGTCTATCCGTTGGACTATAGCAAGCTCTGTTTAAGGGAAACTCTTTCAGGCTGAATCGCACTTCTCACAGTGTCTTATCAGCGGAGGAATAGAGAAAGAACAACTATGGACAGAGGGAACGTTGTGCCCTGAGAGTGAAGGACCGGGTATGGAACATAGGCTTCTATGACACATACTGGAAGGTCAACACCTGTGATGTTCCATTGTGTCTAACTCATGTCAAAACCCTTCAAATGTACGAGGGAACTGTGCTACAGTACTTTCCCACGACAATAATGAGTCTGTGCTAAGTTGGAAACTGTAGGACCTGTCTGTGCAGCAATCAGAGAGAGTATCGTACAGGACCCTGACGGGTTATTCTTAGGAAGGTATCTTTTCAGGGATCCTAGTTAAAGTGTGTTCTCATTCTTAACAGTGTCTCCTACTCTGAGGAATGATGATAGAATGCGGACGGACTTTGGGCACATTAGGTACTGTGAGTAAAGTGCAGGCTATGGCGCTTAGGCATCCCAAACACATATTAGATAATCAAGACCAGTGGTGATCCGCACTTTCTTTCTGAGTAAAAAACGCTTCCAGCATTGTGATGGAAGTGTGCTTTAGGAGGGATTCGTTGCTGTGTTGCGTCTGTTAGAAAAGGAAGCTCTTGGGACTGACTCTGCGGTAACTGCAATAGGCGTACATAGGGCTCTAGTATCATACGTCTATCCGTTGGACTATAGCAAGTTCTGTTTAAGGGAAACTCTTTCAGGCTGAATCGCACTTCTCACAGTGTCTTATCTGCAGAGGAATAGAGAAAGAACAACTATGGACAGAGGGAACGTTTTGCCCTATAATTGAAGGACCGGGTGTGGAACATAGGCCTCTATGACACATACTGGAAGGTCAACACCTGTGATGTTCCACTGTGTCTAGCTCGTCTCAAACACTTCAAATGTACGAGGGAACTTTGCTACTGTACATTCTCACGACAGGTATGAGTCTGTGCTCTGTAGGAAACATTAGGACCTGTCTGTGTAGCAATCATAAACTATCACATACAGGACCATGACAAGTGATTCTTAGGAAGGTGTCTTTTCAGGGATCCTACTTAAAGTGCGTTTTCATTCATCACAGAGTCTCCTCCTTTCAGGAATGATGATAGAACACGGACGGACTATGGGCACCTTAGGTACTGTGAGTAAAGTGCAGGCTATGGCGCTTAGGCATCCCAAACTCATATTGGATGCTCACGACCAGTGGTGATCCGCACTTTCTTTCAGTGTTAAAAACGCTTCCAACATTGTGAGGGAAGTGTGCTTTAGGAGGGATTCGTTGCACTGTTGCGTCTGTTAAAGAAGGAAGCACTTGGGACTGACTCTGCGGTAACTGCAATAGGCGCACATAGGGCTCTAGTAACAGACGTCTATCCTTTGGACTATAGCAAGTTCTGTTTAAGGGAAACTCCTTCAGGCGGAATCGCACTTCTCCTAGTGTCTTTTTAATGGAGGAATGGAGAAAGAACAACTATGGAGAGAGGGAACGTTGTGCCCTTAGTGTGAAGGAAAGTGTATGGAACATAGGCCTCTAAGACACATACTGGAAAGTCAACAGCTGTGATGTTCCACTGTGTCTAACTCATCTCAAAACACTTAAAATGCAGGAGGGAACTGTGCTACTGTACGTTCTCACTTCAGGAATGAGTCTGTGCTAAGTTGGAAACTGGAGGGCCTGTCTGAGTAGCAATCATAGAGAGATTCGTACAGGACCCTTTCAGGTTATTCTTAGGAAGGTATCTTTTCAGGGATCCACTTAAAATGTGTTCTCATTGATAATAGTATCTCCTTCTTTGAGGAATGATGATAGAATGTGGACGGACCATGGGCACATTATATACTGTGAGTAAAGTGCAGGCTATGGCGCTTAGACATGCCAAACACATATTCGATGATCAAGACCAATGGTGATCCCCACGTTCTTTCTCAGTAAAAAACGCTTTCAACATTGTGAGGGAAGTGTGCTTTAGGAGGGATTCGTTGCAGTGTTGCGTCTGTTAAAGAAGGAAGCTCTTGGGACTGACTCTGCAGTAACTGCAATAGGCGCACATAGGGCTCTAGTATCAGACATCTATCCGTTGGACTATAGCAAGCTCTGTTTAAGGGAAACTCTTTCAGGCTGAATCGCACTTCTCACAGTGTCTTATCAGCGGAGGAATAGAGAAAGAACAACTATGGACAGAGGGAACGTTGTGCCCTGAGAGTGAAGGACCGGTTATGAACATAGGCTTCTATGACACATACTGGAAGGTCAACACCTGTGATGTTCCATTGTGTCTAACTCGTGTCAAAACCCTTCAAATGTACGAGGGAACTGTGCTACATTACGTTCCCACGACAATAATGAGTCTGTGCTAAGTTGGAAACTGTAGGACCTGTTTGTGCAGCAATCAGAGAGAGTATCGTACAGGACCCTGACGGGTTATTCTTAGGAAGGTATCTTTTCAGGGATCCTAGTTAAAGTGTGTTCTCATTCTTAACAGTGTCTCCTACTCTGAGGAATGATGATAGAATGCGGACGGACTTTGGGCACATTAGATACTGTGAGTAAAGTGCAGGCTATGGCGCTTAGGCATCCCAAACACATATTAGATAATCAAGACCAGTGGTGATCCGCACTTTCTTTCTGAGTAAAAAACGCTTCCAGCATTGTGATGGAAGTGTGCTTTAGGTGGGATTCGTTGCAGTTTTGCGTCTGTTAAAGAAGGAAGCGCTTGGGACTGACTCTGCGGTAACTGCAATAGGCGCACATAGGGCTCTAGTAACAGACGTCTATCCCTTGGACTATAGCAAGTTCTGTTTAAGGGAAACTCCTTCAGGCGGAATCGCACTTCTCCCAGTGTCTTTTTAATGGAGGAATGGAGAAAGAACAACTACGGAGAGAGGGAACGTTGTGCCCTTAGAGTGAAGGAAAGGGTATGGAACATAGGCTTCTATGACACATACTGGAAGGTCAACACCTGTGATGTTCCATTGTGTCTAACTCGTCTCAAAACCCTTCAGATGTACGAGGGAACTGTGCTACAGTATTTTCCCAGGACAGGAATGAGTCTGTGCTAAGTTGGAAACTGTAAGACCTGTCCGTGTAGCAATCATAGAGAGTATTGTACAGGACCCTGACGGGTTATTCTTAGGAAGGTATCTTTTCAGGGATCCTAGTTAAAGTGTGTTCTCATTCATAACAGTGTCTCCTCCTTTGAGGAATGATGATAGAACACGGACGGACTATGGACATCTTAGGTACACTGAGTAAACTGCAGGCTATGGCGCTTAGGCATCCCAAACTCATATTGCATGCTCACGACCAGTGGTGATCCGCACTTTCTTTCAGTGTTAAAAACGCTTCCAACATTGTGAGGGAAGTGTGCTTTAGGAGGGATTCGTTGCAGTGTTGCGTCTGATAAAGAAGGAAGCACTTGGGACTGACTATGCGATAACTGCAATAGGCGCACATAGGGCTCTAGTATCAGACGTCTATCCGTTGGACTATAGCAAGTTCTGTTTAAGGGAAACTCCATCAAACGGAATCGCACTTCTCACAGTGTCTTTTCAGAGGGGGAAAGGATATAGAACAACTAAGGGGAGGGAACGTTGTGCCCTGAGAGTGAATGAGAGCTTAGGGCACATAGGCCTCTATGACACATACTGGAAGGTCAACACCTGTGATGTTCCACTGTGTCTAGCTTGTCTCAAACACTTCAAATGTACGAGGGAACTTTGCTACTGTACATTCTCACGATAGGTTTGACTCTGTGCTCTGTAGGAAACATTAGGACCTGTCTGTGTAGCAATCATAAACTATCACCTACAGGACCATGACAAGTGATTCTTAGGAAGGTATCTTTTCAGGGATCCTACTTAAAGTGCGTTCTCATTCATCACAGAGTCTCCTCCTTTCAGGAATGATGACAGAACACGGACGGACTATGGGCACCTTAGGTACTGTGAGTAAAGTGCAGGCTATGGCGCTTAGGCATCCCAAACTCATATTGCATGCTCACGACCAATGGTGATCCGCACTTTCTTTCAGTGTTAAAAATGCTTCCAACATTTGAGGGAAGTGTGCTTTAGGAGGGATTCGTTGCAGTGTTGCGTCTGTTAAAGAAGGAAGCGCTTGGGACTGACTCTGCGGTAACTGCAATAGGCGCACATAGGGCTCTAGTAACAGACGTCTATCCCTTGGACTATAGCAAGTTCTGTTTAAGGGAAACTCCTTCAGGCGGAATCGCACTTCTCCCAGTGTCTTTTTAATGGAGGAATGGAGAAAGAACAACTACGGAGAGAGGGAACGTTGTGCCCTTAGAGTGAAGGAAAGGGTATGGAACATAGGCCTCTAAGACACATACTGGAAAGTCAACAGCTGTGATGTTCCACTGTGTCTAACTCGTCTCAAAACACTTAAAATGCAGGAGGGAACTGTGCTACTGTACGTTCTCACTTCAGGAATGAGTCTGTGCTAAGTTGGAAACTGGAGGGCCTGTCTGAGTAGCAATCATAGAGAGATTCGTACAGGACCCTTTCAGGTTATTCTTAGGACGGTATCTTTTCAAGGATCCACTTAAAATGTGTTCTCATTGATAATAGTATCTCCTTCTTTGAGGAATGATGATAGAATGTGGACGGACCATGGGCACATTATATACTGTGAGTAAAGTGCAGGCTATGGCGCTTAGGCATCCCAAACACATATCCGATGATCAAGACCAGTGGTGATCCCCACGTTCTTTCTCTGTAAAAACGCTTTCAACATTGTGAGGGAAGTGTGCTTTAGGAGGGATTCGTTGCAGTGTTGCGTCTGTTAAAGACGGAAGCTCTTGGGACTGACTCTGCGGTAACTGCAATAGGCGCACATAGGGCTCTAGTATCAGACGTCTATCCGTTGGACTATAGCAAGTTCTGTTTAAGGGAAACTCTTTCAGGCTGAATCGCACTTCTCACAGTGTCTTATCAGCGGAGGAATAGAGAAAGAACAACTATGGACAGAGGGAACGTTGTGCCCTGAGAGTGAAGGACCGGGTATGGAACATAGGCTTCTATGACACATACTGGAAGGTCAACACCTGTGATGTTCCATTGTGTCTAACTCGTGTCAAAACCCTTCAAATGTACGAGGGAACTGTGCTACAGTACTTTCCCACGACAATAATGAGTCTGTGCTAAGTTGGAAACTGTAGGACCTGTCTGTGCAGCAATCAGAGAGAGTATCGTACAGGACCCTGACGGGTTATTCTTAGGAAGGTATCTTTTCAGGGATCCTAGTTAAAGTGTGTTCTCATTCTTAACAGTGTCTCCTACTCTGAGGAATGATGAGAGAATGCGGACGGACTTTGGGCACATTAGGTACTGTGAGTAAAGTGCAGGCTATGGCGCTTAGGCATCCCAAACACATATTATATAATCAAGACCAGTGGTGATCCACACTTTCTTTCTGAGTAAAAAACGCTTCCAGCATTGTGATGGAAGTGTGCTTTAGGAGGGATTCGTTGCTGTGTTGCGTCTGTTAGAAAAGGAAGCTCTTGGGACTGACTCTGCGGTAACTGCAATAGGCGTACATAGGGCTCTAGTATCATACGTCTATCCGTTGGACTATAGCAAGTTCTGTTTAAGGGAAACTCTTTCAGGCTGAATCGCACTTCTCACAGTGTCTTATCAGCGGAGGAATAGAGAAAGAACAACTATGGACAGAGGGAACGTTTTGCCCTGAGAGTGAAGGACCGGGTATGGAACATAGGCCTCTATGACACATACTGGAAGGTCAACACCTGTGATGTTCCATTGTGTATAACTCGTCTCAAAACCCTTCAGATGTACGAGGGAACTGTGCTACAGTATTTTCCCAGGACAGGAATGAGTCTGTGCTCTGTAGGAACCATTAGGACCTGTCTGTGTAGCAATCATAAACTATCACATACAGGACCATGACAAGTGATTCTTAGGAAGGGATCTTTTCAGGGATCCTACTTAAAGTGCGTTCTCATTCATCACAGATTCTCCTCCTTTCAGTAATGATGACAGAACACGGACGGACTATGGGCACCTTAGGTACTGTGAGTAAAGTGCAGGCTATGGCGCTTAGGCATCCCAAACTCATATTGGAAGCTCACGACCAGTGGTGATCCGCACTTTCTTTCAGTGTTAAAAACGCTTCCAACATTGTGAGGGAAGTGTGCTTTAGGAGGGATTCGTTGCAGTGTTGCGTCTGTTAAGAAGGAATCGCTTGGGACTGACTCTGCGGTAACTGCAATAGGCGCACATAGGGCTCTAGTAACAGACGTCTATCCCTTGGACTATAGCAAGTTCTGTTTAAGGGAAACTCCTTCAGGCGGAATCGCACTTCTCCCTGTGTCTTTTTAATGGAGGAATGGAGGAAGAACAACTACGGAGAGAGGGAACGTTGTGCCCTTAGGGTGAAGGAAAGGGTATGGAACATAGGCCTATAAGACACATACTGGAAGTCAACAGCTGTGATATTCCACTGTGTCTAACTCGTCTCAAAACACTTAAAATGCAGGAGGAAACTTTGCTACTGTACGTTCTCACTTCAGGAATGAGTCTGTGCTAAGTTGGAAACTGGAGGGCCTGTCTGAGTAGCAATCATAGAGAGATTCGTACAGGACCCTTTCAGGTTATTCTTAGGAAGGTATCTTTTCAGGTATCCTACTTAAAATGTGTTCTCATTGATAATATTATCTCCTTCTTTGAGGAATGATGATAGAATGTGGACGGACCATGGGCACTTTATATACTGTGACTAAAGTGCAGGCTATGGCGCTTAGACATCCCAAACACATATTCGATGATCAAGACCAGTGGTGATCCACACGTTCTTTCTCTGTAAAAAACGCTTTCAACATTGTGAGGGAAGTGTGCTTTAGGAGGGATTCTTTGCAGTGTTGCGTCTGTTAAAGAAGGAAGCGCTTGGGACTGACTCTGCGGTAACTGCAATAGACGCACTTAGGGCTCTAGTATCTGACGTCTATACGTTGGATATAGCAAGCTCTGTTTAAGGGAAACTCTTTCAGGCTGAATCGCACTTCTCACAGTGTCTTATCAGCGGAGGAATAGAGAAAGAAAAACTATGGACAGAGGGAACGTTGTGCCCTGAGAGTGAAGGACCGGGTATGGAACATAGGCTTCTATGACACATACTGGAAGGTCAACACCTGTGATGTTCCATTGTGTCTAACTCGTGTCAAAACCCTTCAAATGTACGAGGGAACTGTGCTACAGTACTTTCCCACGACAATAATGAGTCTGTGCTAAGTTGGAAACTGTAGGACCTGTCTGTGCAGCAATCAGAGAGAGTATCGTACAGGACCCTGACGGGTATTTTTAGGAAGGTATCTTTTCAGGGATCCCAGTTAAAGTGTGTTCTCATTCATAACAGTGTCTCCACTTTGAGGAATGATGATAGAACACGGACGGACTATGGGCATCTTAGGTACTCTGAGTAAAGTGCAGGCTATGGCGCTTAGGCATCCCAAACTCATATTGGATGCTCACGACCAGTGGTGATCCGTACTTTCTTTCAGTGTTAAAAACGCTTCCAACATTGTGAGGGAAGTGTGCTTTAGGAGGGATTCGTTGCAGTGTTGCGTCTGTTAAAGAAGGAAGCGCTTGGGACTGACTCTGCGGTAACTGCAATAGGCGCAATAGGGCTCTAGTAACAGACGTCTATCCCTTGGTCTATAGCAAGTTCTGTTTAAGGGAAACTCCTTCAGGCGGAATCGCACTTCTCCCAGTGTCTTTTTAATGGAGGAATGGAGAAAGAACAACTACGGAGAGAGGGAACGTTGTGCCCTTAGAGTGAAGGAAAGGGTATGGAACATAGGCCTCTAAGACACATACTGGAAAGTCAACAGCTGTGATGTTCCACTGTGTCTAACTCGTCTCAAAACACTTAAAATGCAGGAGGGAACTGTGCTACTGTACGTTCTCACTTCAGGAATGAGTCTGTGCTAAGTTGGAAACTGGAGGGCCTGTCTGAGTAGCAATCATAGAGAGATTCGTACAGGACCCTTTCAGGTTATTCTTAGGAAGGTATCTTTTCAGGGATCCACTTAAAATGTGTTCTCATTGATAATAGTATCTCCTTCATTGAGGAATGATGATAGAATGTGGACGGACCATGGGCACATTATATACTGTGAGTAAAGTGCAGGCTATGGCGATTAGGCATCCCAAACACACATTCGATGATCAAGACCAGTGGTGATCCCCACGTTCTTTCTCTGTAAAAAACGCTTTCAACATTGTGAGGGAAGTGTGCTTTAGGAGGGATTCGTTGCAGTGTTGCGTCTGTTAAAGAAGGAAGCTCTTGGGACTGACTCTGCGGTAACTGCAATAGGCGCACATAGGGCTCTAGTATCAGACGTCTATCCGTTGGACTATAGCAAGCTCTGTTTAAGGGAAACTCTTTCAGGCTGAATCGCACTTCTCACAGTGTCTTATCAGCGGAGGAATAGAGAAAGAACAACTATGGACAGAGGGAACGTTGTGCCCTGAGAGTGAAGGACCGGGTATGGAACATAGGCTTCTATGACACATACTGGAAGGTCAACACCTGTGATGTTCCATTGTGTCTAACTCATGTCAAAACCCTTCAAATGTACGAGGGAACTGTGCTACAGTACTTTCCCACGACAATAATGAGTCTGTGCTAAGTTGGAAACTGTAGGACCTGTCTGTGCAGCAATCAGAGAGAGTATCGTACAGGACCCTGACGGGTTATTCTTAGGAAGGTATCTTTTCAGGGATCCTAGTTAAAGTGTGTTCTCATTCTTAACAGTGTCTCCTACTCTGAGGAATGATGATAGAATGCGGACGGACTTTGGGCACATTAGGTACTGTGAGTAAAGTGCAGGCTATGGCGCTTAGGCATCCCAAACACATATTAGATAATCAAGACCAGTGGTGATCCGCACTTTCTTTCTGAGTAAAAAACGCTTCCAGCATTGTGATGGAAGTGTGCTTTAGGAGGGATTCGTTGCTGTGTTGCGTCTGTTAGAAAAGGAAGCTCTTGGGACTGACTCTGCGGTAACTGCAATAGGCGTACATAGGGCTCTAGTATCATACGTCTATCCGTTGGACTATAGCAAGTTCTGTTTAAGGGAAACTCTTTCAGGCTGAATCGCACTTCTCACAGTGTCTTATCTGCAGAGGAATAGAGAAAGAACAACTATGGACAGAGGGAACGTTTTGCCCTATAATTGAAGGATCGGGTGTGGAACATAGGCCTCTATGACACATACTGGAAGGTCAACACCTGTGATGTTCCACTGTGTCTAGCTCGTCTCAAACACTTCAAATGTACGAGGGAACTTTGCTACTGTACATTCTCACGACAGGTATGAGTCTGTGCTCTGTAGGAAACATTAGGACCTGTCTGTGTAGCAATCATAAACTATCACATACAGGACCATGACAAGTGATTCTTAGGAAGGTGTCTTTTCAGGGATCCTACTTAAAGTGCGTTTTCATTCATCACAGAGTCTCCTCCTTTCAGGAATGATGATAGAACACGGACGGACTATGGGCACCTTAGGTACTGTGAGTAAAGTGCAGGCTATGGCGCTTAGGCATCCCAAACTCATATTGGATGCTCACGACCAGTGGTGATCCGCACTTTCTTTCAGTGTTAAAAACGCTTCCAACATTGTGAGGGAAGTGTGCTTTAGGAGGGATTCGTTGCACTGTTGCGTCTGTTAAAGAAGGAAGCACTTGGGACTGACTCTGCGGTAACTGCAATAGGCGCACATAGGGCTCTAGTAACAGACGTCTATCCTTTGGACTATAGCAAGTTCTGTTTAAGGGAAACTCCTTCAGGCGGAATCGCACTTCTCCCAGTGTCTTTTTAATGGAGGAATGGAGAAAGAACAACTATGGAGAGAGGGAACGTTGTGCCCTTAGTGTGAAGGAAAGTGTATGGAACATAGGCCTCTAAGACACATACTGGAAAGTCAACAGCTGTGATGTTCCACTGTGTCTAACTCATCTCAAAACACTTAAAATGCAGGAGGGAACTGTGCTACTGTACGTTCTCACTTCAGGAATGAGTCTGTGCTAAGTTGGAAACTGGAGGGCCTGTCTGAGTAGCAATCATAGAGAGATTCGTACAGGACCCTTTCAGGTTATTCTTAGGAAGGTATCTTTTCAGGGATCCACTTAAAATGTGTTCTCATTGATAATAGTATCTCCTTCTTTGAGGAATGATGATAGAATGTGGACGGACCATGGGCACATTATATACTGTGAGTAAAGTGCAGGCTATGGCGCTTAGACATGCCAAACACATATTCGATGATCAAGACCAATGGTGATCCTCACGTTCTTTCTCAGTAAAAAACGCTTTCAACATTGTGAGGGAAGTGTGCTTTAGGAGGGATTCGTTGCAGTGTTGCGTCTGTTAAAGAAGGAAGCTCTTGGGACTGACTCAGCAGTAACTGCAATAGGCGCACATAGGGCTCTAGTATCAGACATCTATCCGTTGGACTATAGCAAGCTCTGTTTAAGGGAAACTCTTTCAGGCTGAATCGCACTTCTCACAGTGTCTTATCAGCGGAGGAATAGAGAAAGAACAACTATGGACAGAGGGAACGTTGTGCCCTGAGAGTGAAGGACCGGTTATGAACATAGGCTTCTATGACACATACTGGAAGGTCAACACCTGTGATGTTCCATTGTGTCTAACTCGTGTCAAAACCCTTCAAATGTACGAGGGAACTGTGCTACATTACGTTCCCACGACAATAATGAGTCTGTGCTAAGTTGGAAACTGTAGGACCTGTTTGTGCAGCAATCAGAGAGAGTATCGTACAGGACCCTGACGGGTTATTCTTAGGAAGGTATCTTTTCAGGGATCCTAGTTAAAGTGTGTTCTCATTCTTAACAGTGTCTCCTACTCTGAGGAATGATGATAGAATGCGGACGGACTTTGGGCACATTAGATACTGTGAGTAAAGTGCAGGCTATGGCGCTTAGGCATCCCAAACACATATTAGATAATCAAGACCAGTGGTGATCCGCACTTTCTTTCTGAGTAAAAAACGCTTCCAGCATTGTGATGGAAGTGTGCTTTAGGTGGGATTCGTTGCAGTTTTGCGTCTGTTAAAGAAGGAAGCGCTTGGGACTGACTCTGCGGTAACTGCAATAGGCGCACATAGGGCTCTAGTAACAGACGTCTATCCCTTGGACTATAGCAAGTTCTGTTTAAGGGAAACTCCTTCAGGCGGAATCGCACTTCTCCCAGTGTCTTTTTAATGGAGGAATGGAGAAAGAACAACTACGGAGAGAGGGAACGTTGTGCCCTTAGAGTGAAGGAAAGGGTATGGAACATAGGTTTCTATGACACATACTGGAAGGTCAACACCTGTGATGTTCCATTGTGTCTAACTCGTCTCAAAACCCTTCAGATGTACGAGGGAACTGTGCTACAGTATTTTCCCAGGACAGGAATGAGTCTGTGCTAAGTTGGAAACTGTAAGACCTGTCCGTGTAGCAATCATAGAGAGTATTGTACAGGACCCTGACGGGTTATTCTTAGGAAGGTATCTTTTCAGGGATCCTAGTTAAAGTGTGTTCTCATTCATAACAGTGTCTCCTCCTTTGAGGAATGATGATAGAACACGGACGGACTATGGACATCTTAGGTACACTGAGTAAACTGCAGGCTATGGCGCTTAGGCATCCCAAACTCATATTGCATGCTCACGACCAGTGGTGATCCGCACTTTCTTTCAGTGTTAAAAACGCTTCCAACATTGTGAGGGAAGTGTGCTTTAGGAGGGATTCGTTGCAGTGTTGCGTCTGATAAAGAAGGAAGCACTTGGGACTGACTATGCGATAACTGCAATAGGCGCACATAGGGCTCTAGTATCAGACGTCTATCCGTTGGACTATAGCAAGTTCTGTTTAAGGGAAACTCCATCAAACGGAATCGCACTTCTCACAGTGTCTTTTCAGAGGGGGAAAGGATATAGAACAACTAAGGGGAGGGAACGTTGTGCCCTGAGAGTGAATGACAGCTTAGGGCACATAGGCCTCTATGACACATACTGGAAGGTCAACACCTGTGATGTTCCACTGTGTCTAGCTTGTCTCAAACACTTCAAATGTACGAGGGAACTTTGCTACTGTACATTCTCACGACAGGTTTGAGTCTGTGCTCTGTAGGAAACATTAGGACCTGTCTGTGTAGCAATCATAAACTATCACCTACAGGACCATGACAAGTGATTCTTAGGAAGGTATCTTTTCAGGGATCCTACTTAAAGTGCGTTCTCATTCATCACAGAGTCTCCTCCTTTCAGGAATGATGACAGAACACGGACGGACTATGGGCACCTTAGGTACTGTGAGTAAAGTGCAGGCTATGGCGCTTAGGCATCCCAAACTCATATTGGATGCTTACGACCAGTGGTGATCCGCACTTTCTTTCAGTGTTAAAAATGCTTCCAACATTTGAGGGAAGTGTGCTTTAGGAGGGATTCGTTGCACTGTTGCGTCTGTTAAAGAAGGAAGCGCTTGGGACTGACTCTGCGGTAACTGCAATAGGCGCACATAGGGCTCTAGTAACAGACGTCTATCCCTTGGACTATAGCAAGTTCTGTTTAAGGGAAACTCCTTCAGGCGGAATCGCACTTCTCCCAGTGTCTTTTTAATGGAGGAATGGAGAAAGAACAACTACGGAGAGAGGGAACGTTGTGCCCTTAGAGTGAAGGAAAGGGTATGGAACATAGGCCTCTAAGACACATACTGGAAAGTCAACAGCTGTGATGTTCCACTGTGTCTAACTCGTCTCAAAACACTTAAAATGCAGGAGGGAACTGTGCTACTGTACGTTCTCACTTCAGGAATGAGTCTGTGCTAAGTTGGAAACTGGAGGGCCTGTCTGAGTAGCAATCATAGAGAGATTCGTACAGGACCCTTTCAGGTTATTCTTAGGACGGTATCTTTTCAAGGATCCACTTAAAATGTGTTCTCATTGATAATAGTATCTCCTTCTTTGAGGAATGATGATAGAATGTGGACGGACCATGGGCACATTATATACTGTGAGTAAAGTGCAGGCTATGGCGCTTAGGCATCCCAAACACATATTCGATGATCAAGACCAGTGGTGATCCCCACGTTCTTTCTCTGTAAAAACGCTTTCAACATTGTGAGGGAAGTGTGCTTTAGGAGGGATTCGTTGCAGTGTTGCGTCTGTTAAAGACGGAAGCTCTTGGGACTGACTCTGCGGTAACTGCAATAGGCGCACATAGGGCTCTAGTATCAGACGTCTATCCGTTGGACTATAGCAAGTTCTGTTTAAGGGAAACTCTTTCAGGCTGAATCGCACTTCTCACAGTGTCTTATCAGCGGAGGAATAGAGAAAGAACAACTATGGACAGAGGGAACGTTGTGCCCTGAGAGTGAAGGACCGGGTATGGAACATAGGCTTCTATGACACATACTGGAAGGTCATCACCTGTGATGTTCCATTGTGTCTAACTCGTGTCAAAACCCTTCAAATGTACGAGGGAACTGTGCTACAGTACTTTCCCACGACAATAATGAGTCTGTGCTAAGTTGGAAACTGTAGGACCTGTCTGTGCAGCAATCAGAGAGAGTATCGTACAGGACCCTGACGGGTTATTCTTAGGAAGGTATCTTTTCAGGGATCCTAGTTAAAGTGTGTTCTCATTCTTAACAGTGTCTCCTACTCTGAGGAATGATGAGAGAATGCGGACGGACTTTGGGCACATTAGGTACTGTGAGTAAAGTGCAGGCTATGGCGCTTAGGCATCCCAAACACATATTATATAATCAAGACCAGTGGTGATCCACACTTTCTTTCTGAGTAAAAAACGCTTCCAGCATTGTGATGGAAGTGTGCTTTAGGAGGGATTCGTTGCTGTGTTGCGTCTGTTAGAAAAGGAAGCTCTTGGGACTGACTCTGCGGTAACTGCAATAGGCGTACATAGGGCTCTAGTATCATACGTCTATCCGTGGGACTATAGCAAGTTCTGTTTAAGGGAAACTCTTTCAGGCTGAATCGCACTTCTCACAGTGTCTTATCAGCGGAGGAATAGAGAAAGAACAACTATGGACAGAGGGAACGTTGTGCCCTGAGAGTGAAGGACCGGGTATGGAACATAGGCCTCTATGACATATACTGGAAGGTCAACACCTGTGATGTTCCATTGTGTATAACTCGTCTCAAAACCCTTCAGATGTACGAGGGAACTGTGCTACAGTATTTTCCCAGGACAGGAATGAGTCTGTGCTAAGTTGGAAACTGTAAGACCTGTCCGTGTAGCAATCATAGAGAGTATTGTACAGGACCCTGACGGGTTATTCTTAGGAAGGTATCTTTTCAGGGATCCTAGTTAAAGTGTGTTCTCATTCATAACAGTGTCTCCTCCTTTGAGGAATGATGATAGAACACGGACGGACTATGGGCATCTTAGGTACTCTGAGTAAAGTGCAGGCTATGGCGCTTAGGCATCCCAAACTCATATTGCATGTTCACGACCAGTGGTGATCCGCACTTTCTTTCAGTGTTAAAAACGCTTCCAACATTGTGAGGGAAGTGTGCTTTAGGAGGGATTCGTTGCAGTGTTGCGTCTGTTAAGAAGGAAGCTCTTGGGACTGACTATGCGATAACTGCAATAGGCGCACATAGGGCTCTAGTATCAGACGTCTATCCGTTGGACTATAGCACGTTCTGTTTAAGGGAAACTCCATCAAACGGAATCGCACTTCTCACAGTGTCTTTTCAGAGGGGGAAAGGATATAGAACAACTAAGGGGAGGGAACGTTGTGCCCTGAGAGTGAATGACAGCTTAGGGCACATAGGCCTCTATGACACATACTGGAAGGTCAACACCTGTGATGTTCCACTGTGTCTAGCTCGTCTCAAACACTTCAAATGTACGAGGGAACTTTGCTACTGTACATTCTCACGACAGGTTTGAGTCTGTGCTCTGTAGGAAACATTAGGGCCTGTCAGTGTAGCAATCATAAACTATCACCCACAGGACCATGACAAGTGATTCTTAGGAAGGTATCTTTTCAGGGATCCTACTTAAAGTGCGTTCTCATTCATCACAGAGTCTCCTCCTTTCAGGAATGATGATAGAACACGGACGGACTATGGGCACCTTAGGTACTGTGAGTAAAGTGCAGGCTATGGCGCTTAGGCATCCCAAACTCATATTGCATGCTCACGATCAGTGGTGATCCGCACTTTCTTTCAGTGTTAAAAACGCTTCCAACATTGTGAGGGAAGTGTGCTTTAGGAGGGATTCGTTGCACTGTTGCGTCTCTTAAAGACGGAAGCTCTTGGGACTGACTCTGCGGTAACTGCAATAGGCGCACATAGGGCTCTAGTAACAGACGTCTATCCCTTGGACTATAGCAAGTTCTGTTTAAGGGAAACTCCTTCAGGCGGAATCGCACTTCTCCCAGTGTCTTTTTAATGGAGGAATGGAGAAAGAACAACTACGGAGAGAGGGAACGTTGTGCCCTTAGAGTGAAGGAAAGGGTATGGAACAGAGGCCTCTAAGACACATACTGGAAAGTCAAGAGCTGTGATGTTCCACTGTGTCTAACTCGTCTCAAAACACTTAAAATGCAGGAGGGAACTGTGCTACTGTACATTCTCCCGAAAGGTTTGAGTCTGTGCTCTGTAGGAAACATTAGGACCTGTCTGTGTAGCAATCATAAACTATCACATACAGGACCATGACAAGTGATTCTTAGGAAGGTATCTTTTCAGGGATCCTACTTAAAGTGCGTTCTCATTCATCACAGAGTCTCCTCCTTTCAGGAATGATGATAGAACACGGACGGACTATGGGCACCTTAGGTACTGTGAGTAAAGTGCAGGCTATGGCGCTTAGGCATCCCCAACTCATATTGGATGCTCACGACCAGTGGTGATCCGCACTTTCTTTCAGTGTTAAAAACGCTTCCAACATTGTGAGGGAAGTGTGCTTTAGGAGGGATTCGTTGCAGTGTTGCGTATGTTAAAGAAGGAAGCGCTTGGGACTGACTCTGCGGTAACTGCAATAGGCGCACATAGGGCTCCAGTAACAGACGTCTATCCCTTGGACTATAGCAAGTTCTGTTTAAGGGAAACTCCTTCAGGCGGAATCGCACTTCTCCCAGTGTCTTTTTAATGGAGGAATGGAGAAAGAACAACTACGGAGAGAGGGAACGTTGTGCCCTTAGAGTGAAGGAAAGGGTATGGAACAGAGGCCTCTAAGACACATACTGGAAAGTCAACAGCTGTGATGTTCCACTGTGTCTAACTCGTCTCAAAACACTTAAAATGCAGGAGGGAACTGTGCTACTGTACGTTCTCACTTCAGGAATGTGTCTGTGCTAAGTTGGCAACTGGAGGGCCTGTCTCAGTAGTAATCATAGAGAGATTCGTACAGGACCCTTTCAGGTTATTCTTAGGAAGGGATCTTTTCAGGGATCCACTTAAAATGTGTTCTCATTGATAATAGTATCTCCTTCTTTGAGGAATGATGATAGAATGTGGACGGACCATGGGCACATTATATACTGTGAGTAAAGTGCAGGCTATGGCGCTTAGGCATCCCAAACACATATTCGATGATCAAGACCAGTGGTGATCCCCACGTTCTTTCTCTGTAAAAAACGCTTTCAACATTGTGAGGGAAGTGTGCTTTAGGAGGGATTCGTTGCAGTGTTGCGTCTGTTAAAGAAGGAAGCTCTTGGGACTGACTCTGCGGTAACTGCAATAGGCGCACATAGGGCTCTAGTATCAGACGTCTATCCGTTGGACTATAGCAAGCTCTGTTTAAGGGAAACTCTTTCAGGCTGAATCGCACTTCTCACAGTGTCTTATCAGCGGAGGAATAGAGAAAGAACAACTATGGACAGAGGGAACGTTGTGCCCTGAGAGTGAAGGACCGGGTATGGAACATAGGCTTCTATGACACATACTGGAAGGCCAACACCTGTGATGTTCCATTGTGTCTAACTCGTGTCAAAACCCTTCAAATGTACGAGGGAACTGTGCTACAGTACTTTCCCACGACAATAATGAGTCTGTGCTAAGTTGGAAACTGTAGGACCTATCTGTGCAGCAATCAGAGAGAGTATCGTACAGGACACTGACGGGTTATTCTTAGGAAGGTATCTATTCAGGGATCCTAGTTAAAGTGTGTTCTCATTCTTAACAGTGTCTCCTACTCTGAGGAATGATGATAGAATGCGGACGGACTTTGGGCACATTAGGTACTGTGAGTAAAGTGCAGTCTACGGCGCTTAGGCATCCCAAACACATATTAGATAATCAAGACCAGTGGTGATCCGCACTTTCTTTCTGAGTAAAAAACGCTTCCAGCATTGTGATGGAAGTGTGCTTTAGGAGGGATTCGTTGCTGTGTTGCGTCTGTTAGAAAAGGAAGCTCTTGGGACTGACTCTGCGGTAACTGCAATAGGCGTACATAGGGCTCTAGTATCATACGTCTATCCGTTGGACTATAGCAAGCTCTGTTCAAGGGAAACTCTTTCAGGCTGAATCGCACTTCTCACAGTGTCTTATCAGCGGAGGAATAGAGAAAGAACAACTATGGACAGAGGGAACGTTTTGCCCTGAGAGTGAAGGACCGGGTATGGAACATAGGCCTCTATGACACATACTGGAAGGTCAACACCTGTGATGTTCCATTGTGTATAACTGGTCTCAAAACCCTTCAGATGTACGAGGGAACTGTGCTACAGTATTTTCCCAGGACAGGAATGAGTCTGTGCTAAGTTGGAAACTGTAAGACCTGTCCGTGTAGCAATCATAGAGAGTATTGTACAGGACCCTGACGGGTTATTCTTAGGAAGGTATCTTTTCAGGGATCCTAGTTAAAGTGTGTTCTCATTCATAACAGTGTCTCCTCCTTTGAGGAATGATGATAGAACACGGACGGACTATGGGCATCTTAGGTACTCTGAGTAAAGTGCAGGCAATGGCGCTTAGGCATCCCAAACTCATATTGCATGCTCACGACCAGTGGTGATCCGCACTTTCTTTCAGTGTTAAAAACGCTTCCAACATTGTGAGGGAAGTGTGCTTTAGGAGGGATTCGTTGCAGTGTTGCGTCTGATAAAGAAGGAAGCTCTTGGGACTGACTATGCGATCACTGCAATAGGCGCACATAGGGCTCTAGTATCAGACGTCTATCCGTTGGACTATAGCAAGTTCTGTTTAAGGGAAACTCCTCAAACGGAATCGCACTTCTCACAGTGTCTTTTCAGAGGGGGAAAGGATATAGAACAACTAAGGGGAGGGAACGTTGTGCCCTGAGAGTGAATGACAGCTTAGGGCACATAGGCCTCTATGACACATACTGGAAGGTCAACACCTGTGATGTTCCACTGTGTCTAGCTTGTCTCAAACACTTCAAATGTACGAGGGAACTTTGCTACTGTACATTCTCACGACAGGTTTGAGTCTGTGCTCTGTAGGAAACATTAGGACCTGTCTGTGTAGCAATCATAAACTATCACATACAGGACCATGACAAGTGATTCTTAGGAAGGTATCTTTTCAGGGATCCAACTTAAAGTGCGTTCTCATTCATCACAGAGTCTCCTCCTTTCAGGAATGATGATAGAACACGGACGGACTATGGGCACCTTAGGTACTGTGAGTAAAGTGCAGGCTATGGCGCTTAGGCATCCCAAACTCATATTGGATGCTCACGACCAGTGGTGATCCGCACTTTCTTTCAGTGTTAAAAACGCTTCCAACATTGTGAGGGAAGTGTGCTTTAGGAGGGATTCGTTGCAGTGTTGCGTCTGTTAAAGAAGGAAGCGCTTGGGACTGACTCTGCGGTAACTGCAATAGGCGCACTTAGGGCTCTAGTAACAGACGTCTCTCCGTTGGACTATAGCAAGTTCTGTTTAAGGGAAACTCCTTCAGGCGGAATCGCACTTCTCCCAGTGTCTTTTTAATGGAGGAATGGAGAAAGAACAACTACGGAGAGAGGGAACGTTGTGCCCTTAGAGTGAAGGAAAGGGTATGGAACATAGGCCTCTAAGACACATACTGGAAAGTCAAGAGCTGTGATGTTCCACTGTGTCTAACTCGTCTCAAAACACTTAAAATGCAGGAGGGAACTGTGCTACTGTACTTTCTCACTTCAGGAATGAGTCTGTGCTAAGTTGGAAACTGGAGGGCCTGTCTGAGTAGCAATCATAGAGAGATTCGTACAGGACCCTTTCAGGTTATTCTTAGGAAGGTATCTTTTCAGGGATCCACTTAAAATGTGTTCTCATTGATAATAGTATCTCCTTCTTTGAGGAATGATGATAGAATGTGGACGGACCATGGGCACATTATATACTGTGAGTAAAGTGCAGGCTATGGCGCTTAGGCATCCCAAACACATATTCGATGATCAAGACCAGTGGTGATCCCCACGTTCTTTCTCTGTAAAAAACGCTTTCAACATTGTGATGGAAGTGTGCTTTAGGAGGGATTCATTGCTGTGTTGCGTCTGTTAGAAAAGGAAGCTCTTGGGACTGACTCTGCGGTAACTGCAATAGGCGTACATAGGGCTCTAGTATCATACGTCTATCCGTTGGACTATAGCAAGGTCTGTTTAAGGGAAACTCTTTCAGGCTGAATCGCACTTCTCACAGTGTCTCATCAGCGGAGGAATAGAGAAAGAACAACTATGGACAGAGGGAACGTTTTGCCCTGAGAGTGAAGGACCGGGTATGGAACATAGGCCTCTATGACACATACTGGAAGGTCAACACCTGTGATGTTCCATTGTGTATAACTCGTCTCAAAACCCTTCAGATGTACGAGGTAACTGTGGTACAGTATTTACCCAGGACAGGAATGAGTCTGTGCTAAGTTGGAAAATGTAAGACCTGTCCGTGTAGCAATCATAGAGAGTATTGTACAGGACCCTGACGGGTTATTCTTAGGAAGGTATCTTTTCAGGGATCCTAGTTAAAGTGTGTTCTCATTCATAACAGTGTCTCCTCCTTTGAGGAATGATGATAGAACACGGACGGACTATGGGCATCTTAGGTACTCTGAGTAAAGTGCAGGCTATGGCGCTTAGGCATCCCAAACTCATATTGCATGCTCACGACCAATGGTGATCCGCACTTTCTTTCAGTGTTAAAAACGCTTCCAACATTGTGAGGGAAGTGTGCTTTAGGAGGGATTCGTTGCAGTGTTGCGTCTGATAAAGAAGGAAGCTCTTGGGACTGACTATGCGATAACTGCAATAGGCTCACATAGGGCTCTACTATCAGACGTTATCCGTTGGACTATAGCAAGTTCTGTTTAAGGGAAACTCCATCAAACGGAATCGCACTTCTCACAGTGTCTTTTCAGAGGGGGAAAGGATATAGAACAACTAAGGGGAGGGAACGTTGTGCCCTGAGAGTGAATGAAAGCTTACGGCACATAGGCCTCTATGACACATACTGGAAGGTCAACACCTGTGATGTTCCACTGTGTCTAGCTCGTCTCAAACACTTCAAATGTACGAGGGAACTTTGCTACTGTACGTTCTCACGACAGGTTTGAGTCTGTGCTCTGTAGGAAACATTAGGACCTGTCTGTGTAGCAATCATAAACTATCACATACAGGACCATGACAAGTGATTCTTAGGAAGGTATCTTTTCAGGGATCCTACTTAAAGTGCGTTCTCATTCATCACAGAGTCTCCTCCTTTCAGGAATGATGATAGAACACGGACGGACTATGGGCACCTTAGGTACTGTGAGTAAAGTGCAGGCTATGGCGCTTAGGCATCCCAAACTCATATTGCATGCTCACGATCAGTGGTGATCCGCACTTTCTTTCAGTGTTAAAAACGCTTCCAACATTGTGAGGGAAGTGTGCTTTAGGAGGGATTCGTTGCACTGTTGCGTCTCTTAAAGACGGAACTCTTGGGACTGACTCTGCGGTAACTGCAATAGGCGCACATAGGGCTCTAGTAACAGACGTCTATCCCTTGGACTATAGCAAGTTCTGTTTAAGGGAAACTCCTTCAGGCGGAATCGCACTTCTCCCAGTGTCTTTTTAATGGAGGAATGGAGAAAGAACAACTACGGAGAGAGGGAACGTTGTGCCCTTAGAGTGAAGGAAAGGGTATGGAACAGAGGCCTCTAAGACACATACTGGAAAGTCAAGAGCTGTGATGTTCCACTGTGTCTAACTCGTCTCAAAACACTTAAAATGCAGGAGGGAACTGTGCTACTGTACATTCTCCCGAAAGGTTTGAGTCTGTGCTCTGTAGGAAACATTAGGACCTGTCTGTGTAGCAATCATAAACTATCACATACAGGACCATGACAAGTGATTCTTAGGAAGGTATCTTTTCAGGGATCCTACTTAAAGTGCGTTCTCATTCATCACAGAGTCTCCTCCTTTCAGGAATGATGATAGAACACGGACGGACTATGGGCACCTTAGGTACTGTGAGTAAAGTGCAGGCTATGGCGCTTAGGCATCCCCAACTCATATTGGATGCTCACGACCAGTGGTGATCCGCACTTTCTTTCAGTGTTAAAAACGCTTCCAACATTGTGAGGGAAGTGTGCTTTAGGAGGGATTCGTTGCAGTGTTGCGTATGTTAAAGAAGGAAGCGCTTGGGACTGACTCTGCGGTAACTGCAATAGGCGCACATAGGGCTCCAGTAACAGACGTCTATCCCTTGGACTATAGCAAGTTCTGTTTAAGGGAAACTCCTTCAGGCGGAATCGCACTTCTCCCAGTGTCTTTTTAATGGAGGAATGGAGAAAGAACAACTACGGAGAGAGGGAACGTTGTGCCCTTAGAGTGAAGGAAAGGGTATGGAACAGAGGCCTCTAAGACACATACTGGAAAGTCAACAGCTGTGATGTTCCACTGTGTCTAACTCGTCTCAAAACACTTAAAATGCAGGAGGGAACTGTGCTACTGTACGTTCTCACTTCAGGAATGTGTCTGTGCTAAGTTGGCAACTGGAGGGCCTGTCTCAGTAGTAATCATAGAGAGATTCGTACAGGACCCTTTCAGGTTATTCTTAGGAAGGGATCTTTTCAGGGATCCACTTAAAATGTGTTCTCATTGATAATAGTATCTCCTTCTTTGAGGAATGATGATAGAATGTGGACGGACCATGGGCACATTATATACTGTGAGTAAAGTGCAGGCTATGGCGCTTAGGCATCCCAAACACATATTCGATGATCAAGACCAGTGGTGATCCCCACGTTCTTTCTCTGTAAAAAACGCTTTCAACATTGTGAGGGAAGTGTGCTTTAGGAGGGATTCGTTGCAGTGTTGCGTCTGTTAAAGAAGGAAGCTCTTGGGACTGACTCTGCGGTAACTGCAATAGGCGCACATAGGGCTCTAGTATCAGACGTCTATCCGTTGGACTATAGCAAGCTCTGTTTAAGGGAAACTCTTTCAGGCTGAATCGCACTTCTCACAGTGTCTTATCAGCGGAGGAATAGAGAAAGAACAACTATGGACAGAGGGAACGTTGTGCCCTGAGAGTGAAGGACCGGGTATGGAACATAGGCTTCTATGACACATACTGGAAGGCCAACACCTGTGATGTTCCATTGTGTCTAACTCGTGTCAAAACCCTTCAAATGTACGAGGGAACTGTGCTACAGTACTTTCCCACGACAATAATGAGTCTGTGCTAAGTTGGAAACTGTAGGACCTATCTGTGCAGCAATCAGAGAGAGTATCGTACAGGACACTGACGGGTTATTCTTAGGAAGGTATCTATTCAGGGATCCTAGTTAAAGTGTGTTCTCATTCTTAACAGTGTCTCCTACTCTGAGGAATGATGATAGAATGCGGACGGACTTTGGGCACATTAGGTACTGTGAGTAAAGTGCAGGCTACGGCGCTTAGGCATCCCAAACACATATTAGATAATCAAGACCAGTGGTGATCCGCACTTTCTTTCTGAGTAAAAAACGCTTCCAGCATTGTGATGGAAGTGTGCTTTAGGAGGGATTCGTTGCTGTGTTGCGTCTGTTAGAAAAGGAAGCTCTTGGGACTGACTCTGCGGTAACTGCAATAGGCGTACATAGGGCTCTAGTATCATACGTCTATCCGTTGGACTATAGCAAGCTCTGTTCAAGGGAAACTCTTTCAGGCTGAATCGCACTTCTCACAGTGTCTTATCAGCGGAGGAATAGAGAAAGAACAACTATGGACAGAGGGAACGTTTTGCCCTGAGAGTGAAGGACCGGGTATGGAACATAGGCCTCTATGACACATACTGGAAGGTCAACACCTGTGATGTTCCATTGTGTATAACTCGTCTCAAAACCCTTCAGATGTACGAGGGAACTGTGCTACAGTATTTTCCCAGGACAGGAATGAGTCTGTGCTAAGTTGGAAACTGTAAGACCTGTCCGTGTAGCAATCATAGAGAGTATTGTACAGGACCCTGACGGGTTATTCTTAGGAAGGTATCTTTTCAGGGATCCTAGTTAAAGTGTGTTCTCATTCATAACAGTGTCTCCTCCTTTGAGGAATGATGATAGAACACGGACGGACTATGGGCATCTTAGGTACTCTGAGTAAAGTGCAGGCAATGGCGCTTAGGCATCCCAAACTCATATTGCATGCTCACGACCAGTGGTGATCCGCACTTTCTTTCAGTGTTTAAAACGCTTCCAACATTGTGAGGGAAGTGTGCTTTAGGAGGGATTCGTTGCAGTGTTGCGTCTGATAAAGAAGGAAGCTCTTGGGACTGACTATGCGATCACTGCAATAGGCGCACATAGGGCTCTAGTATCAGACGTCTATCCGTTGGACTATAGCAAGTTCTGTTTAAGGGAAACTCCATCAAACGGAATCGCACTTCTCACAGTGTCTTTTCAGAGGGGGAAAGGATATAGAACAACTAAGGGGAGGGAACGTTGTGCCCTGAGAGTGAATGACAGCTTAGGGCACATAGGCCTCTATGACACATACTGGAAGGTCAACACCTGTGATGTTCCACTGTGTCTAGCTTGTCTCAAACACTTCAAATGTACGAGGGAACTTTGCTACTGTACATTCTCACGACAGGTTTGAGTCTGTGCTCTGTAGGAAACATTAGGACCTGTCTGTGTAGCAATCATAAACTATCACATACAGGACCATGACAAGTGATTCTTAGGAAGGTATCTTTTCAGGGATCCAACTTAAAGTGCGTTCTCATTCATCACAGAGTCTCCTCCTTTCAGGAATGATGATAGAACACGGACGGACTATGGGCACCTTAGGTACTGTGAGTAAAGTGCAGGCTATGGCGCTTAGGCATCCCAAACTCATATTGGATGCTCACGACCAGTGGTGATCCGCACTTTCTTTCAGTGTTAAAAACGCTTCCAACATTGTGAGGGAAGTGTGCTTTAGGAGGGATTCGTTGCAGTGTTGCGTCTGTTAAAGAAGGAAGCGCTTGGGACTGACTCTGCGGTAACTGCAATAGGCGCACTTAGGGCTCTAGTAACAGACGTCTCTCCGTTGGACTATAGCAAGTTCTGTTTAAGGGAAACTCCTTCAGGCGGAATCGCACTTCTCCCAGTGTCTTTTTAATGGAGGAATGGAGAAAGAACAACTACGGAGAGAGGGAACGTTGTGCCCTTAGAGTGAAGGAAAGGGTATGGAACATAGGCCTCTAAGACACATACTGGAAAGTCAAGAGCTGTGATGTTCCACTGTGTCTAACTCGTCTCAAAACACTTAAAATGCAGGAGGGAACTGTGCTACTGTACTTTCTCACTTCAGGAATGAGTCTGTGCTAAGTTGGAAACTGGAGGGCCTGTCTGAGTAGCAATCATAGAGAGATTCGTACAGGACCCTTTCAGGTTATTCTTAGGAAGGTATCTTTTCAGGGATCCACTTAAAATGTGTTCTCATTGATAATAGTATCTCCTTCTTTGAGGAATGATGATAGAATGTGGACGGACCATGGGCACATTATATACTGTGAGTAAAGTGCAGGCTATGGCGCTTAGGCATCCCAAACACATATTCGATGATCAAGACCAGTGGTGATCCGCACTTTCTTTCTGAGTAAAAAACGCTTCCAGCATTGTGATGGAAGTGTGCTTTAGGAGGGATTCATTGCTGTGTTGCGTCTGTTAGAAAAGGAAGCTCTTGGGACTGACTCTGCGGTAACTGCAATAGGCGTACATAGGGCTCTAGTATCATACGTCTATCCGTTGGACTATAGCAAGGTCTGTTTAAGGGAAACTCTTTCAGGCTGAATCGCACTTCTCACAGTGTCTCATCAGCGGAGGAATAGAGAAAGAACAACTATGGACAGAGGGAACGTTTTGCCCTGAGAGTGAAGGACCGGGTATGGAACATAGGCCTCTATGACACATACTGGAAGGTCAACACCTGTGATGTTCCATTGTGTATAACTCGTCTCAAAACCCTTCAGATGTACGAGGTAACTGTGGTACAGTATTTACCCAGGACAGGAATGAGTCTGTGCTAAGTTGGAAAATGTAAGACCTGTCCGTGTAGCAATCATAGAGAGTATTGTACAGGACCCTGACGGGTTATTCTTAGGAAGGTATCTTTTCAGGGATCCTAGTTAAAGTGTGTTCTCATTCATAACAGTGTCTCCTCCTTTGAGGAATGATGATAGAACACGGACGGACTATGGGCATCTTAGGTACTCTGAGTAAAGTGCAGGCTATGGCGCTTAGGCATCCCAAACTCATATTGCATGCTCACGACCAATGGTGATCCGCACTTTCTTTCAGTGTTAAAAACGCTTCCAACATTGTGAGGGAAGTGTGCTTTAGGAGGGATTCGTTGCAGTGTTGCGTCTGATAAAGAAGGAAGCTCTTGGGACTGACTATGCGATAACTGCAATAGGCTCACATAGGGCTCTACTATCAGACGTTATCCGTTGGACTATAGCAAGTTCTGTTTAAGGGAAACTCCATCAAACGGAATCGCACTTCTCACAGTGTCTTTTCAGAGGGGGAAAGGATATAGAACAACTAAGGGGAGGGAACGTTGTGCCCTGAGAGTGAATGAAAGCTTACGGCACATAGGCCTCTATGACACATACTGGAAGGTCAACACCTGTGATGTTCCACTGTGTCTAGCTCGTCTCAAACACTTCAAATGTACGAGGGAACTTTGCTACTGTACGTTCTCACGACAGGTTTGAGTCTGTGCTCTGTAGGAAACATTAGGACCTGTCTGTGTAGCAATCATAAACTATCACATACAGGACCATGACAAGTGATTCTTAGGAAGGTATCTTTTCAGGGATCCTACTTAAAGTGCGTTCTCATTCATCACAGAGTCTCCTCCTTTCAGGAATGATGATAGAACACGGACGGACTATGGGCACCTTAGGTACTGTGAGTAAAGTGCAGGCTATGGCGCTTAGGCATCCCAAACTCATATTGCATGCTCACGACCAGTGGTGATCCGCACTTTCTTTCAGTGTTAAAAACGCTTCCAACATTGTGAGGGAAGTGTGCTTTAGGTTGGATTCGTTGCACTGTTGCGTCTCTTAAAGAAGGAAGCTCTTGGGACTGACTCTGCGGTAACTGCAATAGGCGCACATAGGGCTCTAGTAACAGACGTCTATCCCTTGGACTATAGCAAGTTCTGTTTAAGGGAAACTCCTTCAGGCGGAATCGCACTTCTCCCAGTGTCTTTTTAATGGAGGAATGGAGAAAGAACAACTATGGACAGAGGGAACTTTGTGCCCTGAGAGTGAAGGACCGGGTATGGAACATAGGCTTCTAAGACACATACTGGAAGGCCAACACCTGTGATGTTCCATTGTGTCTAACTCGTGTCAAAACCCTTCAAATGTACGAGGGAACTGTGCTACAGTACTTTCCCACGACAATAATGAGTCTGTGCTAAGTGGAAACTATAGGACCTGTCTGTGCAGCAATCAGAGAGAGTATCGTACAGGACCCTGACGGGTTATTCTTAGGAAGGTATCTTTTCAGGGATCCTAGTTAAAGTGTGTTCTCATTCTTAACAGTGTCTCCTACTCTGAGGAATGATGATAGAATGCGGACGGACTTTGGGCACATTAGGTACTGTGAGTAAAGTGCAGGCTATGGCGCTTAGGCATCCCAAACACATATTAGATAATCAAGACCAGTGGTGATCCGCACTTTCTTTCTGAGTAAAAAACGCTTCCAGCTTTGTGATGGAAGTGTGCTTTAGGAGGGATTCGTTGCTGTGTTGCGTCTGTTAGAAAAGGAAGCTCTTGGGACTGACTCTGCGGTAACTGCAATAGGCGTACATAGGGCTCTAGTATCATACGTCTATCCGTTGGACTATAGCAAGTTCTGTTTAAGGGAAACTCTTTCAGGCTGAATCGCACTTCTCACAGTGTCTTATCAGCGGAGGAATAGAGAAAGAACAACTATGGACAGAGGGAACGTTTTGCCCTGAGAGTGAAGGACCGGGTATGGAACATAGGCCTCTATGACACATACTGGAAGGTCAACACCTGTGATGTTCCATTGTGTATAACTCGTCTCAAAACCCTTCAGATGTACGAGGGAACTGTGCTACAGTATTTTCCCAGGACAGGAATGAGTCTGTGCTAAGTTGGAAACTGTAAGACCTGTCCGTGTAGCAATCATAGAGAGTATTGTACAGGAC
The DNA here is from genome assembly GCF_020171115.1 of Neogale vison. Classification (NCBI taxonomy): domain Eukaryota; kingdom Metazoa; phylum Chordata; class Mammalia; order Carnivora; family Mustelidae; genus Neogale; species Neogale vison. The sequence goes on along the minus strand of NC_058100.1, from coordinate 27,721,156 downwards.
CCTGACGGGTTATTCTTAGGAAGGTATCTTTTCAGGGATCCTAGTTAAAGTGTGTTCTCATTCATAACAGTGTCTCCTCCTTTGAGGAATGATGATAGAACACGGAAGGACTATGGACATCTTAGGTACTCTGAGTAAAGTGCAGGCTATGGCGCTTAGGCATCCCAAACTCATATTGCATGCTCACGACCAGTGGTGATCCGCACTTTCTTTCAGTGTTAAAAACGCTTCCAACATTGTGAGGGAAGTGTGCTTTAGGAGGGATTCGTTGCAGTGTTGCGTCTGTTAAAGAAGGAAGCTCTTGGGACTGACTCTGCGGTAACTGCAATAGGCGCACATAGGGCTCTAGTATCAGACGTCTATCCGTTGGACTATAGCAAGCTCTGTTTAAGGGAAACTCTTTCAGGCTGAATCGCACTTCTCACAGTGTCTTATCAGCGGAGGAATAGAGAAAGAACAACTATGGACAGAGGGAACGTTGTGCCCTGAGAGTGAAGGACCGGGTATGGAACATAGGCTTCTATGACACATACTGGAAGGTCAACACCTGTGATGTTCCATTGTGTCTAACTCGTGTCAAAACCCTTCAAATGTACGAGCGAACTGTGCTACAGTACTTTCCCACGACAATAATGAGTCTGTGCTAAGTTGGAAACTGTAGGACCTGTCTGTGCAGCAATCAGAGAGAGTATCGTACAGGACCCTGACGGGTTATTCTTAGGAAGGTATCTTTTCAGGGATCCTAGTTAAAGTGTGTTCTCATTCTTAACAGTGTCTCCTACTCTGAGGAATGATGATAGAATGCGGACGGACTTTGGGCACATTAGGTACTGTGAGTAAAGTGCAGGCTATGGCGCTTAGGCATCCCAAACACATATTAGATAATCAAGACCAGTGGTGATCCGCACTTTTTTTCTGAGTAAAAAACGCTTCCAGCATTGTGATGGAAGTGTGCTTTAGGAGGGATTCGTTGCTGTGTTGCGTCTGTTAGAAAAGGAAGCTCTTGGGACTGACTCTGCGGTAACTGCAATAGGCGTACATAGGGCTCTAGTATCAGACGTCTATCCGTTGAACTATAGCAAGATCTGTTTAAGGGAACTCTTTCAGGCTGAATCGCACTTCTCACAGTGTCTTATCAGCGGAGGAATAGAGAAAGAACAACTATGGACAGAGGGAACGTTGTGCCCTGAGAGTGAAGGACCGGGTATGGAACATAGGCCTCTATGACACATACTGGAAGGTCAACACCTGTGATGTTCCATTGTGTATAACTCGTCTCAAAACGCTTCAGATGTACGAGGGAACTGTGCTACAGTATTTTCCCAGGACAGGAATGAGTCTGTGCTAAGTTGGAAACTGTAAGACCTGTCCGTGTAGCAATCATAGAGAGTATTGTACAGGACCCTGACGGGTTATTCTTCGGAAGGTATCTTTTCAGGGATCCTAGTTAAAGTGTGTTCTCATTCATAACAGTGTCTCCTCCTTTGAGGAATGATGATAGAACACGGACGGACTATGGGCATTTAGGTACTCTGTGTGAAGTTCAGGCTATGGCGCTTAGGCATCCCAAACTCATATTGGATGCTCACGACCAGTGGTGATCCGCACTTTCTTTCAGTGTTAAAAACGCTTCCAACATTGTGAGGGAAGTGTGCTTTAGGAGGGATTCGTTGCAGTGTTGCGTCTGATAAAGAAGGAAGCTCTTGGGACTGACTATGCGATAACTGCAATAGGCGCACATAGGGCTCTAGTATCAGACGTCTATCCGTTGGACTATAGCAAGTTCTGTTTAAGGGAAACTCCATCAAACGGAATCGCACTTCTCACAGTGTCTTTTCAGAGGGGGAAAGGATATAGAACAACTAAGGGGAGGGAACGTTGTGCCCTGAGAGTGAATGACAGCTTATGGCACATAGGCCACTATGACACATACTGGAAGGTCAACACCTGTGATGTTCCACTGTGTCTAGCTCGTCTCAAACACTTCAATGTACGAGGGATCTTTGCTACTGTACATTCTCACGACAGGTTTGAGTCTGTGCTCTGTAGGAAACATTGGGACCTGTCTGTGTAGCAATCATAATCTATCACATACAGGACCATGACAAGTGATTCTTAGGAAGGTATCTTTTCAGGGATCCTACTTAAAGTGCGTTCTCATTCATCACAGAGTCTCCTCCTTTCAGGAATGATGATAGAACACGGACGGACTATGGGCACCTTAGGTACTGTGAGTAAAGTGCAGGCTATGGCGCTTAGGCATCCCAAACTCATATTGGATGCTCACGACCAGTGGTGATCCGCACTTTCTTTCAGTGTTAAAAACGCTTCCAACATTGTGAGGGAAGTGTGCTTTAGGAGGGATTCGTTGCAGTGTTGCGTCTGTTAAAGAAGGAAGCGCTTAGGACTGACTCTGCGGTAACTGCAATAGGCGCACATAGGGCTCTAGTAACAGACGTCTATCCCTTGGACTATAGCAAGTTCTGTTTAAGGGAAACTCCTTCAGGCGGAATCGCACTTCTCCCAGTGTCTTTTTAATGGAGGAATGGAGAAAGAACAACTACGGAGAGAGGGAACGTTGTGCCCTTAGAGTGAAGGAAAGTGTATGGAACATAGGCCTCTAAGGAACATACTGGAAAGTCAACAGCTGTGATGTTCCACTGTGTCTAACTCGTCTCAAAACACTTAAAATGCAGGAGGGAACTGTGCTACTGTACGTTCTCACTTCAGGAATGAGTCTGTGCTAAGTTGGAAACTCTTGGGCCTGTCTGAGTAGCAATCATAGAGAGATTCGTACAGGACCCTTTCAGGTTAATCTTAGGAAGGTATCTTTTCAGGGATCCACTTAAAATGTGTTCTCATTGATAATAGTATCTCCTTCTTTGAGGAATGATGATAGAATGTGGACGGACCATGGGCACATTATATAGTGTGAGTAAAGTGCAGGCTATGGCGCTTAGGCTTCCCAAACACATATTCAATGATCAAGACCAGTGGTGATCCCCACGTTCTTTCTCTGTAACAAACGCTTTCAACATTGTGAGGGAAGTGTGCTTTAGGAGGGATTCGTTGCAGTGTTGCGTCTGTTAAAGAAGGAAGCTCTTGGGACTGACTCTGCAGTAACTGCAATAGGCGCACATAGGGCTCTAGTAGCAGACGTCTATCCGTTGGACTATAGCAAGCTCTGTTTAAGGGAAACTCTTTCAGGCTGAATCGCACTTCTCACAGTGTCTTATCAGCGGAGGAATAGAGAAAGAACAACTATGGACAGAGGGAATTTGTGCCCTGAGAGTGAAGGACCGGGTATGGAACATAGGCTTCTATGACACATACTGGAAGGTCAACACCTGTGATGTTCCATTGTGTCTAACTCGTGTCAAAACCCTTCAAATGTACGAGGGAACTGTGCTACAGTACTTTCCCACGACAATAATGAGTCTGTGCTAAGTTGGAAACTGTAGGACCTGTCTGTGCAGCAATCAGAGAGAGTATCGTACAGGACCCTGACGGGTTATTCTTAGGAAGGTATCTTTTCAGGGATCCTAGTTAAAGTGTGTTCTCATTCTTAACAGTGTCTCCTACTCTGAGGAATGATGATAGAATGCGGACGGACTTTGGGCACATTAGGTACTGTGAGTAAAGTGCAGGCTATGGCGCTTAGGCATCCCAAACACTTATTAGATAATCAAGACCAGTGGTGATCCGCACTTTCTTTCTGAGTAAAAAACGCTTCCAGCATTGTGATGAAAGTGTGCTTTAGGAGGGATTCGTTGCTGTGTTGCGTCTGTTAGAAAAGGAAGCTCTTGGGAGTGACTCTGCGGTAACTGCAATAGGCGTACATAGGGCTCTAGTATCATACGTCTATCCGTTGGACTATAGCAAGTTCTGTTTAAGGGAAACTCTTTCAGGCTGAATCGCACTTCTCACAGTGTCTTATCAGCGGAGGAATAGAGAAAGAACAACTATGGACAGAGGGAACGTTTTGCCCTGAGTGTGAAGGACCGGGTATGGAACATAGTCCTCTATGACACATACTGGAAGGTCAACACCTGTGATGTTCCATTGTGTATAACTCGTCTCAAAACCCTTCAGATGTACGAGGGAACTGTGCTACAGTATTTTCCCAGGACCGGAATAAGTCTGTGCTAAGTTGGAAACTGTAAGACCTGTCCGTGTAGCAATCTTAGAGAGTATTGTACAGGACCCTGACGGGTTATTCTTCGGAAGGTATCTTTTCAGGGATCCTAGTTAAAGTGTGTTCTCATTCATAACAGTGTCTCCTCCTTTGAGGAATGATGATAGAACACGGACGGACTATGGGCATCTTAGGTACTCTGAGTAAAGTGCAGGCTATGGCGCTTAGGCATCCCAAACTCATATTGCATGCTCACGACCAGTGGTGATCCGCACTTTCTTTCAGTGTTAAAAACGCTTCCAACATTGTGAGGGAAGTGTGCTTTAGGAGGGATTCGTTGCAGTGTTGCGTCTGATAAAGAAGGAAGCTCTTGGGACTGACTATGCGATAACTGCAATAGGCGCACATAGGGCTCTAGTATCAGACGTCTATCCGTTGGACTATAGCAAGTTCTGTTTAAGGGAAACTCCATCAAACGGAATCGCACTTCTCACAGTGTCTTTTCAGAGGGGGAAAGGATATAGAACAACTAAGGGGAGGGAACGTTGTGCCCTGAGAGTGAATGACAGCTTATGGCACATAGGCCTCTATGACACATACTGGAAGGTCAACACCTGTGATGTTCCACTGTGTCTAGCTCGTCTCAAACACTTCAAATGTACGAGGAAACTTTGCTACTGTACGTTCTCACGACAGGTTTGAGTCTGTGCTCTGTAGGAAACATTAGGACCTGTCTGTGTAGCAATCATAAACTATCACATACAGGACCATGACAAGTGATTCTTAGGAAGGTATCTTTTCAGGGATCCTACTTAAAGTGCGTTCTCATTCATCACAGAGTCTCCTCCTTTCAGGAATGATGATAGAACACGGACGGACTATGGGCACCTTAGGTACTGTGAGTAAAGTGCAGGCTATGGCGCTTAGGCATCCCAAACTCATATTGGATGCTCACGAACAGTGGTGATCCGCACTTTCTTTCAGTGTTAAAAACGCTTCCAACATTGTGAGGGAAGTGTGCTTTAGGAGGGATTCGTTGCAGTGTTGCGTCTGTTAAAGAAGGAAGCGCTTGGGACTGACTCTACGGTAACTGCAATAGGCACACATAGGGCTCTAGTAACAGACGTCTATCCCTTGGACTATAGCAAGTTCTATTTAAGGGAAACTCCTTCAGGCGGAATCGCACTTCTCCCAGTGTCTTTTTAATGGAGGAATGGAGAAAGAACAACTACGGAGAGAGGGAACGTTGTGCCCTTAGAGTGAAGGAAAGGGTATGGAACATAGGCCTCTAAGACACATACTGGAAAGTCAACAGCTGTGATGTTCCACTGTGTCTAACTCGTCTCAAAACACTTAAAATGCAGGAGGGAACTGTGCTACTGTATGTTCTCACTTCAGGAATGAGTCTGTGCTAAGTTGGAAACTGGTGGGCCTGTCTGAGTAGCAATCATAGAGAGATTCGTACAGGACCCTTTCAGGTTATTCTTAGGAAGGTACCTTTTCAGGGATCCACTTAAAATGTGTTCTCATTGATAATAGTATCTCCTTCTTTGAGGAATGATGATAGAATGTGGACGGACCATGGGCACATTATATACTGTGAGTAAAGTGCAGGCTATGGCGCTTAGGCATCCCAAACACATATTCGATGATCAAGACCAGTGGTGATCCCCACGTTCTTTCTCTGTAAAAAACGCTTTCAACATTGTGAGGGAAGTGTGCTTTAGGAGGGATTCGTTGCAGTGTTGCGTCTGTTAAAGAAGGAAGCTCTTGGGACTGACTCTGCGGTAACTGCAATAGGCGCACATAGGGCTCTAGTATCAGACGTCTATCCGTTGGACTATAGCAAGCTCTGTTTAAGGGAAACTCTTTCAGGCTGAATCGCACTTCTCACAGTGTCTTATCAGCGGAGGAATAGAGAAAGAACAACTATGGACAGAGGGAACGTTGTGCCCTGAGGGTGAAGGACCGGGTATGGAACATAGGCTTCTATGACACATACTGGAAGGTCAACACCTGTGATGTTCCATTGTGTCTAACTCGTGTCAAAACCCTTCAAATGTATGAGGGAACTGTGCTACAGTACTTTCCCACGACAATAATGAGTCTGTGCTTAGTTGGAAACTGTAGGACCTGTCTGTGCAGCAATCAGAGAGTATCGTACAGGAACCTGACGGGTTATTATTAGGAAGGTATCTTTTCAGGGATCCTAGTTAAAGTGTGTTCTCATTCTTAACAGTGTCTCCTACTCTGAGGAATGATGATAGAATGCGGACGGACTTTGGGCACATTAGGTACTGTGGTTAAAGTGCAGGCTATGGCGCTTAGGCATCCCAAACACATATTAGATAATCAAGACCAGTGGTGATCCGCACTTTCTTTCTGAGTAAAAAACGCTTCCAGCATTGTGATGGAAGTGTGCTTTAGGAGGGATTCATTGCTGTGTTGCGTCTGTTAGAAAAGGAAGCTCTTGGGACTGACTCTGCGGTAACTGCAATAGGCGTACATAGGGCTCTAGTATCATACGTCTATCCGTTGGACTATAGCAAGTTCTGTTTAAGGGAAACTCTTTCAGGCTGAATCGCACTTCTCACAGTGTCTTATCAGCGGAGGAATAGAGAAAGAACAACTATGGACAGAGGGAATGTTTTGCCCTGAGAGTGAAGGACCGGGTATGGAACATAGGCCTCTATGACACATACTGGAAGGTCAACACCTGTGATGTTCCATTGTGTATAACTCGTCTCAAAACCCTTCAGATGTACGAGGGAACTGTGCTACAGTATTTTCCCAGGACAGGAATGAGTCTGTGCTAAGTTGGAAACTGTAAGACCTGTCCGTGTAGCAATCATAGAGAGTATTGTACAGGACCCTGACGGGTTATTCTTCGGAAGGTATCTTTTCAGGGATCCTAGTTAAAGTGTGTTCTCATTCATAACAGTGTCTCCTCCTTTGAGGAATGATGATAGAACACGGACGGACTATGGGCATTTAGGTACTCTGTGTGAAGTTCAGGCTATGGCGCTTAGGCATCCCAAACTCATATTGGATGCTCACGACCAGTGGTGATCCGCACTTTCTTTCAGTGTTAAAAACGCTTCCAACATTGTGAGGGAAGTGTGCTTTAGGAGGGATTCGTTGCAGTGTTGCGTCTGATAAAGAAGGAAGCTCTTGGGACTGACTATGCGATAACTGCAATAGGCGCACATAGGGCTCTAGTATCAGACGTCTATCCGTTGGACTATAGCAAGTTCTGTTTAAGGGAAACTCCATCAAACGGAATCGCACTTCTCACAGTGTCTTTTCAGAGGGGGAAAGGATATAGAACAACTAAGGGGAGGGAACGTTGTGCCCTGAGAGTGAATGACAGCTTATGGCACATAGGCCACTATGACACATACTGGAAGGTCAACACCTGTGATGTTCCACTGTGTCTAGCTCGTCTCAAACACTTCAATGTACGAGGGATCTTTGCTACTGTACATTCTCACGACAGGTTTGAGTCTGTGCTCTGTAGGAAACATTGGGACCTGTCTGTGTAGCAATCATAATCTATCACATACAGGACCATGACAAGTGATTCTTAGGAAGGTATCTTTTCAGGGATCCTACTTAAAGTGCGTTCTCATTCATCACAGAGTCTCCTCCTTTCAGGAATGATGATAGAACACGGACGGACTATGGGCACCTTAGGTACTGTGAGTAAAGTGCAGGCTATGGCGCTTAGGCATCCCAAACTCATATTGGATGCTCACGACCAGTGGTGATCCGCACTTTCTTTCAGTGTTAAAAACGCTTCCAACATTGTGAGGGAAGTGTGCTTTAGGAGGGATTCGTTGCAGTGTTGCGTCTGTTAAAGAAGGAAGCGCTTAGGACTGACTCTGCGGTAACTGCAATAGGCGCACATAGGGCTCTAGTAACAGACGTCTATCCCTTGGACTATAGCAAGTTCTGTTTAAGGGAAACTCCTTCAGGCGGAATCGCACTTCTCCCAGTGTCTTTTTAATGGAGGAATGGAGAAAGAACAACTACGGAGAGAGGGAACGTTGTGCCCTTAGAGTGAAGGAAAGTGTATGGAACATAGGCCTCTAAGGAACATACTGGAAAGTCAACAGCTGTGATGTTCCACTGTGTCTAACTCGTCTCAAAACACTTAAAATGCAGGAGGGAACTGTGCTACTGTACGTTCTCACTTCAGGAATGAGTCTGTGCTAAGTTGGAAACTCTTGGGCCTGTCTGAGTAGCAATCATAGAGAGATTCGTACAGGACCCTTTCAGGTTAATCTTAGGAAGGTATCTTTTCAGGGATCCACTTAAAATGTGTTCTCATTGATAATAGTATCTCCTTCTTTGAGGAATGATGATAGAATGTGGACGGACCATGGGCACATTATATAGTGTGAGTAAAGTGCAGGCTATGGCGCTTAGGCTTCCCAAACACATATTCAATGATCAAGACCAGTGGTGATCCCCACGTTCTTTCTCTGTAACAAACGCTTTCAACATTGTGAGGGAAGTGTGCTTTAGGAGGGATTCGTTGCAGTGTTGCGTCTGTTAAAGAAGGAAGCTCTTGGGACTGACTCTGCAGTAACTGCAATAGGCGCACATAGGGCTCTAGTAGCAGACGTCTATCCGTTGGACTATAGCAAGCTCTGTTTAAGGGAAACTCTTTCAGGCTGAATCGCACTTCTCACAGTGTCTTATCAGCGGAGGAATAGAGAAAGAACAACTATGGACAGAGGGAATTTGTGCCCTGAGAGTGAAGGACCGGGTATGGAACATAGGCTTCTATGACACATACTGGAAGGTCAACACCTGTGATGTTCCATTGTGTCTAACTCGTGTCAAAACCCTTCAAATGTACGAGGGAACTGTGCTACAGTACTTTCCCACGACAATAATGAGTCTGTGCTAAGTTGGAAACTGTAGGACCTGTCTGTGCAGCAATCAGAGAGAGTATCGTACAGGACCCTGACGGGTTATTCTTAGGAAGGTATCTTTTCAGGGATCCTAGTTAAAGTGTGTTCTCATTCTTAACAGTGTCTCCTACTCTGAGGAATGATGATAGAATGCGGACGGACTTTGGGCACATTAGGTACTGTGAGTAAAGTGCAGGCTATGGCGCTTAGGCATCCCAAACACTTATTAGATAATCAAGACCAGTGGTGATCCGCACTTTCTTTCTGAGTAAAAAACGCTTCCAGCATTGTGATGAAAGTGTGCTTTAGGAGGGATTCGTTGCTGTGTTGCGTCTGTTAGAAAAGGAAGCTCTTGGGAGTGACTCTGCGGTAACTGCAATAGGCGTACATAGGGCTCTAGTATCATACGTCTATCCGTTGGACTATAGCAAGTTCTGTTTAAGGGAAACTCTTTCAGGCTGAATCGCACTTCTCACAGTGTCTTATCAGCGGAGGAATAGAGAAAGAACAACTATGGACAGAGGGAACGTTTTGCCCTGAGTGTGAAGGACCGGGTATGGAACATAGTCCTCTATGACACATACTGGAAGGTCAACACCTGTGATGTTCCATTGTGTATAACTCGTCTCAAAACCCTTCAGATGTACGAGGGAACTGTGCTACAGTATTTTCCCAGGACCGGAATAAGTCTGTGCTAAGTTGGAAACTGTAAGACCTGTCCGTGTAGCAATCTTAGAGAGTATTGTACAGGACCCTGACGGGTTATTCTTCGGAAGGTATCTTTTCAGGGATCCTAGTTAAAGTGTGTTCTCATTCATAACAGTGTCTCCTCCTTTGAGGAATGATGATAGAACACGGACGGACTATGGGCATCTTAGGTACTCTGAGTAAAGTGCAGGCTATGGCGCTTAGGCATCCCAAACTCATATTGCATGCTCACGACCAGTGGTGATCCGCACTTTCTTTCAGTGTTAAAAACGCTTCCAACATTGTGAGGGAAGTGTGCTTTAGGAGGGATTCGTTGCAGTGTTGCGTCTGATAAAGAAGGAAGCTCTTGGGACTGACTATGCGATAACTGCAATAGGCGCACATAGGGCTCTAGTATCAGACGTCTATCCGTTGGACTATAGCAAGTTCTGTTTAAGGGAAACTCCATCAAACGGAATCGCACTTCTCACAGTGTCTTTTCAGAGGGGGAAAGGATATAGAACAACTAAGGTGAGGGAACGTTGTGCCCTGAGAGTGAATGACAGCTTATGGCACATAGGCCTCTATGACACATACTGGAAGGTCAACACCTGTGATGTTCCACTGTGTCTAGCTCGTCTCAAACACTTCAAATGTACGAGGAAACTTTGCTACTGTACGTTCTCACGACAGGTTTGAGTCTGTGCTCTGTAGGAAACATTAGGACCTGTCTGTGTAGCAATCATAAACTATCACATACAGGACCATGACAAGTGATTCTTAGGAAGGTATCTTTTCAGGGATCCTACTTAAAGTGCGTTCTCATTCATCACAGAGTCTCCTCCTTTCAGGAATGATGATAGAACACGGACGGACTATGGGCACCTTAGGTACTGTGAGTAAAGTGCAGGCTATGGCGCTTAGGCATCCCAAACTCATATTGGATGCTCACGAACAGTGGTGATCCGCACTTTCTTTCAGTGTTAAAAACGCTTCCAACATTGTGAGGGAAGTGTGCTTTAGGAGGGATTCGTTGCAGTGTTGCGTCTGTTAAAGAAGGAAGCGCTTGGGACTGACTCTACGGTAACTGCAATAGGCACACATAGGGCTCTAGTAACAGACGTCTATCCCTTGGACTATAGCAAGTTCTATTTAAGGGAAACTCCTTCAGGCGGAATCGCACTTCTCCCAGTGTCTTTTTAATGGAGGAATGGAGAAAGAACAACTACGGAGAGAGGGAACGTTGTGCCCTTAGAGTGAAGGAGAGGGTATGGAACATAGGCCTCTAAGACAGATACTGGAAAGTCAACAGCTGTGATGTTCCACTGTGTCTAACTCGTCTCAAAACACTTAAAATGCAGGAGGGAACTGTGCTACTGTATGTTCTCACTTCAGGAATGAGTCTGTGCTAAGTTGGAAACTGGTGGGCCTGTCTGAGTAGCAATCATAGAGAGATTCGTACAGGACCCTTTCAGGTTATTCTTAGGAAGGTACCTTTTCAGGGATCCACTTAAAATGTGTTCTCATTGATAATAGTATCTCCTTCTTTGAGGAATGATGATAGAATGTGGACGGACCATGGGCACATTATATACTGTGAGTAAAGTGCAGGCTATGGCGCTTAGGCATCCCAAACACATATTCGATGATCAAGACCAGTGGTGATCCCCACGTTCTTTCTCTGTAAAAAACGCTTTCAACATTGTGAGGGAAGTGTGCTTTAGGAGGGATTCGTTGCAGTGTTGCGTCTGTTAAAGAAGGAAGCTCTTGGGACTGACTCTGTGGTAACTGCAATAGGCGCACATAGGGCTCTAGTATCAGACGTCTATCCGTTGGACTATAGCAAGCTCTGTTTAAGGGAAACTCTTTCAGGCTGAATCGCACTTCTCACAGTGTCTTATCAGCGGAGGAATAGAGAAAGAACAACTATGGACAGAGGGAACGTTGTGCCCTGAGGGTGAAGGACCGGGTATGGAACATAGGCTTCTATGACACATACTGGAAGGTCAACACCTGTGATGTTCCATTGTGTCTAACTCGTGTCAAAACCCTTCAAATGTATGAGGGAACTGTGCTACAGTACTTTCCCACGACAATAATGAGTCTGTGCTTAGTTGGAAACTGTAGGACCTGTCTGTGCAGCAATCAGAGAGTATCGTACAGGAACCTGACGGGTTATTATTAGGAAGGTATCTTTTCAGGGATCCTAGTTAAAGTGTGTTCTCATTCTTAACAGTGTCTCCTACTCTGAGGAATGATGAGAGAATGCGGACGGACTTTGGGCACATTAGGTACTGTGGTTAAAGTGCAGGCTATGGCGCTTAGGCATCCCAAACACATATTAGATAATCAAGACCAGTGGTGATCCGCACTTTCTTTCTGAGTAAAAAACGCTTCCAGCATTGTGATGGAAGTGTGCTTTAGGAGGGATTCATTGCTGTGTTGCGTCTGTTAGAAAAGGAAGCTCTTGGGACTGACTCTGCGGTAACTGCAATAGGCGTACATAGGGCTCTAGTATCATACGTCTATCCGTTGGACTATAGCAAGTTCTGTTTAAGGGAAACTCTTTCAGGCTGAATCGCACTTCTCACAGTGTCTTATCAGCGGAGGAATAGAGAAAGAACAACTATGGACAGAGGGAATGTTTTGCCCTGAGAGTGAAGGACCGGGTATGGAACATAGGCCTCTATGACACATACTGGAAGGTCAACACCTGTGATGTTCCATTGTGTATAACTCGTCTCAAAACCCTTCAGATGTACGAGGGAACTGTGCTACAGTATTTTCCCAGGACAGGAATGAGTCTGTGCTAAGTTGGAAACTGTAAGACCTGTCCGTGTAGCAATCATAGAGAGTATTGTACAGGACCCTGACGGGTTATTCTTCGGAAGGTATCTTTTCAGGGATCCTAGTTAAAGTGTGTTCTCATTCATAACAGTGTCTCCTCCTTTGAGGAATGATGATAGAACACGGACGGACTATGGGCATTTAGGTACTCTGTGTGAAGTTCAGGCTATGGCGCTTAGGCATCCCAAACTCATATTGGATGCTCACGACCAGTGGTGATCCGCACTTTCTTTCAGTGTTAAAAACGCTTCCAACATTGTGAGGGAAGTGTGCTTTAGGAGGGATTCGTTGCAGTGTTGCGTCTGATAAAGAAGGAAGCTCTTGGGACTGACTATGCGATAACTGCAATAGGCGCACATAGGGCTCTAGTATCAGACGTCTATCCGTTGGACTATAGCAAGTTCTGTTTAAGGGAAACTCCATCAAACGGAATCGCACTTCTCACAGTGTTTTTTCAGAGGGGGAAAGGATATAGAACAACTAAGGGGAGGGAACGTTGTGCCCTGAGAGTGAATGACAGCTTATGGCACATAGGCCACTATGACACATACTGGAAGGTCAACACCTGTGATGTTCCACTGTGTCTAGCTCGTCTCAAACACTTCAATGTACGAGGGATCTTTGCTACTGTACATTCTCACGACAGGTTTGAGTCTGTGCTCTGTAGGAAACATTGGGACCTGTCTGTGTAGCAATCATAATCTATCACATACAGGACCATGACAAGTGATTCTTAGGAAGGTATCTTTTCAGGGATCCTACTTAAAGTGCGTTCTCATTCATCACAGAGTCTCCTCCTTTCAGGAATGATGATAGAACACGGACGGACTATGGGCACCTTAGGTACTGTGAGTAAAGTGCAGGCTATGGCGCTTAGGCATCCCAAACTCATATTGGATGCTCACGACCAGTGGTGATCCGCACTTTCTTTCAGTGTTAAAAACGCTTCCAACATTGTGAGGGAAGTGTGCTTTAGGAGGGATTCGTTGCAGTGTTGCGTCTGTTAAAGAAGGAAGCGCTTAGGACTGACTCTGCGGTAACTGCAATAGGCGCACATAGGGCTCTAGTAGCAGACGTCTATCCGTTGGACTATAGCAAGCTCTGTTTAAGGGAAACTCTTTCAGGCTGAATCGCACTTCTCACAGTGTCTTATCAGCGGAGGAATAGAGAAAGAACAACTATGGACAGAGGGAATTTGTGCCCTGAGAGTGAAGGACCGGGTATGGAACATAGGCTTCTATGACACATACTGGAAGGTCAACACCTGTGATGTTCCATTGTGTCTAACTCGTGTCAAAACCCTTCAAATGTACGAGGGAACTGTGCTACAGTACTTTCCCACGACAATAATGAGTCTGTGCTAAGTTGGAAACTGTAGGACCTGTCTGTGCAGCAATCAGAGAGAGTATCGTACAGGACCCTGACGGGTTATTCTTAGGAAGGTATCTTTTCAGGGATCCTAGTTAAAGTGTGTTCTCATTCTTAACAGTGTCTCCTACTCTGAGGAATGATGATAGAATGCGGACGGACTTTGGGCACATTAGGTACTGTGAGTAAAGTGCAGGCTATGGCGCTTAGGCATCCCAAACACTTATTAGATAATCAAGACCAGTGGTGATCCGCACTTTCTTTCTGAGTAAAAAACGCTTCCAGCATTGTGATGAAAGTGTGCTTTAGGAGGGATTCGTTGCTGTGTTGCGTCTGTTAGAAAAGGAAGCTCTTGGGAGTGACTCTGCGGTAACTGCAATAGGCGTACATAGGGCTCTAGTATCATACGTCTATCCGTTGGACTATAGCAAGTTCTGTTTAAGGGAAACTCTTTCAGGCTGAATCGCACTTCTCACAGTGTCTTATCAGCGGAGGAATAGAGAAAGAACAACTATGGACAGAGGGAACGTTTTGCCCTGAGAGTGAAGGACCGGGTATGGAACATAGTCCTCTATGACACATACTGGAAGGTCAACACCTGTTATGTTCCATTGTGTATAACTCGTCTCAAAACCCTTCAGATGTACGAGGGAACTGTGCTACAGTATTTTCCCAGGACCGGAATAAGTCTGTGCTAAGTTGGAAACTGTAAGACCTGTCCGTGTAGCAATCTTAGAGAGTATTGTACAGGACCCTGACGGGTTATTCTTCGGAAGGTATCTTTTCAGGGATCCTAGTTAAAGTGTGTTCTCATTCATAACAGTGTCTCCTCCTTTGAGGAATGATGATAGAACACGGACGGACTATGGGCATCTTAGGTACTCTGAGTAAAGTGCAGGCTATGGCGCTTAGGCATCCCAAACTCATATTGCATGCTCACGACCAGTGGTGATCCGCACTTTCTTTCAGTGTTAAAAACGCTTCCAACATTGTGAGGGAAGTGTGCTTTAGGAGGGATTCGTTGCAGTGTTGCGTCTGATAAAGAAGGAAGCTCTTGGGACTGACTATGCGATAACTGCAATAGGCGCACATAGGGCTCTAGTATCAGACGTCTATCCGTTGGACTATAGCAAGTTCTGTTTAAGGGAAACTCCATCAAACGGAATCGCACTTCTCACAGTGTCTTTTCAGAGGGGGAAAGGATATAGAACAACTAAGGGGAGGGAACGTTGTGCCCTGAGAGTGAATGACAGCTTATGGCACATAGGCCTCTATGACACATACTGGAAGGTCAACACCTGTGATGTTCCACTGTGTCTAGCTCGTCTCAAACACTTCAAATGTACGAGGAAACTTTGCTACTGTACGTTCTCACGACAGGTTTGAGTCTGTGCTCTGTAGGAAACATTAGGACCTGTCTGTGTAGCAATCATAAACTATCACATACAGGACCATGACAAGTGATTCTTAGGAAGGTATCTTTTCAGGGATCCTACTTAAAGTGCGTTCTCATTCATCACAGAGTCTCCTCCTTTCAGGAATGATGATAGAACACGGACGGACTATGGGCACCTTAGGTACTGTGAGTAAAGTGCAGGCTATGGCGCTTAGGCATCCCAAACTCATATTGGATGCTCACGAACAGTGGTGATCCGCACTTTCTTTCAGTGTTAAAAACGCTTCCAACATTGTGAGGGAAGTGTGCTTTAGGAGGGATTCGTTGCAGTGTTGCGTCTGTTAAAGAAGGAAGCGCTTGGGACTGACTCTACGGTAACTGCAATAGGCACACATAGGGCTCTAGTAACAGACGTCTATCCCTTGGACTATAGCAAGTTCTATTTAAGGGAAACTCCTTCAGGCGGAATCGCACTTCTCCCAGTGTCTTTTTAATGGAGGAATGGAGAAAGAACAACTACGGAGAGAGGGAACGTTGTGCCCTTAGAGTGAAGGAAAGGGTATGGAACATAGGCCTCTAAGACACATACTGGAAAGTCAACAGCTGTGATGTTCCACTGTGTCTAACTCGTCTCAAAACACTTAAAATGCAGGAGGGAACTGTGCTACTGTATGTTCTCACTTCAGGAATGAGTCTGTGCTAAGTTGGAAACTGGTGGGCCTGTCTGAGTAGCAATCATAGAGAGATTCGTACAGGACCCTTTCAGGTTATTCTTAGGAAGGTACCTTTTCAGGGATCCACTTAAAATGTGTTCTCATTGATAATAGTATCTCCTTCTTTGAGGAATGATGATAGAATGTGGACGGACCATGGGCACATTATATACTGTGAGTAAAGTGCAGGCTATGGCGCTTAGGCATCCCAAACACATATTCGATGATCAAGACCAGTGGTGATCCCCACGTTCTTTCTCTGTAAAAAACGCTTTCAACATTGTGAGGGAAGTGTGCTTTAGGAGGGATTCGTTGCAGTGTTGCGTCTGTTAAAGAAGGAAGCTCTTGGGACTGACTCTGCGGTAACTGCAATAGGCGCACATAGGGCTCTAGTATCAGACGTCTATCCGTTGGACTATAGCAAGCTCTGTTTAAGGGAAACTCTTTCAGGCTGAATCGCACTTCTCACAGTGTCTTATCAGCGGAGGAATAGAGAAAGAACAACTATGGACAGAGGGAACGTTGTGCCCTGAGAGTGAAGGACCGGGTATGGAACATAGGCTTCTATGACACATACTGGAAGGTCAACACCTGTGATGTTCCATTGTGTCTAACTCGTGTCAAAACCCTTCAAATGTATGAGGGAACTGTGCTACAGTACTTTCCCACGACAATAATGAGTCTGTGCTTAGTTGGAAACTGTAGGACCTGTCTGTGCAGCAATCAGAGAGTATCGTACAGGAACCTGACGGGTTATTATTAGGAAGGTATCTTTTCAGGGATCCTAGTTAAAGTGTGTTCTCATTCTTAACAGTGTCTCCTACTCTGAGGAATGATGAGAGAATGCGGACGGACTTTGGGCACATTAGGTACTGTGGTTAAAGTGCAGGCTATGGCGCTTAGGCATCCCAAACACATATTAGATAATCAAGACCAGTGGTGATCCGCACTTTCTTTCTGAGTAAAAAACGCTTCCAGCATTGTGATGGAAGTGTGCTTTAGGAGGGATTCATTGCTGTGTTGCGTCTGTTAGAAAAGGAAGCTCTTGGGACTGACTCTGCGGTAACTGCAATAGGCGTACATAGGGCTCTAGTATCATACGTCTATCCGTTGGACTATAGCAAGTTCTGTTTAAGGGAAACTCTTTCAGGCTGAATCGCACTTCTCACAGTGTCTTATCAGCGGAGGAATAGAGAAAGAACAACTATGGACAGAGGGAATGTTTTGCCCTGAGAGTGAAGGACCGGGTATGGAACATAGGCCTCTATGACACATACTGGAAGGTCAACACCTGTGATGTTCCATTGTGTATAACTCGTCTCAAAACCCTTCAGATGTACGAGGGAACTGTGCTACAGTATTTTCCCAGGACAGGAATGAGTCTGTGCTAAGTTGGAAACTGTAAGACCTGTCCGTGTAGCAATCATAGAGAGTATTGTACAGGACCCTGACGGGTTATTCTTCGGAAGGTATCTTTTCAGGGATCCTAGTTAAAGTGTGTTCTCATTCATAACAGTGTCTCCTCCTTTGAGGAATGATGATAGAACACGGACGGACTATGGGCATTTAGGTACTCTGTGTGAAGTTCAGGCTATGGCGCTTAGGCATCCCAAACTCATATTGGATGCTCACGACCAGTGGTGATCCGCACTTTCTTTCAGTGATAAAAACGCTTCCAACATTGTGAGGGAAGTGTGCTTTAGGAGGGATTCGTTGCAGTGTTGCGTCTGATAAAGAAGGAAGCTCTTGGGACTGACTATGCGATAACTGCAATAGGCGCACATAGGGCTCTAGTATCAGACGTCTATCCGTTGGACTATAGCAAGTTCTGTTTAAGGGAAACTCCATCAAACGGAATCGCACTTCTCACAGTGTCTTTTCAGAGGGGGAAAGGATATAGAACAACTAAGGGGAGGGAACGTTGTGCCCTGAGAGTGAATGACAGCTTATGGCACATAGGCCACTATGACACATACTGGAAGGTCAACACCTGTGATGTTCCACTGTGTCTAGCTCGTCTCAAACACTTCAATGTACGAGGGATCTTTGCTACTGTACATTCTCACGACAGGTTTGAGTCTGTGCTCTGTAGGAAACATTGGGACCTGTCTGTGTAGCAATCATAATCTATCACATACAGGACCATGACAAGTGATTCTTAGGAAGGTATCTTTTCAGGGATCCTACTTAAAGTGCGTTCTCATTCATCACAGAGTCTCCTCCTTTCAGGAATGATGATAGAACACGGACGGACTATGGGCACCTTAGGTACTGTGAGTAAAGTGCAGGCTATGGCGCTTAGGCATCCCAAACTCATATTGGATGCTCACGACCAGTGGTGATCCGCACTTTCTTTCAGTGTTAAAAACGCTTCCAACATTGTGAGGGAAGTGTGCTTTAGGAGGGATTCGTTGCAGTGTTGCGTCTGTTAAAGAAGGAAGCGCTTAGGACTGACTCTGCGGTAACTGCAATAGGCGCACATAGGGCTCTAGTAACAGACGTCTATCCCTTGGACTATAGCAAGTTCTGCTTAAGGGAAACTCCTTCAGGCGGAATCGCACTTCTCCCAGTGTCTTTTTAATGGAGGAATGGAGAAAGAACAACTACGGAGAGAGGGAACGTTGTGCCCTTAGAGTGAAGGAAAGTGTATGGAACATAGGCCTCTAAGGAACATACTGGAAAGTCAACAGCTGTGATGTTCCACTGTGTCTAACTCGTCTCAAAACACTTAAAATGCAGGAGGGAACTGTGCTACTGTACGTTCTCACTTCAGGAATGAGTCTGTGCTAAGTTGGAAACTCTTGGGCCTGTCTGAGTAGCAATCATAGAGAGATTCGTACAGGACCCTTTCAGGTTAATCTTAGGAAGGTATCTTTTCAGGGATCCACTTAAAATGTGTTCTCATTGATAATAGTATCTCCTTCTTTGAGGAATGATGATAGAATGTGGACGGACCATGGGCACATTATATAGTGTGAGTAAAGTGCAGGCTATGGCGCTTAGGCTTCCCAAACACATATTCAATGATCAAGACCAGTGGTGATCCCCACGTTCTTTCTCTGTAAAAAACGCTTTCAACATTGTGAGGGAAGTGTGCTTTAGGAGGGATTCGTTGCAGTGTTGCGTCTGTTAAAGAAGGAAGCTCTTGGGACTGACTCTGCAGTAACTGCAATAGGCGCACATAGGGCTCTAGTAGCAGACGTCTATCCGTTGGACTATAGCAAGCTCTGTTTAAGGGAAACTCTTTCAGGCTGAATCGCACTTCTCACAGTGTCTTATCAGCGGAGGAATAGAGAAAGAACAACTATGGACAGAGGGAATTTGTGCCCTGAGAGTGAAGGACCGGGTATGGAACATAGGCTTCTATGACACATACTGGAAGGTCAACACCTGTGATGTTCCATTGTGTCTAACTCGTGTCAAAACCCTTCAAATGTACGAGGGAACTGTGCTACAGTACTTTCCCACGACAATAATGAGTCTGTGCTAAGTTGGAAACTGTAGGACCTGTCTGTGCAGCAATCAGAGAGAGTATCGTACAGGACCCTGACGGGTTATTCTTAGGAAGGTATCTTTTCAGGGATCCTAGTTAAAGTGTGTTCTCATTCTTAACAGTGTCTCCTACTCTGAGGAATGATGATAGAATGCGGACGGACTTTGGGCACATTAGGTACTGTGAGTAAAGTGCAGGCTATGGCGCTTAGGCATCCCAAACACTTATTAGATAATCAAGACCAGTGGTGATCCGCACTTTCTTTCTGAGTAAAAAACGCTTCCAGCATTGTGATGAAAGTGTGCTTTAGGAGGGATTCGTTGCTGTGTTGCGTCTGTTAGAAAAGGAAGCTCTTGGGAGTGACTCTGCGGTAACTGCAATAGGCGTACATAGGGCTCTAGTATCATACGTCTATCCGTTGGACTATAGCAAGTTCTGTTTAAGGGAAACTCTTTCAGGCTGAATCGCACTTCTCACAGTGTCTTATCAGCGGAGGAATAGAGAAAGAACAACTATGGACAGAGGGAACGTTTTGCCCTGAGAGTGAAGGACCGGGTATGGAACATAGTCCTCTATGACACATACTGGAAGGTCAACACCTGTGATGTTCCATTGTGTATAACTCGTCTCAAAACCCTTCAGATGTACGAGGGAACTGTGCTACAGTATTTTCCCAGGACCGGAATAAGTCTGTGCTAAGTTGGAAACTGTAAGACCTGTCCGTGTAGCAATCTTAGAGAGTATTGTACAGGACCCTGACGGGTTATTCTTCGGAAGGTATCTTTTCAGGGATCCTAGTTAAAGTGTGTTCTCATTCATAACAGTGTCTCCTCCTTTGAGGAATGATGATAGAACACGGACGGACTATGGGCATCTTAGGTACTCTGAGTAAAGTGCAGGCTATGGCGCTTAGGCATCCCAAACTCATATTGCATGCTCACGACCAGTGGTGATCCGCACTTTCTTTCAGTGTTAAAAACGCTTCCAACATTGTGAGGGAAGTGTGCTTTAGGAGGGATTCGTTGCAGTGTTGCGTCTGATAAAGAAGGAAGCTCTTGGGACTGACTATGCGATAACTGCAATAGGCGCACATAGGGCTCTAGTATCAGACGTCTATCCGTTGGACTATAGCAAGTTCTGTTTAAGGGAAACTCCATCAAACGGAATCGCACTTCTCACAGTGTCTTTTCAGAGGGGGAAAGGATATAGAACAACTAAGGGGAGGGAACGTTGTGCCCTGAGAGTGAATGACAGCTTATGGCACATAGGCCTCTATGACACATACTGGAAGGTCAACACCTGTGATGTTCCACTGTGTCTAGCTCGTCTCAAACACTTCAAATGTACGAGGAAACTTTGCTACTGTACGTTCTCACGACAGGTTTGAGTCTGTGCTCTGTAGGAAACATTAGGACCTGTCTGTGTAGCAATCATAAACTATCACATACAGGACCATGACAAGTGATTCTTAGGAAGGTATCTTTTCAGGGATCCTACTTAAAGTGCGTTCTCATTCATCACAGAGTCTCCTCCTTTCAGGAATGATGATAGAACACGGACGGACTATGGGCACCTTAGGTACTGTGAGTAAAGTGCAGGCTATGGCGCTTAGGCATCCCAAACTCATATTGGATGCTCACGAACAGTGGTGATCCGCACTTTCTTTCAGTGTTAAAAACGCTTCCAACATTGTGAGGGAAGTGTGCTTTAGGAGGGATTCGTTGCAGTGTTGCGTCTGTTAAAGAAGGAAGCGCTTGGGACTGACTCTACGGTAACTGCAATAGGCACACATAGGGCTCTAGTAACAGACGTCTATCCCTTGGACTATAGCAAGTTCTATTTAAGGGAAACTCCTTCAGGCGGAATCGCACTTCTCCCAGTGTCTTTTTAATGGAGGAATGGAGAAAGAACAACTACGGAGAGAGGGAACGTTGTGCCCTTAGAGTGAAGGAAAGGGTATGGAACATAGGCCTCTAAGACACATACTGGAAAGTCAACAGCTGTGATGTTCCACTGTGTCTAACTCGTCTCAAAACACTTAAAATGCAGGAGGGAACTGTGCTACTGTATGTTCTCACTTCAGGAATGAGTCTGTGCTAAGTTGGAAACTGGTGGGCCTGTCTGAGTAGCAATCATAGAGAGATTCGTACAGGACCCTTTCAGGTTATTCTTAGGAAGGTACCTTTTCAGGGATCCACTTAAAATGTGTTCTCATTGATAATAGTATCTCCTTCTTTGAGGAATGATGATAGAATGTGGACGGACCATGGGCACATTATATACTGTGAGTAAAGTGCAGGCTATGGCGCTTAGGCATCCCAAACACATATTCGATGATCAAGACCAGTGGTGATCCCCACGTTCTTTCTCTGTAAAAAACGCTTTCAACATTGTGAGGGAAGTGTGCTTTAGGAGGGATTCGTTGCAGTGTTGCGTCTGTTAAAGAAGGAAGCTCTTGGGACTGACTCTGCGGTAACTGCAATAGGCGCACATAGGGCTCTAGTATCAGACGTCTATCCGTTGGACTATAGCAAGCTCTGTTTAAGGGAAACTCTTTCAGGCTGAATCGCACTTCTCACAGTGTCTTATCAGCGGAGGAATAGAGAAAGAACAACTATGGACAGAGGGAACGTTGTGCCCTGAGGGTGAAGGACCGGGTATGGAACATAGGCTTCTATGACACATACTGGAAGGTCAACACCTGTGATGTTCCATTGTGTCTAACTCGTGTCAAAACCCTTCAAATGTATGAGGGAACTGTGCTACAGTACTTTCCCACGACAATAATGAGTCTGTGCTTAGTTGGAAACTGTAGGACCTGTCTGTGCAGCAATCAGAGAGTATCGTACAGGACCCTGACGGGTTATTATTAGGAAGGTATCTTTTCAGGGATCCTAGTTAAAGTGTGTTCTCATTCTTAACAGTGTCTCCTACTCTGAGGAATGATGAGAGAATGCGGACGGACTTTGGGCACATTAGGTACTGTGGTTAAAGTGCATGCTATGGCGCTTAGGCATCCCAAACACATATTAGATAATCAAGACCAGTGGTGATCCGCACTTTCTTTCTGAGTAAAAAACGCTTCCAGCATTGTGATGGAAGTGTGCTTTAGGAGGGATTCATTGCTGTGTTGCGTCTGTTAGAAAAGGAAGCTCTTGGGACTGACTCTGCGGTAACTGCAATAGGCGTACATAGGGCTCTAGTATCATACGTCTATCCGTTGGACTATAGCAAGTTCTGTTTAAGGGAAACTCTTTCAGGCTGAATCGCACTTCTCACAGTGTCTTATCAGCGGAGGAATAGAGAAAGAACAACTATGGACAGAGGGAATGTTTTGCCCTGAGAGTGAAGGACCGGGTATGGAACATAGGCCTCTATGACACATACTGGAAGGTCAACACCTGTGATGTTCCATTGTGTATAACTCGTCTCAAAACCCTTCAGATGTACGAGGGAACTGTGCTACAGTATTTTCCCAGGACAGGAATGAGTCTGTGCTAAGTTGGAAACTGTAAGACCTGTCCGTGTAGCAATCATAGAGAGTATTGTACAGGACCCTGACGGGTTATTCTTCGGAAGGTATCTTTTCAGGGATCCTAGTTAAAGTGTGTTCTCATTCATAACAGTGTCTCCTCCTTTGAGGAATGATGATAGAACACGGACGGACTATGGGCATTTAGGTACTCTGTGTGAAGTTCAGGCTATGGCGCTTAGGCATCCCAAACTCATATTGGATGCTCACGACCAGTGGTGATCCGCACTTTCTTTCAGTGTTAAAAACGCTTCCAACATTGTGAGGGAAGTGTGCTTTAGGAGGGATTCGTTGCAGTGTTGCGTCTGATAAAGAAGGAAGCTCTTGGGACTGACTATGCGATAACTGCAATAGGCGCACATAGGGCTCTAGTATCAGACGTCTATCCGTTGGACTATAGCAAGTTCTGTTTAAGGGAAACTCCATCAAACGGAATCGCACTTCTCACAGTGTCTTTTCAGAGGGGGAAAGGATATAGAACAACTAAGGGGAGGGAACTTTGTGCCCTGAGAGTGAATGACAGCTTATGGCACATAGGCCACTATGACACATACTGGAAGGGCAACACCTGTGATGTTCCACTGTCTCTAGCTCGTCTCAAACACTTCAATGTACGAGGGATCTTTGCTACTGTACATTCTCACGACAGGTTTGAGTCTGTGCTCTGTAGGAAACATTGGGACCTGTCTGTGTAGCAATCATAATCTATCACATACAGGACCATGACAAGTGATTCTTAGGAAGGTATCTTTTCAGGGATCCTACTTAAAGTGCGTTCTCATTCATCACAGAGTCTCCTCCTTTCAGGAATGATGATAGAACACGGACGGACTATGGGCACCTTAGGTACTGTGAGTAAAGTGCAGGCTATGGCGCTTAGGCATCCCAAACTCATATTGGATGCTCACGACCAGTGGTGATCCGCACTTTCTTTCAGTGTTAAAAACGCTTCCAACATTGTGAGGGAAGTGTGCTTTAGGAGGGATTCGTTGCAGTGTTGCATCTGTTAAAGAAGGAAGCGCTTAGGACTGACTCTGCGGTAACTGCAATAGGCGCACATAGGGCTCTAGTAACAGACGTCTATCCCTTGGACTATAGCAAGTTCTGTTTAAGGGAAACTCCTTCAGGCGGAATCGCACTTCTCCCAGTGTCTTTTTAATGGAGGAATGGAGAAAGAACAACTACGGAGAGAGGGAACGTTGTGCCCTTAGAGTGAAGGAAAGTGTATGGAACATAGGCCTCTAAGGAACATACTGGAAAGTCAACAGCTGTGATGTTCCACTGTGTCTAACTCGTCTCAAAACACTTAAAATGCAGGAGGGAACTGTGCTACTGTACGTTCTCACTTCAGGAATGAGTCTGTGCTAAGTTGGAAACTGGTGGGCCTGTCTGAGTAGCAATCATAGAGAGATTCGTACAGGACCCTTTCAGGTTAATCTTAGGAAGGTATCTTTTCAGGGATCCACTTAAAATGTGTTCTCATTGATAATAGTATCTCCTTCTTTGAGGAATGATGATAGAATATGGACGGACCATGGGCACATTATATAGTGTGAGTAAAGTGCAGGCTATGGCGCTTAGGCATCCCAAACACATATTCAATGATCAAGACCAGTGGTGATCCCCACGTTCTTTCTCTGTAAAAAACGCTTTCAACATTGTGAGGGAAGTGTGCTTTAGGAGGGATTCGTGCAGTGTTGCGTCTGTTAAAGAAGGAAGCTCTTGGGACTGACTCTGCAGTAACTGCAATAGGCGCACATAGGGCTCTAGTAGCAGACGTCTATCCGTTGGACTATAGCAAGCTCTGTTTAAGGGAAACTCTTTCAGGCTGAATCGCACTTCTCACAGTGTCTTATCAGCGGAGGAATAGAGAAAGAACAACTATGGACGGAGGGAATTTGTGCCCTGAGAGTGAAGGACCGGGTATGGAACATAGGCTTCTATGACACATACTGGAAGGTCAACACCTGTGATGTTCCATTGTGTCTAACTCGTGTCAAAACCCTTCAAATGTACGAGGGAACTGTGCTACAGTACTTTCCCACGACAATAATGAGTCTGTGCTAAGTTGGAAACTGTAGGACCTGTCTGTGCAGCAATCAGAGAGAGTATCGTACAGGACCCTGACGGGTTATTCTTAGGAAGGTATCTTTTCAGGGATCCTAGTTAAAGTGTGTTCTCATTCTTAACAGTGTCTCCTACTCTGAGGAATGATGATAGAATGCGGACGGACTTTGGGCACATTAGGTACTGTGAGTAAAGTGCAGGCTATGGCGCTTAGGCATCCCAAACACTTATTAGATAATCAAGACCAGTGGTGATCCGCACTTTCTTTCTGAGTAAAAAACGCTTCCAGCATTGTGATGAAAGTGTGCTTTAGGAGGGATTCGTTGCTGTGTTGCGTCTGTTAGAAAAGGAAGCTCTTGGGAGTGACTCTGCGGTAACTGCAATAGGCGTACATAGGGCTCTAGTATCATACGTCTATCCGTTGGACTATAGCAAGTTCTGTTTAAGGGAAACTCTTTCAGGCTGAATCGCACTTCTCACAGTGTCTTATCAGCGGAGGAATAGAGAAAGAACAACTATGGACAGAGGGAACGTTTTGCCCTGAGAGTGAAGGACCGGGTATGGAACATAGTCCTCTATGACACATACTGGAAGGTCAACACCTGTGATGTTCCATTGTGTATAACTCGTCTCAAAACCCTTCAGATGTACGAGGGAACTGTGCTACAGTATTTTCCCAGGACCGGAATAAGTCTGTGCTAAGTTGGAAACTGTAAGACCTGTCCGTGTAGCAATCTTAGAGAGTATTGTACAGGACCCTGACGGGTTATTCTTCGGAAGGTATCTTTTCAGGGATCATAGTTAAAGTGTGTTCTCATTCATAACAGTGTCTCCTCCTTTGAGGAATGATGATAGAACACGGACGGACTATGGGCATCTTAGGTACTCTGAGTAAAGTGCAGGCTATGGCGCTTAGGCATCCCAAACTCATATTGGATGCTCACGACCAGTGGTGATCCGCACTTTCTTTCAGTGTTAAAAACGCTTCCAACATTGTGAGGGAAGTGTGCTTTAGGAGGGATTCGTTGCAGTGTTGCGTCTGATAAAGAAGGAAGCTCTTGGGACTGACTATGCGATAACTGCAATAGGCGCACATAGGGCTCTAGTATCAGACGTCTATCCGTTGGACTATAGCAAGTTCTGTTTAAGGGAAACTCCATCAAACGGAATCGCACTTCTCACAGTGTCTTTTCAGAGGGGGAAAGGATATAGAACAACTAAGGGGAGGGAACGTTGTGCCTGGGAGTGAATGACAGCTTATGGCACATAGGCCTCTATGACACATACTGGAAGGTCAACACCTGTGATGTTCCACTGTGTCTAGCTCGTCTCAAACACTTCAAATGTACGAGGAAACTTTGCTACTGTACGTTCTCACGACAGGTTTGAGTCTGTGCTCTGTAGGAAACATTAGGACCTGTCTGTGTAGCAATCATAAACTATCACATACAGGACCATGACAAGTGATTCTTAGGAAGGTATCTTTTCAGGGATCCTACTTAAAGTGCGTTCTCATTCATCACAGAGTCTCCTCCTTTCAGGAATGATGATAGAACACGGACGGACTATGGGCACCTTAGGTACTGTGAGTAAAGTGCAGGCTATGGCGCTTAGGCATCCCAAACTCATATTGGATGCTCACGAACAGTGGTGATCCGCACTTTCTTTCAGTGTTAAAAACGCTTCCAACATTGTGAGGGAAGTGTGCTTTAGGAGGGATTCGTTGCAGTGTTGCGTCTGTTAAAGAAGGAAGCGCTTGGGACTGACTCTGCGGTAACTGCAATAGGCACACATAGGGCTCTAGTAACAGACGTCTATCCCTTGGACTATAGCAAGTTCTGTTTAAGGGAAACTCCTTCAGGCGGAATCGCACTTCTCCCAGTGTCTTTTTAATGGAGGAATGGAGAAAGAACAACTACGGAGAGAGGGAACGTTGTGCCCTTAGAGTGAAGGAAAGGGTATGGAACATAGGCCTCTAAGACACATACTGGAAAGTCAACAGCTGTGATGTTCCACTGTGTCTAACTCGTCTCAAAACACTTAAAATGCAGGAGGGAACTGTGCTACTGTATGTTCTCACTTCAGGAATGAGTCTGTGCTAAGTTGGAAACTCTTGGGCCTGTCTGAGTAGCAATCATAGAGAGATTCGTACAGGACCCTTTCAGGTTATTCTTAGGAAGGTACCTTTTCAGGGATCCACTTAAAATGTGTTCTCTTTGATAATAGTATCTCCTTCTTTGAGGAATGATGATAGAATGTGGACGGACCATGGGCACATTATATACTGTGAGTAAAGTGCAGGCTATGGCGCTTAGGCATCCCAAACACATATTCGATGATCAAGACCAGTGGTGATCCCCACGTTCTTTCTCTGTAAAAAACGCTTTCAACATTGTGAGGGAAGTGTGCTTTAGGAGGGATTCGTTGCAGTGTTGCGTCTGTTAAAGAAGGAAGCTCTTGGGACTGACTCTGCGGTAACTGCAATAGGCGCACATAGGGCTCTAGTATCAGACGTCTATCCGTTGGACTATAGCAAGCTCTGTTTAAGGGAAACTCTTTCAGGCTGAATCGCACTTCTCACAGTGTCTTATCAGCGGAGGAATAGAGAAAGAACAACTATGGACAGAGGGAACGTTGTGCCCTGAGAGTGAAGGACCGGGTATGGAACATAGGCTTCTATGACACATACTGGAAGGTCAACACCTGTGATGTTCCATTGTGTCTAACTCGTGTCAAAACCCTTCAAATGTATGAGGGAACTGTGCTACAGTACTTTCCCACGACAATAATGAGTCTGTGCTTAGTTGGAAACTGTAGGACCTGTCTGTGCAGCAATCAGAGAGTATCGTACAGGACCCTGACGGGTTATTATTAGGAAGGTATCTTTTCAGGGATCCTAGTTAAAGTGTGTTCTCATTCTTAACAGTGTCTCCTACTCTGAGGAATGATGAGAGAATGCGGACGGACTTTGGGCACATTAGGTACTGTGGTTAAAGTGCAGGCTATGGCGCTTAGGCATCCCAAACACATATTAGATAATCAAGACCAGTGGTGATCCGCACTTTCTTTCTGAGTAAAAAACGCTTCCAGCATTGTGATGGAAGTGTGCTTTAGGAGGGATTCGTTGCTGTGTTGCGTCTGTTAGAAAAGGAAGCTCTTGGGACTGACTCTGCGGTAACTGCAATAGGCGTACATAGGGCTCTAGTATCATACGTCTATCCGTTGGACTATAGCAAGTTCTGTTTAAGGGAAACTCTTTCAGGCTGAATCGCACTTCTCACAGTGTCTTATCAGCGGAGGAATAGAGAAAGAACAACTATGGACAGAGGGAACGTTTTGCCCTGAGAGTGAAGGACCGGGTATGGAACATAGGCCTCTATGACACATACTGGAAGGTCAACACCTGTGATGTTCCATTGTGTATAACTCGTCTCAAAACCCTTCAGATGTACGAGGGAACTGTGCTACAGTATTTTCCCAGGACAGGAATGAGTCTGTGCTAAGTTGGAAACTGTAAGACCTGTCCGTGTGGCAATCATAGAGAGTATTGTACAGGACCCTGACGGGTTATTCTTCGGAAGGTATCTTTTCAGGGATCCTAGTTAAAGTGTGTTCTCATTCATAACAGTGTCTCCTCCTTTGAGGAATGATGATAGAACACGGACGGACTATGGGCATCTTAGGTACTCTGAGTAAAGTGCAGGCTATGGCGCTTAGGCATCCCAAACTCATATTGCATGCTCACGACCAGTGGTGATCCGCACTTTCTTTCAGTGTTAAAAACGCTTCCAACATTGTGAGGGAAGTGTGCTTTAGGAGGGATTCGTTGCAGTGTTGCGTCTGATAAAGAAGGAAGCTCTTGGGACTGACTATGCGATAACTGCAATAGGCACACATAGGGCTCTAGTATCAGACGTCTATCCGTTGGACTATAGCAAGTTCTGTTTAAGGGAAACTCCATCAAACGGAATCGCACTTCTCACAGTGTCTTTTCAGAGGGGGAAAGGATATAGAACAACTAAGGGGAGGGAACGTTGTGCCCTGAGAGTGAATGACAGCTTATGGCACATAGGCCTCTATGACACATACTGGAAGGTCAACACCTGTGATGTTCCACTGTGTCTAGCTCGTCTCAAACACTTCAAATGTACGAGGAAACTTTGCTACTGTACGTTCTCACGACAGGTTTGAGTCTGTGCTCTGTAGGAAACATTAGGACCTGTCTGTGTAGCAATCATAAACTATCACATACAGGACCATGACAAGTGATTCTTAGGAAGGTATCTTTTCAGGGATCCTACTTAAAGTGCGTTCTCATTCATCACAGAGTCTCCTCCTTTCAGGAATGATGATAGAACACGGACGGACTATGGGCACCTTAGGTACTGTGAGTAAAGTGCAGGCTATGGTGCTTAGGCATCCCAAACTCATATTGGATGCTCACGACCAGTGGTGGTCCGCACTTTCTTTCAGTGTTAAAAACGCTTCCCACATTGTGAGGGAAGTGTGCTTTAGGAGGATTCGTTGCAGTGTTGCGTCTGTTAAAGAAGGAAGCGCTTAGGACTGACTCTGCGGTAACTGCAATAGGCGCACATAGGGCTCTAGTAACAGACGTCTATCCCTTGGACTATAGCAAGTTCTGTTTAAGGGAAACTCCTTCAGGCGGAATCGCACTTCTCCCAGTGTCTTTTTAATGGAGGAATGGAGAAAGAACAACTACGGAGAGAGGGAACGTTGTGCCCTTAGAGTGAAGGAAAGGGTATGGAACATAGGCCTCTAAGGAACATACTGGAAAGTCAACAGCTGTGATGATCCACTGTGTCTAACTCGTCTCAAAACACTTAAAATGCAGGAGGGAACTGTGCTACTGTACGTTCTCATTTCAGGAATGAGTCTGTGCTAAGTTGGAAACTGGTGGGCCTGTCTGAGTAGCAATCATAGAGAGATTCGTACAGGACCCTTTCAGGTTAATCTTAGGAAGGTATCTTTTCAGGGATCCACTTAAAATGTGTTCTCATTGATAATAGTATCTCCTTCTTTGAGGAATGATGATAGAATGTGGACGGACCATGGGCACATTATATAGTGTGAGTAAAGTGCAGGCTATGGCGCTTAGGCATCCCAAACACATATTCAATGATCAAGACCAGTGGTGATCCCCACGTTCTTTCTCTGTAAAAAACGCTTTCAACATTGTGAGGGAAGTGTGCTTTAGGAGGGATTCGTTGCAGTGTTGCGTCTGTTAAAGAAGGAAGCTCTTGGGACTGACTCTGCAGTAACTGCAATAGGCGCACATAGGGCTCTAGTAGCAGACGTCTATCCGTTGGACTATAGCAAGCTCTGTTTAAGGGAAACTCTTTTAGGCTGAATCGCACATCTCACAGTGTCTTATCAGCGGAGGAATAGAGAAAGAACAACTATGGACAGAGGGAATTTGTGCCCTGAGAGTGAAGGAACGGGTATGGAACATAGGCTTCTATGACACATACTGGAAGGTCAACACCTGTGATGTTCCATTGTGTCTAACTCGTGTCAAAACCCTTCAAATGTACGAGGGAACTGTGCTACAGTACTTTCCCACGACAATAATGAGTCTGTGCTAAGTTGGAAACTGAGGACCTGTCTGTGCAGCAATCAGAGAGAGTATCGTACAGGAACCTGACGGGTTATTCTTAGGAAGGTATCTTTTCAGGGATCCTAGTTAAAGTGTGTTCTCATTCTTAACAGTGTCTCCTACTCTGAGGAATGATGATAGAATGCGGACGGACTTTGGGCACATTAGGTACTGTGAGTAAAGTGCAGGCTATGGCGCTTAGGCATCCCAAACACATATTAGATAATCAAGACCAGTGGTGATCCGCACTTTCTTTCTGAGTAAAAAACGCTTCCAGCATTGTGATGAAAGTGTGCTTTAGGAGGGATTCGTTGCTGTGTTGCGTCTGTTAGAAAAGGAAGCTCTTGGGAGTGACTCTGCGGTAACTGCAATAGGCGTACATAGGGCTCTAGTATCATACGTCTATCCGTTGGACTATAGCAAGTTCTGTTTAAGGGAAACTCTTTCAGGCTGAATCGCACTTCTCACAGTGTCTTATCAGCGGAGGAATAGAGAAAGAACAACTATGGACAGAGGGAACGTTTTGCCCTGAGAGTGAAGGACCGGGTATGGAACATAGTCCTCTATGACACATACTGGAAGGTCAACACCTGTGATGTTCCATTGTGTATAACTCGTCTCAAAACCCTTCAGATGTACGAGGGAACTGTGCTACAGTATTTTCCCAGGACCGGAATGAGTCTGTGCTATGTTGGAAACTGTAAGACCTGTCCGTGTAGCAATCATAGAGAGTATTGTACAGGACCCTGACCGGTTATTCTTCGGAAGGTATCTTTTCAGGGATCCTAGTTAAAGTGTGTTCTCATCCATAACAGTGTCTCCTCCTTTGAGGAATGATGATAGAACACGGACGGACTATGGGCATCTTAGGTACTCTGAGTAAAGTGCAGGCTATGGCGCTTAGGCATCCCAAACTCATATTGGATGCTCACGACCAGTGGTGATCCGCACTTTCTTTCAGTGTTAAAAACGCTTCCAACATTGTGAGGGAAGTGTGCTTTAGGAGGGATTCGTTGCAGGGTTGCGTCTGATAAAGAAGGAAGCTCTTGGGACTGACTATGCGATAACTGCAATAGGCGCACATAGGGCTCTAGTATCAGACGTCTATCCGTTGGACTATAGCAAGTTCTGTTTAAGGGAAACTCCATCAAACGGAATCGCACTTCTCACAGTGTCTTTTCAGAGGGGGAAAGGATATAGAACAACTAAGGGGAGGGAACGTTGTGCCCTGAGAGTGAATGACAGCTTATGGCACATAGGCCTCTATGACACATACTGGAAGGTCAACACCTGTGATGTTCCACTGTGTCTAGCTCGTCTCAAACACTTCAAATGTACGAGGAAACTTTGCTACTGTACGTTCTCACGACAGGTTTGAGTCTGTGCTCTGTAGGAAACATTAGGACCTGTCTGTGTAGCAATCATAAACTATCACATACAGGACCATGACAAGTGATTCTTAGGAAGGTATCTTTTCAGGGATCCTACTTAAAGTGCGTTCTCATTCATCACAGAGTCTCCTCCTTTCAGGAATGATGATAGAACACGGACGGATTATGGGCACCTTAGGTACTGTGAGTAAAGTGCAGGCTATGGCGCTTAGGCATCCCAAACTCATATTGGATGCTCACGACCAGTGGTGATCCGCACTTTCTTTCAGTGTTAAAAACGCTTCCAACATTGTGAGGGAAGTGTGCTTTAGGAGGGATTCGTTGCAGTGTTGCGTCTGTTAAAGAAGGAAGCGCTTGGGACTGACTCTGCGGTAACTGCAATAGGCGCACATAGGGCTCTAGTAACAGACGTCTATCCCTTGGACTATAGCAAGTTCTGTTTAAGGGAAACTCCTTCAGGCGGAATCGCACTTCTCCCAGTGTCTTTTTAATGGAGGAATGGAGAAAGAACAACTACGGAGAGAGGGAACGTTGTGCCCTTAGAGTGAAGGAAAGGGTATGGAACATAGGCCTCTAAGACACATACTGGAAAGTCAACAGCTGTGATGTTCCACTGTGTCTAACTCGTCTCAAAACACTTAAAATACAGGAGGGAACTGTGCTACTGTATGTTCTCACTTCAGGAATGAGTCTGTGCTAAGTTGGAAACTGGTGGGCCTGTCTGAGTAGCTATCATAGAGAGATTCGTACAGGACCCTTTCAGGTTATTCTTAGGAAGGTATCTTTTCAGGGATCCACTTAAAATGTGTTCTCATTGATAATAGTATCTCCTTCTTTGAGGAATGATGATAGAATGTGGACGGACCATGGGCACATTATATACTGTGAGTAAAGTGCAGGCTATGGCGCTTAGGCATCCCAAACACATATTCGATGATCAAGACCAGTGGTGATCCCCACGTTCTTTCTCTGTAAAAAACGCTTTCAACATTGTGAGGGAAGTGTGCTTTAGGAGGGATTCGTTGCAGTGTTGCGTCTGTTAAAGAAGGAAGCTCTTGGGACTGACTCTGCGGTAACTGCAATAGGCGCACATAGGGCTCTAGTATCAGACGTCTATCCGTTGGACTATAGCAAGCTCTGTTTAAGGGAAACTCTTTCAGGCTGAATCGCACTTCTCACAGTGTCTTATCAGCGGAGGAATAGAGAAAGAACAACTATGGACAGAGGGAACGTTTTGCCCTGAGAGTGAAGGACCGGGTATGGAACATAGGCCTCTATGACAGATACTGGAAGGTCAACACCTGTGATGTTCCATTGTGTATAACTCGTCTCAGCACCCTTCAGATGTACGAGGGAACTGTGCTACAGTATTTTCCCAGGACAGGAATGAGTCTGTGCTAAGTTGGAAACTGTAAGACCTGTCCGTGTAGCAATCATAGAGAGTATTGTACAGGACCCTGACGGGTTATTCTTAGGAAGGTATCTTTTTTTTTTTTTTTTTTTTTTTTTTTGATTTGGGAATCCTTGCTTTCAAGTGCCCTTCTTTTTTTTTTCCCAATTTATTTATTTTCAGAAAAACAGTATTCATTATTTTTTCACCACACCCAGTGCTCCATGCAAGCTGTGCCCTCTATAATACCCACCACCTGGTACCCCAACCTCCCACCCCCCCGCCACTTCAAACCCCTCAGACTGTTTTTCAGAGTCCATAGTCTCTCATGGTTCACCTCCCCTTCCAATTTACCCAAATTCCCTACTACTCTCTAACGCCCCTTTTCCTCCATGCTATTGGTTATGCTCCACAAATGAGTGAAACCATATGATAATTGACTCTCTCTGCTTGACTGATTTCACTCAGCATAATCTCTTCCAGTCCCGTCCATGTTGCTACAAAAGTTGGATATTCGTCCTTTCTGATGGAGGCATAATACTCCATAGTGTATATGGACCACATCTTCCTTATCCATTCATCCGTTGAAGGGCATCTTGGTTCTTTCCATAGTTTGGCGACTGTGGCCATTGCTGCTATAAACATTGGGGTACAGATGGCCCTTCTTTTCACGACATCTGTATCTTTGGGGTAAATACCCAGGAGTGCAATTGCAGGGTCGTAGGGAAGCTCTATTTTTAATTTCTTGAGGAATCTCCACACTGTTCTCCAAAGAGGCTGCACCAACTTGCATTCCCACCAACAGTGTAAGAGGGTTCCCCTTTCTCCACATCCTCTCCAACACATGTTGTTTCCTGTTTTGTTAATTTTGGCCATTCTAACTGGTGTAAGGTGATATCTCAATGTGGTTTTAATTTGAATCTCCCTGAGGGCTAATGATGATGAGCATTTTTTCATGTGTCTGATAGCCATTTGTATTTCTTGATTGGAGAAGTGTCTGTTCATATCTTCTGCCCATTTTTTGATGTGTTTGTCTGTTTCGTGTGGGTTGAGTTTGAGGAGTTCATTATAGATCCTGGATATCAACCTTTTGTCTGTACTGTCATTTGCAAATATCTTCTCCCATTCCGTGGGTTGCCTCTTTGTTTTTTTGACTGTTTCCTTTGCTGTGCAGAAGCTTTTGATTTTGATGAAGTCCCAGAAGTCTATTTTCGCTTTTGTTTCCTTTGCCTTTGGAGACGTATCTTGAAAGAAGTTGCTGTGGCTGATATCGAAGAGATTACTGCCTATGTTCTCCTCTAAGATTCTGATAGATTCCTGTCTCACGTTGAGGTCTTTTATCCATTTTGAGTTGATCTTTGTGTACGGTGTAAGAGAGTAGTCGAGTTTCATTCTTCTACATATAGCTGTCCAGTTTTCCCAGCACCATTTATTGAAGAGACTGTCTTTTTTCCACTGTATATTTTTTCCTGTTTTGTCGAAGATTAATTGACCATAGAGTTGAGGGTCCATATCAGGGCTCTCTACTCTGTTCCACTGGTCTATGTGTCTGTTTTTATGCCAGTACCATGCTGTCTTGGTGATCACAGCTTTGTAATAAAGCTTGAAATCAGGTAAGGTGATGCCGCCAGCTTTATTTTTGTTTTTCAACGTTTCCTTAGCGATTCGGGGTCTCTTCTGATTCCATACAAATTTTTGGATTATTTGCTCCAGCTCTTTGAAGAATGCCGGTGGAATTTTGATCGGAATGGCATTAAAAGTATAGATTGCTCTAGGCAGTATAGACATTTTAACGATGTTTATTCTTCCGATCCAAGAGCATGGAATGGTCTTCCATCTTTTTGTGTCTTCTTCAATTTCTTTCATGAGTGTTCTATAGTTCCTCAAGTATAGATCCTTTACCTCTTTAGTTAGGTTTATTCCCAGGTATCTTATGGTTCTTGGTGCTATAGTAAATGGAATCGATTCTCTTATTTCCATTTCTGTATTTTCCTTGTTAGTGTATAAGAAAGCCACTGATTTCTGCACATTGACTTTGTATCCTGCCACACTGCTGAATTGCTGTATGAGTTCTAGTAGTTTGGGGGTGGAGTCTTTTGGGTTTTCCATATAAAGAATCATGTCATCTGCGAAGAGAGAGAGTTTGACTTCTTCATTACCAATTTGGATACCTTTTATTTCTCTCTGTTGTCTGATTGCTGTTGCTAGGACTTCTAATACTATGTTGAACAAGAGTGGTGAAAGTGGGCATCCTTGTCTTGTTCCTGATCTCAACGGGAAGGCTGCAAGCTTTTTCCCATTGAGGATGATATTTGCTGTGGGTCTTTCATAGATAGATTTGATGAGGTTCAGGAATGTTCCCTCTATCCCTATACTTTGAAGCGTTTTAATCAGGAACGGATGTTGGATTTTGTCAAATGCTTTTTCTGCATCAATTGAGAGGACCATGTGGTTCTTCTCTCTTCTCCTATTAATTTGTTGTATCACATTGATTGATTTACGAATGTTGAACCATCCTTGTAGCCCAGGGATGAATCCCACCTGATCATGGTGGATAATCTTTTTAATGTGTTGTTGGATCCTGTTGGCTAGGATCTTGTTGAGAATCTTAGCATCCATATTCATCAGTGATATTGGTCTGAAATTCTCCTTTTTGGTATGGTCCTTGCCTGGTTTGGGGATCAGGGTAATGCTGGCTTCATAGAAAGAGTCTGGATGTTTTCCTTCTGCTTCAATTTTTTGAAACAGCTTCAGGAGAATAGGTGTTATTTCTTCTTGGAAGGTTTGGTAGAATTCCCCAGGGAATCCGTCAGGTCCTGGGCTCTTGTTTTTTGGGAGATTTTTGATCACTGCTTCAATCTCGTTATTAGATATCGGTCTATTCAGGTTGTCGATTTCTTCCTGGTTCAATTTTGGTAGTTTATATTTTTCCAGGAATGCATCCATTTCATCTAGGTTGCTAAGCTTATTGGCATATAACTGTTCGTAGTAACTTCTGATGATTGTTTCTACTTCCTTGGTGTTAGTTGTGATCTCTCCCCTTTCATTCATAATTTTATGAATTTGGGATTTCTCTCTTTTCTTTTGGATTAGTGTAGCCAGTGGCTTATCGATCTTATTGATTCTTTCAAAAAACCAGCTTCTAGTTTCATTGATACGTTCTACTGTATCTCTGGTTTCTCCCTCATTGATCTCAGCTCTAATCTTGATGATTTCCCTTCTTATGTGTGGAGTTGGTTTGATTTGTTGTTGATCCTCCAGTTCTTTAAGGTGTAGAGACAGCTGGTGTGTTCTGGATTTTTCAATTTTTTTGAGCAAGGCTTGGATGGCTATATATTTTCCCCTTAGGACCGCCTTTGCTGTATCCCATAGGTTTTGGACCGAAGTGTCTTCATTCTCATTGGTTTCCATGAATTGTTTCAGTTCTTCTTTGATCTCCTGGTTGATCCAAGCATTCTTAAGCAAGGTGGTCTTTAGCTTCCAGGTGTTTGAGTTCCTTCGGAACTTTTCCTTGTGATTGAGCTCCAGTTTCAAAGCATTGTGATCTGAGAATATGCAGGGAATAATCTCAGTCTTTTGGTATCGGCTGAGTCCTGATTTGTGACCCAGTATGTGGTCTATTCTGGAGAAGGTTCCGTGTGCACTTGAGAAGAATGAGTATTCTGCTGTTTTAGGGTGGAATGTTCTGTATATATCTATGAGGTCCATCTGGTCCAATGTGTCGTTCAATGCTCTTGTTTCTTTATTGATTTTCTGCTTCGATGATCTGTCTAATTCTGAAAGAGGCGTGTTAAGATCACCTACGATTAGTGTATTCATATCAATATGACTCTTTATCTTGATTAACAGTTTTCTTAAGTAATTGGCTGCTCCCATATTGGGAGCATAGATATTTACAATTGTTAGATCATCTTGGTGGATAGTCCCTTTAAGGATTATGTAGTGTCCTTCTGTATCTCTGACTACAGTCTTTAGTTTGAAGTCTAATTTATCTGATATGAGAATCGCTACCCCAGCCTTCTTTTGAGTCCCATTGGCATGAAAGATGCTTCTCCACCCCTTCACTTTCAGTCTGCGTGTATCTTTAGGTTCAAAATGGGTCTCTTGTAGACAGCATATGGATGGGTCCTGTCGTTTTATCCAATCTGCAACCCTGTGCCGTTTTATGGGTGCATTGAGGCCATTCACATTGAGAGTGATTATTGATAGATACGTTTTTATTGACATCGAGTTACCTTTGAAGTCTTTCTTTCTGTAGACTGTCTCTATATTTCTGTTCAATGCTATTCTTGGGATTTTTCCTCTTTTATAGAACCCCCCTTAATATTTCCTGCAGTATCGGCTTGGTGGTTGCATAGTCTTTTAAGTCTTGCCGGTCTTGGAAACTCTTTATCTGTCCATCCATTTTGAATGTCAGTCTTGCTGGATAAAGTATTCTTGGCTGCATGTTCTTCTCATTTAGTGCCCTGAATATATCTTGCCAGCCTCTTCTGGCTTGCCAGGTCTCTGTGGACAGGTCTGACGTTATTCTGATGGGCTTCCCTCTGTAAGTAAGGAGCCTCTTTGCCCTGGCAGCTTTCAAGAGATTATACCTACAATTATAATTTCTCAATTTGACTATCAGGTGTCGTGATGTTTTTTTGGAGTGTATAATCTTGGGTGGAGACCGTTCAGCCTCTAGTACATGAATGCTGGTTTCAT
This sequence comes from Neogale vison, assembly GCF_020171115.1. Taxonomy (NCBI): domain Eukaryota; kingdom Metazoa; phylum Chordata; class Mammalia; order Carnivora; family Mustelidae; genus Neogale; species Neogale vison. The sequence continues at coordinate 27,682,903 of NC_058100.1, read as the reverse complement.
TCGCGAGATTCGGAAAGTTTTCATGAAGGACTTGTTCCACGACATCTTCTAGACTTCTTTCTTTCTCCTCCCCTTCAGGAATTCCAATAATTCTGACGTTGGAACGCTTCATGGCATCACTTATTTCCCTAATTCTGCTTTCGTGGGATCTAAGCTGTTTGTTCCAGGCTTCCTCCTGATCCTTTCTCTCTATCTGTTTGTCTTCCAGATCACTAATTCTATCTTCTGTCTCAGTTACCCTAGCTTTGAGAGAGTTTAGATTGGATTGGAACTCATTGAGAGCATTGTGGACCTCCTCCCTGGTAGCTTTAAGCTCCGCCCTAACATTGTGAACATCCTGTCTGGTCGCTTTCAGTTCGGCTCTAATCAATTCTGTTTGGTCATCCATGGCTTTCTCCAACCTAGCTATTGCCTGGATAATTGTTAGCCTGAATTCTCTTTCCGACATATTGTCTATGTTGATAGCCGTTAGCTCTGTTGCGGAAGGTCCATCCTCTGTATTTTTCTTCTGTTGGGCATTCCTCCTCCTAGTCATTTTGGTGGGAGAAGACTGAACAGATGTAGCTGGATGTATCAACTCTGGTGCAGTCAAGGTGCACCCTGGAACACTTCCTGATCTCCGTCTCAGAAGCCTCAGTCTGGGTGCAGAAGCTGAATAAATTCCCCCTTGGATGCTGGCAGTGCAGGTTCCAAGTTAAAGACCCTGGGGGCGCAGGATCTTTTGCTCGTCCCCAAAGCCAAGGCAGTGGCGGCTGTCTGGGAGCTCCTGACCGCCAGAGAGGTTCCAAGCAGCGATCGCACACTGAGATTTTGCCGCTGGCCGGGGCTGGGAGTGCCCGGCTTGCGCGCACCTCTTTTCAGAGGCGGCTGTGGGTCGGGCGCGCGTCTGGGGCACTGAGAACGGGGCGCTGGTCCGTAAGCCGCAGGCTGGGCTTTTGCACGCCTCTGTCCGGGGAAGAGTTTCGCGGGCGCGAGGCTTAGACTTTGAAACAATGGCCCGGGTCAAGAAGCGCCCCAGGGCCTTAGAAACCCAGAAGAGCTGGAGCGACTTACACGCGCATCTCAAGCTTTGTGGTAGGGCTAGCGCTCATTCTGCAGACCGGCTCCCATCCCCTCACAGGAGCCGGAACCCCGCGCTCTGGGGCAGGCTGGAGGCTTAGGGACCAGGAGCCGGTTTCTCCGCCTCACTCTCTCTGCCTCCACGCCGGGGAGGCCGTCTGGGACCGGGGACTCAAGCCCCTGTCCCTAGCCGCCCCGATTCCCACAGTTTGCCCCCGCGATCCTTTGCTCTTTTGGAGTGCTTTCAACCAGTCTCCGAGTTAATGCTGGTCCCAGACGCAGGGCACTCTCGCTCGTATCGGGGTATTACTTTTGCACCGGTCGCCTCTGGTGGCTCACTCCCCCTTTTCTTTATCTTCCGATATCAGTCCGCTGTTCCCATTCCGCTTTACCTGCTCACTGGCGTCTTCTGCCCCTGTAGAGATCCAGACGTGTATAATTCTGATCTCAGGCTGATTTCATGGGTGATCAGAGTTCTTTGGTAGGTAATCAGCTCACTTTGGGGTACCAGCTGAAAAGACGCCTCTTCCTAGTACCCCGCCATCTTGTCCCCCCAGGAAGGTATCTTTCAGGGATCCTAGTTAAAGTGTGTTCTCATTCATAACAGTGTCTCCTCCTTTGAGGAATGATGATAGAACACGGACGGACTATGGGCATCTTAGGTACTCTGAGTAAAGTGCAGGCTATGGCGCTTAGGCATCCCAAACTCATATTGGATGCTCACGACCAGTGGTGATCCGCACTTTCTTTCAGTGTTAAAAACGCTTCCAACATTGTGAGGGAAGTGTGCTTTAGGAGGGATTCGTTGCAATGTTGCGTCTGATAAAGAAGGAAGCTCTTGGGACTGACTATGCGATAACTGCAATAGGCGCACATAGGGTTCTAGTATCAGACGTCTATCCGTTGGACTATAGCAAGTTCTGTTTAAGGGAAACTCCATCAAACGGAATCGCACTTCTCACAGTGTCTTTTCAGAGGGGGAAAGGATATAGAACAACTAAGGGGAGGGAACGTTGTGCCCTGAGAGTGAATGACAGCTTATGGCACATAGGCCTCTATGACACATACTGGAAGGTCAACACCTGTGATGTTCCACTGTGTCTAGCTCGTCTCAAACACTTCAAATGTACGAGGGAACTTTGCTACTGTACATTCTCACGACAGGTTTGAGTCTGTGCTCTGTAGGAAACATTAGGACCTGTCTGTGTAGCAATCATAAACTATCACATACAGGACCATGACAAGTGATTCTTAGGAAGGTATCTTTTCAGGGATCCTACTTAAAGAGCGTTCTCATTCATCACAGAGTCTCCTCCTTTCAGGAATGATGATAGAACACGGACGGACTATGGGCACCTTAGGTACTGTGAGTAAAGTGCAGGCTATGGCGCTTAGGCATCCCAAACTCATATTGGATGCTCACGAACAGTGGTGATCCGCACTTTCTTTCAGTGTTAAAAAAGCTTCCAAAATTGTGAGGGAAGTGTGCTTTAGGAGGGATTCGTTGCAGTGTTGCGTCTGTTAAAGAAGGAAGCGCTTGGGACTGACTCTGCGGTAACTGCAATAGGCGCACATAGGGCTCTAGTAACAGACGTCTATCCCTTGGACTATAGCAAGTTCTGTTTAAGGGAAACTCCTTCAGGCGGAATCGCACTTCTCCCTGTGTCTTATTAATGGAGGAATGGAGAAAGAACAACTACGGAGAGAGGGAACGTTGTGCCCTTCGAGTGAAGGAAAGGGTATGGAACATAGGCCTCTAAGACACATACTGGAAAGTCAACAGCTGTGATGTTCCACTGTGTCTAACTCGTCTCAAAACACTTAAAATGCATGAGGGAACTGTGCTACTGTACGTTCTCACTTCAGGAATGAGTCTGTGCTAAGTTGGAAACTGGAGGGCCTGTCTGAGTAGCAATCATAGAGAGATTCGTACAGGACCCTTTCAGGTTATTCATAGGAAGGTATCTTTTCAGGGATCCTACTTAAAATGTGTTCTCATTGATAATAGTATCTCCTTCTTTGAGGAATGATGATAGAATGTGGACGGACCATGGGCACATTATATACTGTGAGTAAAGTGCAGGCTATGGCGCTCAGGAATCCCAAACACATATTCGATGCTCACGACCAGTGGTGATCCGCACTTTCTTTCAGTGTTAAAAACGCTTCCAACATTGTGAGGGAAGTGTGCTTTAGGAGGGATTCGTTGCAGTGTTGCTTCTGTTAAAGAAGGAAGCTCTTGGGACTGACTCTGCGGTAACTGCAATAGGCGCACATAGGGCTCTAGTATCAGACGTCTATCCGTTGGACTATAGCAAGCTCTGTTTAAGGGAAACTCTTTCAGGCTGAATCGCACTTCTCACAGTGTCTTATCAGCGGAGGAATAGAGAAAGAACAACTATGGACAGAGGGAACGTTGTGCCCTGAGAGTTAAGGACCGGGTATGGAACATAGGCTTCTATGACACATACTGGAAGGTCAACACCTGTGATGTTCCATTGTGTCTAACTCGTGTCAAAACCCTTCAAATGTACGAGGGAACTGTGCTACAGTACTTTCCCACGACAATAATGAGTCTGTGCTAAGTTGGAAACTGTAGGACCTGTCTGTGCAGCAATCAGAGAGAGTATCGTTCAGGACCCTGACGGGTTATTCTTAGGAAGGTATCTTTTCAGGGATCCTAGTTAAAGTGTGTTCTCATTCATAACAGTGTCTCCTACTCTGAGGAATGATGATAGAATGCGGACGGACTTTGGGCACATTAGGTACTGTGAGTAAAGTGCAGGCTATGGCGCTTAGGCATCCCAAACACATATTAGATAATCAAGACCAGTGGTGATCCGCACTTTCTTTCTGAGTAAAAAACGCTTCCAGCATTGTGATGGAAGTGTGCTTTAGGTGGGATTCGTTGCTGTGTTGCGTCTGTTAGAAAAGGAAGCTCTTGGGACTGACTCTGCGGTAACTGCAATAGGCGTACATAGGGCTCTAGTATCATACGTCTATCCGTTGGACTATAGCAAGTTCTGTTTAAGGGAAACTCTTTCAGGCTGAATCGCACTTCTCACAGTGTCTTATCAGCGGAGGAATAGAGAAAGAACAACTATGGACAGAGGGAACGTTGTGCCCTGAGAGTGAAGGACCGGGTATGGAACATAGGCTTCTATGACACATACTGGAAGGTCAACACCTGTGATGTTCCATTGTGTCTAACTCGTGTCAAAACCCTTCAAATGTACGAGGTAACTGTGCTACAGTATTTTCCCAGGACAGGAATGAGTCTGTGCTAAGTTGGAAACTGTAAGACTTGTCCGTGTAGCAATCATAGAGAGTATTGTACAGGACCCTGACGGGTTATTCTTAGGAAGGTATCTTTTCAGGGATCCTAGTTAAAGTGTGTTCTCATTCATAACAGTGTCTCCTCCTTTGAGGAATGATGATGGAACACGGACGGACTATGGGCGCTTAGGTACTCTGAGTAAAGTGCAGGCTATGGCGCTTAGGCATCCCAAACTCATATTGCATGCTCACGACCAGTGGTGATCCGCACTTTCTTTCAGTGTTAAAAACGCTTCCAACATTGTGAGGGAAGTGTGCTTTAGGAGGGATTCGTTGCAGTGTTGCGTCTGTTAAGGAAGGAAGCGCTTGGGACTGACTCTGCGGTAACTGCAATAGGCGCACATAGGGCTCTAGTAACATACGTCTATCCCTTGGACTATAGCAAGTTCTGTTTAAGGGAAACTCCTTCAGGCGGAATCGCACTTCTCCCAGTGTCTTTTTAATGGAGGAATGGAGAAAGAACAACTACGGAGAGAGGCAACGTTGTGCCCTTAGAGTGAAGGAAAGGGTATGGAACATAGGCCTCTAAGACACATAGTGGAAAGTCAACAGCTGTGATGTTCCACTGTGTCTAACTCGTCTCAAAACACTTAAAATGCAGGAGGGAACTGTGCTACTGTACGTTCTCACTTCAGGAATGAGTCTGGGCTAAGTTGGAAACTGGAGGGCCTGTCTGAGTAGCAATCATAGAGAGATTCGTACAGGACCCTTTCAGGTTATCCATAGGAAGGTATCTTTTCAGGGATCCACTTAAAATGTGTTCTCATTGATAATAGTATCTCCTTCTTTGAGGAATGATGATAGAATGTGGACGGACCATGGGCACATTATATACTGTGTGTAAAGTGCAGGCTATGGCGCTTAGGCATCCCAAACACATATTCGATGCTCACGACCAGTGGTGATCCGCACTTTCTTTCAGTGTTAAAAACGCTTCCAACATTGTGAGGGAAGTGTGCTTTAGGAGGGATTCGTTGCAGTGTTGCGTCTGTTAAAGAAGGAAGCTCTTGGGACTGACTCTGCGGTAACTGCAATAGGCTTACATAGGCTCTAGTATCAGACGTCTATCCGTTGGACTATAGCAAGCTCTGTTTAAGGGAAACTCTTTCAGGCTGAATCGCACTTCTCACAGTGTCTTATCAGCGGAGGAATAGAGAAAGAACAACTATGGACAGAGGGAACGTTGTGCCCTGAGAGTGAAGGACCGGGTATGGAACATAGGCTTCTATGACACATACTGGAAGGTCAACACCTGTGATGTTCCATTGTGTCTAACTCGTGTCAAAACCCTTCAAATGTACGAGGGAACTGTGCTACAGTACTTTCCCACGACAATAATGAGTCTGTGCTAAGTTGGAAACTGTAGGACCTGTCTGTGCAGCAATCAGAGAGAGTATCGTACAGGACCCTGACGGGTTATTCTTAGGAAGGTATCTTTTCAGGGATCCTAGTTAAAGTGTGTTCTCATTCATAACAGTGTCTCCTACTCTGAGGAATGATGATAGAATGCGGACGGACTTTGGGCACATTAGGTACTGTGAGTAAAGTGCAGGCTATGGCGCTTAGGCATCCCAAACACATATTAGATAATCAAGACCAGTGGTGATCCGCACTTTCTTTCTGAGTAAAAAACGCTTCCAGCATTGTGATGGAAGTGTGCTTTAGGAGGGATTCGTTGCTGTGTTGCGTCTGTTAGAAAAGGAAACTCTTGGGACTGACTCTGCGGTAACTGCAATTGGCGTACATAGGGCTCTAGTATCATACGTCTATCCGTTGGACTATAGCAAGTTCTGTTTAAGGGAAACTCTTTCAGGCTGAATCGCACTTCTCACAGTGTCTTATCAGCGGAGGAATAGAGAAAGAACAACTATGGACAGAGGGAACGTTGTGCCCTGAGAGTGAAGGACCGGGTATGGAACATAGGCTTCTATGACACATACTGGAAGGTCAACACCTGTGATGTTCCATTGTGTCTAACTCGTGTCAAAACCCTTCAAATGTACGAGGTAACTGTGCTACAGTATTTTCCCAGGACAGGAATGAGTCTGTGCTAAGTTGGAAACTGTAAGACTTGTCCGTGTAGCAATCATAGAGAGTATTGTACAGGACCCTGACGGGTTATTCTTAGGAAGGTATCTTTTCAGGGATCCTAGTTAAAGTGTGTTCTCATTCATAACAGTGTCTCCTCCTTTGAGGAATGAAGATAGAACACGGACGGACTATGGGCATCTTAGGTACTCTGAGTAAAGTGCAGGCTATGGCGCTTAGGCATCCCAAACTCATATTGCATGCTCACGACCAGTGGTGATCCGCACTTTCTTTCAGTGTTAAAAACGCTTCCAACATTGTGAGGGAAGTGTGCTTTAGGAGGGATTCGTTGCAGTGTTGCGTCTGATAAAGAAGGAAGCTCTTGGGACTGACTAGGCGATAACTGCAATAGGCGCACATAGGGCTCTAGTATCAGACGTCTATCCCTTGGACTATAGCAAGTTCTGTTTAAGGGAAACTCCTTCAGGCGGAATCGCACTTCTCCCAGTGTCTTTTTAATGGAGGAATGGAGAAAGAACAACTACGGAGAGAGGGAACGTTGTGCCCTTAGAGTGAAGGAAAGGGTATGGAACATAGGCCACTAAGACACATACTGGAAAGTCAACAGCTGTGATGTTCCACTGTGTCTAACTCGTCTCAAAACACTTAAAATGCAGGAGGGAACTGTGCTACTGTACGTTCTCACTTCAGGAATGAGTCTGTGCTAAGTTGGAAACTGGAGGGCCTGTCTGAGTAGCAATCATAGAGAGATTCGTACAGGACCCTTTCAGGTTATTCATAGGAAGGTATCTTTTCAGGGATCCACTTAAAATGTGTTCTCATTGATAATAGTATCTCCTTCTTTGAGGAATGATGATAGAATGTGGACGGACCATGGGCACATTATATACTGTGAGTAAAGTGCAGGCTATGGCGCTCAGGAATCCCAAACACATATTCGATGCTCACGACCAGTGGTGATCCGCACTTTCTTTCAGTGTTAAAAACGCTTCCAACATTGTGAGGGAAGTGTGCTTTAGGAGGGATTCGTTGCAGTGTTGCGTCTGTTAAAGAAGGAAACTCTTGGGACTGACTCTGCGGTAACTGCAATAGGCGCACATAGGGCTCTAGTATCAGACGTCTATCCGTTGGACTATAGCAAGCTCTGTTTAAGGGAAACTCTTTCAGACTGAATCGCACTTCTCACAGTGTCTTATCAGTGGAGGAATAGAGAAAGAACAACTATGGACAGAGGGAACGTTGTGCCCTGAGAGTGAAGGACCGGGTATGGAACATAGGCTTCTATGACACATACTGGAAGGTCAACACCTGTGATGTTCCATTGTGTCTAACTCGTGTCAAAACCCTTCAAATGTACGAGGGAACTGTGCTACAGTACTTTCCCACGACAATAATGAGTCTGTGCTAAGTAGGAAACTGTAGGACCTGTCTGTGCAGCAATCAGAGAGAGTATCGTACAGGACCCTGACGGGTTATTCTTAGGAAGGTATCTTTTCAGGGATCCTAGTTAAAGTGTGTTCTCATTCATAACAGTGTCTCCTACTCTGAGGAATGATGATAGAATGCGGACGGACTTTGGGCACATTAGGTAATGTGAGTAAAGTGCAGGCTATGGCGCTTAGGCATCCCAAACACATATTAGATAATCAAGACCAGTGGTGATCCGCACTTTCTTTCTGAGTAAAAAACGCTTCCAGCATTGTGATGGAAGTGTGCTTTAGGAGGGATTCGTTGCTGTGTTGCGTCTGTTAGAAAAGGAAGCTCTTGGGACTGACTCTGCGGTAACTGCAATAGGCGTACATAGGGCTCTAGTATCATACGTCTATCCGTTGGACTATAGCAAGTTCTGTTTAAGGGAAACTCTTTCAGGCTGAATCGCACTTCTCACAGTGTCTTATCAGCGGAGGAATAGAGAAAGAACAACTATGGACAGAGGGAACCTTTTACCCTGAGAATGAAGGACCGAGTATGGAACATAGGCCTCTATGACACATACTGGAAGGTCAACACCTGTGATGTTCCACTGTGTCTAGCTTGTCTAAAACACTTCAAATGTACGAGGAAACTGTGCTACTGTACGTTCTCACGACAGGTTTGAGTCTGTGCTCTGTAGAAACATTAGGACCTGTCTGTGTAGCAATCATAAACTATCACATACAGGACCATGACAAGTGATTCTTAGGAAGGTATCTTTTCAGGGATCCTACTTAAAGTGCGTTCTCAATCATCACAGAGTCTCCTCCTTTCAGGAATGATGATAGAACACGGACGGACTATGGGCACCTTAGGTACTGTGAGTAAAGTGCAGGCTATGGCGCTTAGGCATCCCAAACTCATATTGGATGCTCACGAACAGTGGTGATACGCACTTTCTTTCAGTGTTAAAAACGCTTCCAACATTGTGAGGGAAGTGTGCTTTAGGAGGGATTCGTTGCAGTGTTGCGTCTGTTAAGGAAGGAAGCGCTTGGGACTGACTCTGCGGTAACTGCAATAGGCGCACATAGGGCTCTAGTAACATACGTCTATCCCTTGGACTATAGCAAGTTCTGTTTAAGGGAAACTCCTTCAGGCGGAATCGCACTTCTCCCAGTGTCTTTTTAATGGAGGAATGGAGAAAGAACAACTACGGAGAGAGGCAACGTTGTGCCCTTAGAGTGAAGGAAAGGGTATGGAACATAGGCCTCTAAGACACATAGTGGAAAGTCAACAGCTGTGATGTTCCACTGTGTCTAACTCGTCTCAAAACACTTAAAATGCAGGAGGGAACTGTGCTACTGTACGTTCTCACTTCAGGAATGAGTCTGGGCTAAGTTGGAAACTGGAGGGCCTGTCTGAGTAGCAATCATAGAGAGATTCGTACAGGACCCTTTCAGGTTATTCTTAGGAAGGGATCTTTTCAGGGATCCTACTTAAAATGTGTTCTCATTGATAATAGTATCTCCTTCTTTGAGGAATGATGATAGAATGTGGACGGACCATGGGCACATTATATACTGTGTGTAAAGTGCAGGCTATGGCGCTTAGGCATCCGAAACACATATTCGATGCTCACGACCAGTGGTGATCCGCACTTTCTTTCAGTGTTAAAAACGCTTCCAACATTGTGAGGGAAGTGTGCTTTAGGAGGGATTCGTTGCAGTGTTGCGTCTGTTAAAGAAGGAAGCTCTTGGGACTGACTCTGCGGTAACTGCAATAGGCTTACATAGGCTCTAGTATCAGACGTCTATCCGTTGGACTATAGCAAGCTCTGTTTAAGGGAAACTCTTTCAGGCTGAATCGCACTTCTCACAGTGTCTTATCAGCGGAGGAATAGAGAAAGAACAACTATGGACAGAGGGAACGTTGTGCCCTTCGAGTGAAGGAAAGGGTATGGAACATAGGCCTCTAAGACACATACTGGAAAGTCAACAGCTGTGATGTTCCACTGCGTCTAACTCGTCTCAAAACACTTAAAATGCAGGAGGGAACTGTGCTACTGTACGTTCTCACTTCAGGAATGAGTCTGTGCTAAGTTGGAAACTGGAGGGCCTGTCTGAGTAGCAATCATAGAGAGATTCGTACAGGACCCTTTCAGGGTATTCTTAGGAAGGTATCTTTTCAGGGATCCACTTAAAATGTGTTCTCATTGATAATAGTATCTCCTTCTTTGAGGAATGATGATAGAATGTGGACGGACCATGGGCACATTATATACTGTGAGTAAAGTGCAGGCTATGGCGCTTAGGCATCCCAAACACATATTCGATGATCAAGACCAGTGGTGATCCCCACGTTCTTCTCTGTAAAAAACGCTTTCAACATTGTGAGGGAAGTGTGCTTTAGGAGGGATTCGTTGCAGTGTTGCGTCTGTTAAAGAAGGAAGCTCTTGGGACTGACTCTGCGGTAACTGCAATAGGCGCACATAGGGCTCTAGTATCAGACGTCTATCCGTTGGACTATAGCAAGCTCTGTTTAAGGGAAACTCTTTCAGGCTGAATCGCACTTCTCACAGTGTCTTATCAGCGGAGGAATAGAGAAAGAACAACTATGGACAGAGGGAACGTTGTGCCCTGAGAGTGAAGGACCGGGTATGGAACATAGGCTTCTATGACACATACTGGAAGGTCAACACCTGTGATGTTCCATTGTGTCTAACTCGTGTCAAAACCCTTCAAATGTACGAGGGAACTGTGCTACAGTACTTTCCCACGACAATAATGAGTCTGTGCTAAGTTGGAAACTGTAGGACCTGTCTGTGCAGCAATCAGAGAGAGTATCGTACAGGACCCTGACGGGTTATTCTTAGGAAGGTATCTTTTCAGGGATCCTAGTTAAAGTGTGTTCTCATTCATAACAGTGTCTCCTACTCTGAGGAATGATGATAGAATGCGGACGGACTTTGGGCACATTAGGTACTGTGAGTAAAGTGCAGGCTATGGCGCTTAGGAATCCCAAACACATATTAGATAATCAAGACCAGTGGTGATCCGCACTTTCTTTCTGAGTAAAAAACGCTTCCAGCATTGTGATGGAAGTGTGCTTTAGGAGGGATTCGTTGCTGTGTTGCGTCTGTTAGAAAAGGAAGCTCTTGGGACTGACTCTGCGGTAACTGCAATAGGCGTACATAGGGCTCTAGTATCATACGTCTATCCGTTGGACTATAGCAAGTTCTGTTTAAGGGAAACTCTTTCAGGCTGAATCGCACTTCTCACAGTGTCTTATCAGCGGAGGAATAGAGAAAGAACAACTATGGACAGAGGGAACCTTTTGCCCTGAGAATGAAGGACCGGGTATGGAACATAGGCCTCTCTGACACATACTGGAAGGTCAACACCTGTTATGTTCCACTGTGTCTAGCTTGTCTTAAACACTTCAAATGTACGAGGAAACTGTGCTACTGTACGTTCTCACGACAGGTTTGAGTCTGTGCTCTGTAGAAACATTAGGACCTGTCTGTGTAGCAATCATAAACTATCACATACAGGACCATGACAAGTGATTCTTAGGAAGGTATCTTTTCAGGGATCCTACTTAAAGTGCGTTCTCAATCATCACAGAGTCTCCTCCTTTCAGGAATGATGATAGAACACGGACGGACTATGGGCACCTTAGGTACTGTGAGTAAAGTGCAGGCTATGGCGCTTAGGCATCCCAAACTCATATTGGATGCTCACGACCAGTGGTGATACGCACTTTCTTTCAGTGTTAAAAACGCTTCCAACATTGTGAGGGAAGTGTGCTTTAGGAGGGATTCGTTGCAGTGTTGCGTCTGTTAAGGAAGGAAGCGCTTGGGACTGACTCTGCGGTAACTGCAATAGGCGCACATAGGGCTCTAGTAACATACGTCTATCCCTTGGACTATAGCAAGTTCTGTTTAAGGGAAACTCCTTCAGGCGGAATCGCACTTCTCCCAGTGTCTTTTTAATGGAGGAATGGAGAAAGAACAACTACGGAGAGAGGCAACGTTGTGCCCTTAGAGTGAAGGAAAGGGTATGGAACATAGGCCTCTAAGACACATAGTGGAAAGTCAACAGCTGTAATGTTCCACTGTGTCTAACTCGTCTCAAAACACTTAAAATGCAGGAGGGAACTGTGCTACTGTACGTTCTCACTTCAGGAATGAGTCTGGGCTAAGTTGGAAACTGGAGGGCCTGTCTGAGTAGCAATCATAGAGAGATTCGTACAGGACCCTTTCAGGTTATTCTTAGGAAGGGATCTTTTCAGGGATCCTACTTAAAATGTGTTCTCATTGATAATAGTATCTCCTTCTTTGAGGAATGATGATAGAATGTGGACGGACCATGGGCACATTATATACTGTGTGTAAAGTGCAGGCTATGGCGCTTAGGCATCCCAAACACATATTCGATGATCAAGACCAGTGGTGATCCCCACGTTCTTCTCTGTAAAAAACGCTTTCAACATTGTGAGGGAAGTGTGCTTTAGGAGGGATTCGTTGCAGTGTTGCGTCTGTTAAAGAAGGAAGCTCTTGGGACTGACTCTGCGGTAACTGCAATAGGCGCACATAGGGCTCTAGTATCAGACGTCTATCCGTTGGACTATAGCAAGCTCTGTTTAAGGGAAACTCTTTCAGGCTGAATCGCACTTCTCACAGTGTCTTATCAGCGGAGGAATAGAGAAAGAACAACTATGGACAGAGGGAACGTTGTGCCCTGAGAGTGAAGGACCGGGTATGGAACATAGGCTTCTATGACACATACTGGAAGGTCAACACCTGTGATGTTCCATTGTGTCTAACTCGTGTCAAAACCCTTCAAATGTACGAGGGAACTGTGCTACAGTACTTTCCCACGACAATAATGAGTCTGTGCTAAGTTGGAAACTGTAGGACCTGTCTGAGCAGCAATCAGAGAGAGTATCGTACAGGACCCTGACGGGTTATTCTTAGGAAGGTATCTTTTCAGGGATCCTAGTTAAAGTGTGTTCTCATTCATAACAGTGTCTCCTACTCTGAGGAAT